>NC_141361.1:10623291-11823291 GCF_057382095.1 Aulonocara sp. 'chitande type north' Nkhata Bay
CTGATTGGCTGCCCTTCATGGTCATAAGGTTTGAACAGCAGGTGGGTGGCTTCTGTTCACACAGCCAGCGCTAACACGGCCATATTATTTTTTTAAAAACACTATCTAATATTGAGCACTGAGAACAGTCTTAAGCCTGAGCTTTTGATTCAGAGGATTCTACATATGCTGACCTCATCATTTGAAATAAATATGTTTAATAGAAGCATGCACCACTGTAACAGTATGTACATATGGCTGAAAATATTACTTTTCGTGTTTATTTAAAATTTATATATAGCTGAAATCAAATGCTCTGGAAGAGAGTCAGAGATTAATAACAGATATGATTCAATGCAGAGAGGTCTATTAACACATAGTGAGTGAGAAGGTGACTGGAAAGGAAAAACTCAATGCATCATGGGAATCCCCCGGCAGCCTACATCTATTGCAGCATAACTAAGGGAGGATTCAGGATCACCTGGTCCAGCCCTAACTATATGCTTTAGCAAAAAGGAAAGTTTTAAGCCTAATCTTGAATGTAGAGATAGTGTCTGTCTCCCAAATCCAAGCTGGAAGCTGGTTCCACAGAAGAGGGGCCTGAAAACTGAAGGCTCTCCCTCCCATTCAACTTTTAAATACTCTAGGAACAACAAGGAAGGCACCAGTGTGAGAGCGAAGTGTTCTGATAGGGTGATATGGTACTACAAGGCAGAGGTGTGGACTCGAGTCACATGACTTGGACTCGAGTCAGACTCGAGTCATTAATTTTATGACTTTAGACTTGACTTGAAAAAATGTTCTAAGACTTGTGACTTGACTTGGACTTTTACACCAATGACTTGGGACTTGAATTGGACTTGAACCGGTTTACTTGAAAAGACTTGATATTTTACCCCAAATATAAAATTTAACATGCATATTATATGGAGATTGAAAATGTGACGTCATTCACGGGTAGAATCGCAAAGGATTCTGGGAACTCGTGGCAAGCGGTACTAGCGCACGCAGGCTTTCAATTGAAATCAGTCACACAGCCATAAAAAGAAACACAAAAATGTCAAGAAGCTGTTGTATTATTAACTGCAATAGCCGGTCGCATGACAGCCACGGGAAGCCGACGGGTAAAGAGATCGGTTGTTATCGGATTACGTCGTTGAAGAGAAATTGTTCGAGCCATGTTTCCGAAGTAACAAAGAGGCGACTGGATTGCAGCCATTCAAAGATCAAATATAACGTCCCAGAACCCTCCAGCTCACAGGTTAGTCTGCTCCAAGCATTTACACAAAGGTCAGTCTGCTGTTGTAGTTAATACTCATTTTCATAACATAATTGGTGATATAGGTTACAAGCAAGTCTGGCGCTGAACAGAAATTGTCGCGCTATGCTCCTTTATTTATTGTGCATAAATAGTGAATTGTCCTGACACAATATTGCGTTTCGCTTCTGTTATTATGGTACACTGACAAAAACACATACTTTTATTCACAGGATAAAACAGGTTTTTTGTATCACTAATTGCCCAGTACGATTACAGCATACAATATTATTGTCACTGCTACATTTCTGTGATGCTACCAGAAATTATTTCCACTACTAATTAATTACCGTTGAGCTCAAAGGTCCTATTAATAAACGGTTAACGAATGTGTATTTATGAAGACAATTTGTGAGACTGGTAAACTTATGATACGTACGATGGTCTTTCGTTCTACACGGTGCATTTCAAGGTCCTGCACCCATCCGTCGGTAAACTGTACCTGGGCTTGTTGCAGTGACCTGAAGTTACTAAACTTCATGAGTGTATGCACTCACTCCAAGAACCGTATAATTATAAATATGCATATAAATATGCTAAGATGAGATAGCTGACTTCATCTAACTAGCAAATGTTTTCCAGGCTACGTTGGTGATACAGTTTTTTTTAATGTGTATGATATTTTTGTCATGCGATTTTAAAGCTGGTCCTACAACCGCATCCAAGAATAACATGCAGCGTATCTCAGAACTGTCGGTGAAAATTATTCTTGGAGCTAAGTTTAATTGAGCTGCATTTTAAAGAGGTGCAATTTCACAATTTGTGTATATTTTCTAAGTTCACTATTTTGTATGTGTTGAGAAAAACACAGATTTTAAAATTACATGGTCTAATATTTACATTTAGCATAACTGCAACATTATTTTTTCGTTTGTTTTTTTTAAAGACTCGAAAGGACTTGAAATTCAAAGTTTCAGACTTGTGACTTGACTCGGACTTTTACACCAGTGACTTGAGACTCGACTCTGACTTGCCTGACATTACTTGAGACTT
Organism: Aulonocara sp. 'chitande type north' Nkhata Bay; assembly: GCF_057382095.1. Classification (NCBI taxonomy): domain Eukaryota; kingdom Metazoa; phylum Chordata; class Actinopteri; order Cichliformes; family Cichlidae; genus Aulonocara; species Aulonocara sp. 'chitande type north' Nkhata Bay. The sequence continues at coordinate 10,625,582 of NC_141361.1, forward strand.
GACTTGAGACTTGAGGATAAAGACTTGAGACTTACTTGAGACTTGCAAAACAATGACTTTGTCCCACCTCTGCTACAAGGTCATTAAGATAAGATGGGGCCTGATTATTTAAGACCTTGTATGTGAGGAGCAGGATTTTGAATTCAATTCTGGATTTAACAGGAAGCCAATGAAGGGAAGCCAAAACAGGAGAAATATGCTCTCTCTTTCTAGTCCCTGTCAGGACTCTTGCTGCAGCATTTTGGATTAGCTGAAGGCTTTTCAGGGAGTTTTTAGGACATCCTGATAATAATGAATTACAGTAGTTCAGCCTGGAAGTAATAAATGCATGAACTAGTGAATGCAATAAACTGTGGACAAGTCGATATTTGCTGTGCTGAATGGTGGAAGGTGGTCTCTTACTGCTGCTGCTGCTCCCGTTGGCATACAAATGGTGATGCTGCCATCACAAAGAAGTTAAACCCTTTATCTCTCTCTGCAGGCAGGATGGAGGTGTGTATGATGAAACCAGAAGTCAAGAAGAAACCAAAGTCGGTGAGAACATTTACAGTTAACACAGAACAAACACAAGCAATGCACAACCCCAACACATCACCCATACGGTGCTGTAAATGTATATACAGCCTGCAGTGCAGATGTTTTAAGTGTTGAAGTAAATTGAGAGTACTTGCACAAATTAGTCAGTGTACAAGCTGCATTTTACACTGAACAAGTTTTTCTGTAGAATCTTTCAAGCACTTTGCAGGAACGATGCTGGAGGAGTTATTTTGTCTGTGTTTTCAGGTCATCTTAGTGTTTACTGTGTCTTCTAATCCTGGACTGACTTCATCACAAAAAGCTGCACAATATCTTGTTCTTGTTATGGCTGCAAATTGTTATTTATGTATGCTGTATGTCTGAGCTGCTGCAGAGAATATTAGAGACTAATCGCACATCTTGTTAATATTTGCCTAATAGATTACAAGCTAAACCTTTAAACGCCCAAAGCCCAAACAGTACTTAGCATAGCTAACAGCTTCTCTTTTTTTCTCTCTCTTCTCCATTTATAGCCCAAACCTCCTCCAAAGCCCACAGAGGTAGAGTGATAAACACATAAATAAATAATTAAGCTGGTGTTTAAAATAATCACATGCTGTAAATATATTATAAACATATTTTCAGATAAAAAGAAATGAACCACAGAGACCTGAGAAACCCCCTCCTGCTGTTCCTCAGAGACCGACAGATTCTGTAAGTCCTGCGTGTGCACAGAAAATAAAAGATTTCAAATGTATTGACATCAAATGGTTAATGATAATAATACATGCTGACTTATTTGATTTTTCATTGAAATGATGAAGCTAACAGGAGCTGAACTGTTCAAAAACGGCTTCTTCCCGTATGGACGTTAGGTGTGAGATTGTTTTTGAATGGGATGACCTCTGAGTACAAAAGAAATATCTGCTTTATAATTTTGGTCATTTATTAAAAGCCAATAAAGCTTCTTCTGTAATACAGGTGACAAATTTTTCTTTTATTACAGAAGAAGCTTTATTGGCTTTAATCAATTAGACTTTTACTAACTGATCATTTGATCACATCTGATTTGTTTTAGTCATTTTTAAGATCTTAAATTTTATTATATTTTTTCCTTTGTGTTAATTTTTTTTTTGTGTACATTGTTAATTTTTACCTTATATCGTTTTACTTTATGGGCCATTCTTATTTATTTAAACTATTATGTTATTTTTTTGTTTTTTGGGAAATCTTATCTTATTCAGCCTAAACATTTTTCTTAAGCTGTTTTCACACATGCCTGCCAGCCTTGAACACTGACACAAGTGATGTGAGAACGCAGTCAGATCGTTCATCAGCCGGTCTGTAACCTGCCAGCGCTTGAGCAGAGTCTTTGTGATGTCAGCGATTTGTACCAGTGTGAGATTAGAACAAATAAGTGTCAGGTGAATTCACAGGTAGTGAGTGTCTGCCTGTGAAAAGCACGCAGAGCATTTCCAGTAATCAAAGTTACTCCTGCTTTGCCTTGAATGTGAGAAAGATGAACTTTGAATAATGTTCTGACAGGATTCTCTACAGTTTTGTGTGAAAGTGGCTCTTCAGTCTAAAAAACTGTGTGGTTTCTAAAAATCTGTTTTAAATTGTTCTACTGTACTCATTTATTTCAAACCAGATTTGTATTTTCTCCACAGGAACTGAGTCACACACAATACAGACTGAAAAAAGTCACAGCAGCATACAATGGGGTGTGTACACATTGTGTTGCTTCTCCACTACTGCTGTTTACCACTTACATCATTACAGCTTTCCTTCATTTTCCTACTTCAGATATCTCGCTCATTTGTGTGACCTTTAAAAACAAGTTTACAACTTTTTTTTTCTTTATCAGAACGATGGAAATGTGAAGCAACAACAGACAAAAGATAAACCACCCGAGACGCCCGTGGTCCCACCCAGACCCACAGAGAAGGTACAGCACATTTTCTCAGGGTCAATGTAAAACTATTGTTTTACTGTTTTCTGTTTTCATGTTGAAATGAACATGAGTTTGGAGCTTCTCAGGGTTTCATGTTTCTTTCCTGTTCCATATGTCTTTTGTTATTGTTCCATGTGGGGCGTTTTGTGTTTGCAGGAACTGAACGCCCCAACCAGATACAGCCAACGCAGGCCGAGCGCACAGACCAAGGTCACAGAGGTACAAACGCAGCAAAGTACCATCTTCCTCCTCGCTTCTTTTCATAAACTCCCAGATCAAAACCTTCCTCTTTCTTTCCAGAGTGCCAAAGAAACTGAGCAACTTGAAGCTGCTGCGGTTCCCAAAGATGATGCAGACTTCAAACAGGTATTTGAACTGCACCCAATAATGCTCAGCTCAGGCTTAGTTCATGCACAGTACATACAATGTCTTGCTCTTTCTCTACACGTGTGCTTTGTTGTAGGGTAATAACTCAATGCTGACTGGAATATTTCAGTGGAGCCAAAAAGGGAGAGCGCCCACTTTCACTGTTAGCAAAGCACCTCCAGCTGTTCAGTGTAAATGCACAGCAGGGCTTTAGACAAGCTTTAACATTTTGTGTTAGCATATCAGGGTGTGTGTGTGTGTGTGTACTTTTGCACTGTTTCAGGCTAATGTATCTACTTGTTGTTTATACTGTTCTGTAAGCAGTGATGCACAACAAGTTGTTTCAAAATTAGTTAATGATGGATGTGGAAGTGGCGAAATCCTATTTTTCATTATATAAATGAATATTTCTTTTAAATTATGATGCCTGTTCCTCCCTAGAAACAATTTCCCCTCCATTTTAATAATCTTGACTCGCCCCTCGTCCTGTCTTCTTGCCAGTCTGGAAACCCTCAAGCAGAGGAATCAGTGTTAGGACTAATAAGGGATGTTTGTTCTGCGTTGAATCTGTGGTAGGTACATTGTAATCGAAACTTTCCCGAAACCCTGTGCAGTAGGGCAAACTAATGTTCATCCACCTGCACAGGTGTGAATGCTGTCTTTGGATAGTCTTGTGGGCTACATTGTAAGGTCTACATAGATTCAACGCAGATGTATAAATGAAACATAAAGCGGCGTCCAGACAAAAAGCGCACATTGTCACACATTGCTTTGTCGTTGATGGTCACTTGCTAGAAAATGTGCCAATTGCCTAAGTAACAATCTTGTGTAGTTACCACCTTGCCACAAATGAATCACCAGTGTCCTTCACTCTCATTGGTAGTCGCTTCAGTCGCTCACATCAAAGTTGGGAAAATTTTGAAAATATGAGAATTTGAAGCATTAACAAAAAATAAAAACATAGTATCTGTATAAACAAAGTACATCACATCATGAGATTAAAAAGTTAAAGATCTCTGCAGCATTTAAATAAATAAGAATAATAATCCAGCCCATTTTGCCAGGTCTCTCCACATATGAGAGCTGCTGTTTGTGACTCTTTCTGAGCCTTTCTGGTCAGCTGAGTAGTCAGAGTTTAGTTTTAATGTGGATTGGTGTGCTGAGCTTTCTTTTTTTCCTACTCAGGGTTACATGACGAATGGAGAGGAAAAGACTGATGACGTCCCAGTCAAACAGGCTCCCGACAGCAAACCGGTATGTGTCATGTGTGTTACCAAGCGCTCCACTGTCAGTGATCTCAGCTGTTTTTGTGACATGTGACTGTGGTTGGCAGGGCGTTCTGAAAGCAGTAATGAAAGGGTTGCAATTCAAGTCATCGCCAAAGGTACGAAGCCCAGCCTGAGCTTTCTGTTAGTGGTGGCTGCTGCGCGTTACTGTCTCTCAAACACTTTGACTGATGGTCGCGGTGGTGTTAACTGCACTGTGTGGGTTTTCTTCACTTTGCCTTGATGTTGCTTTACTTTCAAAAATGATCGAATATTTAATAAGACGATAACACAAAATATATCTTTGGCTGCACAAATTGAAAACAACTTGTTGGTTTAATTTAGCTCTGGTGTTTATAAACACTTTCCTATTTTAACAATCCACCAAGATGTGCAAGCACGTGAAAGTTGGTGCATGAACAGTGTTGGCAAGGTTACTTTTAAAATGTATTCCACTACAGATTACAGAATACATGCCCCAAAATGTATTTAGTAACGTATTCCGTTACGTAGGTATTCTGAATACTTTGGATTACTTAATATATTATCGTGCTTTTTACAACTACATGAATGTACTATTGCTGTGTGATTTATTACTTTTACTGAAGGTTGCTCGCCATACCAATACTAACTAGATTTTTAAATCTTAATATAAAATGAGTAACAGTAGGGTGGACATTAGGTAAGGCTGCACTTTTAGCAGCGATCTCGTATAGAAAACTATTCCCCGCGTATATAAAACAGGTCTGCGGCTCCGAACCGTAGTAAAGGGACCTCTGGCTAATACGTCGGGTTCCGTGTTGGGCTCGTAGCCGAAAACTAGCTTTACTTTGTTGTCTGGGTCAAGTTTGCTAGCGAGAGACAAAGAGCGGCGTTGAAAGGCTGCTCCAACGGAACCTTCGAGTCTTAATAGCTTACTTACAACTGGGCTCGTCAGGCACTCTTTTTGGCTGCAGTGGTTATTATTATATTTACATGCTCCCATCTCCCGTTTCTTGTCGGTCACAACTCTTACTGTTCGACTCTCCTTTTTCTCCCTCCTCGCGCTCACAGACACATAATGGGTATGGCAGTCCATTCTCCCTGCAGCACTACACTGCCCATAAGGCTACATTCTTTAGGGCTATGCCTGTAAAACTCTGCCTATTGCCTTCATATTAAATCATTTTTTAAATAATAATTTTAAAAAATATTTCTTCATGTGATTATGCGGGCTGCAAGTCGAGGTGACATGGGCCCTGAGATTGAGACACAGGCATTAGAGCCTCTTAATGCGTGTTTTGTTCGGGTTTCCACCGGCGTGGAATTACCAAAAAGGGCACAGCCTAACATATGAAACAGGAAAATAATCCATTTATTTCAACAAAGTAACTGTATTCTGAATACTACCTTTTTAAACGGTAACTGTAACGGAATACAGTCACTCATATTTTGTATTTTAAATACGTAACAGTTGTACATGTATACTCCCCAACACTGTGCATAAAATCACACTTCCTGTCTTTAACATGTTTTTTGGGGTCTACTTTGTTTACTGCCTACTAAGTTTTCACATGACGTCACTTCATTTGTAACTTTGTTGAGAGCCGCATTTGCCTGTTACAATACTTTGTTTTGGTTAATGACCAACTTGTTTCATATGTAAAGAAATTGTAGATGTTGGCGCCCGTGCTTTAGGGTATAGCCACATTTGTTTTTGTGGGGGGGGGTTTTTTGCGTCTTGTTTTTTGTTTATCAATCACATTGTTGACTCTTTTTTCAGGCCAGCAGAAAGCAGAGTCCAGATTCTAGCACAGAAGAAGTGGCCTCAGAAAACCAACAATCTGTAGAGAAAATCAAGCAAGAAAAAACCGCAGAACCCAAACAGGTACAAACTGATAAAAGAATATTAAAAGTAAAGTTCTGCTTTTCCATTTAAAACGCACACATTATATGATTAGTGTGTAGACTTAATGTTGGATAATTTTTTTTGACTCTTTTTTTCTTGTTTGCTCTCAGGTCAGTAAAGCCGTCAGTGATGCTGAAGAAGGAGAAGAAGAGGCGAAAACATCAGAAACGTCCCATGTAAGTTTTGTTGCAGTGGCATTAGCATTGGGGAGAAACTCCACAGGAGGAAAGAGGCAAAGATGCCATCATTTAAACACAAAGCTCTAATTCTGTGTATGTATTTAGATCCTGTTCATAAGCCGTACAGCAGCAGTCTGGAGTAACTTTGAATTAATTTTGCTGCTGTGTTTATGCCAAAAGAAAACAAACAAACATTCCTTTCCAGGGAAAGAGAGGTTTCTTCTCTGGTATCCTTAAAAACAAACAAAAAAAATCACCAAATGAGATGTCAGCACAAGTGAGTGTGCACTATTTCTTAAATAATAAAATGATGTAAAATGTAGAAATAAAAATGTTCTTCTGCTTCCCTGGCCACTGTGTCTGTGGGGATGGTGTTTGCTCTGTGTTCTAGCATCCTGATGATACCAGGTTTGTGCTCCAGTGGATGATGAGAGTCAAACCTTAAATACTGATCCATATGTGTAGGTTTACGGTATACGTCAACTTTTAAATGTCCCCCATTACTGATAGAAATCTCACAGTCTAAGAGGCTAACCTGCCACTTTTCATATCCTCCCTGGTGAATTTGATGTGTTGGTCCACCGAGTCAATGTGATCCGTGAATTGTGGTACATCCTGAGATTTGATTTTCACCCAGACAATCAAATCTCAGGATCAGGAGGGGTGTAGGACTCACACAAATGCACTCTTTATTAAGACGCAAGCTATAAAATTCCAGGATCTGGTAAAGTTTAAAACAGTGCAAATAATATATAAAGCAAGGAAAGGGATGCTCCCAGTCGAAATAAGTAAATGGTTCTTAGAGAGAGAAGGGAGGTATAATTTTAGAGGGAAGTGGAATTTAAAAATACAAAGAGTAAGAACAACTTTTAAAAGGATGTCTATTTCAATAGCGGGAGTTAAATTCTGGAATGAGTTAAAAGAAGAAATGAAGGTCAGTAGTAGAGATGGCACGATACCACTTTTTAATGTCTGATACCGATTCCGATATCATAAATTTGGATATCTGCCGATACCGATATGAATCCGATATAGCGTATTTTGTAATCAATAAAACTGTTTTTTTATAAATATATTGCTGCATTTTGTATAAGTTCATACTCAAGTTTTAAAAAACAAGAGATTGAAGCTATTCTGTTATACCTGTATGCAAAAAATGCACTCCATTTTATAGTTCAGCAACACTGATCAATCTAATAAATTTAAACCTACACCATCCTCCCTATTCTGGTATTTTAAAGAGTACTTAGTGGATATATTAAGCAACCTAACTAATAGGGTTGCCAACTCCCAGCAAAAATATTAGGGAACCACCCCCCGCCCTTAATCGATGTAATCAACTTTAATTTAATGCAAGTGTAAAACAAATGCACAGAAATCAATTATTTTTCTTCAATATTTAAATAGATTCAACATCTTGCTTCAACAGAATTGCAGACTGCACAGATGGTACCTTTCCAAAGGAAAAAGTACTATAGCTTACTAGGGTGTATATTAGACTTATTAGTTACTATATACAATAATGGATTTCTATACATTTAATCAGATGACCACTTTTGTTGTAAGATTCAGATAATTATTTATTCAAAGTTTTTAAATGACATAACAAAGAAAAGTATTTCTTTGTGCCCCCCTCTCCCTGTTAGTGCCCTACCTGGCCCCTGACAAAGCTTTGCTAGACCCGCCCCTGCACAGTTACCAGCCGTCAGCTACTTAGAAAAGGATCTTGGTGTTATTTGTCTCTCAGAAACAGTTCATAACTTCCCTTCAACTCATTCATGTCACCTAAAAGGTAAACCTGTTTCTCCATCACCTGCTCAGCTCTGATGATTCAGTAAGGACATCTCCTGGATTCATCTTCATGTTTCCCTCTCGCCACATATCCAAACAGATATCATGACCAGCAGCTTTTACAGCTGTGGCCCCAGCAAACCTCAGCTGATACTAGAAAGTAATGTTAAATACATTCTAACAACAGCTTTTCACGCTTAAACGTGCCGCTGGTCTCCTCTTTCTAGCGCAGTGGGCGATAAACAAACAAGAAAGACGGGACTTGCGGCAGAAAAGCCGATCAGCTGATGATTGATCAGTTTCATGTTTGAAGTAATAACAGGAGAGGAAGGGGGAGGGAATGAGAGAAGTAGATGCAACTGCGCAGCAAAGACAGAATAACTCCAGCTTTGTGTCTATTTTTTAATTCTAGCTGAAGTATGGGACAAATCGCTTCCTTTTCACCTCAATATGGAACTCCGATGGCCAGTCCAGCTGTGGCTCAATATATCAGTTGTTAAGCTTAACGTGGAAATACTATGCAAACATTCAGGGATGAACTTACACACTTGCTTTACTTCTCTGGGATAGTTTTCGCCGAGATGAAATGCCGCAGTTAGGAAGCACGTACGAGGCTCCAAATGCTCCAACAGACCGCCAAACAGCCGCTCTATCACGTGACACATACTGCTCCGATGCGCCGATCTGGGTTACGCCAAGTAGCGCGTTTTGTGAGGTGATTTTGTGATACTTCGGATCGGATTACATTTTTTATTTCTCTCCGATATCCGATCCAGTAATTTAGGTCCGTATCGGACCGATACCGATACGTAATATCGGATCGGTCCATCTCTAGTCAGTAGTGATATAAACCAGTTTAAAATAAAACTCAAAAAATAAATTTTAAATAAGTAAAAGAATGAAGAAAATGCAATTAACCCAAGACAGCAGTCAAAGTGATGTTTATTTTCCTTTGCAAAATAGTAAATCTAAACATAGTTTTAGTCGAATGTGAGAAAAGTTGAAACCATTGTATACGTTTTTCTTGTTTAAATTTAGATGACGAGGAAATGATTAAGATGTAAACCTGAGGGGGTCGGGCTAAATAAATACATACTTCTGCCTACTCCTTTTCAAACAACTGCATGGAATGATATTATGAAATGTTGGTGAATGTATATGTTTGAAATAAAAATGAACTGAACTGAACAGGTGTCATCCACATACCTAAACTAATGACTTGGTGATGTTCCAGGGTAGGATAACAAAGCCCTCTTTTCCATTTTTTCCATGTACAAGTTGGCCACAATGGGTGAAACTGGGGAACCCATGGCACACCCATTTTTCTGTCTGTAGTACTGACCCTTGCATGTGAAATAGGTGGAATGAAGACACAAACACATTTGGTCGGTCCTGAGAGTGGTCCTGTTGCTGAGGTTGGGGTCCTGTAATCTCCCATGAACCACCTCCAACGTTTTAGTGACTGTTTCCCCAGATGAAACAATCAGACCATTGTTTCATCTGGGGAAACAGGCAGTTAGCCGAGACTGAAGAAGTCATTTGGATGAGTGGCGAAATGTTTCTCCCACTGAAAATGCTGAGTCCAGAATCAACTTTTTTGGATAATATTAGTGTTATTATCTTTTTTTAAAATCTGAAATCATTTTGGTGTTTCAGGAGAATCTGAGTTCTCACAGTGACCTTTCTGCCAGCAGCGACAGCCTGTCTGAAAACAAGGTGAGGCCCTGTAGCTGCTGTAGTGGCAGCAGAGATAATGTTATCTGGAATTACAGTGTACACATACAGCTCAGTGGTATATTTACCTGCAAAATTAGTTGTCTGACTTTGGGTAGAATAACCGAGCATGAGCATGCTGTTCGTGTCTGTTTCAGGAAAAAAAACAATGGTACAGTGGGATGTTAAAGAAGAGGTGGAAACCAACAGAAAGTCTTCAAACTGATCAGGTAGAATCATCAAAAATACACATAAAACATACCAGATTATATGCACATGTATTGCGTAACTAGTCACACAAAAGACATAAGCTCGCATGATTAGGTTACTGCTTCCATCACCTGATAATCAAATTGCACGCTCTTATTTTTTGGGCAGGACAATAAAGCAGACAGTAATTCTGAAGACCTAGAAGAAGAGGAGAAAACATCAGAGATGTCTCATGTAAGTTTTCTTATCTTTAGCAAATGAGGAAATTCTCTTGCACAAGAGGATAGAGGCCGAGGGAGGGCGTTAGACAAGCTGCCATGGAGTTGTTTTTGTTCGGAAGCTCTAAGTTTGTACATGCGTTTAGATCATCAATATCAATTCTCTTGTGTTTGTGGAAAGATGGAGATGTGTGGTCATCATCATGTTTTATCTAATCTATCTTAGGAAAAGGGAAGCTACTTGTTTGGTTTCCTTAAAAAGCCAAAAAAACCAGCCGCTGAGACGCCAACGCAGGTGAGCTTGCAACAGAACTGTTCAAAATAACAATTTAAATTGTTAAAATAATGGTTTAACTTTTAGGAGAACTTATTTGCCTTAGAAATACGTGGACAGAAACATTAATTTTAGTTTATCGGTATATTTTTTTTCCCTCTCAAATGACTTTGGTGTTTCAGGAGAATCTGAGTGCCCACAGTGAGCTTTCTGCCAGCAGCGACAGCCTGTCTAAAAACAAGGTGAGGTCCAGCAGCTGCTGTAGTGGCAGCAGAGATAACGTCACGTGGAATTTTAATGTACACACAGAGATCTGTGATAAATGAGCACGAGCATACTGTTCCTGTTTGTCTCAGGGAAAAAAAACTACGATACGCTGGGATGTTAAAGAAGTTGCCGAAACAAGCCAAAGCTGAAAGTGATCAGTTAGAAAATCTGATAAAACATTCCCTGACTCCCATGATGTTTTTCATAACTACTCAAACAAAAAATTTTGTTTCAGGACCAGCAGTCCCTGCATGGTGACTTACCCAACTCCAATGATGATCTGACTGTAGCCCAGTCAAAGGTGAGGATCATTTAATATTATCTTGATGTAATTCCAATTAATTGTTCTGATGTCACCAAGAAAAGATAATTTTTTTTCCCAAAACTCCTGGAGAAGGGATGCCCGGCAGGGGTTGTGTAAACCGCTGAAATTATTAAATGACAGGCTCTCAATAACTAGTGTGCATTTGGGGAGGCCACCCAGATACATTTGCGGACTTATTTTTATCTATTTCTAGTCTGTATTAGAAAATAAAAAGTGCGGAACAGTCGTCCATCTCTAATTTTAAAAGTTCAGTCACTACTTACTTTTCCAACCTACCCCCATCTCTTATGTTCCAGACTAGTTTTTACTGTGGCAGTGCAAATATCATTCAGCTTCTTCTCCATAGAGGACCTCATTCCACCATTAAATAGACTCCAGTTCGACCATCTTGGACACGCGGCATGTCCTCATACTGCTCTAGATGTTCGCTGAGAGCTGCAGCACCCATGCAGTCCAAGTTCACCCACGTGACATGAGACTCGCAGGCGAGGCAGCTGAATTACATCATTCTGCTACATCATGAAATACACAACAGTTAAAATGTTTGCAGAGGAGAAACTTAAAAGTGGCTTTTTAAAAATGTATTTCAGAGTCAGTCTTTTGCAGCACTCAAATCCATTCATATGCACATGCAGAAATACTTTTTTTGCACCTTTGGTACATGCACACGCACAAACATCTTAAATCTTACGTCTGTAGGAAAAACGTGAACTACTGCAAATATTGGTTTAAGCTGAAGGAAACTCAGGTAGGGTTCATGTGGTGGTCAGTAAAATACTAAAAGGTGTAAAGTGGAGAACATGGGGGGGAAATGGAGTTTATAGTGTATGTGTTAAGATAAGTTAAAAGAGTAAACAGCTCAGTGAAGATAATGGAGGCAAAAGTGTCAACAAAAAAGAGTTTTTAACAAACGTTGGAGGACTTTGTGTTATTATAATATTCATATCTGAAGCCAGAAATCTGAGGGTGATTGAACCAGACACTGCTAACTGACTGATGAAAACGCCAGTTGGTGGTGAAAACCTTTTTCTACTGTGTATAGGAGAAAGGAGGTGGAGCCTAACAGACAGCTACAAGCTACATCTGCCAAGGTTGGCACCAACCTTTAATCAAAGCAGACACACACCCAATAATGCAAACTAGAAGGATTATAAAAGATTTCACACCAGGACTGCTGAGGAGCTCATCCTGTGGTCACACTCAACCATCTCGGACAACAGCAGTCTTTTTTTCTGCTCTGGACAACCGCTGCAAGGTGGAGGGCCACTCTAATCAGACCAGCACCAGCTGTGATCCAAGATGATGGAGCTGGGGTTTGTTAGGATGATAAGAGATTCACAGGCCAGCAGGAGGTTATATTCAGGGGTGCACATAAGTGGTCCGCAGGTGCGCATTCGCTGGCAAAATAAAAGACGCGCATCAGATAAGAAGTTGCAACGCGCGTTTGCGTACATAAGATTTTCTGGAGGAGGACAGACATTTGTTTAGAACTCTTAAAGATGTCGAAGAAGCTCCTTTAAGCAATTACTTTGGTGTTCCTCCACCTCCAAAGAAATGTCAGAAGGAGTCCGAACCGCAAAAGAAGCGCGTATTCTCAGAAAAGTGGTTGCAGGAGGTGAGCTGGCTTCAAACAAATGATGAACGCACAGAGATGTGGTGCAAAATATGCCGTGAAAATCCCACTCTAGCGGACAAAAACAGTGCCTTTTATATGTACGCAAACGCACCTTACAACTTCTTATCTGGTGCGCGTCTTTTATTTTGACAGCGAATGCGCACCTGCAGACCACTTATGTGCACCCCTGGTTATATTGGAGTAGCAAATAAAGGTTTTACAGAAGAAAGGTTTATGAATGTTAGTGATTATTTAAAGATGCTCCCCACATTTAGAATATAAACTGGTTGAAAACAATGTAAATTAAAGTGAAGTTTATATTTATTACTAAAGAATATAAATTCAGGTACTAGTGTTGCTCACTGGTTGAGCAGGTGCCTATATGCCTGATGGCTGAAATGCAGTGACCTGGGCTCGAGTCCCCTTCCCCGGCTCTCTCTCACCCTGTCAAAAAAGGCAAAAAGCCCCCAAATAAATATTTACAAAAGAGTATAAATGCAGTGCACAGGAATAAAAAATTGGATCGTGAGAGTGTGCTTCAAGGTAAATTAAAGGATTAGAGAGCAGGCAAAGTGAAGGTAATGGTGGGAAGGTGATAAATGAGAACAATCACTATCTAAACGTCAACACTTTGAAAGGGAGGTGTTTTCTTAAGTTGCAGTGCATTTGACCTCTCAGGTCTACTATAGATAGGCCTTACAGTTTAAGAATTGGTGCCCTGCATTACAGATATGCTATTGGCTAAACGTACCAGAGAAAGCAAAACAGAAATGACAAAGACGTGTTTATTATATTCAGGGACAAGCAGAACTTGACATAGGCAGACTAAAAAAAGCTAAATGTACAGGAAACAATTTTTCTCTTATTTTTCATATTCAGTCATAGTGATACTTTCCTGGTTATACGTATGCATATTTTGGAAGATTTTCTTTTTTGTTTTGTCACTGTGGTGGTATTGCCTAAATACTCTACAACTTCCAGAAGTGCTTTGCTTTGGTCTTTCTGATGAATGCACACATTGGTTAAGCATCACCATGTCAGACACTCCCTTCTGTCTGTCCTCTATTGCTCATCTAATTTACAGTCGTAGGGGGCTGAAGCCTACCCTGGTTGTCACAGGGTGAAAGGAAGGGTGCCATAGACAAATCAAGTCTGTCACCAAGCCAACACACAGAGTTCATGATTTCATGATGAGCTGTTGGCTCAAACAAAAACAAACAAACAAAAAACCCCAACTTCTATGGCAAATCTCTTCATCCGCAACTTTTACTGAAACCGCTAACGAACCAGGTCTTATAATCAAACACCAAGCTACAGAGGAGACGTTGGTTTTTATTGTTCTTTGCTTTTAATTCAGGAGTTGGTGGTAAATACTGAGGCTCAGTTATCTGCCAGCTGTGAGAATGTGAATGACACAACCGTCACAAAGGTACTCGATTTAAAAAAACAAAAAAAACCTTCTTCTCCTTTAAAAACAAAACAAAAATCAACTGTAGCTGCGTTAGTCATGTGAACATGAACTGAAACCTGGCCACACACATTAGATCTGATGCAGTGAGTGCAATGAGTCATTTACTGCTTTCAAATATGTGTCATGAAATATTGATACTTATATAATAATCTACATAATTAAAACCTCTGCAGATGTGTCAAAATCTTTATTACAAGTAAAATCTTACAAAGAAAAGACTCTAAAGTACTTACAGTTGAAGTAGTAATTAAGCAGAAAAGGTCCCTTTTTATTTTATTGTGTTTTTTAAATATTAAAGTAAGTCCTAAATACTGTATTTACATATAATTCTTTGGTTTGTTTTACACTTTTTGCAAGAATTCTTTGGACACATCACATCTTATCTTGACAACTGCACATTGAATTGAAATAAAAATCGATTTGACATGTTGACATCCTCGTGGATCCATATTAGTCCACTTCTAAGCAGCCAGTTTCTCAAACTCTCCACCTACCTGCTTGTAGTATACGCTTATGTGAAACTTAACTGAAGGAGTAAAATATTCGGGTGAGGACATTTTGCACACAATGTGTGAACGGTGCTTTTTTTATTTTTTATTTTACTAACTTAAGTGTGTTTTTAAGAAAATTAAGCAATAACTTTAGATGTCAAATAACTGTAAGGGAGTAGAAGTATAAGAGGAAATTAAAATACTATGCAAGTACACTTCAGTGAGGGTTAAACTTCCGTACAGTACTAGAATAAATCACTGTGACATTGAGGCTTACTGATATCGAAAGTCGGCGTGTTGTCAAGTTCCTGTTTTATTTTCCCTGAGACAGTTTTTGCTACTGAATGTTTTAATGAATTTTAAAAAGTAACTTAAATGTGTTTGTTTTAGCAGAAAAAAGGAGGCCTGGCTAAAATTTTAAAAAGATCCGGCAGCATTGACAACCTGTTGGATGAGGTCAGTGTCAGCCCTGCGCAGAGCGATTACATGTTCAGCTTTTTACGTTCAGTGTTTATGCTAAATCAGTAATATTCCTCTTTCACACACGGCATCCCGTGTAATCTTGAAACTGTGTATAAAAGCAGACCTCATACTGAGTTGCTTCATTCTTGTCTTGTTTTTTTATTTGTTTGTCAGATCGTTTCCTTTGTGGGATTTCATGTCGTCACACTTTAACCACTTCCACATCAACATTTTAACTTTGTCTTGGTGCTTGAGTTACCCTTCGTTTTTGTTTTCTCTCTTCTGGATTCCTCAGTTCAACACACTGTTTTATCTCCAATCAATGTTTGGAGATATTGATCCTAATAAAAAGAAAAAGAAGAAGTCATTGTTAGCCATGTTACTTTTCAGACAGACCTTATGAAACTGATGTAGTCTGTACTGTCTGTTAGCAAGATTGTTAATTGTCTGATTTCAGGGGGAAAAACATTTCAGTGAGATGTTCAAGAGAGCTCCAAAACCAGCAGATGAGGTGCAGTGTTGCCCTTTAAATAACTATAATACACTCAAAGATATTCAGTTGTACTTGTGTTGGTCTTTTTTATGCTTTATGTTGTGTTTGTTCAGGAAACAAACGCAGATGAAGAACAGAAATTATCAACCAGCGATGAAAACCTGTCAGAAGCAAACACGGCAACGGTACAGATGTGGACCAGAACATTTGGACAGTCACAGTCATGACCTGTTTCACCCTCATTTATGTCTTTGATTATTTACTGTTCATATATTTCAGGAAAAAACAGGAGGATTGGCAGGATTCTTCAAAAAGTCTCCCAAACCAGCTCCACGCTCTGTCGCTACTCAGGTGCCAAATACATTTGGATTTTTCATGTATTTTTATGCTTTTCAGAGTTAGATGTAGTACATTATCAGAAAATGACTCTTTAAGGCCAAAACTGTGCTTCTTCCTTCGCATTTGTCATTACTTCGTACTTCAAAACAAGAATCAAAATGTCATTTATATTTATTTCACTTCTGAAAATATTCCACAGCAGCTCAAACAAGGATGCAAATAATGAAAAATTTAAACAAACACACAAACAAAAGCAGATGTGACACAGCTAATAAAATCTTATTGTCATGTCATCACGCTCAACCAGACCAAAGTTTTGAAAGCACCATCAATCAAAAGACTGTTTTCATCATTTAATACAATAATTTGGACTTTTTTCCTGAATTCACTGCATTTCTTTTCCAGGATCCCCTCTCGAGGCAGCTGTCAGCCAGCTGTGACAGCCTCACAGATGCAGGAAAGGTGAGATTACTACTGAAACTACTGTCAGGATAATCAGGTCGGGAAGTTATCCTTTCTCAGTGTTGTGGAGTTCTACTTGTGGAAATGCAGTGTCTGGTTTAGGCTATTTGTGCTGCTGCATGTAAGACGCAGCACACAGAAATAATATTCTGCTCTGTATTAATAATGTGATGCCAGCAAATCTAAATATAAGTTTAGATGAGAGACTCTGCATCAAAGGTTTTAAACATTATAGTGTAATCTTTACATTTTTGTCCCTGTTTGGTGCACAAAATAAGTGCTAATAGTTTATATAAGACTGTATTTGTCTTTTTAAAGGAGGCGGCTTTGGCAAACAGTCAGCTGTCTGCCAGTAATGACAATCTTTTAGAAGCTTCAAGCACCCCAAAGGTCAGACTTTTGATTTTAACACTGTTTCTGAGGTTTAGCAAATAAATAAATAAATGCCTCATGGTTTTATTTTGTTAACAGGAGAAAAAAGTCGTCTTCTCCGGGATCACTGGGATGTTCAGAAGGACGCCCAAAACTGAGGAGCAACAGGTAGAAATGACATCAATCACATAAAAATCCCAACTTTTTAAGCTTTTTAAGCTAATAATTTGGGCAAGTAACATTTTAGGAAATTTAGCCGATCTCTCTTGAAAATAAATTATTCCTGTTGTCTGCTGCAGGAAGATGAGGACATGGAGGCTCCAGCAGGAGGCGGGCTGAGACGCAAGAGGACCATCAAAAAGAAAAGACGAGTAAGAGCGCATACGAGGAGGAATAAGCACAATCAGTGCGACGTATGCTTTTTACTTCCAGTGTCAGCTGCTGTAGTTGGAGTTCATCAACAATAATCAATGCATATCCAGACGTTTTCTTACATCATTTGAGTTCTCAGTTTTGATGTCAAAGCTCCACTTAAATAAATAAAACATTACTCTTGTTTATTTCTTTCAGGTTGTGTCATTCCGAGTTAAGAAAACTCTTCCTAACATTCCCAAACTTGGCCTGGCTTCTCAGGTACCTGCATCTGTCTGTTGTTATTTTTGTTTTGTTGGCGTTTTTTTTTTTTTTACCTTATTTTTCCACCAGATTTTCCAAAGTTATATTTATTAATAATTAACTTGCAGTCAGTCTGTAAAATGTAAAGTCTTTCAGTGTAGATTATTGTGGTCTATGACAACCATCATCATTTTTCCTCCACAGACTTCAGATGAAATGCCTTGCATTGAGGAAACTCTTGAGTTGCAGGAGATGAGCCCAGCACAGGTCAGCATGATGGCATTAAAGATTTTAAGTTAAAATATTCATTGTGGTTCATGAATGAAATTTTTAAAATTCTCCACTTGATGTTCATATTGTTTAATTTGACCTCCAACCAGAACTATGATTTTCAACTGTCTTTAATTTTCATTTTTCTAAATTTTCACACAAGAAATGTTTGTATAGGATAACCTCTGACTTTTGATGTGGACCTGTCACGTATGTGTTATTATATGTATATCGTAATTTACAATGTGTACACCACCGCAGTGGATTTTAAGCAGAATGTAATATGTGGCTGGAGTTCAGATTATCAGCTTTAATTCACAGGGTTTAACAAAAGTGTTGCATTAACTCACTGAGACTGAGGGGGGAAAAATTAGGAGTGACCGAATCAACAGTCTGGTGGATTCGACTACAATGATCAGCTCAGCAACACCACTGAAGAAAACTGAAGTGCATAATGACAGAATATTTTTCATGGTTTTAAAAAACCCAATATCATAGCATCGAGCCAAGTCGAGAACACTATCAAAGGAAGTAGACACATCACTTTCAAAGACTGCAATCAAGAGACGCCTTCATGAATTCAGTTCAGTTTTATTTATGTACCGCCAGTGCACAACAAAAGCGTCTCAAGGTGCTTAAATTGACAGGAAACTCGCAACAGTGCGACTAACAGCTGTTTTATTATTTGTTTTCCAGGAGAGCACAGTGGAGGTTCAGCCGGTGGAGATGGCTGCTTATCCGACTGAGGAAAACCCAGTCGAAACTGAGCCGGTGAGCCTCAGAGTTTGTGAGTGTTAGTCATTTATGGTATTTGACAGATGAGTTGTCTCTTCATTCAAGCTTCTTGTTTTCAGGAAGAGGATGAGCTTTTGGAGTGGTGGAACACAGTCAAAGGTTAGTGTGGTTTCAACTAGGGCTGTTCGATATAACGATATATATCGGATGATGATATAAAAACGTCTATCGTTTCATTTTACGCTATCGTTTGTTTCGCGGTGTCGCAAAATAAACTGTTTACAGCAATATTTTTTTCATCGTTTTTGATGGTCACCGTAGTGGCTATATTAATTTCTTAAAGTTCTCTCTTTCTCTTATATTTAATATAACCACACTACAGACGGACAAGCGCCTGTTTTTATGCGTTATGGTTAGCAACAACAACGGTAACAGCATCGCGTGTCCGCTTGTTTATTTTCCACAAACCTTTCACAATAAAGCTCAAGATCCCGTTGAGACTTTTCAAAATAAACTGAGTCACGTGAAAGAGCAGATGAGAATTAAAAAAGAGCCGCCAGGTGCTAAAAAATAAACCTTGGACTCAAACGTTAGAACAGGCTTTTCCCCGCAGCACAGAAAAGAAAAGAAAACGGCGGCCTTTACAACTTATGTCTAAAAATGTATCGTTTCATGCATCGGTTAAAACACTCAACTCCAGCTACATGGCGCGCAGCTGGAAACACTTCCCGCAAGTCAAGCTGCCCGAGATTCACAGAATTTACAGAAAATGTTACATTTTTGTGATTTATATCGTTATCGGACGATATCGTCCGATAACGTCTCATCTCATAAATCTCATATCGTCGGGATATGAGATTTTGGTCATATCGCACAGCCCTAGTTTCAACATTTAGGAGAACTATTATATATTTTTTATGTTTTCTGTCTACTCGTTGTATTATTTCTGCTGCTGTTTGCCAGGTTGGAAGGAGTGGAATGAGACTTCTGATTTCCGGGCAGAGGATGAGGAAATGTGAATACAGTTTATGTTTTTTAATAACTTTACCTTCATGTTTCCAGTAAACATAATATTTGAGATTTTTGCATTTGTTTTTAGGGTATAATTCTTTTTTGATTTGTTGACAACTTTAAGGCTTAAATTTAGCAGTAAATCTAGTCTTAATAATAATAATTACAACTTTATGTGTCAGATTGATAAGCATAATGTTTCTGTTTGTGTCTGTTTCTGCAGGGCGATGGAGCAGGCAGCCGACCGCGTCTACATGGCAGCCCGTCTTTTCGTGCGTCTTTTCAACCAGCGCGGGGCGTCCTTACAGCATCGCATCCTGGAGCTTTTGGCTATGGCGGACGCTGCGGATGAGTTCCATAAGAAGACTGTGTCGGCCGCTGTGGGCGGAGGCGTGGCCAGCGTCGCGGGTAGCGTCACCACAATCACAGGCCTCATTCTGGCGCCTTTCACTTTTGGCGCCTCTATTATTGTGACAGCAGTGGGGATCGGTGTGGCGACGGCAGGCAGCATCACGTCAGCGACGGCTAAAATCACAGATACGGTCCACTCCAACATGGACCGTAAGAAGATGGAGAAAATGATCCAGGGCTACCAGGAGGAGATCAAAGTCCTCAGAGAGTGCATGGAGTTTGTGCAGGTGAGGGGATTTTTTCTAAAAGGTTAAGAACAAAGTATTTAAAGCACACTCTCTGAGATCAGAATACATTCCTGAGCCTACTAAAATATGATGGATTTTTTTTGTTTTGTTTTGAAATGCAAAGAAACATGTTGCCTGCCCAAGCTGAAATCTCTTAAGCTTTGCAGTAGTATCACAGATCCCTCAGCAGGTGGCATCATACAGCTCCAAGCTGTGTTGACTTGCAGCACCTGTTATTTCTATGGAGGCAGTAAGCATGTACTTAAATTTCACAGGACTGCAAAGCATCCAATGAAAACCTTATTTTGTATGTGCTATTTATTCACAAGATTATTTACGAGTTTTGTTAAGGTATTAAAATATACTTAAAAGTATTGATTTGGGCTTTTTCAAAGAGGATAAAGTGGCAGCCTTTCTTTCTCAAAGGTTAACGCCTGTGCATGGGTACGCGCTGCTCTGGTCAAGTGCTTATATGGCAGTTTACTGTGACACAATACTACATTACAGCACTGCAACAATGACTGCAGTGTTTTAAATTCCTAGGACTGTAAATCCAGAGTTTTGTATCCCTGAATTTAGACACTCTGAGATGTAATCTAGCCTAGATTCAGTCAGTTAAGTCCATGTTTAACTGATTGTGTATGGTTGGTACTTTATACCCCTTGGCTGTAAAAGGCTGATGGAGTATTGTCGTCACTCTGCTGGTTGGGCAGGAGGGCGGGCAGCGTGGACACCCAACTTTAACACCTAACTTTGGTGAACTCGACCTTTTAAGAAGAAAATAATAATTCTTTTAATAAATGTTAAAAAATGATATCTCAATAATATTTTATCAACAGGTTTGACTTTAAAATCAAATATATCCATCTCTTTATTGTCTCTCTTTTCTGCTGTAGAAAGGTCTTGACACCCTGCAGGAGTGGGATTTTGAGAAATACGCTCAAAGTGCTGCCAAAAAAGCTATGAACCACAACATTAAACACGTGATGAAAGAGGGAGGCCGCGCGGGAAAAGCCCTGATGATCAACACCAACCAGCTCGTCAGCACCGTGCAGGTTTTAGGTAGGGCAGGCGGCATAGCCAAGGCCGCTCAGGCCATCAGCGTCACCACAGGCGTCATGTCGGCACTCTTTTTGGCTTTGGATGTTTTCTTCCTCGCTAAAGACTCTCATGAGCTTCGCAAGGGTGCCAAAACCAAATTTGCCACCAAGATCAGAGAGGTATGTAAAGACCTTCAAGATGGCCTCCTGGAGCTCAACAGGGTGAAGACGCAGCTGCAGAAGACGATGGACGGCATTGAGGTGGAGGAGTTTGAGGAGGTTGAGGAGGTGGAAGTAGAGGTTGAGGACGACTTGGTGTCTGATCCAAAGAAGCTGGCTGAGCTGGAGCAGGAGCTGGACCTCCTGGAGGAGAAAGTGGACAAGAAGGTTGTAGAGGTTGAGAAGAAGGGTAAAGAAATGGAGAAGGAAAATTCAAAAATTAAAAAGGTGAAGAAAGAGGAGAAGAGCATAAAAGAAAAAGATGAGAAGGAGAAAAAGGAGAAGAGCTTGAAAGGAAAAGATGAAGAAAAGGAGAAAAAACAGGAGGACAGTAACGACAAAGACAAAGAGAAATGCAAGTCCAAAGAAAAGATGCCCGATGAGGAAAAAGAGGAGAAAAACAAGGCAAGTGGCAAAACTGCCAAAGAAGTCCTGAAACAACAGTCTCAGAAAGAAAGCAAACAAGACAAAAACACCAAAAACAGAATAACAGCTGGAAATGACAACTGTAATGGTAAGGTCAGCAAGATAAACGATGATATTGGTACAAATAAAACAACAGAGAAAGAGAAACATAAAAGTAGAAAAGAGCAGGAGGAAGTGAAGAGCAGATCAGAGGGCAGCAAAAGTGAGCGAGTGAAACCTGAGAGAGGAAGTGAAAGGAGAAGAAGCAGCAGGGATGATGAAGGAGAAAGGAAGCCACCTGAAAGTACATCTGTAAAAACAGGGGACCGCAGTAAGAGGAGACATAGCAGCAGCAGTGAGAAAGGGGTAGAAAGAGGAGGTGAACATCTAAATAGAGGAACTGGCGAAGAAAGGCAAAGCAGGAAAGGGAGCGAGGAGGATAGAGGAGTGAAGGACTGGAGAGCTGAAATGGCAAAAAATAGAGAAGAAAAGAGACAATGTCAGGAGACTGAGAACAGGAAGGAGTCGCACCAAGATCACGAAATATCATCAACGAAGAGGAGAGGGTCAGAAAGAGAGTTAGGAGGCAGCAGAGAGTATTCAAAGAGGAGCCACCACAAGAGGGAGCACAGGGAGAGGGGAGATGAGAAGCATGGGAGCAGGGTGGAGAGTGCAAGGAGGCAGTTTGAGAGGGCAGGAGGTGAGGGAGGTGACACAAAGGCAAAAAGAAAAGACGATGGAGAGAGTCAGAGGAGTAACAGAGAGAGGAGAGGAAGTGAAAGAGGGAGAGAGCATGAACACAGCCAACCAGGACAACGAGCTCGTGCCAAAGCTCTCCTGCGAGACGGACTGGACATTTAATTCTAACATCTACCGCCTTACCAACAAAAACATACAGTGTGTTACTTCAACAAGAAAATCCACTGCATCTACGGTTTCTCACAGTACTGCAGTAAACCAGTGATAGCTGTGTGTACATGGAGGCGTACATTACAAACAGGAGCAGCAGAAGGCTAACTGAACTCCTTTTAATGACGCAGATACAAGGATGAAACAGTAGCACTACTGGGGTGGGGGGTAGGGGTTGTCCCACTTCTGACCTGATGCTCTGTGAGGAGCTTCAAGTTGAAAGTCAGGACAGTTTGAAAAAGAAGCTGATTTTTGTCATTTGACAATAAGACAGTGATGTAGGAACGCCAGCAGCAGTGTTGTGAGCTGTCCAGAGATGCATTAGAATATCGTCTTGAAATTTTTTAGCATGTTTGGTTTTTGATTTTTGACTCCCAGAACGTCTTGATTACACCTCTTACAAATGTGATGAGTACGGGTGTCTTCATGGGATTTGTGTGATCCACAGATGATAACTCTAATGACTTTGATGCCTTCAGCACGACTGTTGGGTCAAAGGTAAAACTTTATTGTATCAGAGGAAAATTTACCTTCTGCTACTGTGCAGTGCTAAAAATAACTCGACATACAACATATAAATACCCCAATAAAACATGGCAAATGCAAAAACAATAAATAAATAAATAAAATCAACACTAACATCACTTCACATGGAATCAAATCAATTATGACACCTGAGAATACAAGTAAATCTGCTAAATTAGAATTCCAAGTTATCATTAGACAGTTATCAGTAAAAATAATAATAACCAACCGCTGCTAAGCCTTTGGCATACTGACACACTACATAATACAGTGACGATTAGCGTGCTAATGTTTGCAATAGGTTCAAACTCTGAATTTAGTCTCTCTGTTTCACTCATTTGCTTCTCCCTTTGAGTGGGAAAATGTAAGGGGGTCTATCTGCAAACACTGTGAGACACGACACTAAGACTTCCTATGAATCATTGCATTTGGAGGGGCAGATGTTTTAAGGTCCTGCCATACAGTCAACCTGCAGAATGACTCTTGCAAAAGCTTTCAGTGCGTTGTGGCATGGTGGCATGATTAGCAGAAAGTAGTCTACAGGCCATCGGCACTTTCTAGTCGACTAACTAATGCACTAAAATGGATAATAGTAAAAATAAGTAAGGGGAGGTTAATACATTTAAGATGTGGCTGAAGTCACTCTGTAACATTTCTGCAGCTGAATAATAAGCGAATTGTGAATGTGAATGGCTGAATTTGGTGAGTCGGGATGATTTGCAGCCCGTGCTATACCTACCCGTTTTATTTTCCACAGCTTCAGAGACACTACATTTAGATGTTTTATGTATGTTTTGCAATTGCAGTATTTGTATGTGATGGGTTTGTAGCTTAAACCTATTCGCTGGAACGTTCAAGACAATTTAACTACACAGCAAAGCAAGACACGAGTAGGCAAAGTTCTTTATGTTTCTCGTGCACGGGAGAGAACTGGACAAACGCCGTTCCTTCGCTTGACCCCAGTTGCTCTCGTCCGCTCCCCCCGTAACGCTGCTCTTTATTGAGGTTACATGAGTATGCATAGGTTCATTAACATATGACATATGCATACAAACAAAGAGTACCTTGTCTGTGCGTTGTGTGTGTGTGTGTGTGTGTGTGTGTGTGTGTGGTCAGAATGTGACCCCATAAACGACTTCCCTAAACCTGCTGGTCTGGGAGTCCAGCAGTTCATCTAAACAAAAGGCACTTAGACTAAAACAGATATAGATGTGTTTATCCTGCCATGAAACAGTAAGAAGGTATGACCTCTTAATGACCTCTCCCATGCTCCCAGGATGTGGGTGTGAATGCCAGAACAGTCTGGAAGGCACACAGAGTCTTTGCAGACTACTAAGGATCAGACCCCTATCAATATGACATCGATTCTAAACTCTAAGCATATATGAGTAAATATTTCTAAGCATAAATGACAATCAACCATATAAACCTGACAGTATGTAATTGCAGCATTTGTTTAGGCAGATTTAGGTGGGTTAGGTTTAGATGCTCCCTCCTTCCTCTGTTGAACACAATCAACCAAAGTCGGTGATTAAACACAGGATAAATGACAAAAAAACCAGTCATGATTATTACTGACTTCTAACATCATATAACCTTTTTTACATTTATTTAAAATATGTTACACAGTGTCTGTGTTTTTTTTATTCGTGTATGAAAGTAAAACTTGTATGACTTGTATGTTTTAACAAGGTTTTCTTACAGAAATGCTCCAAATTGTTTTTTATATGACAAAAAAGCCAGTTTGACTTTGAGTCATTAAATTACAAAAGTAAAACACACCCTGGAACTGCGCCAGGCTGATAGAATAATCATGTGATACCTGTTCGTGTTCTTAAAGCTCACCTGTTACAGAGATTTTTCAAACAGAGCACTTTAACCAGGTGTCGCTTCCTCCATGCCCATGCTCTCAGGTTTAATGCCGCTACATTTTAGTGATGGTACTTTGTTTCTGTGTTTTCATCACTGGTGTCTCAGTCTGTGTATAGTCATTGTATGTGTTTTTACATGGGTCTTTTCTACTCCTCTGGGCTTTTCATGAGTAAACAAAAAGAGAAAATGTCTGTTTTGTGTCCTTTCTGCTACACCTAATAACCTTGAAGCAGATGTCATGGATCTCACTTCCACAGTTAAAGTACAAGAGTTTCTAAGCTCACCGATGAGCTCTCATGGTGTATACCATAGCTACAGTGTTGATCAGATGGTTCAAAATAAAATGATCGAAGTCGTTGCAGTTTACCAAAACCAAATTAAGAGATACTCTGTCGCCTTTAAAAGCTACATTTCCATTATACAAAGCAGTGTTGTTACCGCCAAAAGCACTCTACATTTCCGTACAAATTTTACACACTCTTTCATACCTGAACAATTTAATGTGTAGACTGGAGGAACTGGGACCTATTGGGGGTGTTTAAAATGCCATCCTATAACATCACCACTTTTAATAGATTGCATTATTTATGTTATAAACAGATCACAGTGGTTTGCACATTTGCCTAACAAAGAAAAGAGCCTTGGCTCGGCTCTGGGAGGAGATACAAATGCTTTTGGGGTTGTGTCAGGAAGGACATCTGATGTTGAAACAAGAAAAGAAAAATCTGCCAAATCAATCTATCCCCTAAAAATGTTGTGAGATGAATGTGATGGGTCAATTAAAAATGATTTGTTAGTTAACTGTTAAATTATATATAGTTTAAATTAACTATCTGTTCACCAGCCTTTAATAAAGTGTCACGCTTCTGGGTCTTTGTGACCCAGCATTTTGAGTCTCTTGTGTTTTGGTATTTTATATTATGGTTTATGTTCTGAGTCCTTTGTTGGGCTGTTTTGATTATTTAAGTTATTATTATTACTCTAGGTTCAGTTATGGCTGTTAAAGTTTTCGTTCTTCGGTTTTGTTATGGCTTCCCTGTGTTCCGTGTCTACTCTGTGCCGTTCTGTCCCACGCTTCAGGCCTCTGTTCTGTCTCCCCAGTCTCTGTTAAGTTTACGTGTTTAGAGTTCAATCGGTGCTTTTCATGTTTTACTTTGAAGGTCCGTGTCTCATATCAGTCTTTCTAGTTTTCTTTCCCTTGTCTCGTCCGGCCTAATCACTCCCAGCTGTGCTCTCCTTCTGTGTCGCATTCCCCTCGTTATTCCTCGGTGTAGTTAAGCCCCGTGTTTCTCTTTGCCAATGTCGCAATCTCCGCATCCACGGCTGTGTGTTTCCTTGTGTGCCTCTCCTTGTGTTTAGTTTATATTTTCCCAGTTTAGTTTTGTACTGTTTTCCACTTGTGTCAGCAATAAAGCTGCCTTTTGAGTTCACTTTCTCACCTCTTGTGTCGTGTGCGCACAGCCGCATTATGACATAAAACCGTAAATTAAACATAAGGGAAAAGTGTTTACAAAGCACAATACTTATCACATGGTTTGTAACCATGTGATAAGCCTGCATTAACACCATGATGATCTCAGCTATTTTCTGCAGCACATTAAAAGCAACTCAGTGATCAAGCTGCTTGTGTTACTGTAGACCAGCTGAGTCCTTGAGAGGTCAAGTTAATAAGTAGAAGGCTAAATATGAACAGGGTAAAACTTTTTACTATCTTGTAAATTGTGGCTGTGTTTACTAAAGGAGAAACCAGTATGTTCTTATCTCAGTCGTTTATTTTATTATCGCAAAGGATTTGGGATCATTTCAGGGGTTGTTTTTTTTTTTTTAAACGTGGTGTGCTGCTCTACAATGAAACAGAAGGTGTTATAGCAATTCCTGCTTCCTCTCTGGGAGGAACTGATTATTTTAATCAATTAAATGTCAAGCAGGTAGGAAGGCTATATTTAGTCATATGGAAAAGCACCAGTGTGTTTACTGAAGACGGCAGCAGCCTAACTCAAAACAGATCTGATTGCAGGAAAACTGGTCAAACATGATGAAGAAAAGGGAACAGCGTGATATTTTTCCTCAAAGACTAAACGTTCTTACGCTTCATACTTCGTGTTATTACACATAACAAGTGATCATTATCTCAAAATGAGGAAGAGTTTCAACATCATGACAAATGGAAAGAGTTTATGACAAAACAGTAAACAATGTGCCTATTGTTTCTCTGCTGCTAGTATTGTATAACATACAGTGTGAGTGTGTGTGTTAATGTTTTCTTTAGCCTCTACAAGATCAACGTGTTGCTAATAATGTGACTGAAGTGGATGTAGTATGTGATCTCCTTCATTTCTATTTCTATTGTAGAATAAAAGTTGGGGGCGTTTTTTCAGGCGTATATACACTCACCAGCCACTTTGTAAGGTACATCTTAGGCTGTGGGGTTTAAATGATGCCCTGTTAGTACAAAGGGGCCAAGAAAATATCCCCTACACCATCACACCTTGCTTACCAGCCCGAGCCATTGATACAAGGCAGAATGGATCTAGGCTTTCATGATGTTTGTGTCAAATTCTAACCCTACCATCTGAGGGTCACACCGGAAATCAAGATTCATCGACCAGGGACCTTTTTTTTTCAGCCTTTTGTCATCAAATTCTGGTAAAACTGTGCAAATTGTTGCCTCAGTTTCCTGTTCTTAGCTCAAAGGATTAGCAACTGGTGTGATCTTCAGCTGCTGCACGCCATCTGCTTAAAGGAGTGACATGTGCATTCAGAGAGATGCTCTGCAGAGCTTGGTTATATCAAGTGTTTATTTGAGTTACTGTTACCTTCCTACCTTCTCAACTTAAAGCCATCTGTCCATTTTCCTCCAACTTTTGGCATCAATAAGTTTTGTTTTTTTTACCAAGAGACCTGCCGCTCATTGGAGATGTTTTCTTTTTTAGACTGTTCTCTGTAGACTTAAGCCATGGTTGACTGAGAAAATCCCAGCAGATCAGCAAGCAATAGGGTTAGGTTTGTTATGTGTAAGGGTTAAAGGAGTTAATTAAAAACAAAAAAGCTCATAAAAGATGTAGTTTTTGGTTTATGTTAAACTTTTATTACTTACATACTCCTTTTACATTGTGGGCCACAGACAGCCCACTGTGATTCAAAAAACCCCCAACAACAACAAAACAGACGTTTCTATAGTTCACATTTTTTAAAGCTGTCCAGTTGAGCAGATAAGAGTCTTTGCTAGACCCATTTTGGTCCCTGGGCCTTTTGTTTGACGCCCCCTGACTTGAACCACAAATTATTTAAGTAAGATATGTGCATCTGTGGTATTGACTATATAATGGAAACATTATTGTTTTTTAAACAAAAGATAAATGAGTTTAACTTTGTAAAAGTAAACTAGAGGAAGAACAAGCAGACCAACAAAATCTATTACTCATCTTTAGGAGCCATCTGTCCAGTATTTCAGGTCAGTCCTTTCAGTATTATGACACTACAGGCTGAATCAGAGATGTGACGTGACCAACAATGGCATTCCTTAAGCTGGAACATTCCACAGACTTCCATTTTTTTCATACTATGAGATCATCAATTATGCTGATCATATGTACAGATCACAGCCATTGCACATTAATCAGCAGTAAATGAGCTCTTTCACAATGACCTCATTTGGGCTCGTGCTATCTTGGCTCAGTGGTCATTCAAATCAGCATTACTCTACTCTGGTGTCACTTTGTGTCCTGGTGTTTGCTTTGTCTCTCTGACGGCACAGGGCACGGCTTATTTGACTGTTGTATTTTTGTGAAACAGTTCAGACCTGCAGAGTAAACAGAGTTTAGCCCATTAGGGGGGGTGAAATCAGCCCTGCAGTGTGTTTGATGAAGGGTCACTGCCACTTAAAGTTGTCTTAACCAAATGTACTTTGCTTAACCCCCTAAAGAAAAAGCGTATTCTGATGCCCCAACCGTAGCGATTTTGTTTTTCACAAAAGAGCTCCTTATTCTGACCATATTCAGGATTCATGGTCTACTCCCCTCCTGACCTTCAGAGTAAAAGCAGACTAGTACTTGACTTGCATGAAAGCAAATATATTTAAAACAGAATGATACATGAAATAATACTCTTTCTTTTGCCCAAGTACATATAAACAGTTTACTGTAATCATTCGGCACTTTTTCCTAGATGGTGACATTTAAAAAATTTAGATGAATGATTAAATGTGAAAAAAGAAAAGAGAACAGTGAAGAAGAGTATTTAGTAAAATGAAGTCACATGACGTCAAATTGCAGCTGGGAATTTACCTTTCAAACCTTAAGTAGATCTCAGATTACAAAGGAGATATGGTTTGACCTTTTCTTCCTATACCAGCCATCCTGCCTCTGAATAGCTCTCTTAAAGATTGCTTATCAGTTAACTTATCATTAAGACATAAGATTACCAATGGATCTGTACTCTGACATTTCTTTAGCCACTTAAGTCAAGTGTTCCTGGAGCCAAAGTGGGCAGATTCGATTTGAGGGAACAATACCACCACACCTGAATGACTTTTTAGTGCTATATCATCACAGACCATAAACTGTGTAAAATATATTTTTCTATACAATCTATGACAGAGGCAAACAAAATTATATTTGAAAAATAGCAGATACAGGATGACATTACTATGGCAAGGGTTTCGCTCAGTGTATGTAAAAGGGCAACTTTACTTTTAGACAAAGAAGAAATAAGTCCTGTCAAGTTTAGAGGAGGTATTAATCGACAAAGTGCAGTGAATGAACAAAAGAGAAATCTAAATCAAATGAGTATTTGGTGTGACCAACCTTTACCCTTAAAACAGCATCAATTCTTCCTCACACTTCTGTCCCTTCGTGTAATCCCAGACACACTCGATGATATTGAGATCAGGGCTCTGTGGGGGCCATACCAGCACATCTAGTACTTCTTGTTCTTCTTTCCACTGAGGATGGCTCTTAATGACTTTGGCTGTATGTTTGGGGTCGTTGTCCTGCTGCAGAATACATTCGGGGCCAATAAACAATTATTTATATTTCTGAAAGCATTCTTTGTTTAGAGCATTTTTCACACCTGCCTAAAACCTTTGCACAGGACTGTAGCTTCATTGTTTAGAAAAGGATTTGTAATTTACATTTAAAATGTCATATTAATCAGTTTCGCTCACTGTGTAGTTCTGCACCACTGCCAGTATTTTAAATAAGTTTATCCTGTAGTTAATGACAGGACAAAGTATTGTTAGTTACCAAAAAAAGAGGCTCAAATTTCATACTTGGAAACTGATAAACATCAGCCACTGGTAGCTTATTTCCTGGTGCAAGGTAAATACTGGCAGATATTGACAGTTGTGCAGTCTACAGGTACATTCCCAGTATTAGGCTGTAAAAACGGCTGTCTGTCAGTCTGTCAGTCAAATTACATTAATTCAGTTTTATTTTTTCAGTACTAATTCTGTATAACAGCGATAAGGTTAAGACCTTGTTATGCAATCCAGGAAAATATTATTTGATCCCTTGACGAATTTGTTTAAGTTTACTTACTAAGAAAACAATGAATATTGGGGAGAGACAGAAAATCAACAACAGCAAAATAAAAATAAAAAATCCAGAAAAAAACATTATGTTACACATTACGTAAAAAAAATATTTTAAATAATACATCTATATAAATTGATATATGAATCTACTAAAGATGCAGACGACTTCCCCACACTGAAATGCCAACAGGCAGGGTCATGTTCTGTAAAATCTAGATGAGAACAGCCAGAATATTGCAGATGGTTCGTGGATGTGTCATCCAACCTGATAATGAATTAAACTGCAAAAGCAACAAAGGAGTGGCTAAAGAAGCACTCTAAGGTTATGAATTGCCCAGACCTCAAGCCTATAAAAATCTGTTGGGCCAAGCCAAATAACAGCCAGGAAACTTAATGGATTTAAAGAGCTTCCATAAAGAGGAGTGGGCCAAAATCCCTCCCAAGATGTGTACAAACCTGGTGACCCAGTACAAAAAACTACAAAGACTCAAAGACTGCAAATAAGTTTATAACCTTCATGTAATGTGTTTCTTTCTGGGTTTTTGGTTCATACTTTGTCTCTCTCTTCGGGAGATCAAATTAAATATTTTTCCCACTGTATTTAAACCCTCTACTAACTCCAAAAGCTTATAAGTAGACTTTCAATCTAAGAATTTTTAGTTATATTTAATTTCCACAAATTCAATCTAAATTTGCCCTCAAAGATGAACAAATCGGTGCCCTTTATGGTTTTCACGTCAGCCATAAAAGCCTGCTATCCACAGTGTGGGAAATAGTTTATATTCTCCGTAAGAATGATGAAGTGCTAAGAAGAAAGAAGCTGTTTTTGGTAAATAACACAAGCTTCATTCTAAGATTTAGTTTCAGGATAAACACTCACTCGTTCTCTTACAATAATAACTTATGAAATGTGACCCTAAATGTAGGAATGCATATGGTTATTGTTAAGGCACAAAGACACCTTTCTCATTCTTTGTAAAGGGGCACATTTGGCTGGAATTAACTCTTTACTTTGCAGCGCATGCAGGGTGTGGCGCCACAAAATGTGGTCTGATTCTCAGAGGAGACACTCCCACAAGCCTCTAAATTGTAGTATCAGGTAAATGTTAAGTGGTAGGAACGTTTCTGCTGGGTTGTTGTTGTAGGGGGGGATGGAAAATAATAAAGGACACTCATGGAGTAATGGCGCGTCTCGTGTGTCTGTGAGTTATGCCTCCAGTCAAATAACATCCATAACCTCAAATAACGGAACATGGTGTCAGGAGTGGGATTGGAAACGTTAGTTGGGCATAAGTGAAAGGTTTCGGCGTCGGTGCCAGGTTAAAGGTCGGCCATAGAGGAGCTGCGCGAAAAGAGACGTGGCGTCATGAGTCAGTTTCAAGTCACCCCGCCGGAGAAGTTCACTTTTAGGTCCGACGACTGGACCAAATGGATAAAGCGTTTTGACAGATTTCGCATCGCGTCTGGATTGGAGACGCAAGCGGACGAAAATCAAGTGAACGCCCTTATCTACACTATGGGCGAGGAGGCAGAGGACATATTGGTATCCCTGCACCTGACTCCCGAAGAGGCGAGCGATTATGAGACCGTTAAAAGGAGGTTGGATGCTCACTTCGTAGCCCGAAGAAACATCATATTTGAGCGAGCGAAGTTTAACCAGCGCCAACAAGAGACGGGTGAGTCAGTTGACAACTTCCATACTGCACTGCATTGTCTGGCAGAACATTGTGGATACGGGACTTTGCATGACGAAATGGTGCGAGACAGATTTGTCGTGGGTCTGAAAGACAAACGATTGTCAGAACAGCTACAAATGGATCCAGAACTAACGCTAGAGAAAGCGCTTAACAGAGCCCGACAAAGTGAGCTTGTAAAGAAGCAACAAGAGATGCTAAGCACTAACTTTAAAATGGATATTACCAACTCACAACTGAACCGCGTCCATGCTAAACGGCAAGAAGGGGCACATCCCAAGCAGCTGACACCGCTACATAAACAAACCGCCAAAACACAGAAAGAAAAAAAGACACAATGCAGAAGATGTGGAGACATAAAAGGTCACAATCTTCAACAATGCCCTGCGAGGGAAGCCGCATGTAATTACTGTAAGAAAAAAGGACATTTTGCCAGGATGTGCAGAAACAAAAAACTGTGTGAAGTCAATGCTGCAACAGTTTCAGAGAACAGCGATACAGATGATGAGGTCGCTTTCTTGGGTTCCCTCTCTGCGGACACCAAAGAGAGTCCATGGGTAACAGAGATACATGTGGACAAATGCAACACATTCTTTAAAATCGACACCGGAGCGGATGTCACAGCAGTCCCAGA
The DNA here is from genome assembly GCF_057382095.1 of Aulonocara sp. 'chitande type north' Nkhata Bay. Taxonomy (NCBI): domain Eukaryota; kingdom Metazoa; phylum Chordata; class Actinopteri; order Cichliformes; family Cichlidae; genus Aulonocara; species Aulonocara sp. 'chitande type north' Nkhata Bay. Next base: position 10,658,353 of record NC_141361.1, read on the forward strand.
GACTTTCTACACACAGCATCAGTTGGGGAGATTGGATAAGCCCAAAAGGGTTCTGCAGGGCCCAGGAGGAACACGTCTGAAGGTAAAAGGCATGTTCACAGCCACTCTCAGCAAGAACAACCACAAAACCAAAGAAGACATTTATGTCGTAAAGGGTTTATGCACACCGCTGCTGAGCGGGCATGCTGCAGTGGCACTACAGCTGGTTGCTAGAGTTAATCATATTAGCTTAGACTCTATTGACGCTGTCAAACAAGAATTCCCCAAGCTTTTCAACGGCTTAGGCAAAATGGAGGGGGAGTACAATATTGTTCTGAAACCAGAGGCACAGCCGTTTTCCCTCTCGACCCCTAGGCGAATCTCTCTTCCACTCTTACCAAAGGTTAAAGAAGAGCTGAACAGGATGGAGCAGCAGGGTGTCATTTCCAAGGTGGAGGAGCCCACTGATTGGTGCGCGCCTATGGTGGTGGTTCCTAAGCGCACAGGCAAAGTGAGAATATGCAGCGATCTCACTGAACTAAACAAATATGTCATGAGAGAGAAGCATCCACTCCCTTCAGTAGAACACACACTAGGACAGCTTGCAGGAGCAAAAGTGTTTTCAAAGCTGGATGCCAATGCAGGATTTTGGCAGATTCCCTTATCCAGGGACTCTTCTTTGCTCACGACCTTTATTACACCTTTTGGTCGGTATTGTTACAATCGTCTGTGCTTTGGAATCTCATCAGCCCCAGAACACTTCCAGAAACGGATGGCACGCATTCTTGAGGGTTTAGAAGGAGTCCTCTGCCAGATGGATGATGTGCTCATCTGGGGGACGTCACAAGCAGAGCATGATGAGAGACTTCGAAAAGCACTGGTTCGACTGCAGGAGGCTGGAGTAACATTGAACGACAAGTGTGAGTTCTCCAAGAACAGGATAAAGTTCCTGGGGCAGGTCATTGAGGCATCGGGGGTTAGCGCAGATCCTGACAAGACGCATGCCGTGAGTTCCATGGATGAGCCCAGCAACATAAGTGAGGTGAGACGCTTCCTGGGCATGGTGAGTCACCTAGGAAAGTTTCTTCCTCACCTGGCGGAAAAAACGCGCCCCCTAAGAGATCTACTGAAGAAGTCCAACCTGTGGTCATGGGGGCCACAGCAGCAGCAGGCTTTCGACGGCATCAAAAAAGAACTGACAACACCCCCAGGGCTTGCTCTGTATGATCCAAATGCTGAAACGTGCGTATCAGTTGATTCATCTTCGTATGGCTTGGGAGCAGTGCTTCTCCAGCGGCACGCCGATCTAGGGTGGAAACCAGTAGCATACGCTTCAAAAGCTCTCAGCGCGACAGAGCAGCGATATGCTCAAATTGAGAAGGAGGCCCTCGCTTCAACATGGGCCTGTGAGAGGTTTGCAGAGTTCCTAATTGGGAAAACATTCCACATTGAAACAGACCACAAACCTCTGGTCTCGTTGCTTGTCTCCAAGGGCCTGGACGAGCTTCCACCTCGTATACAACGTCTACGCATGCGATTGATGAGGTTCTCTTATACCATATCTCATGTTCCTGGTAGAGACATTGCAACAGCAGATGTACTGTCCAGAGCTCCTGTATGTGACACAACTGAGGGTTTGCCGGAGGAAGAAATCAACTTGTATGTGGAGTCCGTCATAGCAAGCCTGCCAGCCACAGAGCCACGACTCAGAGAAATCCAGACACATCAGGACAATGACAGCATTCTAAGCCAGCTGAAGAAGTTCTGTGTGGAAGGATGGCCAGATAAGTACTCCATCGGAAGGGTTTTCCAGCCTTATCTGCCATTTTCAGGTGACCTCACAGTCCACAATGGTTTGCTTCTTTATGGGAGCAGAATAGTGATTCCCACATCGCTCAGAGCAGACATTCTGTCTAAACTACATGAGGGACACCTAGGAATAACGAAATGCAGAGAGAGAGCTAAACAATCTGTTTGGTGGCCAGGCCTGAGCAGTGAGCTGATAAAAGTGATTGGGACCTGTGACACTTGCTGCCGTGAGCGGACTAACCACAAAGAAACCATGCTACCTACCGAGTTCCCACAAAGACCGTGGGCCATGGTGGGAACTGATCTGTTCCAGATAGAGAATAAACAGTACCTGGTCATTGTGGATTACTTTTCCAGATTCTTCGAAGTTGCCAAACTGACATCTACAACATCAGAGGCAGTGATCGAGCACTGTAAATCAATCTTTGCACGTCATGGCATACCAGAGCGGGTTCGCTCTGATAATGGACCTCAGTTTTCGTCTGATTCCTTCAAAAGATTTGCACAAGAATGGGGTTTTAGCCATGAGACATCCAGTCCCCACTTCCCTCAGAGCAATGGGGAGGCCGAGAGGGCAGTCAGGACCATCAAAAGTCTTCTTAAAAAGTCTGGCGATCCCTATCTCGCCCTTATGGCATACCGGGCCACTCCATTGGCAAATGGCTACAGCCCAACGGAGCTTCTCATGGGTAGACGGATAAGGACAACTATTCCTGTCATCCCATCACAGCTACATCCAAGAGGTACGGACACAGACAAGCTCAAAGCTATAGAACAATCGTACAGACAAAAGCAAAGACAAAACTACAACCGCAGACACAGAGCACATGATATGCTACAGCTCAATCCTGGAGACAAAGTGTGGGTCTCAGACATGGATACTAGAGGGACAGTCGTGTCCATGGCAGGCTCACCGAGGTCCTACATCATCGAGACAGCAAAGGGCACGCTGAGAAGAAACCGTTACCATCTTACATGGACACCTGGGGCACCAGAGATTTCTGGCGATCCACCAGAGGCTTCACCTGAGAACTCTGTTCCAGCTGCACAGATTGTGTCGGTTCCAGACACTATCTCACAGGAGGCCAGCCAGCAGACTCCTGAAGCTGGGAGCCAAATCCAACCCAGGTCTAGGAGGCCTCCAGCATACCTAAAAGACTATGTTTGCTCATAGGGCTTGGAACTGAGTGAGCACTGGGGCAGAATAATCCCCACACTCAGGCTGAGGGCTGGGTAGTCTACCCCATCCCTCATAGAGACAATGAGAAATAAAGCAAATGGTTGCACTGTTTAAACATGTTGTTTGTAGCTGCACTGAATAGTTCAGAAATGTGCACTTATGCTTAGTGTTCAGAGTTGTATACTTTGAGAGTTTATTTTTGGACATTCTGAGTAGTCTGGTTTGAAACCAAGCGAGTTCAGTAAACAAGCTGTTACCAGATAAAGCACAAGGACATAGTAATAGTATACTTTAAAGCGTGCGGGTTTAATCTGTTTTCTTGGTTATATTCCAGCATCACATCCTATTTAGTAGGGGGGATGTAGTATCAGGTAAATGTTAAGTGGTAGGAACGTTTCTGCTGGGTTGTTGTTGTAGGGGGGGATGGAAAATAATAAAGGACACTCATGGAGTAATGGCGCGTCTCGTGTGTCTGTGAGTTATGCCTCCAGTCAAATAACATCCATAACCTCAAATAACGGAACATAAATATGGTTTCAGGAACCACAAAATATGAGGTTTTTGTATTAAAAGTGTGATTTCGGCAAAATTAGTCTGGATAATATCAGCAGTTAAATGCGCCTATTAATAAAATATTTTAAAATCTAACCAGCTATCCATTTTCTTAGCTGTTTATCCAATTAACGGTAACAGGATGTTATATGATGATCAAATTTGGTCTATGAAACCTTTCAAAATCCAACTCACTAAGCTTTTCACAGGGGAAAAGTTTGTGACATGGACAAAATCATATGAAGACCAATGAACTGTAGTAAAAATGGAATTTCTCTAGGATGAGAAAAGTAAGAAAGCTCATATGAAATGATGTCCTATGTAAGATCATATGGACTGGTACTAATTCTAGATCTTGGACTTTTGTCAAATTTACTTTTTTAATTTTTCTCCTTCTTTTAAAAGTCACACTAAGCAGGATGAAATCATCCTAATGGTAAACAGACTCATTCTTACACTTTGCTACTCTCCCAGACCACTCAAAGCACTTTCTACAACATGCCACCTTCACTTTCTTCTATGCTTTGTAAGTGCTTGCTACCTCACATTCACACGATGGATGCATCAGAGAGCAATTTGGGATTAGTTTCTTGTCCAAGGATATTTGGCATGTAAACTCAGGGATCAAACCAACAACCTTCCAATCAGTAGATGACCTCCCCTCCCTCCTGAGCTACACCCCATGTGACGTAATGACACACAAAGACTTCCAGAAACGAAAAGGAAATTCCTTGAAAAGGAAATAAAGAACACAAAAATCCAAAAAGTGTAACTAAGCTGACAGGAAGGTCAGATCACGATGCAACTGTGGTTACGCCACAACATTCTTTATAAAGGTACCAAATAATCTGGGTGTTTGACATCGTCTCTAACTCCTTAAAAGGGAATTGTTGTTTTCTTTGGGGGGAAATGTTCCTTTACAGTGCAAGTGAATGCTCAATATTCCACTTCTCAGAATAAAGCCCTATAAAGTTCATTCTCGGTGTTTACGTGTATTTGCTGTGCGTCATTGACTTTACTGGCAGTCAATGACACTGGCAGTAAAAACCACTTTGAATCTGCTTTGTTTGAAAACCCATACACTAAGAAAGGAAATGCAAAATGATGTTTTACATATTTATGAAGTTGCTTATCTAAGCCCAATTTATATTACATTGTTATTTTAAGGAGAATCCAGTGTGAGAACAATCATACAAACAGTCATACAATGATTGCGATTAATTAATTAATATTTGACTTTTATTTATATTTAATTTAGCTCAGCCAAACTATCTTCTCATGCGTGTTTTCTTTATTTCACAGTGTATTTAGTGATGAGCAGTAAACTTTGAACCAAAGTAACCTTGTGAGTCAACTCCTAACAGAAAATCGTAAAAGAAGAAAAAACCAAGGACATTAGCAAGGCTTGCTCTACAGAAACTGCTTTAGTAATGCAAACAACTAACCCACACCCAGGCAGGTACACAGGTGTATTCTTATCAAGCCCCGCCCCTTATTTAACAAAAAGCTACTTCCACATTGCTCCATCACCAGAACTGCGGATCATCCCACAGAGAGCAGAAAACAATCCTTCAACGCAGCATTTAAACTTCACAGCATCGAGTAAGTCTCTCCAAACTTTATTTAATTACATTTTAGATTTGGATTCTCCTGGATGCCTGCTTCTATTTCATTTGTTGTCATTATCCTTTAAAGCATAATCAGGTTAATTATGAGAATTCTAGAAATACTATTTAGATAATCTGACAATCGATTTTTAGTTACACAAAGAAAAAACAAACCCTGGAAAAGAAAAGGAACGATGCTCTGTTTTTAAATGAATAATTATTCTGTCAATATTCCAGTCTGGATAAACCATAATGTGTTTTATTACCTTTTAAATGACTGACTGTACTTAGTACATTTGTGTATAAATGTGTTTTCAGCCTTGTGGACATGGCTTAAATTATTATTTTTTCTTTTCAATTCATTTTTTTTTTACAATCTTTTTACTTAACTGTATTTTAGAACAAAATATTTTATTATAAGTGCATTTTTTACACACAAATTTCAAATTTACAAGTTGTTATAATAAAACTGAGGTAGAATGTAAAGGAGCTTAGTTTGTTCTGGAAAAAAAAGAGTCTGCAATCTCATTCTTATCTGCTCTTCTCTTATTTGCTCTCTCACTGTTTGCTTTCCTGGAAAGAATGGAGCGAGGCCTGAGCCTGCTGATTGCCGCAGTGATGCTTTTTGTGGCTCCGGGGGTCCAAGCAGCAGACAGTTTCACATTTGCCATTAATGCAACGGTTGGTTTATATTTAACTTTGCCAGCACAATACGACTGTGACCATGGTGATTTACACGGATGGAGTGCATTTGTTAAGCATACACTTTTACATATTTAGGAGCTGAAATGAGTTTTACTGTACGAAATAGTGTCAGAATTTACTGCTAATTTTGTCTTTTTAAGTTAAGCATCTACAGCGTGAAATAGAACAGCGCATGGTTAGCTTGGTTAAACTTTTATTTATATTTATACATTCTGAGAATTATTATTATCATGGGAGAAGAAAAAAAATGCTAGTGGGTCTAAAAAGCAGGGGGAGTGCCTTGAGCATTTATCCATAATAATAGCCAGCAGGAGGAGAAGTGAAGAAGTCTAATTATATAAAAGTCTATGGAAAAATGTCTCCCCATCGATGAACTCAGTAAGCGCGTTTCTTTTGAGTTCACGATCTCAGATCAGAATCAGAATCAGAATCAGAATACTTTATTGATCCCTGGGGGAAATTTTTTTTTGTTACAGTGCTCCATTTTAAACCAACATTAAGACAAGACAGACAATACGCTAACTAAGAATAGTACAATATATACATATATATACATACATACATACATAAGTCACTTATAAATAAATAGTTGGAAAATGCTAACTATTTATGTTATCTAAGTTATGACTAATTTAATACATAATGAGGTCAGATCTACATTAGAGTAAAAGAGCAGGTTACAGATTGTGTAATGGCGGTTGCAAAAATGTTCAGAATGAGGCTCCAACATGGGAGACAAGAATCGAGATGGGTGTGGTGGCTACTGCCATCTTTTACATACAGTCTAACAGTCACATATGGCTAAACAGTGGCTTTTATAAATCATATAATTAATGGGATTTGTGTGATTTATACATTTCTAATTTTTTTTAAGGTAGAGTTTCATTTCCCATAAAGCCTTTAGTAACCTAATGTTAACTAATAGCAGCTGTTCCCAGTTCATGAGCTGGGATGCTATTATTCGTCAAAGTGTTGACACAGAAGTTGAAGCTGCTAAGCTGTTTTGTGACTTGGATTATGCTCGTGTGTCTCTCTACTAGGTAAACATTACAAAGACAGGTTGCGGGATTAGTAAGCTGTGCATACAGACCCCAGACAACTGTGACCCTGCTGGGAACAGCAGCTGTTTCTTTGGATCAGTGGCTGCAGGCAACACTACAGCTCCTAACGGCACCGAGCTGATGTTCCAGCTCAGTGGGAACTCCACTGGGTACATCGCACTGGGGCTCACCGCCAATGCAACCCAGGTACCACAGCACACAAAACCAGAGCGATGATTAAGTTTAACCTAAACCAAAATGTTAACCCAAAACAATTATTTACTGAAGAGTTATACTTATTTACATGTTACCTTTTCAATAATTATAACTGATTTCCTATGTTATCAATTTCTTTTTTAAATTAATTTCATTCAACTACTTTTCCATTACCTAGCCATTAATCCTCTGACAGGAAATGTTTACTCACTGTCAGAGAATTAATGAAATATTTGACATTGGTACATAATGAAAAAAAACCTTAAATAATTGGGTTGTGTTTGGAAATGGGCATTGGTTTCCATTAGTAAATATCTTTAAAATATATCATGTTCTAAATATAGATTTAATAATAACCGAGAGAGGTTTATTTAATGAAAGCCACCACCTTGCTTAGTCAAATATTCACACCAGGATGTGAAACCTTCACACCAAACTAAATGTAAATACTGCTGTTAAGGTACAAGTGATAAGGCCAAGTTAAGGATAAGGCACCTAGGAAATACTATACCAAGGTTAATCAATTACATCTGTGTTTCTATAAGGTCACACAGACCTGCTTATGTGTTTATGTCTTTATTGGTCCAGGCCAAAGTAATGAGTTAAAAGTGAGTCCAGTGAGTTAAGGAAGTATATAACCCTTAAAACTGCTTGCTCTTTTTCAGGGTACCACTGCGCTTTACATCTGTGCTCAGAACAGCTCTAACAATGCTTCATTCGTCTTTGCGGCTCGGCAGAGAAACAACATCAACAACACACTCTCTACATTTGATTCGGTGAGGCTGTAACTACTTTTAAAACGTATCCAGATAAACATTACCAAACAAGCTGAAACAGTTGAACGGTTGACAGATGATCAGAACACATTCCTAAAAGCTGCTAACCTAAAAATTATTTAATGCATACTCTGTAATTCAGTCATCAAAGCCCTAAAAAAAACACAACAAAAAGTGGGTTTTTTAAAATGTAATACTTTACCTGATGGTCAAATTGTTTTTATCAGACTGTGACAAAGATACGAGGCCAGGTAGTCAATGGAAAGATCCAGTGTGAGTTCAGTGTCCCCAATTCGAATGCCACCAACACCAGGAGCGCTGATTCTACCACTTATGTTGTCATCCTTGGGTCTGGACCATTGACTGGAAGTAAGTCCAGTGAAAGCAGCCTTCAACTGTAACTTGTTGTCTACTCTTATCAACATAAATACACACGTTAGATGCTACATTATTTGTGAAGCTGTAAATGAAGGTTAAATTGAATCCTCATCACTATTTTCAATGTTTTATACTTCAGGCAATTTTGGGGCCTTCACAGCTAGCAAAACCACCAATCCTCTGAACCTCGCCAACCCAAGCGCCAATGTTGCAAACGCCACCAACGCCACCACCGCATCACCTTCTACGACAAAAAATTCAGCCAGTGGCGCTCTTCACAGTCATGGTAAACACCACACTCACATTTTATTCTCAGACTGTAGATTTAGGGCTCAATGTGATGAAGATTCACAGTTCACAATACCCAGTTCTGAAGCTTTAGTTACTAAATATTGTTTAATAAATTAGTTCATTCTACTATGAAACATTTTAGAGTTATAAGTAAAAGATAGTGGTGAAGAAAAAAAATTAGTTTTCCAAGTAAGTAATGTATAATTTACCATAGATTAAGGGGACAATGAAAACTATGTATAAATCAGCTACATTTAGAAACTGCTGGAGCCATTATTGGACTTCTGGCCCTTTTAATGGAGCAAATGCATGACAATAAATTTGCTATACAACAGAAAGAGCAGGGATAATATGTCATTTTAGCCCATATTGTCCTGGCTGAATTTTTCTTTAGCAATGACTATGATGCATAATTACACTTTGCACCATGTGGTATTAAAGATATCTTAACTTTAACCAGCAGAAACCCTGACGGATGTTTTCTGAATAATTGCTTTTTTGTCTTTTCTCCCTGCCAGCTTTGACACTCCTGCTAACTGTCCTCATGCTGTTCGTCCTGAAGACAGCCTGAAAGAGTGCAGAGAGGAAGAACCTGTGACCCGGTGAAGATGACTGGTTTGCAAAGCCAGAAAATCTGAGTGTCAAGCTATTTATGACGTGTTTACTGAACTAATAGTGAAATGTTTTATGTTTCCTTTGCACTTTTTGTATCTATTGAATTTGAAGATGTTATGTTGTTCAGTTTCAAAGTAATTGTGTGGATTTAGTCACCAAATATATATATATATATATTATTTTTTATATTCATGCATGTGACTTACATACACACACCTACAAGTAAGCATACTTAGACAAATGGCAAGATGGTTTTGTTTAACAGATATATGTACTGATTGTAGATTATCTTTTAAAAGATAAACTTACTGAAACTGAAGCTAATTATAATAAAGTTAAACTATGGTCTTATCTCATGAGCTGCATCTCTGGACACGGTACAGTGAAATCAACAAATCCTATCCCCTAAGATACAGTGTGACAATCTTTCCTGGTGGTGATGAGGGTGTGACTGATGTCTAAATGAACCTCATCTGGTTAAATCGAGAGACACACGGTACTGAATCTCTCAAAACTGATCACTGCAATGTCATCTCGTTTCCCTCTCACCGCCCTGTTTTGGCTGTGAGAAACATCGGGTACATCCCCATTTTGTTACTTGTATGTTCAGTGCATACAAGTAACCTTCTGCACAAGCTGACTAACAGCTGTTTATGATTGTTCGTGGGAATCTCAGTGCATTCATGATATACAGCATGATGATATAACTGCATAACACACTGATCTCATAAGAGAAAAGATGATTTGTGCAACCTGTAGCTGCTAGCTAATTTATATCTGCAGTGCCTTAAATAAGCTATAAGATATAAATAAACAATCAAATACAAATGCACTCTGTGTTGTGAAGGATGTCCAAATTCCCTAAAATGCATCTTGAGACAGCAGGTTTGCCATTGCATCCTTTGCTGAAGTCACTTCGGTAACCATGACGAGAGTGGCGCACTGCTTATGACATCATGGCAACTTCATTTGATTTGCACACTTAAGCGCTTATGGTCATCTGACAGAAACCATAAAATACCTTAGTTGGCTAGAACAAAGCAGCTGTTGTGCTACGTGTCACAGTAACAGATGCTCATTGCACAATTTAATAGGCACACCTTGTGTTGTATTTCATTGGAACTACTTTTGCTTGTGGGCTTGCTCCGAGTCTTTGTGGCACAAATTGAGTATCACACTGGAAACATTTGAATACTGTGAACTTGAGCACTTGATCTCATCTCATTCTTTGTTACACACACATTATCCTGCCGGAAAAATCACATTCTGACCCTATAGTCAGAATGTAGCAGCCCAAACCAAAACTGGCAATGTTTCCCCCCCATCTCTTGTTGTCCAGTTTTCTCAGATCAGTTTTTAATCATAGCCTCAGTTTCCAGGAGTTGCACATGATTTGTTCTTCTGCAGCATGCCTGCTTCAACTTATTGTGCATTCAGAGAGCTAAAAAACTGTATAACCTTTTTCCAATCCCCCACACTCACACTGATGCTTTAACTATGGTTTTCAACTTCATGTTTTTCTACTTTAGTTCCCTCTTCCCTTTGAAAATGTGCTGAAAATGCTTCTGACTACACCAGGAAACCCTGGGTTACTTACTGAAGTGATAACCATGTAAATGGAATTCATGACATCTGAATTAAGTGAAGCCAGATAAGGAACATCTCTGTAGTGTCAATACAAAAGATCCATGTCGAGCCAAACAAAACACAAAAGCAAATTCAATATTTTATTGCAATTTATTCCTTTACAGTTTAACTGAATAGTATAAAAACTGACAGTAACATACAGACAGACAAGGCCAAACTAATTCACTGATGAGAAAAACAAAACACACTGAAGCTAAAAACGTTGTTTTTGTTTTTTAAACAGAAATTTTCGCCCTCACATTAAGACATGTCCGTCGAGCTGTCGTCTCTGAGAACATCACCAGTCCACACTCGTGCCTTCTCTTGAAGACAAGTAACGACGCTGTAAAAAAAACAAAAAAAACAAACCCAAACCTACAACTAGTTCCTGTAAATAGGGGGTACCGGATGACGGGCAAGATACGCAAACAAAAATCTCCTTTAGGGACATTATGACAGAGTGTGTGCACCATGCTTATGTGTGTGTTTATGTGCGTGTGTGTACGTTTTGTTTTTTTTCCTATATCTACAATATTAGAGTTAAAATAGGAGTCCGATGTCCTTCTGGAAGCTGCGACTACACCGCATGCGGGGCTGTCATCTGTGCCTACGAGTCTTCGTCTCCATTCACGCTGTCACCATCATCGTCTGCTTCCACGTGCTCGCCTTCCTCCTCTTCCTCTTCCTCCTCATCCCTCTCTTGACTTTTCACCTGCAGACAATTTAATAAGTGATGAAAAAAGAAATCGTATTCGGATATTTCAAAAAACTCATTTAAATAAACTTTTGTATGTGGCACTAGGTGACAGTTGTTTCATAAATTACTATTTTTGTTATAACTTGTAGTGAGAAAAAGAAAAATCTTATTGATCGGGATCATTTTAGAAATGTTGAAAACTTCTGGCTGAAACGGAAACAGTAGGCACAATACAATAAATGATTGACATTTTCTTAATATTTCTTTTTAAGAGCAGTATATATTGTAGCAGTCGCTAATATTGAGAGAGTCTGAAGGCTCAGTCATCCAGGTCATCGTAGTCTAAGGAGCTTGGAAAGAAAAGTGACTGGACTTAAGTTGCTTGAAGACATTTTGCCTCTCATCTGAGAAGCGTCTTCAGTTCTAGGGTTGAATGGTGGATCTGGGACACTCCACTATTTGACCCTAGAACTGAAGACGCTTCTCGGATGAGAGGCAAAATGTCTTCAAGCAACTTAAGTCCAGTCACTTTTCTTTCCAAGCTCCTTAGAATATTAAGAGAGATTTAAAACTTGGTACTTGGTTTTTCTAAGCTTCCATTTGAGAGATACTTAGGCATGATGGCACATATAACCATTAACTCGGAGGGCGAAGGGGACAGACTTGAGTTGGATCAAGTGAGCACTCACTGTAGCTTAGCGGACTTAAATCACATGAATTCCAGTTTTAAGGTAATGAGGAATGAATGAATAAAACCCGATGCCATAAAATTTCTCAGAAAATGACTTCACATGTCAGCAGTTTGAGAAAATCTGAGACATGAAGTTCTTTCTTCTTACAAATAAAATTTGCTGTCGGCTCTGATGGAGGCAGACGCATCTCTTCCTGCTTGGCTTCTTATGCCCTTGTGTAATCTTGTCTAACTTTATCCCAGAGAGTCTCTCAGTCTTGTTCTCTAAAACCTAAAGAATATGGATTTGATCCACTGGCCCCTGAACGCAAGCCTGGGTTAAGGAGAGCCCATATGTCCTGGAGGGACCTGCTGGATACACGCTGGATGGGTGCTAGAAGTGGCGCGTCGTGTGCCTGGGATTCCCGGGACTGTCAATCGAGGACATAGAAGATTTCTACCTATTCAGAACCATAATAACAGGGTTCTTGCCGATCGGAGCTGGCTTATCGAAGACTGAAGAAAGCGGTTAGAGCCGTTCAAAACCCCACAAGGCTGGCTGCTATGATCGAAGCGATGGGGCGGGCTGTGAGTACTCAGACTGTTGTTATTGAACGCCACATGGATAAGATCTTGGAGAAGCTTAGCGGGAAATTGACAGACCTGGTGACCAGTGAAGGACATTTAGACTGGCTGTAGCATTGGAGGCAGCTCGTTCGCACTAAACCAAAATTTCTCTCATTTGGCTCCCCATGTCGCTAAAAGGCCCATCAGGCCGGCTGGCTGAAAACAACAAAATCTTCTCCCTGATAATCAGACTGTTGTGGGTCTCTGCGCACATATCCTTCCAAGGCCACCTGCGTAGGCTGCGGACTGCTGACTTTCGCTTAACTGGTTGAAAGGACACCGGATACACACACGCATGTACACTGACACAGATACGCACTCAGCCACCCTCACCCATCCCAAACGTGTCTGATGCTTGATACCACACGATGCACATGGCAGGTCTGTCCAGTGCTGGATTTGAAATTTGAATTTGAATTTGAATAAAAAGTCCCCCTAAAAAACCCATATTCATTTATTCCTTTCCCTCTGAATACCATTTGCAAACCTCACCTCCTCTTCCTCCAGCAGGTCTCCCTCCTCTTCCTCGTCGTCCTCTTCTTCATCAGAGTCATTCATATCCTGGTTGTCCCTCTCCCTCTTCAAACTGTCATCCTTCTTGTTGCTTGGGTGTGGAGGTGAAGTCACCTCTCCTGGCTCTGGTTTCATACTCTTACCTTCTGCCAAACACAAAGGTACATTCATGACCCGTTATCTGTTCTATTAAATGAACTTAAAGGCTACTCTGGGAAAAAATATAATAAAAGCTAGAAATCTTTAGAGGCTGTTATAGTTCATTTTCAACAAAAGCAGCTGTATTACAGCTGTGAGAAAAGAATGTGTGAGATCATTCTGTACTGTAGGTTTTCATTTACAGGCCATCTGGTTAAACACGGAGGCATTTATTGCTGAGTTTTACCTCACTCAGCACTCCCCATTAAAACATGCCGTGTCCCTCCTACCTGACTTCTTGCTATGGTCCCTCTCCATACGCTCCAGGCTCTCCAGGAGGTCATCCACTTTGCTTTTGATCTGCGTCAACTCTCTCTTGATTGTCTGTAGCTCATCCACTTTCACTGTGGAATGGGGGTGGGGAGTTAGAAAGCCTTATTCTACAACGAGGGTACATTTTGACAGTTGCCCCCCGTATCAAAGGACGTGTATAAGGTTACTGAAAGATTATTATTTGGCCCAATGTTTAAAGTAATTAGGAAAATGTACAACACAGTGGGTTTGGTTTGTATTGCCAGCAATAAGTCTGATAAGCCAGATGCTAATTAAATGTATTTAGACCTTTGTAAGTGGCCGATATTGCTGCCGGTACTTATGGTTGTGCTGGTGCATCATGTGTTAGTTATTGTGTGGCCATACAGTCACTGCCCAGTCTGTAGGCCTGACTGAATAACCCTCTGTAAATCTTTACAAAAGCAGATTTATGCAGGATGTTGATGATGATAACAGCACCAACAACAACAGTTTGGTATTCAGTGAAACTGATCGAATTTAGGATAATATACTGTTGTGCTGAAGTTCCAGACAGCTGCATGGACCAGGTAGCCGACTCACTTGTTCTGGATGAGGAAGTCCTTTGACTGCTCTTGGATGAAGAGGAAAAGCTGCTTTTGGTCCGCCGGCTGCTTCCTCCACTAAGGCTGACCCGCGGGCGTTTCGACGGGATCACAGCCCGTGACAATGGGGGAGGAGGAGCAGGGACACGGGACGGGTACGAGTACATTCTGTTATCAAACAAGAGGTTTTACATTTTTTTTAAAAATGAATAAACATACTCTGTGCTGAATGTGAGAACAGAGCAGTGGTAGAAGTGAAGCATTACTGCTTTTTCTAATCAAATAACATTCATACCCATTTTTGAGTGACATCTTCAAGCATGAACTGCTGAACAAACAACAAAGCATGAACAAACAACAAAGATTGGCACTGTGCGTGAGTGTAAAGCACTCATCCATCGTCAGGGATCTACTCACCTGTCATAATAATCTCTCTGAAAATCATAATCGAGGTCAAAGGAGCTGCTGCTGCTGCTGTGGAAGAACAAAAGAACAGAAAGCTTGTGTTGAAAAATATGAAGACTTGCTGGTATCACTGCATTCTTTCTTTTCTCTAACTACATCAAGTTTTTCCTTTAGTGCCAAATCAAAAGTCACTTATGCCCTCATCAAGAACAGTGATGGGGGCATTTCTGGCTTTCTGTTCAGGTTTGCAGCTGATACTTACCTGTACATGTCTCCAGCGGAGCGTTTGGTGCTTTTTGATCTGTGCGGTTTGGGTTCTCCAGCCAGGTTGATGTCTGCCAGACAGTTACATTATACATTAATGCACAAACCCATTGAGAGGACAAATAACTTGAAACCAATGCTTTAGAAGTTTTTAACAATGCCACGAGTCTCTCTTCAGAAAATAGCAGGTTTGATGAAGGTTAAAATTTTTTTTACTAGAGGTTTGCTGTGAATACACTTTTATTAAATATTATATAAACATTAAATATATTTATAAATATTTTTGTACTGTAGTCAACAATAGTGCTGCTGGCACTACATACTTCCCTGCTTTCTCTTTTACAAATAATAATGGCACACATTTGTGAGTGAGAAGTTTGGTGTTTCTTTTGACAAGTCAAAATGAGTCAAAATTAACACAAAATGGATTTTATGTTACATTTTCCCTCAAATGTACTTCAGGCTTGCTCGTGCCTACGGTTGTTACCACTGAAAACATTTTAAAAGGAGATTAAATGAAGAAATACAATTAGAAACATCAAAGTACTTTACTTGTCTAGTTCCTTCATTTCTTTTCAGAGCAGTGAGACAACGTGTAAAGCAATTACACTCTTGCATCCCTTGAGTATTGTAATCTATCACTATCAGACTTCATTGTTACTGTCACTGAGTGAGTCTTACGAGTCATCTCAGTTTCATTCTCACAGCCAAGGGACCCTCATTAACCTGTATTTCAGCTCATCTTCTCAGGTAGTGAGAAAATGAATTCACATCCACATTTAAGCAGAAATGTTTGAAAATCATTTGTTTAAAATAAGCAAATTATACCTAAACATTCACACTTGTTCACACGAAACAACAAATTGATTACGCAGTGTTGTGGAGCAGCAGAATGACTGGATGCATACCGACGACTAGTCTGAAAGCAAATTGTGATCCAGCTCTCACGCACCAAAGTCTGCACTGCGTGTAGACTTTTTCACTTCTCAGTGAGAAACCTCTTACACCCAGCAGTTAAACTTTTAAACTGGGAAATGTGTGTATATTTTATGGCGGCAGATGGACATATTAAGATTCCTGCCTAACAACATAAGTTTTCTGAGTAAAAACAAATGAGACTAAATCTTAGCTCCTCCCAGGGTCTAACCAGGAAGCCTAACAAGCAAAAGATCCCTGCTTTGATCTCAGGAGACACAAATGTCTTTGAGGTTGCGTCAAGAAGGGTGGGGGAAAAACTTATCACTTATCAGCCCCAGCAAACAAACAGTGACTGTTTAAAGTGGTAACAAACTAAGAAGGTTCAAACAATGAGCTCAGAAGTTCAGTTTATTTTAGTTAAATAAGACTATAATAAAGAGAAAAATCCTTTTAAATGAAAATTCAGAGACTGAGCCCTCACCAAGCACTTGTCCAACAATCATTCTCCCATCCTCCCCGCCAACAGCGGCTCGGGCATTCCTCTCATTGGCGTATTGCACAAAGGCATAGCCCTTGTGGACAGAGCAGCCTACGATCTTGCCGTATTTAGAGAAGATGGCCTCGACATCTGCCTTGGTGACCAGCAGCGTGTTGAGGTTGCCAATAAAGACCCGCGAATTGAGGGAGCGTGGGTCGGTCTTGTTGGTGACGTTGCTGGCGCTCATCAGGCTGGAGGAGGTGGGCGAACGACTGTCAGGAAGACACACAGACACATATGCAGCCGATTTAGTAGCAGGATGAGAAATATCTGACCCTTTGAATGGATCCTGCTTTTGCCGAGTCACAAAGCAAAGTGTCAAGGACTCATCAGGATTTCCTGAGAAATTTAGTTTGGTTACCTGCATTTTTCTAAAAAAATTTTCTTATTCTACAAATTTGAAACTGATTAGATTCCGACCAGCTTCCATGTACTTAATATTTAAAAACTGCATCATTTCCTCTTCATCTAAAAGAAATCCAAACTGATGGAAACAAAGTCAAGCACTAAGACCACGAACCACGTGATTCTTCAACTGTGATTTCCTGGATATAAAACAAATTGTCCTCTTAAGGGCTTTTAGGCATAGCCAAAGACAAATCTTGATCAAAATATCTGGGTTTAATTTATTAACAAACAACATTGTTATCTAATGGCTAGAAAACCCTGTTTTCTGTCAAGTAAGCCAAAATCCACTCTTTGCCTTTAAAGTAAGCAGTATGCCTCCTGCTTAGGTGCCGACTAAAGGCTCATTCTAACTGAGAAGCCTGTTATTTATCACCTAAAATAAATTATAAAGTAAAAAGTTCACAATGGACTAAATCTAACTGTAGCAGACATTTAAATCATTTTCAAAGGAGCATTTGTTTTAGTACTTTTACGTAGTTCTGTCGTATAATTTTCATATAAAAGTTTAAAAGCAAATTGTAAAACATGCAAACAAACATCTGACAACAACAACTGCAAATCTGCATAATCAAATTTAAAAGGACTTTGCTTATCGTTTATCTTGTATGGTTTAATGCAAAATATTTTCACAATAACATTTACATTTAGCAACTAAACTTCCTCTTCACAAAGCTTACAGTCAACACCTCCAACCACACACCCATGACAGAAAGCTAGACCAGTGGGAAGTAGTGACATTTGTTTCATACCAGAAATCTCTAATTCTAATGCCTGAAGTGCTTGGGGCTCTGGGTTGAGTAATAAAACATAATAATCACAAAGACAACAACAACAAAATGACAACTTTGTTCCTTCTTCCTTCTGAATTTTATGGTATGCCTGTCAGTGCTTTCATAATACATTAAATAAGGGGTGTGCGTTTCTTCAGAAAAGTAAAACAAATATTTAACTAAAATGCACGATTTTGAATAAAAGAAACTAGAAAAAAAATAACTATCACTCGCCATTAATATAATTCATTTACCTGTTAATGGAGCCCCAGCTATGCCAGACTCATTTCAATGAACTAATAACCTGCAGTACAGGTGTAGAGCTTTAGCTGTAGATACAAATACAGCTTCTTGTAGCACTGTAATGCTGCCCAATCCTCACTGAATATATGTAATCAACATTTTAAGTAAACTATATAAGCAAGTGTGTGAAGCCCATTGCCCAGTGTGTGTAAAGTCTGGAGAGGGGCAGTAAACATAAAAACAGTTACGTGGCATTAACATTAACCCCCTGGCTGACAGAAGAGGGGGTTTTCATTCATCATCACTCACTCCATTGCGTCTGTGTGCAGGGCTGTCGTCTGCCTGATGTTTGAGACTGTGGGCTGGGTTCAGTTTGGGCTGGTGTCTCGACCTTCACCTTCGCCCCTGGCGACTTATACTGAGGTGACAGAAAACACACCTCGGTCAAGCTGAGCAGGGTTATCTTGTACGAAGCCTTACCTGTTTGGAGTGTGTGCAAGAGTCAGTGATGAGTTAGACAGCTAGCCAGTATGAGACTACAAGTAGAGCCTAATGCATGTATACCTACTGCAATGTCTAAGGCTGGGTGAAGTGTGAGAATACAGAACAGAACCAGACACAAATTGATACCTGGGACTGCAATCAATCGACAGAAAGTGCACTGGCTTAGCCCGCATATGCTTTGCTAGTGTGTGAAGAAATATGGGTGTAGTAGCTTAGACATTTGTTTGCATTTCTAGATGCAACCGAGATGCCAACAAGTTTAGCAAAGCTGGATGAATTTCAAAACACTGTGCTACGTTTGCTTTTATTTTCATTTCCTAGACAAACCACAAATTAATGCTGATTACTGACACATAAAGTTCACAATGACTTAGATGGAACCGCTTGTAAAAACTAGAAGAGCAGGGTATTTACATATCAGTGAAATATTAAAATTTGGAATTTATCTAAGCTAAGGTTATTAGTCCAAATATGGGCAGATCCATTTATTAGTACTCACGGGGGTGCGTATGTGAAGGGACACAATACAAAGGTCAGCCAAAAATATATAGTATATAATCTGTTAAACACAAGTAGTGTTATAATAAAAACTCTGGAACTGGGAATTACATCAGCAGCAGGGGGAAATTAAAGGGAAAATTATATTTAGAGAAGCTTTAAGGGTAACCAGAGATTTCATTATTATTACTAATAATCACCAAATTCAGAGATTATGAAATCAAGAGTGTAAATGTGCTTTTGCCATAACAAAAAGTACTGTGGAAAAGTCTCGAGCCACCCCTGATGTCTTTATATTTTGCCTCCAAGAAGTCTTGACCAATAGTTCCCCAGGATCTCTGAAGGTCTTTCAGAGTTGTTCCCTGGACACTGGCAGCTTTTACACTCATTTCCAGAGGATTTTTTGTATGTTTGTTTGTGTCTTTATGAAACCACTTAACCCAGGCTTATAAATCAAAAGCATAGGAAAGGAACCTAACTCAAGTAACAGAAAACTTAGCAAATCTATGGAAAATGTAAAGGATAATGTAGTTCATTTTGCACCAATCAGGTGATTCCCAAAGAACTATTAAGTGAAAACCTGACCTATCTCCGTATGGTGTGTAGTGCTACAGCAAATGAACAGTATCTGAAAATCATATCCTTAAATTAGATATATATATATATATATATATATATATATATATATATATATATATATATATATATATATATATATATATATATATATATAAAGAGAATCCAGCAAAAACTTGAAACTGGATCTCAGAGGTTATCCATGTAGTGCTCACTGAAACCTTATCAAAAATGGTCTGTGTAAGAAGAGAGAAGCTATGTTTAAGGATGGGAAATGTCTGAGGTTTGCCAAATTACACAAAATCTGGACTGAAAACCAGGGGCAACAGGTCTTCTGAAGTAATTAATCAAAATCTCAAATTTTTGGTTTAAATCTAACCACAAAGGAGGTACAACAGTGCATGGATACAGCCATTTATAAAAACACTGCAGAGGCTCTGGGAATGTCTTAAAGAAGCCCGGAGAACTATTCCTGAAGGCTCCTTAAAAGAAATTCCAAGAAAACTTTCATGAGCGAACTCAGGCCATGTTAAAAGGTAAGGGTGGTCATACCAAACAACTGAAATTTACAAAACGTTTTTGTATTTGTTTTTTTATTTATACACATCATATTTTAATTTATATATTTACACATTTCAATAAATTATTGGCACGAAATAAAGAAATGAGTGGCGGTTTGAGACTTGTGCGCAGTATTGTATAATAGTGATGTTTAAATTTATTTTCCATAAGCTTTGTGTTTTCTCATAAAAAGGGTAAATGGAGTGAATGTGAGGGCGTGGATTGCTTTTGATACACATATACACAACCATAATACTGGTTCAGATGAAATGTTTAATTAATCAAATGTGTATTAGTAACGTTATGTAAAAACTTAAGCCAATGGCACTCCAAACCGTTCAAACTCAAGAAGAAAAATAAAAATAAAAATCACTCTTCATCATGGGAGGGGGAGGGGGAAAAACACGAGGGAAAAAAAAACTACTCCATAGGGGGTAGAAAAAAACCCAAAGCCGAAGCAAAAAAAGCAAAGTCTAGGGATAATCAAAAATTACCTAAACCATCCACAACACACCCGCTTGGACCCCGACAGCGCCTTCAGCAGGCCTCAGAGTGAAACACAGGCCCTGACTGGCCTCCGGGATCAAAGCCGGCTAGCATGGCTAACGTTAGCCAACCAACAATTAAAAAGCATGAAAAAAAAGTATACAGCCATCAGACCAGTTCCTCTTTGTCTTGCAAAAACCAAAACCTGCAAAATTCTGACAAATCTGAAGTCGATAACGTGTAATCAATCATCAGGATGCTGCTGCTGCCGCGGTTATTAACATGCTAATGTTAGCTGGCCAGCTGGCTGAAAAGCGTGCCAAAAACCAGCAAGTCCCGTAAAAGAAAAGTCTTCACAATAAACACTACAAAAAATACAGCTACACAAACTTGCAAAAAAGTGGACGAGACTGTTGCTAAGAGGCATCCAAAGCGTCGTGTTTTCTAAAAACCACAACCAGCGTTTGTGCTCTTTTTTTTTTGGAGGGGATGAGCATCTCCGAGGCCGCTAAGCCAGCTACCTCGCTAGCCAGCACATTACGTCCTGTCCAAAAAGCATCGTAGAAAAAAATCCAAAAAGAAAAGAAAAAGGAAGGAAAAATGAAAAATGTCTGGGAACAAAATACTCACCACGACCTTTACGAACAAAATGTCTTGCTTTCGGTAAAACCTGTCAATTTGTTACTTAGGTTGTCCTTTTGGAGCAGACCCGGTTCAGCCCCCTTAGCTAGCTTTCTTCTAGCCGCCGAGCTAACGCATAGAGGCGGTGGTGGCGCGGTCATTGACGGAGACGCTTGTTTTTTGTTGCGGTGCAATTCGAGGAGGCCGGAATCGGTAACTGGTACATCATTTGAAGCACCCCGCCACTCTCACTCCAACTAAACATATAAAACATACTCACCCTCTTTCTTGGAGAAATCACTACGCACTCTTTTCAGAATAAAATCTCCAAAAACTAGGACTCTTTAAATACGTTTATTTTTCTTTAGTTCTTCCTTTAACAAAACAAACGAAACCCTTTTTGACCCAAAAGAGTAAATTTTTTAAATTCAAAATAACAAAGAAATTTTCTAGTTTTTTTCCTCTAGTTAAAAAATGAATTATTTAAAACGTTTATTTTTATTATGTTAATTTCTCTTTTCACCTTTTTAAAGATTATGTGATAAATTAAATGTATATTTGATAACTTATGGTTAATATATATTTGATAAATATATATTAAACAAGATATTTATGTTAGAACAGTGTTTAGTAACTTTTGCTTATCTTGCTGTGAAAACACATTCAGTGGTTTTTATTTTTAAACATTGGCTAACAATTAGACCAGTATGAATCATCTTTGTAACTGTGATTAACTCTGACTTAATAAAGTTCTTTTCTAATTCAACAGCCTCTCGCATTTGTCTAACGGGCCGTTTACTTACATTTATCTAATAGCAATAGGCCTCTGGTTTATTACCACAGCCGGCCAGGAGATGACAGTGTTGTTATTTATAAAAAGATGAATGTGAGTTTAACAAGTATTTGGCACAGATTAAGAGATTTACCTGTTTAGAGGGTGAACATTTTTTTAATCAGATGAAGGCTCTGCTACCAAGAAGAAAGAATGTACCACAAAGAAGCTCTGCGTACATTTAGATAATTACAGATAAGCTTAGAAAAACACCACAACTGATTATAATTATTGGGATGTTTCAAGAACCGGACAAGCAGGTTGCAACTCTTTAGTTATAAAGTGTAGTACATCTGCTCCTATGTTCTTTTTACTCCTTTCAACCCAGCACATTAAAGTGTAGACATTAAAAACAAAATGTGCTAATTAATAGAGCTTAATAGAAGGTACACAACTAATAAAGTGATGTTAGTTGAAAAGAAAAGGTTTAGGAGATTAGTGAAAAGGCTCTTTTGAACTGACTAATAGGGACTTATTTTTTTAATTAAAAGAAAACACACCCAAATGGAAACGTGGAAGATTAGTTATATTGACCTGACCACTCTTCTTATTTACATATACAAGAGTGAGTGGAGAAAAGCGACAGCTGTGTAGACACGAGGCCTGAAACAAAGAAAGTCAGGTTATACACCAGGTGTGGGCAACTCCAGGCCCCGAGTGCCGGTGTCCCGCAGGATTTAGATCTCACCCTGGGTCAACCCACCTGAATCACATAAGCAGTTCATTACCAGCCTCTAGAGAACGTCAGGACATGTTGAGGGGGGCATTTAGCAGTTTAAATCAGCTGGGTTGGTTCAAGGGCACATCTAAAACCTGCAGGACACCAGCCTTCGAGGTCTGAAGTTGCCCACCGTTGTTACACAGAAAGCTCACTGAGGACACCTAGTGTACAGGTGCTGTGCAACAATTTTTTTCAACGTCTTAACCCTTGTATGGTGTTCGGGTCTGTGAGACCCGTGTTCAGTTTTTTTCAAAAGAAAAATTAAACAATTAATTATTTTTTCACGTGTAAATGTGTTGTGTCTTTCCACTCACTCCACTTGATTATAACTGATTTATTTATAACATTTTATATAAAAGAAAAACGAGAAGCACATTAATTCATAAATGTGATCTAACAAAGGTAAAGGGAAAAAATTAACCATGTTTGCTGTTCATATGTCTTGTAATTGGGATGAAGTAAACACCTGTTGAGTAATTTAACATAAAATTGTTTGATAGTGTTAATTTGGAAAGCCAAAACTCTAGCGGGTCCACCAGACCCATGAACACTGGCTGAGTAACAAAAATACGAACGCCACACAAGGGTTAAACAAAGAAAAAAAGTAGAGGCAAACCGAGGAGGTGTATCAACCAAATCTTTTAGCTTGTATGCTGTTTTTGCTAGACCCTTTTGGCTTGTAAGTCTTGAAAAGGAAGTAACACCTCTTGCTATACCTTGCAAACAGTAAGTGTTTCATATATATATATATATATATATATATATATATATATATATATATATATATATATATATATATATATATATATATATAAAAAAAAAACTTAACATAAAACACTGATGTAGAAGAAACAGGTCCTCAACACAAAGAAAGTCAAGTAATACAGAGAGGAAAGAAAATCGCTGAGGACACGCTCTATAAAATCTATGCATTATGTGTCTCCAGAGGGCTTGAGAGGTGATAGCATATCGGCATATTTTTATAGTAAAAGTGAACCAAATATCTGAAATACCAAAAATGCTGGGATTATTTAATTTATGGGACAGACACTTACCAATTTGAGTTAAATGATGAGCTCTTATTACATTAATTTGATTTTTTTTTAAAGTCATTGCTGGTTGCAGAGTGTCAAAATGCCTGCATATCTTTTTATATTCATCGCAAAATACCAAATATCCCACAATGAAAAAGCCTTGAAAGCATGTGAATTTGAGAACCTACTTAATTCTCCAAGTTGGAACATCAGTCCATCATCTCCAGTGATTTGTTGTTTGCTCTGAGATGAAAATGAGCTGCAGATAAAACACTTGTGTTTTACCCTGAATAAATGCTTTAATTCTCATTTTCAAAAGATTTCTGAATGACTTTAAAGAGAAGGGATGGTAAAAAGAGAGATTAACACCAGCTGCTTTCTGCATCTAGCAGCGAAGCCCCTGTGTCCCAAATTTTCATGGAGAATACGTTCTTTTGTGAATTGTTTTTGCCCATCTGGTTTTGTTTGCAGCTCCATCCCAGAGGACTTGTTTACAGCTCTGTGCATCTTCTCAGAAATCAGAACTCATACTCTGACTTGCAGTTTTACTGTGTGATCATGTACACAGATGAAAGGTTTCTGCTTGTTTGCCTCTTTTGTGTATTTATGAAAGTCTTAAGAGCGTGAGGACGAGACAGATGTTTGACACGCTGTTATGCAGTGTGTCCAAGTATTGACGTGATTGGTACAAATGTTGGAGTAGCAGGGAGTTTACATGTCAGTGCTGGCAGTGATGGGATGGTAATGTGTGCCATCAATTTTCACCCTGGTATAAATCATGCAGACCTGACAGCAACAGAGACACCATATAGGAAACTGTGCGGAGCAGAAACCAGAATATGGTGAAAGTAAGGTCAACACCAAGCACCTCAAACACACTCAACACAATTTATAGGGAAACCACTGGAAATACAAATATCATAAAGTGAAGAGAAGCCATGTGAACTTAATATTAAGTCTCTTTCAGTTATAATATAGGAAAAGTGGTAAACCGTACAGGGAAAAACCGTAATAAAACTTTCTGTTATGCATACTTATAGTTTTACAGATGCATTTGTCTTAAGAGGCTTAAACTATTTAGAGCACATCTGGAGCTGCTTTAGATTTAACGTCCTGCTCTGACCCGTGTGCTGCAGGTGCTAATAATCAATAAACTGATTTACAGTCAACATGCCTTCTATTGACTTTAGCACGAGGATAACATATCAAATAGCCATTCTTCAATGAGAAAGTGGACTTCTATCAGAATCATACAGTGATAAAAACAGTTTGTATGTATGGAAAACATTTTTCCCAGTACTCATTAGCAGTTTAGAGATTTTGCCCTGTGAGGTTGGTTAAAACTACCAAATGTTCCAATTTGATTGAAGTAAGTTTACTATGAATTATACCTAAAGCTTCTTTAATCATAGTAACCATGAAATCTACAGACGTGAAACTAGCCGGCATATGTGTGGTTTACTAAGGTTAAAACTTTCTATTTAAACGATGACTATATATATAAAAAAATGCCTTAAATCTATGTATATTATAGCTAGACTATAGTGATATACATGCCCAAATTATGACTAAAGACTCAATACTTCACACATACAACATATTACATGTAGAAGGTGCAAGCTTCCACCAAGACAGCTCACTCCTGGGCAGTTTTTTATCCTAAAAAAAAGAAATGCTCTCGTATTTTCCTTTTAAAATGTAAAGCCACTGTCCACGAGCAAATATAGGTGAATTTACCTGAAGATAATGTAAACAGGCTACAGCAGTCTGAGAGTGTAGTATAAAACGGTGGTCCTTTTGTTCTTGATCAGCCAAAAGGGACAATTTATTTACAAGAACTCCATCCTTACCACACCAACAAACTCCCAAACCGATTTTACCAATCAGTGTAAAGTTTCTTATCTTATATATCTAAAAACAGGAGCAGATAAAGTAGATCAGTATGGTACAATGATGTAGCCCAAATTTGTCCCACACACAATATAAATTTTATTAATATTATTCTTTTTGAGATTAAAATCTATTTTTGTAGATAAATATCAAAGTGCCATTTCAAGAAAAAAGTTAAAATAATTGTCACCCTTGTTCGAGATTAAACTTGAAATATTATTTCAACTTTTCTTTCAAAAATACTATCCCAAAATAGTACTTCAAGATTTATCTCTATTTTTTCATTTTAGTTTCTAAACCAACAACAATAGAAAAAAAAATTCTAAATAAAAACAACTTTTTTGTTTCTTTTGATGAAAAATAAATGCTTGAATGTTAGATGTTGATATTTTTGAGTGATCATCTCAAAGTTTCAACTCAACAACACAAAAATCCAAGTTCTTTAGAAATACCTAACTTGAAATTCTGACTTACAGAGGGCATGGGGTGGCTGTACATCAGGAGGTAGTGCAGGTCACCTACTGATTGGAAGGTTGGTGGTTTGATCCTTGGCTCCTCTAGTCTGCATGTCAAGCCCAAGTTGCTCTCCGATGCATCCATCGGAGTATGAATGTGTGTGAATGTAGTTAGAAAGCATTAAGTACAGAGAAAGTGCTTGTGTGATTGGGTGAATGTGGCATGTTATATAGAACGCTTTGAGTACTCTGGGAGAGTAGAAAAGCGCTATATAAGAATCAGTCCTTCCATAGCTTCCATACATACTGGCTGCAAGGACAACATAAAATGAAAGCACTTCAACGTTTCTCTGTTTTATTAATATTTTCCCTCTAACTCAGATTGGGGGCCAATCATATTTAGACTCACCACATACCCCCCCTCTGGACACGCCCCTGGTCTAAGTCGTTTTTTTTTAAACTTTTTTTTTTTTTTTTTTACTTCGTTGCTCACTGTTAAGACTCAACGAGCGCTTCATATGCAGCATTATGAAAGAGCTTTAAAAGCAGTAACAGATGCTTACAGATGAACGTATATTAGCTCACGTCGAGGGGAGAGAGTTCGTGCGTGCGCGCGCGGGCAGCTAGGCAGCTGCAGCTCTTGAGCCGACAGCTCTGCAGTGACAGTGGGAAGTACAATCCGCGTGCAGTCAGCGCGAGGCAAAGACCTACTGACAACAAGCTGATGAGGGGACACCACACGGTAAGAACAGCTGGCCTGATGTGACTTTACTGCACTTTTATGAAGTTTTTTTCACGATTTTTTTCATGGAGTTTAACGCGTTAGCACGTTTGAAACAATATGATGTGTTTTCTCCTAACGAAGCCCCCACCACCCAAAAAAAAAAAAAAAAACCCCAGAAAACTAAGAGTTTCTGTAAATGGACTCCAGCTGATGTATGATGGATGCAAATGTACAGTGACCTGTCAGGAGTTTTATGATAAGTGAGGAAAATCATCGCTGGGTGGAAGAAAATAGTTCCACGCTGTCCTCAAGAAATGTTATTATCAGGTCTAATCTTACCTCCGTATCTTGGATTACACAAGAACTTATTCTGATTGTGCAACAAGCATTTGAGTAAGGCAATTAAGAGCTATACACTATAGTGAGCTCATGCCCAAATGGTTCCCTGTGATAGTTTCCCTCCTGTTACTTATGGGACTTTTCCTTTCCACTCCTCTGCAGTCTGCTGATTTATGTAATGTAGCTGGAATGAAAAGTGCTGCGCAGGGGGTGGAAATCTGGCTTACTGAGAGGCAAACCGATGAGGAGGCTTGTTTTAATCATTAGTCTTATGGTGTCACTGACATGCAGCTTGTGCTGGGAATTGATGGTTTTGAGATGTACATTGAGGTGGGGAATCACTGATAATTTGTTAACTTAATTTAATGTTATATATGTGACTCTTAAAGGAGCAATAAACACGATTTTTGGCTTTTTCAGAAACCACTAAGTTACTTTAATATGCTTTTGGGAGGTTGATCAGGTTGTTGGTCAACACCGATGACTCACAGATTATTTCACCAGATGCTCAGATTGTTTGTTCAAGTTCTCACATGGACCATGGTGCTACGAGCGGGAAATCAGCAGCAAGCCAAGGTTTGTTTCTACCTAAAGTATTTGTTTGGCCTGACAGTTGTGCTGTATGTTCGCCTCAACTTCTCACCGGGGAGAGAAAATAACAATAACATTTCAGTTTTAGTGGATTGTTTTACTATTGCCGCTTTCAAAATGTAAACGGCAGATTCAAAATGTGTCATTGGGTTACAGGGCTGGACTGGGACAAAAAATCGGCCCGGGCATTTTGACTAGAGACTGGCCCACCAGGTATTATAGGAAAAACCATAAAGCCTTTGAATGAAAACAAACGCTGTTGTCACAGTGATGTACACTGTCTTGTTGGTATATATGTATCAGTCTAATAAACTTAAACCTACACCATCCTCCCTATTCTGGTATTCTAAACTGTACCCGAAAGTAGACTGCTTGGTCGAGTTAACCTCCTAAACTATCTAGAACACATGGTGAAAACCTGAAATTAAGACAGAGGAGACTAGAGGTGAGACATGATCATTACTTGTCACGGTCCTGGGTCGGGTCGACCCAGCATTTTGAGTTTCTTATGTTTTGGTTTATTTTTGCATTATGGATTGGTTATTCTCTGGTGATACTGTTTTGATTACAATTATATTCTGATTCTTTAGTTATCTGATGATGATGTTGATGACGATGATGATTATGTCTGGTTTAGGTTTTGTTATCTTGCCCTTATGTTTGGTTTAGGTTGCCCGTGCTTAGTCTTCTCTGCCCGTATGTCCCTCTGTTTGTCCATGACGTCATTATGCCTGTTTACGAGTCTGTCTCTGTCTGGCGTGTGCTTCCTGTCTTATTTTGTAGGTCTGTGTCCTTTGTCAGTGCGTTCAGCTTTGTGCTCTCCCTGTCTCGTCAGTGTAATCAACGTCAGCCGTGTCTCCCAGCTGTTTCCTCTTTGCTCCGTTCACCTCTTGTATTTAGTGTCTGTGTCTTCCCCTACTCGGTGTCGCATCGTTAACGTCTGTTCACCCTCACTTGCTGCGTGTTTAGGATTTCCAGTCCTCCTGCATCTCTGTTTAGAGTTTTGTTTGCTTTTGTGAGTTTTATTTTATCTTGATGTTCTGCTCCAACAATAAAGCTGCATTTTCTGTCTAAACCTCGTGTCCTGAGAATCCTGCATTTTGGGTCCACCACTCCTGCCTGCCTGCCACACAGCCGACCATGACATTACTGATTACTGATGACAGATTTAGATATATTTTCATAAACCATTCATTTACCACATCAATAAACAGCATGGCAGGGCAAAATATTTTTTCTAACATGGCAACCTTTAAAAAGTGAAAGGAGATAGAAAGAATACAACTTTCCCCTGCACAGTTACCAGCTGTCAGCTACATATAAAAAGGATCCTGGTGTTATTTGTCTCTCAGAAACAGTTCATAACTTCCCTTCAACTCATTCATGTCACCTAAAAGGTAAACCGGTTTCTCCATCACCTGTTCAGCTCTGATGATTCAGTAAGGACATCTCCTGGTTTCATCTTCATGTTTCCCTCTCACCAGATAACCAAACCGACATCATGACCAGCAGCTTTTACAGCTGTGGCTCCAGCAAACATCAGCTGATACTAGAAATGAATAATAAATAAATTCTAACAACAGCTGATCAAGCTTAAACGTGCTGCTGTTGTTTAGTGCGACATCCGCTGGTTTCTTCTTTCTGGCGCAAAGTGGGCAATAAACAAATGAGAGAAAAGCCGATCAGCTGATCATTGATCAGTTTCATTATTGAAGTAGAAACAGGAGAGGGAGGGGGGAGAATGAGAGAAGAAGAGGCAGCTGTGCAGCAAAGACAGAATAACTCCAGCTTTGTGTCTTTTTCATTGTAGCTGAAGTCCGGGACAAACTGTGTTCCTTTTCACCTCAATACGAAACGCGCAATATTTTCTCTGAATACGAGACGATTCCGTTTTTTACAGGACGGTTGGAAACTCTAATAATTAACCTTATAAATAAAATAAGATAAAACAAGTTCAACATCAATAACATCATAGCACCCGCCCAGCTGTATAGAAACTCCGTCATGCTAGCTAGTACGCCGTACGAGCTATTGTAACTGACTGTGAAAAGTCAGCATAACGAAAATAAACTCCACCTAAACTTGGTTTATATCTGACCCAGATAGACTGCAGGTCATAACTTCTTACCTAAAGTTCAGTTCACCGCCTTGGGTCTCTGCTCCTCCTGCCTTTCCGTCATCCACCTGCCAGCGTGTTGTATCTGCTGGCCTCCACCACTTGCTAATGTTACTGAATCTGTAGAAGCTCCGCAATAGCCACCACCAAACAACTGAGTTATTTTTACACATCTCCCTTCATCTGGCCAATCCGCCACCTTTCAGTGTTTATACCGTTACGGAAAAAAAACGAAAAATCACCATCGGCCCGCCGGGCAAATGCCCGGTATGCCCGATGGCCAGTCCAGCTATGTTGGGTTACAACATGGCTGTAACCCAGTTCCTGAGAAGCCCCCTCTGATCCCCAGTATATATTGAAATGTTATCATTTCCCTTAGGAACTGAGAGACCAACAAGCTTTGTAGTTGGAAAAATATGTTGGTTAATGAATTGTTTAGCGGCATCATTAATTACCTCTGCTGAATGGGTTATGGAATTGGTTCGGTTCGTTTTTCCGTTTGTTAGGGAGATTACTTATTTGCAGGTTTTTGATGTTTAATAATGCAGCAAGGTTTGTTTTTTTTTAAAAGAATACAGTTTTCTCTTAAATATATTACTTGAGTTCTTATCTTTGCTCGCTGTCTTTTTTAGTGATAATATCTGACGTCATGCTGCTGTTTTAAATGTTAGACCTAAAGCAGAGATTAATGCACTGGAAAAACAACTTATTAATTACAACACATCATTATTTTCAGAAGTCTTGGGCAATTCTTCATGTCATGTCATGTCATTAATGCTGTCACCATCAGTTTTGTATTTTCTTTTCTTTTTTTGCCCTTAGATTTAGAATGAAACTGATGCTCTTGGATTCAGGAAATATTGATGCAATCTTTACTATTTTCTGACCTTTTATATTAAAAAAAAAAAAATGTTAAAGGCAAGAAAAAGGTTCCCCAAAGCAAAAATGCATTAAAGATTTTAGATTGCGTCTTTGACATCCTTATTGTTCTCAGCCAGTTTCAAAAGTTCATCACTGACAGATTTTCCAACAGGGGATTCACCGATCTAGCCTTTGGATTAAGATCCGATGTTGATCTACTCTTGTTCTTTAGCCTTTATTTATATAAAGGTGTGTAGATTTCCAGGTGAGCTCACATTAGTCCCATCTTAACTCAAAACACTAAGTCCTGTGTGTCCTGTGTGTCTGTTCTCCAACACAAGAATAGACTTAGCGGATCCCTTGCTTTAAAACAGGACCTGTTTAATTACGTCCTGTGTTTTACTCCTTCACTCTTCCCACACCACTGCTACAACATGGTAGAAACTAGCAGCTAGTTTGGAGCTATTTCACACTTGTTATAGCAACAGCTTTTATTTGTATGTTTGCAGCACTTTGGGATTTAACCTCAAGCTGTTAAGTCAGCTAAGTAAGGTCAAGTGAATTGACACAACTGAAAAGTTCCACTGACAAATCTTTCCTTGTTAGTTTCGCTCTCTTGCTAACTTTCACTATTGCTATGTTTGGTTTGACGCTTTAGAGAAGCTTTTATTGCATTTATGGTAACATAGTGTGTCTTACTGAACCCTCAGTCAAGGTGTCAGTGTTGTATCAGAACTGGAAAAAGTTGCATTCATGCATGTTTGTTTACTTATTTATCTGACGTTTCGTTTATCTGATGTGCTGCTGTTGATTTCTGAGCCAAGTCAGAAGATGTATAGCTAATATTCAGAATGCGTCCTTGTTTATCTTTTTAAGATGCAACATTTTAATACAAACAGTACTAAAGTACATTAAACATAAACACAACAACTAAAAGCAGCAACTGGAAAAATGGCAATCGCTAAAAAAACGTAGATAATTGAAAACCAATCTAGGAGAGTGTTGCCAAAATTGTGCAAAGCTGCTTTTAATGTGGCATTTTCCCCAAATGATCTTGAAAATCTCCTCAAAACTGTAAACGCAAATAAATTCTTGAAATAAGTTTGTTGTAATGCAGTCAGTTACTGCTCCTCCTTTGATCATCTAATATTCCACCCACTTCTCTAAATTTGTGTAAAACCAGCTGATGGGAAAAACCTGCTGATTCAAATTTGTCTAAAATCTGATCAGATTTTGGCTGGGGAAAAAAAAAGGCTAATGCTATTCCCTCTG
Source organism: Aulonocara sp. 'chitande type north' Nkhata Bay (assembly GCF_057382095.1). Classification (NCBI taxonomy): domain Eukaryota; kingdom Metazoa; phylum Chordata; class Actinopteri; order Cichliformes; family Cichlidae; genus Aulonocara; species Aulonocara sp. 'chitande type north' Nkhata Bay. The sequence goes on from NC_141361.1 coordinate 10,690,295, forward strand.
GTGGCCATTAGAGGTCTTTCAAAGTCATACGCTTTGTTTCGAAAGACCTCTTAATACTTGTGTTTACATTACGTAGGGAAGGATGACCTAATGTATTTAATTAAGAGTTCAAAGCTGCAGCGAACCCTGGGTCATATGGGATGAATTAGTGTTAGGCAAGAATTTAATTTGCTTTTTCATACATAAATATTTGTTTCCACATCTTTGAAAAAACAGCCTGGAGTCTGAATTTGTCACATCCGATCTCATGCTAGTTCGAGCTGTTGTTTTATGACAGAGCATGTTGATGAAATGGGTCGTCACTTGTTTTTCTCAGCTGCCCAACCCCTGCATACCTTTCACGGACATTAACAGTTATTGCCCTAAAAGCACAGAGTCATTTTGGTTTCGTTCAGAAATATTATTCCTGGCCAGAGGTGCGTTCTCTTTTGCAACACCCGAGGGTGACACAGCTGGGTAATACAACTCGCTTCAAGTATCCGAGGTAACTGTTTCAACATTGTTTCTGGTGTTTATTAACTGCGGGCTAATGTCTTTTTAAATCATGTTTACTTGGGAAATTATTTCAACTCCCAGAACTTTTCTTCTTTGCGCAGTCCAGTGAATTAGTGGGATTATAGGAGTTCCAGTTAATACAAGGAGGGTACTTTATCTGTAAATGACAATTATAAATCCCAGATTCATGCTCAAGGTTATTTTCACAGCACATGAAAACAGATGTATTAAATGTGTGCAGTGTCTCTGGTTTAGAAATGAATCCAAATTGTGTTGCAGGGAAAGGCTCCTCCTTGGGCTTTGTTGATTTTGTGTTGGACTTGATTGAAACTTGGATACCTTAAATATTTAAATGCATTAGATGTCAATGTTTGAACAAGAGATAAAGCAACAGTGAATGATCTCAAACGATGCCTTAATCACTTTCGACACTATACTGGATTGTGTATTAAAGCTTTTTTTTTTTATTCATTTGGTCCCCAGTATTTAAATATGGTTTATTATAAAGCAAATAGTGTAAATGTAGTGGCGTACAAGAGATACTGATACAGGTACAACCCTTTCCCCCTCAGCAGCTGGTAAGCTGTAAAGCAGGGTTTATGCTTTCCATATCTATGAGTCTGCTGTGGTCTATATAGTCCACTGGGGTCCCAGTCATGTAAATTTTGGAGTTTGGAGATAGTTGGAGTTGGTGGGTTGGTGGTCCGCGCAGAATGTACATCACAGTGCACCAACTATGGTTGCACCCAGGCAGCAAACTTCAAGTGGACTTCAAAGACTGATGTGCCATCGAGTCTCCAGCTGTCCATGTCCACAACAGAGTATAATCTAGGCTTCACATATTACTAAAGTTAAAAGGTGGCAATAATGCACCCAGTAGCTTTTTAAGCTACCATTTAAAAACACAAGTAGAGTAAGAAATTATTACTAGCTATATTTCCGTGGAAACTGAAATGTTTTTCTTTTTGCCATCCAGAAGTAAAAATTTCAGTTAATTATCTGAAAAGTTTGTCTTACAAAGTCAAACGTCTGAGAAAATAATAATAATGGATTTATATAGCGCTTTTCAAGGCACCCAAAGCGCTTTACAATACCACTATTCATTCACTCTCACATTCATACACTGGTGGAGGCAGCTACAGTTGTAGCCACAGCTGCCCTGGGGCAGACTGACAGAAGCGAGGCTGCCATATCGCGCCATCGGCCCCTCTGGCCAACACCAGTAGGCAAGTAGAGTAAAGTGTCTTGCCCAAGGACACAACGACCAGGACAGAGAGCCCAGGGATCGAACCGGCGACCTTCCGGTTACAGATGCGATTCCAAACCCCCTGAGCCACGGTCGCCTGTTATCAAAACCCATTATCATGGGGGCAGCAGCCTATTTTTTTTTCTCTTCTCAGTGGTGGAAATAAGCTTCCATCGGCGTCGAACCAGTAAAAAGTTGAGGAGAAACGTCATCAAAAAGTCCTGCCAGGAAAAGCTAGCATGTCCCAATCTGAGAGCAGACTTAGTTAAGGTGCTCTATTGGATTGTGGAGGCATTTTTAGTACAATGATCTTTGTGACATGATTTGGACTTTGTGACGTCATGCATTATCCTAATGTAAACAGTCAACAGAAGATGGGTTCGTTAAAAGGATTGGACGTGGTCAGCAGCGATAATCAGGTAGGCTGCGGTAGGGCTGGGCGATATGGTCCAAAATTCATATCTCGATATTCTTTAGTTGGATGGTGATATACGATATATATCTCGATATATTTTTTTTTTTAAGCCATAAAGTAAGAACAGAAAGAGAGTTCTTAGTCAAAGCTGTGTCCCAGATGTCACACAGGCACTTTTACTAACATACAGCGTAGATGTACATGAAAAATTACTCAGAAATAAATTATCAGCATTTATTAAATAATAATGCTCTATAAATAAAATAAAACAATGTTGTTTTTGTGCATAACAAAAAGCTCACAATTGTGCAGTCAAAATGTAAAGTAAAAGACGCTGAGCATAATAACAAAGACACAGATTTCACAGCTGCTCTGTTCCCAAGTTCTACTGCGTGACTGACAGCCGGGAGTTTGAAATCCGCTTTGTAACCATGTCTCTTAACAGGAGCCATTTCTGGTCATTATACACACAAAATACAGTAATATTACGTTGAAGCACAGTACGTATCACTCCGCGAGGCTCCTGACTACGGTAGCCGTAATGCTCCAACAATCCATCAAGCGGTGCAGCTCCGTAGTTTACCAAAGTCGTACTAAAACATTTTTTGACAGATTTCTGAGCGCAGTGTAGCACATTAAATCGGTTTGCGATCAGTAAGCACAACCAGAATTTATACATAAGGCGACATTCTCAACAGAATACATTATTACACTCCAAATAATAGTAATAATAATTAGTGCTGTCAGCATTAATCTTGTTAAAACGACGTTAACGCCAAAACTGCATTAACGCGGCAAATCTCCGTTAACGAGTTACTGCGGAACGCCCCGTGCGTGGGGCTGCACGGCGTCAATGCGTTAATGAGCTAACCGCAGTAAGATAACGCTGGCCACACTAAAATGGTAATCTCCAAATGTTTTCTTTTTACCAACCAGCTCCTCTTTGATAGCTGCCGTGTCCATCTTTTCGTTGCCTGCAGGTGAAGCGATGGGGGAGGGGGAGTTGTGTTCAGTGAAGGAGAGGCGAGGCAGAGTAACGTTGCGTAGAGACAAAAGTGGACGAAAAAGAGGCAAACTTGCGGCTCCACAAGTATAATTATAAGGTAACATAGACTATATCAATATAAACGATATTGTCACATCTGATATCTCGAAAAAGAGGCAAACTTGCGGCTCCACAAGTATAATTATAAGGTAACATAGACTATATCAATATAAACGATATTGTCACATCTGATATCTCGTATAAAAATATAGCGATATATTTAAAACTCGATATATCACCCAGCCTTAAGCTGCAGTGTTTAAACGATGCTCAGCTGGTACTAAGGGCCCCCCAGAAAATACCCCCCACATCATTATACCCTCACCACCAACCTGCACTATTGCTACAAGGTGGAATAGACCCATGCGTTCATGTTGTTGGGACCTAATTCTGACCCTACCATCTGAATTTTGCCTCAGAAATTGAGACTTATCAGATGAGGGAATGTTTTTTTTAGTCTTTTGTTGTCCAATTTTGCTCTGGTGTGGTCTTCTGCTGCTGCAGCTTATATGCAGGTTTGACATGTTGTGCATTCAGAGGTGATCTTTTGCATACCTTGGTTGTAAAGAATTTATTTGAGTTACTGTTGCGTTTCTAACAACCTGAAAGACTGTGCCTATTCTCCTCTGACATCAACAAAGCATTCTCACTCAGAACTGCTGCTCACTGGATATTTTTTTCTTTTTTGGACCCTTCTTTGTAAAACCTAGAGCTGACTATGTGGGAAAATCCCCAAAGACCAGCAGTTTCTGAAACGCACAGACCAGCCTGTCTGCCACCAACAATCCTGTCACGTTCAAACTCACTGAAATCACCCTTCTTCCTCGGTTTGATGCTCAGTTTGAACTTCAGGAGTTTGTCTTGAGCATGTGTTCATGCCTAAATGCATTGAGCTGCTTAATTGTCTGATTAGAATGAATTATGAATAGAATTAATGAGGAATTAAATTGGCATACCTAGCACAGTGACTGGTTAGTTCCTTTTTTAACTCCTTCTAGCTCCGCTTTTGGTCTTCACCAACTTTGAGGGAAATGTCTGGCCTTTGGTCTGGTTAATGGTCCACTGTGTTCAGATCTAATCTATTTCTGGCTCTCTTTTGGTCCTTAGCAGGTGGTGTTTAGTGTATTTTTAGGGCTTCATACTGAATAAAAAGCCATGCGTGGTGGTCAAAGTAAACCAAAATAATACATCCGTAGGCCGTAAAACCAAAACAATGATTGATCTAACTGATCAAAGCTGTTGGGTAAAGGCAGAGCTGGCAGTAATCCTCTGTGGGAGACCTCTTCCATTTTTACATATGAAAAAAATATCAGCAAGTGCAGTTTAGGGTATATTAAGAACATGTCCCATATTTTAAAGCTCTGTTGTCTTTTGTTACAGTACAGTTTTGAAGATGAACACACATTCATAAAGGATAACAAAATAAAGCTAATTGGTTTATTTCCCATGGGGTCTTCAGCAGGAGGTTGGAGCAGAAGCAGCAAGAGAGCAGAGCAGAAAGTGATTAAATCAATGCAGCAGCAATAAACAATGTGCCAGCAAACAGATTGGTAAATAACTCTGCAACAAAGAGGAACTGTCCTAGAAAAATGACAAAATTATTATGTTAAATTAAAAGTATACTTCTTACAGAGCATGTAGCCACTGCCAGTAGCAACATCATGTGCTGTTTTTTGCATTAGTTTGTGTTGGGACGTGTGCACTAAAGAGAGTAACAGACTCAATGCAGAGGGAGTTGTTGCAATAAAGTTCAAATATTATTACTGGGAACCTCCTAAGACTAACATACAAGCATAACAAATATAGCAGTTAAATTAAAGAGATCTGTCAAAATTAATGATGGCTTGAAGAATCTGCAGAGCGACATATGCAGCTTTCATCTACTCCCAGAAGGAAATCAATTTACATTTCTGTGTTTATTTTTTATTTTTATTTTTTTAAAGAAAGAAAAAAGGAGTGTTTCAAAGGTGGCGTAGGGTCTGCTGGAACTGCAGGGAGAAATGTTGAAGTAAAACATGAGTTTTCACTGATGCTTACAAAGAAGAGGGTTGGTGAGAGTTGTTTTGAAATGAATACTCAGAGTACAGTTAAGATTGTGTCCTGGAACTTGTTAAAAGCATTACTTTAATGAGTATTTTGATGTGCTTTTTTTTCTCCCCCCTTTCTTGCGTGACTGTGCCATATTCACTCCTCAGCATCCAAGTGCAAGAGAGTGAATAAGGTAGAGAGATATGACTCAAACTTTCACTCCTTTGGGGAAAGTTGTTGTTGTTCTAACAGTGTACTCAGTAATACGTTCACTTCCATATGTGGAAGTAGACGCATGCATGCATTTCTTTCTTTGATGCAACTGAGAAAGTTCTATTTTCTCCACATATTGTAATTACTGTGTGAAGCTTCCACTCTAAGGCTTAAGACCATCACCTCTGTGTTAGGTCTGATAAAGGTAGAAGGTCATTAAACCCTTACCTCCACAGTGAGGCTGTGTATAGTTTCAAATGGTTTCGCACACATGGACCTTACCGACATCTAATCAAAGTTGCTCGTTTCCTGCCATTTCTGTAACTTTCTGAAGCTGATAATCACGCTGTGATTAGCAAGCTGTGCGGAGCTAAGAAATAAACCTGGCTTCTCTCTCAGCTCTCTTTCAGATGTTACGCAATTATTTCTGTCATTTTCAATGCGAACAATGAAGCGCAACACTATGATTCTCTTCCAGAAAATTCACCATTATCTCTGGATGTCTCCATTGTGGCTTTCTTCATTTTATGATTGCTGGCTTTTCATTCTGTCTTAGTGTTGCCATTTTAAACAGCTGTAAACACTTCTGACTTCCTTCCTTTTATTGATTGTGTATGTTTTCCTAGCTCACACTACGATTTATTGCTCATTATTCCTACAACTTCTGTATTCACTTTATTTGTTTTTGACACACACACACACACACACACACACACACACACACACACACACACACACACACACACACACACACACACACACACACACAGAAGCATGTACTGGGCAAAAGTATCTGGTGTCAGAGTATATTTAAATATAATTTTGATAGCACACGTTAGATAAAATAGCCATGCACAGCTACAAAGCATGCAGAATTACAGTGAAATGTAACTTGAACTGTAATTCAGTGTAGAGGTGGGTGATACAGCTTCAAAATTATATCACAATATTTTAAGGTAATTTGAGCGAATTATATGTATGATGATATAGGGGGAAAAAAACTCAACTTTCTATGAAAGGTTACATCTTGCAGGAAACAACATTTGTGCTGTTGGCTACTGTCACTGATATCAGATGGTAAATGGACTCGATCTTACATACTGCTGTTCTACTCTACACCTCATACACACAGGCACTTTTTTAATGCTTAAGTGCTTTCTATCTAACATTCACACACATTTATAGTCCAATGGGTGCATTGGAGAGTGGTGGGGGATCAAACCACCAACCTTCTGATCAGTACAACAACTTATTTGAGAGAGTGGATGAACTGAGGGGCTGTGCCAACATCCAATAAAATACAAAAATCAAGGATTATTTTGAACTGTGAAGTTGGAAATGAGAATAATAAGTCCCATTTTAAAGTTCACGTACTTTGCTGCTTTTAAAAAAATATCAACTACATGGCAGCACAAGGAACGTTTTACATGTTAATGGAAAGTTTGTCAGATTCCTACAGCAAAGAAAAATAAATCTCAGGAACACCTTCAGTTGATACATGAGGTGCTGAATGACTGATTGCATTGAGTTAACAATATAAGAAGCTTGTGGTGAAATTTGTCCCAAGGCAGAAAAAATACAACATTTTAAATTGTTCTTCACATTCCAACATTTCCAAAGATACAAAATTTGTCGGGCTAAAACTTTGTGGAAAACATGTTGAATATTTCCACTTGATGACAGGAGTAAAAAAACAAAAAACAACCCAAAAAACAGAAAATTAGGTGTGGATCAAGTGGGATATCTCATGCAAAAATATAAATCATATGAGGCAAATGTGGCACTCCAGAAAACCTCTGTGTAATTATCATATCAGTGCAATGAACAGCTGGAACACGCTGACACTGTCAGTCACTGATGAATTGGCTGATTTTACCAACGTTAAAGCCACTGAAAGGGAAACTAAAGTGTTCAAGGACAAGAAGATGCCAGTGAAACTGAGGCTGTCCTAAACACGACCGCATAACTTTGTCAAACTGTTTATTCAGCTAACTGTAATAGATTACATTATTAACAATATAGTCAATGTAACAAGATTTATATAAAAACAAACTTTAAATTCCCGGCTTTGTAGTGTTGGATGTGCGGCTTCTTCACTCGCTAATTCTCCCATGACATCATGTGGAGGAGCCCTGCATGAAAAGCTGGAAAGTGTTGCTTGATGCTGCCCTGACTGATCTACTGGCTGAAATACTGATGGTTCACCAAACATCGGCTACAATAAACCACTAGATGTAAAACATAATCTGTTTTCACAGGGTTGCTCAGACCAAATACCACCCAAAATTTGTTTGGAAAGACACACTGGAGTCAGTCAGTACCCACCATACCAGGAATAAGTCCATTGCAGAAGAGTTTTAACAGACGCCTCGTGAAGCTGCTCATATTTCAAGGCGCTGGCAGGCCAGGAGTCCAAGTTTGGTCCATAGGCACTGCTGCTGCTGGCCCTGCTCTATCTGGTCCATGAGTGCTGCTCACAACAACTTGTGGTTTAGACTGAGCCGCTGTCATTTCACTGGAATTTCCTGCCATCTGCACTAAAACAAAGTTTCTCACAGATCCACACCTGCTTGTAAAGGTTTAGGTTTGCCAAGAGGGGAGGCCGGAGCAGCATAGGTGAGCGGTGATGGAGGGAAAGGCAGAGACCCACATATTTTTTTATGGTTTGAGTTTAAAAGCGAAGGAAGAAAAATGAAATGTGAATTGGTGTCGCAGATGCTGAGAGCTGAAATGGCATATCTCAACACTTGCCTAAGAAAAAATTTACAGATTGCTTAAGGTCTTGCGTCAAACAGGAATTGCATGATAATATAATGCTGTGTTCATGTCATTAGGAAACTCTGGATTGTTGGCTGCCAGTCCACTTGTGCTGCTGATTCTCACTCATCACTGCAGATTTCTGCTGTCTTTTCACATTCTCGCGTTGCACTTGGATATGTTTTGGTCACAGAGGAGACCCATAATAAATTGCTATTAATAGCTACTGTGTGTGAGTGTAACTTGAACCCAGTGTAATAACTTTGAGGGTTTTTTTTATTGCAGAGTTGCAAGTATAAAGTATTAGTGTTTGCTTACTTCTGCCGATACTTCCATATGTTGTGCGCCAAGTCGGATATATCGCAGCTTTAAGGAAAATCACTTAATTATGTCTTGCTTGTTGACATGAGTGCAATTCACAAGTGGGGAAAATGGATTTTGCCGCAAGAAGCATTGCTATAGTCTTTTCAAAACCAAAAAACATACCCTGCACATAAAAGTCATTATGAAAGTGCTTATAACTTAAAATATTTTTGATGGAAAGCAGCGGGTGACTCCTCTGGCAGCCAAATGTTTGCATTAAAGTCTATGGGAAAATGACCCCTAGGCTCTCTGCTTTGATCACCTAAGTATTCACTTTCCTATTGAGTTTATGGTTTCAGTTGCTGTTTCAAGTCTTATTGAATTGAAGTTCCTTTAGTAAGTTATGGACCCCATTAAGGCCTTTACACACAAGTGCAAAACTTTGTGCAAATGTTTCATGCATGGGGCGATCGTGGCTCAAGAGTTGGGAGTTCGCCTTGTAATCGGAAGGTTCCCGGCTCAGACAGTCTCAGTCGTTGTGTCCTTGGGCAAGACTTCACCTACCGCCTACTGGTGTGGGCCAGAAGTGCCGATGGCACGATATGGTAGCCTCGCTTCTGTCAGTCTGCCCCAGAGCAGCTGTGGCTACAACTGTAGCTTGCCTCCACCAGTGTGTGAATGTGTGTGTGAATGGGTGGATGACTGGGTGTGTAAAGCGCTTTGGGGTCCCTAGGGGGGACTAGTAAAAGCGCTATACAAATACAGGCCATTTACCATTAAAAATATTTTTCTCACTCATCATTCACAGCTGTTCAAACCAACCACATAATTTTGCTGGGTTATGTTTTATTTTTAAATGTGAACTAACAGATCTGACCATTCAGATCAAATAGTAAAACAATGCTATTCTACCTGAGACACGCAGCTAGACGCTGCTAGACTCTCTGAAATTATTTACCTGCTTCCTCAAATGCGTTCCCATATCTGCCAACAAGCACTCAATCTGCCCCACTGACATGCAGCAGTCGTGATGCAACTTCCTCTCCTGGAGTCTTGATAACTGGATGAACCTATAGACAGATTCTTTTTCAGGTAAATGGGATCTTTTAATGTCTCTTCTGAAATGTTGTCTTTGTTTTACAGACCTTTTATTGAATCTGTTATTTCTTTCTGTATCACTGCTTGGTTTGGTAACATGACTTTGAAGAACAAGAACTTTTTATTATTGTTTTGTTTATTCTTATTGTTGCTCTTGCTGCTAAACTAATTTCCCCTTGTTGGACAATTAAGCATTTAATTGAATTGAACACAGAATCCTTGTTTCTTCCTTTTTATTTATAAAGCTCATGTTTGGTGGTGAATGATTTTTTTCTGAATATAATGTTACACTAATTACAAGCTGCAAGTTTGCAGTGGAAACATTCTGAATTTCATGTCAGTTTTGCTTTTTCAACATGTTTGGTGTGTAATCTCCAGAAGGATACAAAAGAATGACGCTGGGTTGGGCCTACTTTGTGTTTGATAAGTTGTTGCCTTAGGAGTATGTAGTTTACCTCAGTTTCACTGTCAAATCCATCCTATGCTTATGGTGTCTGGTTTTCAAAACCTAACCTGGCTCAGCTCATCGCATATTTTATATGGACTCTGGACTTTGGTACTTTTGGACTTAAAGTTTACATTGTCAGGTAATAGCTTGACTCTAAAGCCTATATCATTGTAGTCATTTCTCACATATGAGCAAGTTTCTTATGAGCTACTCAAAACTATGATACAAATTCTTTTTTGTTCCTTTGATTACACTCAGCTTCACCTCACTACAAAATGTAATATCTGCTTTTGTTAATCTGTGAAATCACAACCAACTGAACGTACTAATAATTACAAGTGTTAAGCAAACCCTATTTATAAAAGATGGATTTAGTCAATGTAGCATCATCTGTTGCCAATTCCATCTTCTATTTGGCCAGCATCATCTTGGTTTTTTGACACTAGATGATCGATGGACAGCATCTCCTCCTGTAGTCTGTCGAGGACTATAATGTACAAATTGCACCTCATGTTGAATTTTAAGACTTGAAAATGGTGAACGAGGCCAGTCTCACACTGCTGGTCATTAGTGGGAATACAGATTTAGAGCTTTTTCCATCTTTCATACAAAGTCGACAGTGCTACATGGTGTTTTCTAAATCTGCAACAGATATTACAGTAAATTGTATAATGCAATGAGATCATGGAAAAGCTTGTCTCCACCAGTAACGGGCCACTTGGGAGTCATTTACAACACCAAAATGTACCCTCTTGTTGTTCTTGAAAACACACCAAAAGACAAATTCTCAATCTTTTTAATGTGTAAATAGTGTTTATTTGAAAGGTTTTACTACTTAAAACAAAATCAAAACAGAGGAGCAAAACTACAGTGACAGCACATGACAGAAAGCTGCTCTGCAATGAAAGAACAAACAACTTCAAATAAATTAGATAAACAAAGTAAATAAAATCATTTCTTGTTTGAATTTTTCTCCTCCTTTGGTTTTCCCCTTTGCTGGTGCATCCCCTACTTCTGCACAGAGGAAACAGTGGAAAGTGTGCTGATTTTACATCTTCACGCCTCAAACATGCAGTTCTCTTCTCATGTTTTAGCTTTTCTAATGTCACTCACTGCTACGTTATTATAAAAACACTTAGTGAAGCAAATTTTTTGTTGAACTGCAGAGCGATTTTGATTACAACCATAGTGTGTGTGTGTGTGTGTGTGTGTGTGTGTGTGTGTTTCTCATAGAAAACTGAAATAGGTCATTTCTATGTGCAGATATGTAATTCAAAATGAAACAAAAGAACAAAATCCCTCCTGCTCATCCAGTAAAATAGACTTTAGTTTGGAGTTTCAATAAATTGCACATTTCTAAAATCCCTATCTGGGCTATTAAATGTCTCAGTGCAGAGGAAGGATTACTGTGAATAAAGTCAACAGTAATTTAAACCTTTTATTAAGATGGCATGCATGAATTGTGACCCAAGAGCAAATCCTCATGTTCTGCAATACCAGAGTGAATCATTCACCTGCTCCCAGTGAGCTTACTTTGACCCGAACTGCGTCTCGAAATCAAACAATTTTTTTGGTTTCGCTCACACAACTTAACTGGAATGGGGTGTTAGGGAATTGGGAGTGTTAAATACTAATGATAAAAGTGACTGAATATATCAAAATAAGGGAGGGGATTTTACCAGTGAGTCAGATTTTCACCAGCCACAGTCATCACGTCAGAGACTCGAGGCAAACGGGGTCACAGCACACTGAGCTGAAACACTCGCAGGAAACCAGCCAAGACTTCGTTAAAGCATCTCAACTTCAGACCAGCTGCAGGTGATTATATAGTTAAGTTTGAGTTACCAGCACAGATGATGGATATTAGTTACTTAGCTTTTATGTGAAGTTCAACAAGAGCACCGTTGCAAAGTCTACAACCAGCAAGAATCACTAACAAAAACAGAATTATTAGAGCAGAAACACTGCATCAAAATAAGTGGAAAACAAATGTTGATATTCTCTCCCTCTGTTTCACATCATCAAAACTCAGTTTATTAAAACAATTGAAGCTATACTGGTGACCCAGTGAGGCTTTGTGATAGATTTAGCCACACAAGTAAGATCAGTTTTTAGGCTCTGTATATATTTCTCTTAAAACAAACAAACAAACAAAACAACTAAAGGTCCTACATCTGTAAAAACGTTGGATGTCACCAGCTTGTCTGCAAACAGCTGACAATTACTAGTTGAGTGGTAATGACTTGAAAAAGTGCAAGTTAAACCAGATATGGAGATTATTTGCTTTCAGAGTAAAAATTGTGCCTTACAGTTGTATTTAACACATTTCAGAAGGTGGAACATTTACTTTGAAAGCAATCAGTCTCTGTTTTTGGTTTGTGTCCCACTTTTAACAGTTTCACTACATTTCAGTAAGTAGTTCGCACATGCATGTCGGCGATTAGTGTCCAGCCTTGTGTGCTTGGGGCTAAACAAAGCCAGTTTTATGATTAGTTATATGTATTTTCTATTTGGAACATTGATTTGAATTGCAGGCCTATAACTATTCCAAATGATTTCATAGCACACATCTATAGTCATGCCAGATGTGGTCAAAAAGTTTTGCTCCTGCGCCTATAAAGAGAAAATAAACATGTCTGATTTGAATTAGACTTGAAGCCACTTCAAGGCCATCTTCTTGTGCAAAAGTACACCACTTCCAGTGTTTAGTGAAGTCCAAATGTGCATCATCCACAGTGTCAGAGTGTCAATATGGCAAGGCTTCAATTTGAAAATTCATTTTTGGTTAAGATAAAGGCGACAGAGACAAATGTGGTGACAAGGTGAGTAATGAGAAAGTTTTGCAGGGATCGCTTGAGGATGTTACAGAAACGAACCTCCGACACAAATTAACAGAGCATGATACTGCAAGTGTGAAAAAACAAGAAAACCAATTAAAAAAAACAAGATGAGGATGATTGTTTAAAAAAAACAATGACTATGATTGTGCTTGCTTTCCTGATCTAAAATGCTGTCTTCACAGCCTTTGGGCTCATCAACTGTAAAACAGATGGTCGTCTCTGCATCTCCTCTACTAAGTTTCATGGTAAAAATGTGCACTGTATTGCTCAACCTTGAATGAAAAAGCAACCAAATATAAGTAAACTATGATTTTTAATTTTTAGAGGCATAATCTTCTAGATGTATTATGTAATAAGAACATTAAAATAAATGCACATAAAGTTCATTTTCTACCACAACACACAGGCTTCTTTGACGAGTCACCTGGTTAACAACCAGAGTGCTTATCCGTTGCACATGCCATCTGTCATTGTTCAGTCTGTTATTTGCAGCTCATTTCTGTATTTTATTTACATTGTTGTTAAACATCACTTGTTTTGTCTTTTTGCATGTCTGTTCTAAGCTGTTGAGCTTTCACGGCCACTGTAACCAATCCCAGCCTTGAGGGCATATCTGTTTTAAATAACACTTACCTGGATCTTTATTTTTTTGATGGATGGTCTCTGTTTTTCCTTCCAGCTGCAGAGTCTATATTTGTGGGGATGGAAGACTAATCGGGTCCTCTGTTGGGGTCTTGTATTGCAGCTTTGCATTCTTTCCTTCAGTTTCAAGCTGTGCTGCAGGCATTGGTGTTTTTTGTTACCAGAACTAGCCTTGCTTTCAGCAATGCTTGCAAATATAGACATGGCTGAGCGTCTTAACTGGCGTCACCACTGATTTTTGTCATGGCAGTGTTGCAGCTTCACATTGCCCTCTTTTATTGAGCTGACACGGATGCCGTAGGGATTTATACTTGCGTGGAATAAATGTATTCAGCACCTTTTTCACACAGAACTGGCTGCGAGAAGCTGACTGGCACACAGAGCGGACAGGTTCAGAAACGAGGTGCCAACTCTCAGCCATGTGGTCCTCATCAGTGGCATTGATGTCCCCAGACTGGAACTTTGGCATGGCCATACCATCCACAGGTGTTTTTGCACCTGCTTCATCTTCTAGTTATGTCTGACTTTCCATTTGAGCTCTCGGTCAACACAAAGCTCTTTAATTCGCAGTAGAATTTTTTGTGAAATGTTCACGTGTCGTTCAGTCTTCATGTTAAAATCCAAGTACAGCATAGGCCTTCAGCAGGATATTTTCTTGACATGATGCCCATATTTGGCAGAAAACCTCAGCAGTCTGTGCTTTCCCAAACCTCCAAAACACAGTTCTTGTAACATGTTTTCATGTGTGACAACACAGTGGCTAAGGTTTGGTTAGGTTTGGGAACAATTGTGGTTGTGGTTAACCTCTCAAGCTCTGGGCTATTTTCCTTTTTTTAAATTTCCACCTGAAAAAACACTGGCAAATTCAGTCAGCAACTGATGCAATGCTTAATACATAAAATTTCCATAATGAAGGGTTCAGACTACACAGTATTGGCATGAAAATAATCTTACCAGAAACACATGGACTTACAAGAACTGATGTTGTACCTCTGGTGTCTTGTAATGTCACGATAAAGACACTAGTATCTATTTCAGTAATCATTTGTGCAGCCTGGTTCTATTCTGTTCTCCACTTGTACTGAAACTTCCCACAGCACGTCTGTCACATTGACTAACTGAAGCTTAAAGCACTCTTACTCACACAACATTGGAAAATGAAAAACAGGCTGAAGAATGAACATTGCAGGTCTTGAAAGATGGTAACTATAATTGGTTCGTGACCAGCATCCAGTCTGTCATCAATAAAAACATAAAGCGCAGTGGAACCACTAAAAATAATGACAACCAGAGTTTTGTTCGTATTTTTGTACATGTAGATACACTGTCACAAGATTCTGTGTTTATTGTTTCTGTAATTTCCTGATTTCTTTTTTTTTTTTTTTGTAATACTCATTTATTTTGCAGTTTAGATAAACTTTTGTCACATCTCAGTCATGTCACTTACATAATTATGATCAAATGCCCCGTGAATGTTTTTCTGTGTGACTTTACTTCCTCCACATCATTTTGGAGCATTTTTTGCCCATTCTTTCTAACGACGTTGCTTCATTTTATTGAAGTTTGCAGGCATTTGTTTATGGCTTCACATTTGACTCTAGAATAATTTGGTATACAGAAGAGTTCACGGTGGACTCTGACTGCGACATTCCCGTGTCACGCAATAAAACAAACCCCAATTATTGCCCCTCCACCACTGTGCACTGTGCAATTTCACTGAGCGGTCTGACTTTGGGGTCAATTTGCTGGGACATCCATTTCTGGGACTACTTTGTCATTGTGTTAACACACCTGAATGCTCCAGATCATCAAACTGCCAAGCTGTTAAACACGTGTTCACACTTGATGATTAGTTAGTTGTTGCTGGATTGTTGTGGCACTCTTAGCACGAAGAGTGCTTTGCTCTTAAAGGGTTTCTCTTTTTTTGATTTTTCTTTTTTTCCCTCTTTACAAACTCTGATCTTTATGTGTGCGCTCCGATTTTTTTTTAGAAAAATCTGATACAGTTTTAGACTTTTGGCATCTTGCTTTTTTTGTCCTCTTTTCTGTGCTGATATTTAGTTACTTCTGAATAAAATCCCATCAGAGTTTAGTGGGATTTTAATGTAGGACACAAGTTCCTGTGAATCTTTATCTTGACACTCCAAACAATTTTTGTTCAAACTCACATTTGAAAATTTTTAGTTACGTCAGTGTTTAAGTTCATAGCTCGTGATGGCCAACAGCAAATTGTGTTTAAAAATATTTAAGACTTTTCTCAGCATTGGGTACTTGGTTCTTGGTTTTGGAAAAGGGTAACGTACACCTCTAATCACAACAACGTGTCTCTGTATTCAGCCCGCAGTGTCAGGTCAGCAGCTTCAGCTCAGGCGTCTTCCCTCAGTGAAAATAAATCGTTCTCCTGTTGAAGCTGAATCAGTTTGACAGCTTGTACAGATGGGACATTTTTAGAGTTTAGTGCAGAACAGAAGCAGAAGATTGTGCTCATATTTTTATTCACTTTTACAAAAACTCTGTCCCCCAGCATGCAGGACTGTGATCCAAAGCACATTTATAGGAATTTATTACTGCCCTCTATGTGTCTTCTGATGGGAGTCTTGCTGAGGATGATGATGAACAGTTGTCACTGTTAATATATATGCAAAAGGTGCCAGTTGGTCTCTTAGCGGTAGATATATCAGCACAGCAGGTAGTTTTCTTTTCTGTCTTCTGGGGTAAATCGGCAAATAAACACTGAGGTTCGGTGGAGCTGCAGAACTCAGATTTCAAAGTAAGTACATTTCATGTTTGTGAAATCATGAGCTTACAGTAGTAAATTGAAGCTTGTGTTTGCTGTTGGATCTGGATTCATGCGTTTGAGCATCAAAAAAGCAGCGTCACAATTTCTCTGCTACTGTTTACCATAAACATTTTGTGAGGTATCTGTAAATGTGCTTATTTGAGGACCCAATAAATTCCACTAATGTGCACGAATGTATATTTAGCAGCTTGGCTCTGTTACCCATGACCCAGCATGGAACAGAACAGAGATCACTGACAACAAAACTGGCAATGATTAAGTCAGAGCACAAAAGATAGAGGTGGGTTGCAAAGTGGCTTGCAAGACTGTCTGCAGCTTAATCAGTGAACCCTATAGGAGCTAGGAAACTGGATGAATAAAAGGGTATTGGCTGAACCTTCAGGTGATGTGAGCTGGCAATCGAGGTTAGCTGAACTGCCTGAGCTAACTCTGTGCTTAACTGTAAAACTGAGACTGAATTATGTTAGAGCAGCAGTAATTTCCTTCTGTTGTAATTTGCCATTTAAAGTGGTCCAATATTGTAAAGTAGCAATACATTTTTAATAACATTACATTTAATATGCTTTCTTATACAGAATTCAAAAGATCAGTCAAGAATAAACCTGGAATAAAAATTTATGTCTAGATTTTTTCTGCAATTGGCTATGAGTTGACCGGCAAAAAAAAAGTATTTATTTCAGGAAATGAACTTTTTCACTAGCTCATTAAAAGGGATTCATTAAAGTTTTTTGGTTTTTTTTTTTTTTTTTTTGGGGGGGGGGGGGGGGGGGGGGTGTTCATAGATTTTGAACAGTAGTAGAAAGAAACAGATGCGTCAATATATAGAAAGATCTATAGGGGAATAAATGGGAGAATATTTACTTAGTTACTGGTTACTGGTTACTGGTTTGTCTTTCTGGAAAATCTGACTTTAATACATGAAATCTCCGTGTGTTTGTTTGCTTGCGAATTCCTCTTACCCCATCAGGAGTTGAACATCCAACACTGGCCCCTGAAGATTTTTATCTATATTGGATGTTATGATTAATACAATCATGTTGCCTAGCAAGCACCTACAAACAGGCTAAAATCACTGACCATTTGTAGCATTTACTCACTTTTAACACCTCATAAAACCACTAAGGATTTAATTTCAGTTTCAAAACAGTAACATCTAATTTATATCCACAAAGCTTTCATTATGCATGATATATAGTGATGTCATCATGTTTCCGAGCAACCACCTAACATCGAACTAAAATTACTGACCAACTGTAGCACGAGCAAGTAGTACTTATAAAAACATAAGAGCAAAGTAGGGAAGCTTATTTGAATCTTTAGTGCAGTCACTTGTATGAATATAGCAAGGTGTGAATGTGTACTGAATATAAAGCAGGAAGCTGTTAGGAAAAAAGTTTGCCTTTCCAGTTTCCTGTGGACAAATATAGGCTAATGACCTGAAAATGCAGTAAACTAGGATTTATTAGCATACCACAATCCCACAAAATTGTTTTCACAGGATTAAGGTGTTTTCTCACCGACATCTTCAACATCTCTCTGAGCAGTGCCGTTGTCCCCACGTGCTTCAAGGCCACCACCATCGTCCCCGTGCCCAAGAAGTCTTCTGTGTCCTGTCTCAATGACTACCGCCCTATCGCACTTACACCCACCATCATGAAGTGCTTCGAACGGCTCGTCATGAGACACATCAAGACCCTGCTGCCCCCCTCACTGGACCCAATGCAATTTGCATACCGCCATAACCGCTCAACGGACGACGCCATCTCCACTGCACTCCATCTTGCCCTGACACACTTGGACAAGAAGGACTCACACGTCCGAATGCTGTACATAGATTTCAGCTCAGCATTTAACACGATCATCCCCCAACAACTGATCGGAAAGCTGAGCCTGTTAGGCCTGAACACCTCCCTCTGCAACTGGATCCTGGACTTTCTGACCGGAAGGCCTCAGTCAGTACGGATCGGGAACTGCACCTCCAGCACCACCACACTGAGCACTGGGGCCCCACAAGGCTGTGTGCTCAGTCCTCTGCTGTTCACACTGCTGACTCATGACTGTGTAGCAACACACAGTTCAAATCACATCATTAAATTCGCTGATGACACGACCGTGGTGGGTCTCATTAGCAAGAACGACGAGTCAGCGTACAGAGAGGAAGTGCAGAGACTAACGGACTGGTGTAAGGACAACAACCTGTCTCTGAATGTTGACAAGACAAAAGAGATGGTTGTTGACTTTAGGAGGACACGAGGCGACCACTCACCGCTGAGCATCAACGGCTCCTCTGTGGAGATCGTTGACAGCACCAAATTCCTGGGTGTACACCTGGAGAAGGACCTCGGCTGGTCCCTCAACACCAGCTCCCTGCACAAGAAAGCCCAACAGCGTCTCTTCTTTCTGAGAAGACCGAGAAAGGCCCGGCTTCCACCACCGATCCTGACCACCTTCTATAGAGGAACTATTGAGAGCATCCTGAGCGGCTGCATCACTGTCTGGTTTGGGAGCTGTGCCATATCAGACCGCAAGACCCTACAGCGGATAGTGGGAACAGCAGAGAAGATCATCGGGGTCTCTCTACCCTCTATTGAGGACATCTACACCACACGCTGCATTCGCAAAGCCACCAGCATTGTGGCTGATCGGACACACCCCTCTCACACACTCTTTACACTCCTGCCATCTGGAAAAAGGTACCGAAGCATTCGGGCACGCACATCCAGACTGTGCAACAGCTTTTTTCCACAAGCCATCCGTCTCCTCAGCAAAAAGGGACTGACTGATAAACACGCACACACACACATACACTAACATTATCACTCAGCTTAACTCAAATACCTCAAAACATTGAGACTGGACTGACTAACCAACACAAAGCGCAAACACACTGACCTACACCACCAAACCATCGCACACACCAACCTGTAAATGCTCTTTTGCACAATATTATTACTAGATATATTATATATTATTATTTTTTTTGCACTAACTTGTCTTGTAGCACCTTGGTTCCTGGAGGAACGTTGTTTCGCCTCACTGTGTATTTTTAAACTGTATATGGTTGAAGTGACAATAAAGTTGAACTTGAACTTGAACTTGAACTTGAAATTGGAGGATCTGAGACAAATTATTTAGAGAAGTGTAAACTCTCAGACTGCGGCCAACTTTCTTGGTTACTGGGATACTGGTCTCTCATGTTCATTATAAAAACACAAGTGACAGTTGTGAAACTAGTTATGTAATTAAAAAGCTTTCTTTAATGCATTGCCAGCCACATTTATGAGATTTTATTCTCCTGCAAACATATTGTCTTAACCTGAAATATGCTGCTGCCTTGAGGATTTCTACATGTATTTTCTTTCTAATTCAGGAACTAAGATTTACACTTGTTTTAGTCTTGCATGATTTATGTGAGAAGTCTAATATAACTCAATGGGAGAGTTACAAATCAGAACTTAGGTGTACTTTGAAATGAATGATGCAAATATGTCTTAGAAATGCTACTTTGTTTTGATATTATAGCAACTTCTTTCTGTAAGCCAATATGAAAATCATCACTAATGAATACATGTACACGAAAAATATTGTAAATACTGCACATTCACATATGCACATATTATTCAGAATAGTAGATAATGAATATTTACCTTTTAAACTCTTGTTTTGTTGTTTTTACTATTTGATCATTTAAAAAGGACACAAACACAAAGAGGTTTGTGTTCTCCATGTCTTTCTACTTTATTCACTAAAACAGCGGTCCCAAACCTTTTTTGTGCCACAGACCGGTTTAATGTCAACAATATTTTCGCAGAACGGCCTTTACAGTGTCGCAGATAAATACAATAAAATAAAATGATACGACCAAGACAAAAACTATATTGTTGTGTAAACGCAACAATCAACGCAAATTCACTGTGTAATTGTGTAACTTTATTAGCAGCCTTCTCCTGAAATGCGCCAACAACACCGAGAGTAAAATCTTCCTCTTAATGCTCTCTGGTCGCTATGGTAATGCATAAATATTTCTTTCAAAATAAGACGCGCAACTACAACACGGGAAAAGACCCAGGGAAACAGAGTTAACGATAAAATCCCCGAAAACCATAACCCGAGCCTCAACTCTCACGGCCTGGTATCAAGCGGCTCACGGACCAGTACCTGTCGGTGGTCCGGGGTTGGGGACTGCTGCACCAAAACATATCAAAAGCTTGTCTTAGCTAATCCTCCTGATTGCTGCTGTTGTTTTAGCCTGAAGGCACCAAACCATGTTTTAAATTTATCACTAACATGTTGTGTTAGGAAAAAACTTCCTTGTTGCCTCATTTAATCACTGATTTTGGTCTCCACCAACACCAAATAGGCCATTCTTTATTTGCCATTTAGTCCATCTTGGAATTTATGTTATTTCTGAGATTAACCAAAATTACTCAAGAACTTTCAATTTTATTTTTTTTAACATTTGTATTAGTGAAGTCACCCACAAAGCTTTTAAAACAACAACATTTGGGCCATGATTTATCCTGTAATTTCATACCTTTTGTGCATAGTTAAGGCATGCAGAAAAAGAATTGCCGTTAAAGAGCTTGGGAAAATGTTGCAAACAAAGTGTTGTTAACATGACATGTGTGTACTGTAAAAACAGATACATTCTTTTCATTTTAAGTTGATGCAGTTTTTCTTTAAAAAAGTTACACTTATGAACATTATGCTTGTAATGTTGCTATAATTGCAATGTGTATATAACTACAGTTTGCAATAATTACAATTTTAATGCAGTAAAAGGACATAAATCTTTGCCACATGAATCTGGAATTTTTGAGAAAAGCTGCTGCAAAGCATTTTTTAGCCACAGTAATCACAAAAGAAATTCCATAGGGAGTGACTAATTCCTCTGCCATGTTCAACAGCTGGTCACTAATGCCGTCTGTCTTGGTCTGGTGCTCAGTAAGTTGTGCACAGAGGTTTTATCAGAGCTCTTTGACTAAAACGGCTTCCTGCTGTGTCTGGAAACATGATTGATGAGAGCATCAAGTTTACATTCATCCAAAACAATGAGCTGAAAGAAACCGAAACACTTTGACACGCTCATCTTTGTTCTTAAACGCTTGCATAACACATATTGATTACTTCAGCTTTAAGGGCTGGGTGGGAGAGGGTAGTCTGACCGTTATGTGCTTGGAGAACCTTTTTCCTCTGTCAAAAGCTCCCAGAGACAAACATATTAAGTCTTACTCATAAGAATCTGACAAAATGCTGAGTTCACATGCACCTGATGAAGTGATAACTCAAACTGTGTGCTGTTTTGACAGCATGTTTTGACAGTGCAAAACAATGAGATCCTGCGTATTTGTGTGTACTAAACTTTACTCTTATGTGTAAATAAAGTTGATCTGTAACAGGCTTTTTGGTGCAAACAATAGCACGTTAGATTCCTAGTCAAACACTTGAGATGTGATTCAAAGTTTGTGGGTTTAAGACCCACCAGTCAGGTTTTTGTTGTTTACAGATGTGGTTTTTACTGGGAAATATCATCTTTTGGTGTGGTATGATATCTTTAATCTGCACACGTTTTTTTTGTTTGTTTATATTTTGTTTTAGTTTTTTTAGTTTTTTTTTGTTGGTCATCTGCTAATTAGAGGGTCAGAGGCTCGATTTCCTGGCTCCTCCAGTCTGCATGTCGAAGTGTCCTTGGGCAAGATGGTGATAAGAGTGGAAAACAAGAAATAAATATTATTTACTTAGTAATGTGTGCTCAGTCTTAGCACAAGTCAGTGAACTCTAATTGCCACAGCTCTGGATTATTTATGAAGATTTGGGAAACCTAATTCTGTTGTATGTGTTCGCATTTCTCAGTTTAATAAGGATATCTTTCCCACGTTTGAGTTGAACCAAGAGGCACTGAAAAAGTTTGTAATTCAAGACCCAAAGTGCTTATTGTTGAGACAAGTACACATTTGCTTGTCCTGAAATGCCACAGCTGTGTTTAGCTAACCACAGCGAGTGAGTCCTTAAAAGACGCCACATGAGATGAGGCTGCTATTTCATAGAGTTTGCTGGTTCAGTTGAGGCTTTGTGGGTCACTTTTCTTAGTATTGCCGTCTAACTCTTCTTTCTGGATCAAGACCAAAGTGGTTTGCGAACAGACAATGCTAAAAATGTCCTCTGTGTGCTATATTTACAGCTGTATTTATGGCATAGAGGATTTTTACACAAGTCCCGGTTTGACGCTAAAGAGGAGCAGTTAGATTACAAATGTGAACATCAAATCTTCATATTCATAAGCTCTTACAGCTAAAAGAATCTAGTTTGGAATTATCCCATTTCAAACATGCCAAACCACATCTGCTATCGTTAATCCCTTGCAACTCATCGACACACAGACACATCGCAGCCTCTCTAATTAAAAGTCAACCACAGTTCCCATGACATGACTATGGTGGGGGAACTCCAGCGATTTACAGGAAGAATCGTAAAACTGTAAACCAGACTATAACAGGAAACTATGGGCATTAACCTACACTTAGCGACTCCTTCGTCAGCTAATATAACTACAGAACTGAACTTACTCATCCTCTTAGCTGTGTTGGCCTGTGGCTCGTAAAATAACCATCAGCATAAAATCCTTTTGAATCTTTCCAATGACTAATTACACGTGGCAGCGATCCTACTGAAAATTAGATCATCGATATCTGGCAGATGGTAGAGAACTGTGGAAATCAAGTCAAGTCCAATAAACAGTCAAGGACTTCTGCACAGTAGAGCTACTGTATATGTGACAGGGGTGGGGGTGCTTGTGTTTGGCCCACCATTTTCCAGCCTCCCTGTATTGCATCAGTAGCAAACGGTGAGATGCGGTCCATTACTCTTCCTCTGTTAACAAGCATCTGGACCAGGTTCCAGGCAATCGGCTGCCACACAGCAACTGGCTGTTTGCTGCAAGGGTGGCCTAAATGCCTGGAGTAATGAATCAGCTCTGAGTGTCGCAGCAGCAAACACACACTCGTTGCAGAATTACACTCTAAGATATTTGACTGAAGTCTGCTGACAAGGAGCGCTGGACTGTGTTTGTTTTGGTTTTTACTCCATCCAAAACCTTTCCTTCTGGTCACTGTGGTCTATTTGTTGTTAATGATTGGACACAAAATGGAAACGAGGGAATAACATTTAGAGAATGAGACAGTCTGGGTTTCATGCTTCATACTGTTGAACAGCGTGGCAAGTTGTCACACCAGCTGAGTTACAATCAATCCTGACTCAGTTCAGCCGACATGGTAAAATGTGCTAAGTGCTGTCTTTAAAAGGGCAAGTCCATCATTTTTACAAATCAAAATCTGTTTATAGATTGTGTTTAAGGCCTTTTAGGGAGTTGGGGTAAATCTACTTGAGTCAACTTCTGTTTGATCTCCAAACAGCGCAGCGTTAGTTCAGGCAGGTCTCAAAGTCGAGCTCGGCTGCACTCCGGGCTCAGCAGCTCATCTCATTACCAGCCCACATTAGCTGATGGCTCAGCTGATACCCTTCTACATAACCAATTGGTAAATCTTTTCAAGGGCACACTGTTTATTGTGCTTTAGTCTGTCCCATACTAGGTGCAGATCTGCCTCTTTTTAGACAGCCTCCACCCCAGTTCCTCCTTTTCATGGTGTATCTGACTTGATCAAAGTAAATCTGCTCTTATTGATGCCTGTTGGGTCTTGTCACTGCTCTCACCACCTTTTCCTTTCCACCCATGTTTGCATAAAGATTGAGAGGTCCTAGGCTAGAGCCGTGCTGCTCAATATAAATTACTATAAGTAAAAAAACTTCTTGTGTTGATTAGTGTTTCAGACTGAAACAAGCTCACAAGTCCTCTTTAGCAGCATGAGTGGTACATCATCCTTTATCAACACAACACATGAATGTAGGGCTGCTCAATTAATCGAATTTTAATCACGATTATGATCTGGGCTTTCAACGATCATTAAAAATGACTGAGCCGATTATTAGCCCCTCCCTCATTTATCCGCGACACCTTGAAGGCCGGTCCGTGAAAATATTGTCGGGCATAAACCGTCCGTGGCGCAAAAAAGGTTGGAGACCACTGATTAAGAGGACCCGAGGGAAGCTCGGAAAGCTAAGCAGAAGTTATTTGGAGAGTGACTGCCGTTGGTTGAAAAGAGAGGTAAAAAAAAACTTCAGTGGTGTTGCACACTATTTTATATTATTTTTTAAAGTCATTGTTAACCCTTTAAAGCCGGTCAGAGCAGCACGCTCCGTTTTGTGTAATTATTTTTAAATCCCTGTAGAACCTGAACCGTGTAAGCTAGCGCAATAATTTGTTTTGCATATGAAACGGAGGAGTTGTACTTACATCTTATGCCATCAGCTTGTCCTCGGTCACGGTTTCGTTCCACATATAGCTTTGCAAAAATTGCATAAAAAGCGCTTGCAGGAACAAAAACATAATATTCCAGAAACAGGCTTTGCCGTTCCTATCAGCTGTTCGTAACACTTCCCACAGTGAAATGATGCACATGCTGTTTTCTTTGCAAATTTGCATCATAGGATTGTTTTTTGTTTTTCCTGCAGTATATAAAAATTGGTGTATCTCCAAAATAAAACTATGAAGAGACTCAAAATAAATTTCCTGTTGTTGTAAACTATTTTTTGCAACTTTATTGTATTTAAAGTTTTGAGGGATAAACCTCTTAAATTTCTCCAAGTAGAAATATATGTAAACAAAACAAAAGCGATTTTCTATTTTTTTTGTAGTTTATTGCACTTTTTTGCAATTTATGTAATTACTATGCACTTAATGCATACATATTATTAAAATATGGGCTATAACAGTTGTATTGATGTATAGCAACTTGAAATGCTCCCACAAATGGCACTACAACATGTAAAAAAAAATAATATAAGCTCTGGTGGACTTGGTTCTATAGTAGGTCTTAAAGGGTTAAATAAATATCGTCAAATAATCGTGATCTCAATTTCAGTGAAAAATAATCGTGATTATCATTTTTGCCATAATCGAGCAGCCCTACATGAATGTTTAATGAATTGTCAGTTCAAGGTGATACAAGTATTGAATTTTTATAAGAAACATTCATTAGACAATATGAGCGTTCCAGTCCTCTTTTTTTTTTTTTTAAACAGTCTTCTGCATGTTGTGTAGTGGTCAGAAATGAAACAGGTTTTTCTTTTAAAATGAAAGTAAAAAAACAAATCATTAAACCCAACAGCCAGGACACTAAACACCATAAAATCCAAGGACCTCCAGAGTGTTACAGACAGTTTTGGTGAAAATAATCCCCAGTTTGATCAAGATTTTCTTAGTTTTGTGAGTCCTTAAGTTTAGAGTAATGCTTCTCATGAGAGAAGCATCTTTGGAAATTTGTTTGTGAAGGAAACTCTGCTGAGGCAATGGCCGAGTGATGAACCAGTGGTTGATGGGTGAATTCCATGGTAGATGTGGTGAGGCTTGAGTGTAAGAGATGGAATATCTCTTTTCAAATGCACAGATCATCACACGTGTCTCGTTCCAGCGCAGTGACTTTTTGCAGCTTTTCCATTTCATGCTGCATCGTACGCTAATCTTTTTAAATTTCAGGCTATTATATTTTATTTTTTGCTCTACAACATTTATCTGTCTGGTTCACAGCCCTTTTGACTATAGATTTCTGTATAGTAGGCCCTTTTTATGTCAGCGCTGCCCTTGAGCAGTAAATCCCCACCCACCTGTTGTTTTAGCGCTCTGTCTGCAAAAGACAGCCAGTCAGAAGACAGAAAAGTTAAGGGCAGATAGGCTAGAACAACTTGTTTCAGACACTAGATGAACAAAGGGGCTGCACCAAGGCCCAGGATAAGATAAATAAGGATTATTATTGAAATGTGGCCTATGCAAAGCTGTTCTGCTAGATTCCAATATTAAAATTATGGAGCTGCAAAGAGCATCATACTGTAGGTCAGCTTTAACTCTAGCTTCAGCAGTAGCTTTTGCAGCTAACTGACCTTGTTTATTTTCAAGACTTGTGTCGTAGTTAGGCAAGAAAACTAGGGTACATATACTTGAATGCAATTCTTCAGGTTTTAAACTGTTTTTTCGATCATAAAAGATTCAAGCACTTTTTTAAATTTATGTATTTTTTATGATGACTCATTTGGGTTTGGTTTTTGTCTCCCACAGTGCTGGAGTGATGACTGACCACGCAACACTTTGGAACAAATGACTGAAGTCTACACATTCAGAAGGTGCCAGAAGTTGCACATGAATCTAATTTGATTACCTTTGAATGCGAAAAGATGCTGCAGAGGGTTTTATCTACAATGGGGTCTTAAAATTGCTCCAAGATAATCGACTTCAACGATTTTACTGACAGGATCTCTTGGTAGGAGTCTGTGAGTGGGGGCTGGCATGTGGCCCCCTGATCTCGGGCCTCCAGATGTGACTCTTCCTGGATTTGGGAGTGTGTTTGAGGATGCTGAGGATCTTCAGGCGCCGCTGTCTTCTGGTGGCTTCTGCCAGCCATCGATCCAATCGGGAGGCCTGTGCTGTCTTCCCAGGACCTCACTGTCGCTCTCCTCGCTTGGGCGTGACCTCACCTCCCTGCTCAACTGTAAGACAGCCGGATCCCACGTAGAAAAGACTGTGGAGGACTTTGCAACCACAGCTCACACAGACACCCAAAACAGCACTCAGAGGTTTAGCTGCTACCCTCAGCCTTCCTTCCCAATTTCCTACATGCTCACCAGCTGTGCCACATCTTCATCTTTCGCCTCGCCACCTTCCTCACTGTCTTCTGCCTCCTCATCTCTACTTTTTGCATCTTGCTTGCCTCTTTCTGATGCCAACAATAAATTGTCTCAACAACAACAAAAGCCACAGGAGGAATATTGCTCCGTAAAACAAGAACCTGCAGATGATTTCTTGCCATGTAAGAGGGAACAGTTTCAAATTAGCAACCAGCAGGGGGAGCTGTACCATTTAAATCAGGCTTTTCAAGGATACAGCAATCAGGACAGCACACAGTCCTCTCTTCAGTCCCCCATGATTAACGTACCTGTGGGACAGGACCCCACGCTTGACCAGCAGGAGCAACCGTGTCATTGGATCGACTGCAGTGCCACTTATAGCACCCAGGAGGAGCTAGTGAGGCACATCGAGAAAGTGCACATCGACCAGAGAAAGGGGGAGGAGTTTGCATGTTTCTGGACTGGCTGCGTGCGACGCAACAAACCGTTCAATGCTCGCTACAAGCTGCTTATCCACATGAGGGTCCATTCTGGAGAAAAACCCAACAAGTGCATGGTGAGTTTGCTTTAGTCAGCAGTTAAATGACAGAATAAATGGATAACCGAGTCAGAACGGACCGTTTAAAATAAATAAATAAATAAATAAATAAATCTGAAGTTACTGAGAGAAGACACAAACTACTTCTCAAACTGCAAAACAGAAATCTCTTGGAAGAGTTTTCCCCGTTAAGGAATTTATACAACAGTAGTTTATTAGAGCAATGCGGCAACTATTTAATTTAGCAATAACAGTAATATTCTTAGTAGTACCTTGTCAAATGGAAGGGGTTTTAAGCATCAAAACATAAAACCAGCACTTTGTGTCCATTAATTCTTTGAAAGGGACCTGTTATACTTATTTCTAACTTCATGTTTTCTAGTAGACCCACTTGACATGATTCCCAGGTCAAAATAACCATTCTTTGTCATCCTTTATCTGAAACAAGTCTTTTAGTTCTCTTCCCCTTCCCTTCCTTTAAGCTAACTTTCTTCTGATTTGATGCCCCAAATAAAAAGATATTTTGAACAGCAATTGGGTGGGGCTTGTGTGTCTGAGACAGCCATATAAGGGATATCTGCTCTAGCTCATACAGAATCAGGTGCAGATGGAAACTAAAGCCAAGCGTTTGTAGCCATCTGCAATTAATGAGGATTGTACATACACTAATGTCATCATGTGAAACTTAATGAGCATCCGCTATTATAACATAGACATATATATATTACCTAAGGAAATGAAGAAAAGCATAATGGGTCCCCCTAAATGTGTGGCTGTGATAAAGTACTGGCATGCACAGCCAGAAGGCTGTTTTCTCCTGATTCCCCTGGTATATAACGAGAATGTTGGGACCTGTTGATCAAGGAAGGGAACATGATGCAGGACACAAGAGGATCACAACTGTGAACAAACCCAAATGATAGCTGCTTTATTCTCACCTAAGAACTAATGGACGTACAGGCAGCGTATTTTTCGGGCTATAAGGCGCACTTAAAATCCTTTAATTTTCTCAAAAATTGACAGTGAGCCTTATGCACTTTATGTATGAATTCTGTTTGCTTACTGACCTTGAACCAACTTTATGTGGTACACAATAAACACTGCGACATCACTGAGAGTTAGAAACGGTCTAAATTCTTTTATCTTTAATAAAATGATCAGTGTTGCTGCTTTACCAGGTGTAACAATTAAGTTTAACATCCGGGCATCCATGAAAACAGAATTTATGAAATTTAACAGAGTTAGAAGTTAGCAGGAAGTTAGCTTGCTAGTTTCTACCTAAGGATGATATACCATGTTCTGTATGGGATTTCTAAATAAATTAAAACATACAGCTCTGCTATCACTTCTAACATAAATAAAGAAGAAGAAAACTAAACAGCAGTGACTTTTGTAGGGTTACTGAAGTTGGACTAGCATGGTATATAATGATGTGCTACGTGATCGCTAGCGACACTGCTATGTTAGCATAACATAAACACAGTGAAGCTGGAGGATGAACGCTAACTTTTTTCCACTCAAAAGTTAACGTGAGGGTTCCTGATGGTTAGGGACAAATGCAATCGCATGGCAGGGTGCTGTAAAATATAAGGTTAGTCATTAATATACTGTGACAACATGGGAATAGAGTAGCTGCGAGAGAATTCAACATTAATGAATCAATGGAACGAGTTGAGTAAAGTTTGACTTATCTGACTTTTTTTTTTTTTTTTTGCTTAATGCGCCTTATAATCCAGTGCGCCGTATGTATGAAAAAAGACTCGTTCATCGACCGTGCGCCTTATGGTCCGAAAAATACAGTACTAGAAAACCGAGAGGTTAAAGGCTGTTTTGTGTCCGATCCAGTCTGCACGTGCATCCCTGTTGGTTAATGTCTAGTTAAGCTGGCTGCTACAGTGTATGTGTTTTTTTTGTGAGAATGAACGTTTTTTGTTTGTTTGTTTATTCCCTTCACTTGGAGAGATTTATCCAGCACATGCCAAATCTTAGAACAGTCAGTCAAAACATACAGTATCTCATCCTTTCCAGCATCGCATGGGCCAGGGCCACTTGGAGCTTTAACTGGGTTTGAAAGGCATTAATGAGCTCACAGTCTTCTACTGATTTCTGCCAGACTGATGAACCATCTGTTAGACAGGGAAATGATTTAAACCTTTTCCTCTCGTCACAACAGGTTTCCCTGACTCATGAATGCCAGAGGAGGAATGAATGAATGTATGAATGGAGGATGTGTCTAAGCATACGAAAACCGCTGATCACCCTGAGCCTTTTCTGACAGATGCATTTAATTTATTGCCTAGCATAGACATTATGCATTGTCCTTAGATCAGCAGCTAAATGATTGTCTCTTATGGAAAGTATGTTCCTAAAGACAAAAAGATGGTTTTTCATATTTGTGGCCATTGTGTGCAGTTTTTGAATACTACAAGTCCCCAGGATTATTACCTATGCAGTTTCAGAAATGCAGCACAAGAGTAGAAGAAAACCACAGTAAAATGTGTATGCATCTATTGTTATATATATATATTTTCCTGTCACATTATGTGTAACTTAATCTGATTTTCCCTTTTTCATTTATAGAATTAAAAGGTTGATTACCTGATTATTTCACAGTGGAAAGTGACTTGGTGTCCCTCTGTGGGGGTCTTGAGACAGGGAGGTTCTGGAGGGGGGAGGGGGGGGGGCTGCCTTGACTGCCTTGACTGCCTTGACTGCCTTGACTGCTTGCCCCACAGCCCAGACCCAGATAAGCAGCAGGAAGTGGATGGATGCAGAATCTTTCCTTTGTTTTGTTCATTGCACGAACAAAAAACACCCAATGGGTTTGCTTCTATAGCTCGCTAGTTTCAGCAGATAAAACTTTAAATGTCAATAAATAATTAAAAAAAGAGGCTCATATATTTGAGCCATAAATTTAACCCAGGCCACTAAGATAAAGACAGATCTACAACCACGCTGGTGTGAAAACACGGTCCTTTCTACATTTACCATCACAACAGTGGCCTTTGAGCCCCAGCGATGCGTCATCCTGCATCACTTCTGTCATGAGTCACTTCATGAAGCTCAATAATTCATGACCTGAATACATCTGCCCCATTATGACCTGCTGTTTGGTGCCAAGTCCCCATCCCTGAGCAGCTCTCTCCGTTATTCCCTGCTGTCATCAGCCTAAGGATTAGTAATTCATTCAGAAGTTCTCACTCTGGGATACGCTTCCTTCATAAGTGAATTAGTTCATTATAGTGATCCAGCCTGCTGCCAACTAATAAATATTAAATCAACATAAACACAAAAAATTAGTCAAACTTGAACTACGTGAATAACGTCATTTCATTTTCATAAAGTTCTTATGCCAGAAGATGTGAATTAAGTCATTCCCGGTGCTGCAGTGGAAAATGAATATATCTCACATGAATGCAGTCAGTGTTTGTTAATGAATTCAGCTTTATTTACCAGCTCGTAATGTCAAGCCCCAGATTGGACAGGTGTTCCTCAGGCTGTAAACACGAGTTCTCAAAGCACCTCTAAACCCACTGTGTGAGAGTCATCATGTGTAATTTATGATGCTTCAATAAAATACACATGTATGTACATTTATGATCTGTCTGTCATATAACCATGAAAAGACCAAAACCAGTGACCCTCGAATGACGAGCATTGTCTGAAAAATTAATATTATCAGCTGTAAAGGCAGAATAAAATGTCTTCCCATCAAAATATTTTTAGCAGGAATTATAAGACTCAAGAGAGTACCAAATATGTAATTATAAATAATAAGTATTAGTCAATGGTTCTTTTACTCGTCATTATATCACATCTGTAGTATAAACTGCAGGGCTTGTTTTTTTTTTTCTTTTATGAAACTTTACCCATTAGCTAGTTTTGTTTGTTTGTTTGTTTGTTTGTTTTTAGGTATTAGATATCTATCAGCTAATCATGGCAACCCAAGACATGGATGAAGACATTCTCGAGACAACCTGCTGAAGTTTAAACTGGGCATCAAACGGTGGCATGATTGTTAGTACCAGATGGTCGGGTCTGAGTATTTCCAATACTTCTAATTTACGCTGATTTTCCTGCACAACCACCTGTAAGGTTTACAGAGAATGGTTTATAAATGAAATAATCCCATCGGTAGCAGTTCTCTGGGCGTAAATGCCTTGTTGGTCTAATAGAAGACGGCAGGAACTTCAATAACAACTCTTTACAATCAGTGAAGCAGAAGAACATCATCTGCCAATCCTGTTACCTAATAACAGGAACCTGAATATACAAGTTGCATGGCCTCAGCAAAATTGGACCGTAGAATATCAGAGAAAACATCACCTGGTGTGACGAGTATTGATTTCTGATGTTAAATTTGGGTTGTAGGGTTAGGATTTGGTGTAAACAGCACCTAGTTTAATCTGCACCACCAAGAATTACAGTAAGATGCCTGTGAAGGCAAAAGAGGGTCCAACCCAGTACTGACAAGGTGTACCTGATATAGTGTGGAGTGATCGTCTTTTTCATTCCTGATTAGAGATGGACCGATCCGATATTACGTATCGGTATCGGTCCGATACTGGCCTAAATTACTGGATCGGATATCGGAGAAAAAAAAAAAAAGTAATCCGATCCATTAAATATCACGAAAGCACCTCACAAAACTTGCAACACGCCGTAACTCACCTCAGAACGTTAGCACGTCGGAGCAGTATGCATCACGTGATAGAGCGGCTGTGGCATGCGGGACCTGTCGGTGGTCTGGATAGCATTTGGAGCTTCGCTAGCAACCCGGCATTTCATCTCCGACAAAGTTATCCCCGAGAGAAGTAAAGCAAGTGTGTAAGTCCATCTCTGAATGTTTGTAAAGCATTCCTGCGTTAAGCTTAACAGGCGACTGCCTCTTCTTGCTGCTACTTCAATCATGAAACTGCTTAATGATCAGCTGATCGGCTTTTCTGTCGCGAGTCCGTCTCTCTAGTTTGCTTTTGGCCCACTTTGCACCAGAAAGAGGAAACCAGCGGCTGAACAACAGCAGCACGTTTAAGCTTGATAAGCTGTTGTTAGAATTTATTTAATATTACTTTCTATTCGAGGATCTTTTTGTACGCAGCTGACGGCTGGTAACTGTGCAGGGGCGGATCTAGCAAAGTTTAGCCAGGGGGGCCGATAGGGCATTAACAGGGAAAAGGGGGCACAAAGACATACTTTTCTTTCTTATTCTCATTTAAAATGTCAAGCTTTTAATAAATAATTATCTGACACCCAAAGTTTTAATTTGATGTAAAATGAATAGAAGTCCATTACTGTATATAGTGACTATTAAGTCTAATATATATATATATATACCCTAGTAAGCTATAGTACTTTTTCCTTTGGGAAGGTACCATCTGTGCAGTCTGCAATTTTGTTGAAGAAAGATGTTGAATCTATTTAATATTTCTTGAAAAATAATTGATTTCTGTGCATTTTTTTTTTCACACTGCATCAAATTAAGGTTGATTACGTCGATTAAGCATCATGAGGTGGAGCGTGAGGGGTGGTTCCCTATTTTTTTATTTTTTTATTTTTGTTGTTGCTGGGAGTTGGAACCCTATTAGTTAGGTTGCTTAATATTTACGCTAAGTACTCTTTAAAATACCAGAATAGGGAGGATGGTGTAGGTTTAAGTTTATTAGATTGATCAGTATTGCTGAACTATGAAATATTTTTTTTGTATACAGGTATAACAGAATAGCTTTAGTGTAGTTGTTGTTTTAAACTTGAGTATGAACTTATACAAAATGCAGCAAGATATTTAAAAAAACAGTTTTGTTGATTAAAAAACACTATATCGGATTCATATCGGTATCGGCAGATATCCAAATTTATGATATCGGTATCGGTATCGGACATAAAAAAGTGGTATCGTGCCATCTCTATTCCTGATAACGTAGTTTTAAATTATAAGTGTGTGTGTCTGTATGTGCGAACATTGGCAGGGTTGTGTGTATTAGTAAAATAAGAAGAAAAATTGTTTTGAAAAAGTAGGTGCTTTTTCAAAGGGGAATAAAAATTAATAATGGCAAAGATATTAAGTCTTGAAAAATGTAGAGTAAATTACATTTGCATTAAATATCAGAACATAAACTATAGATCTTAAATATTGTCCTCCTGTGGCAATGGATTAAACTACAAAAAAGCTTCTTTTTTTTCTCAGATAACTCAGACTAATGTTGGGAGGTTTGACTTCACAGCTGCACATTGTTGAAATGTTACAGCTTCACTTTCTCAGGGCTTCATCTGTGTTCTTGTGTGACTCAGTGTTTGAATGCTTCAATTGCCCGTCTGTATTTTTGTGGCGAGGTGTTTTCAAAGCTTGGATTAATTAATCAAGATGATGTAGTGTGTTTTTTATGTACAGGCTTATTAAACCTAATGAGGTGAGTGACATTTATAGACTCATTAGTGATGGCTAATAAATGTGTGGAATAAATTCTGGATATTAAAAAAAAAATGTAAAAGAATTACTTTATTCAAGCCTTCAGTGCTAAACTAGAACTGAGTCTAGAGACCAATTTTCTGAAGATTTTATCAAAAGTTTTAAGAAATAAATATAATATTTGTATAGAATCTATAAAATATCTATAGATTATAAGGGGATTATTTTCTTTTAAATGCAAATTTAAGTGTCACACACACGATGATCGGTCTTGATTTTTTTTCTTTGTCATTTTGAAGAGAGAACAGTTAAATCTATAGAGTAAATTGTGTCATGGGAATAAAAAATTATTTTATTTTGATTCAAAACCTTTTTCTAAATATAAAAAATACTGACAAATGAAAATGGTCTAAATCAGGGGTCCCCAATCCCAGTCCACAAGGGCCGGTGTCCCTGCAGGTTTTAGATCTCACCCTGGGTCAACACACCTGAATCACAAGATTAGTTCATTACCAGGCCTCTGGAAAACTTCAAGACCTGTTAAGAAGGTAATCTATCCATTTAAATCAGCTGTGATTGATCAAGGACACATCTGAAGCCTGCAGGGACACCGGCCCTCGTGGACTGGGATTGGGGACCCCTGGTCTATATGTAAATCTTCTGCGTGTGTCTATGCCAGCGGTGTCCAACTCCAGGCCTCGAGGTCTGGTGTCCTGCAGGTTTTAAATGTGACCTTGATCCAACACAGCAGATTTAAATGGCTAAATTACCTCCTCAACATGTCTTGAAGTTCTCCAGAGGGCTGGTAATGAACTAACCATTTGATTCAAGTGTGTTGATCCAGGGTGATATCTAAAACCTGCAGGACACCGGTCCTTGAGGCCTGGACTTGGACACCCCTGGTCTATGCTGTCTCTTACTTCCTTTTTAAATATTTCCATATATTTGGCGTTCTGACATAAAGATACAATATGAAACACTGATCAGTAGAAATTGGAATTTCTGTAAAGATATAAACCATAGGCAGTATGTAAGCATGCTGAGGCTCATTGAAACAGTACCTACCGCAGTCGGTGCGTGTGTGTTTGTGTGGTTTTGGCTACGTTTTTTTTCTCTGAGTGGAGAACAGCCACTACCTGAAGTTTATGATATAAATACTGGTACATTGCCTCTGGTTTAGTTTTTTCTGTAAGGACATTAAGTTCTATGTCAAACGTAGTTACAACTTAAGCATTTTAAAGGATCATAAGGGGATTTAATGATTTCTTAGTTTATGTTGTAGTTTTGTTATTTTGTTTTGAGTCCCTAAAGAGATGTCAGAATGATTTTTTTTTTTTTTAAATTCTCATGTAGTTGTTAGTCTACCGTCACAGATTTGAATCGGTAGATCTTAAAATCTTTCAAGAACTAGACACTGATTTCTTGTGTAAATGCAATAAACTGATGGCAAACTGCACTTAAAAGCCCCCAAACTTTTCAAATAAAGTGACAGAAATCGTCCAGTTATGAACATTCTTTTTCCCAAATTTTTAAATAAACTGTTACGTTCTCAAAGTGCTGAAGCTTTATTTTGGCTCACTGCATGCACTTTCACAAAAAAGTTGGTCACACCGGGGTTTTTGAAACCCATTACTTTTATATGAAGCACATTATACCCGTGTTCATGGCCAGCGTGAACAGGAGAAACGAGTATCGGGTCAGCGGAGTGAGTCGGGACTGCTTGTCACTGGATTAAAGCGGTGGCGGTAGCTTTTAGGCGATATGACATTCAACTCTCTAAGGTGACAGTATCTAGGATTTGAATTTCAAGCCCTCTTTTTAGATTGTTACACAACTATTATCAGCAGTGTGCACAACACTATCAAGTTATTTCATCTACTGCTTTTTCAGTGCATCTGAGTACAGTTAAAATATATAAATGGAAAAAAAAATCCTTTAACTCCTCTTTAATCTTTAATTATGAAAGAAGCAGACTAATGACAATATATTAGTAAACACTGATACTGCTGAACCAATTTTAAATATTTTTACTCCATTACCTGTTACCTGCTGGATCTTCTTAGTCATGGTTTCACTAAGCAACTTGTTGAGTGAATGTAGACTTGCTTACTAGTCTTTATAAAAAGCAACAGGTTCTGTTTAAATATCACACGGTCTCCTTCTAATACAGGCGCCTCAGGAGTGGAATGGGTTAATGCGTTGTCCTGTTACGAACATTCTTTTTAATATTTGGAAAACATAGGATGGCACATATTCACCGTGTATGGTTCCCCACTAACTGATGGTATTAAATGCAATTGATTTGCAAAAATGTCTAAACACATGGTTTCATTTTGTCATTGTTGAGTGTACGCTGATGGGCAAAGTGCCACTTTTACTAATTTTTAAAGATAATCTAGGCACATTTTCTTAAATAATTTTTCTATATAAAATCTTCTGCTTTTCTATTTGTTAGTTTGAGGGCTGCTCCAAGGCGTTCTCCCGTCTGGAGAACCTGAAGATCCACCTGAGGAGCCACACGGGGGAGAAACCTTACATTTGCCAGCACCCCGGCTGCCTCAAGGCTTTCAGCAACTCCAGTGATCGTGCTAAACACCAGCGCACACATCTGGACACGGTCAGTGGGCTCCTTCCATTTAGGATGTGCTCTATTATAGTGCACGTTCTCCTAATTTGAGCTTTCTGTCAGTTTGTAGTATTAGAGTGGACTCAATAGCTGGTTGCTTTTTGCTTCTCCAAGCAAACGTCACCATAACAGTAGGTCACAAAGAGGTCAAGGTCATGTAAACACGCTATATGCAAGTACAGAAAGAATCTGAAGATAACATGAAGAATTATTCTGGCTTGGGTCAGAGACAGTGAACTCATCATACATGCATGTAACCTCTTTCAGCCTGGTTGAACTGCTGTATGTTGGAAATAGCGCCATTTTTAAAATGGAGACAAAAAAACGAGCTTTTCTTGACATGTTTGTATGCTATATTAACTCTTGTAATTAAAGACACTCACTGGCATTAATGCCCATTCTGTTGCTGTATTTTGCCTTTGCCCTAATTGCATATTGTGTAAATGCACTAAGGCTGATAATTCAAACAATGTAGGATCCCAATACCACAGCAACAACTTTATTACTCTTTAATGAGAGCACACACAGCAAAACTGTAGATTTCTACACTTTTTTTTTTGTCAACATAGTATTTCTAAACTAATGCAGTTTAATAAGTTTAACACAGCTTGGGAAATGGTCACAATCTCTAGAAGTACAATAGAAATATCCTTTATTGTCCCTCATTGGGGAAATTCAGGTAAACAAGCTTCTTGCTAATGTGGCGTAGGAAAATGAATTCAGCTCTAATCAGCTCTAATCTAGTGCACTGTGTTTCTGGACATGATTTTTATTTTGTAGTGAGTCGTAGTGGAGGTAGTCATTACAGCCGGAGATGCAAGTTTGAGTCATACATGTTTCCTTTTTTAGTATTTTTAACTATGTTGTTAGTTAAAAATAAATTACCTGATTGGGTTTAGATATTTAAAACCTCTGGGTTAAGTTTATAAAAAAAATAATACAAAATCATGGTTTGGGCTACAATGTTGCCACTTATGTTAGAGCTCTGTTACTTGGGTTGGCACGGCGACATGTACCTGATTTGTCTGGACAACATAAGTGACATAAACTTTCTTTAGAGGTACATTTGTTTCAAAGTAATCCTGAAAAACAGACTGTGTTTTTGTGACTTTTGTGATGACAGTACCCCCACCAAACTTCAGCGGTTGTTTTAAATACAAAGGTACGGTGTACAGGTTAGGGTTAAGGAGAAAAAGGTTCCACCTAATCGCCGACCACAATATTATAATTCTGTTTGCCACATGAGAACTTTAGGCAAGGCAAGTTTATTTATATAGCACAATTTGGTCTTTTTTAGACGTGTGCTGAAAAATGAATAAACATTAAATTGACTTTTTAAACTTTCATACCAACACAGGTGTGCTTAAAACGCGTTAATTATTTTACAGTACTGCATTTATTCAGGATTTTATATGTGCTTTGTTGTAGATGTAGTGCTATGTTAACAGAGGCAGCAGACAGTTGAAAACAGTGGCTGAGACCTCAGAGGGTTAAAGTGCAGCAGACTGCCTCTCCCTCAGCTTTCTATGGGACCTTCTGGGAATGACTCGGGAAGATAAACTGCTAGTGCGTGTGAGCCAATTTTAACTTGCTGTGCAGAGTCTGCTTGTGTCAGATCAGTTTATACAAAACAGGGAAAAAATAGAATCCATTCAACCGTGAAGACAGCGTGAATTTCCAGGAATTTTCATACACACCATCTACAGTAACGACATTAAATTCATCAGGGGACTCAAACTAGTGGGAGTGAGTGTCCCCCGTGCTCTTGATGATCATAAATTAAGGTTACAACTGCAAAATAAGTTATGAAATCCACAGCTGATGGAGCCTGAGAAAGAACAGAAACAGGCCTTTTCTCGTAATCCACTCTTGTGTACCAGGTGTCAAGTGTCGTGCCAGCATTGTCACTCTTTCCATGAAGGTGTTCTCATGCCCAGGGGATGTATTTAAATGCTGCATTAGTATGGTATTTATCTACTTTAATATATATATATATTTTAATATTACATAATAACTTTGCTTGACTATATTTTAGGGAAAAAACATTAGTTATTAAACCATTACACTTATTTTTATCGGCTGAAATGATTAGTTACATTTTTTGGACCAAAGTGTTTGTTGGCAAAACATGGAAAATGTTATGAAGTGATTTTATAATAATGATGTAAAAATCAGCTGGATCAAGACTTTCACAAGATATTTCTGATAAAACTTCCGTCCCTTGGGTAAAATGTTATTGGAGGACATTTACTTGTATTATTAGATTGTTGAAGAACTGTTTTTTAAATAAATAGGATTTAATAATATGATGAGGTCTTTTCAGAAAGCGCTTTATTTTTTTTTTAATCTCATTTAAAATATTGTAGAAAAAAGTACTGAATTCTAAAAAATTTAAAATAAGTTTTAGAATAACTTTAAATATAAAGTAAGAGTGCTTTGCTACAGTTTGGATGAATCTTGTAGATGAACCTGTCATAACTTATATGTTTAAACAACATTTTAGTGTCTAAGGTTATTCAAAATAATTTAATATTTGGAAATCTCTGTCCACCTCCAAGCCTTTGATGCACAGTATAACTTTTTTGAGCAAACCTGGTAACAAATAACAAAACAAAACAAAGCAGTCAGTTACATCACCTTCTTGGCAGATGGTATTTACCTAAAAATAACTGAGTGAAATTGACTTTTCCTTTTGAGCCTCTGGGTTAGATACACTTTCGTAGTATGGGGTTAACCTCTTAGGACCTGGCGTCCACATATGTGGACATCACATTTTGGGTTATTTAGACCAAAATACTCAATTTTGCTGCTACTGTTCTATCAAAATTTTAAACGAATATCCTCATATGTGGCTCTTATTTTTCTTAAAAACAAAAAGAAGGTAAAAAAAAATCTAGTAATTCTTTGTTTTTACATTCATCGGGCCCCAATCAGCCCAAATATCAAAGAGGAATTAAAAATGCATGCCGTGGAAGAGTTCGGGTCTTAGGAGGTTAAATCCACTTTTGTTTTCAGAACTGACTTATCTCTTCATTGCTTGGATTCAACACTATGCTGCACAGTTGCTGCACATTTGTTGGCTGCACATCCATGATGCCAAACTGCCATTCCACCACATCCGAAATGTGCTCTATGGGAGTGAAACTGATGACTGTAAATGTCATTTGAGCATAGTAAACTCATTTTTATGTTCGGAAATCAGTTGGAGAACATTTGAGCTTTACGAATCTGCTGGAAGCAGCCATCAGAAGATGGGTACACTACAGCAGTGCTCAGGTACCTCGTGATGTTTAAATGATCTTCAGCTGGTACTAAGGGAAAATATCCCCTACACCATTACACCACCAGCAGTCTGAACCGCTGAAACAAGGGAGGATAGATCCGTGCTTTCATGTTGTTGATACCAAATTCTGACCCTACCATCCGAACGTTAGAGCAGAAATCCAGTCTTCTATTGTTCTATTGTGGCATTCATTGTGGTTTTCTGCTGCTGTATCCCATCTGATTCAAGGTTCAACGTGCTATTCATTCAGGTTATTTGAGTTGTTGTCAGGTTAAAGAATCCGGCTATTCTCCTCTGACCACTGACATCAAGCAGGTATTTTTAATTTTGTCTCTCTGTAAACCCTACAGATGACTGCGTGGAAAAATTCCCAGTAGATCAGCAGTTTCCAAAAAACTCAGACCACCCTGTCTGGAACCAAAACGATGCCGTGTTCAAAGATGTTTAAATTACCTTTCTCCCTCATTTTGATGCTCAGTTTGAGCTTCAGCAGGTTGTCTTGGCCATGTCTACATGCCTCAGTAAGCCTAGTTGCTGCCATGTGATTGGCTGATTAGATTAATGCATTAATGAGCAAATAAACAGGTGTATCTAAAAAAGTGGCGAGTGAATCTATAGTATCACTGCTCATGTCTGTCTGGGTGAATTTACTTGAAACATTTATACAAAATACACAATAAATTATGTTTAAAAATTGCTGCAATGCATGAGACCATACACTTTAAAAACACAAGACTACACATAATTGCTCTGAATATTAAGATAAATAATATTTGCTCAGTAATATAAGGTGTGAGGTGGTCTCTGCTTTACAGTCTGACATTTTTGGGATTGTGAAACTGCATACCTGCTGTGGATTTACCCTACAGACCACAGTTATTTCTACTCCTGCTGACAAGTGATGAGAATTTAGCTGTAATCCCGCGAATCAGATCTCTTATTACACGGATGAGATGGAGCTTCACCATTCGCTCCACTGTTATTACAGCAAGTTATTTTCTCCCTTTAGTGGTTTCACACTGGCTAATGGGGGCTTCGAAGTTGCGTCACAAATTAACAATCAGACACATCTGGCGCCATCCTGGAGGCCCAGTGGAAGCCTGTCTGAATGTAAATAACTGCTGAGTAGTGCAACGGCAGGCCAAGAAATGTTTTTCAAGTTTGATTAAACAGCTTGTATTGTGTTACTAATATGACACTTTGGGGAATTTTGTCCTAAAGTAAGTGCAGGCTCAAGCAGGAATTACCTTTCTAAGTTAACGCTCACATAACATAAAAATGTGGTTTGTTTTGAGAATTTGGAAATGTATTAAAAGCATTGAGAGCTTTCATTTTACGATGGCAGTGAAGTGCAAAAAGGTGATGGACTGTGACAAATCCGATATGAAATGTGGTGCTGAATAATGCCAGGGTTTTGTTTTGGGTTTTTTTTGGGTTGAGCCCTGGCAA
Source organism: Aulonocara sp. 'chitande type north' Nkhata Bay (assembly GCF_057382095.1). NCBI lineage: Eukaryota > Metazoa > Chordata > Actinopteri > Cichliformes > Cichlidae > Aulonocara > Aulonocara sp. 'chitande type north' Nkhata Bay. The sequence continues at coordinate 10,731,661 of NC_141361.1, forward strand.
CAGGAAAAAAAGATTTCAAAATTTTTTTGGCACACATAATTGGAAACTGATATGCAGTTTATGAATTTACAGTCTGTCTCAGAGCTGTCATTTGCCATAACCACTTTGCATGTCATTACCCTGAATTTATGCTAAGATTAGAAAGACAGCACTTCATTTGGTGCTGATCTGTTTAGACTAAGAGAGAACTGAGCTGGTCTCACAGGGAATATTTTTCCTGAAATAGTTTTGAAATTGCCCCCTTTTTTTCCTTTTTTTTTTCCCCAGACACTGTAGAGCAGCACTTACTCTGATGCCAGATCTACGTTGGTATTGCATGTCTATAATTTGAAATGTATTTGTTTAAGAATTACACAAAAATTGGGAATACTGGAGAAGAAAAATCGAGCAGACATTAGAAAAATAACAATCCCACTGACACAAGCATTATTATAGTCAAGCCTGTCCTGATATATTTCTACTAAAAATTCTTTTTACAGTAACATTTTTACTCATTTGCTTCATTCATTGTTTTGTGGCATCATTAAAAAATACAAGTGATTTTTCAATACTACTTTGTTTTTTGCATTACTGTCAAACCCAAGATCATCAAACAGTTTTTAACATTAGCCAAAGATAACCCAGGTAAAATGCAAAAATGCTGTTTTTTCTTTTTTATATGATAAAGGAAAAAAGCTTATCCAATCCTACCTGAACCTTTGTGAAAAAGCAGCTGACTCCTAAACCTAATAACTAGTTGTGCCAGCCTTGGCAACACAAACAGCAATCAAATTTTCAAGTTTTTGTGATAATAACATCACTGTGGAGGAATTTTGGCTTCTTTGCAGAATTGTTTTAATTCAGCCACATTGGAGGGTTTTCAAGCATGGACAGACCGTTTATGGTCATGCCAAAGCAACTCAATTTCATTTAAATCCACACTTTGACTAAGGCCAAGCTTCAAAGGCTCTTTTTTTTTTTTTTTGCATTTCAGCCATTCAGAGGTGGACTTGCTGACGTTTTTTGGATCACTGTCCTGCTGCATAACCAAACTGAGCCTGAGCTTCAGGGCTTGAATTGATAGCTAAACATTTAGCTTCAGGATTTTCTGGTAAAGAGCAAAATTCATGGTTTCCTCAACTATGGTTGTCTGGATCCAGACCATCACACTACTGCCACTGCTGGTATGATGTTCTTTATATGAAAAGTGTTAGTTTAACATGAGATGTAACAGGAGTCAGACATTCCAAACAATCTACTTTTCACTCATTAGTCCAACAGTGTCGAGACACAAAAGTCTTGAGGATTATCAAGATGTTTCTTCGTTTGTCTCTTTTTTTTAATTGTTGAATCACAAAAACTGACCTTAACTGAGGCAAGTGAGTTCTTTAGAATGTTCTGGGTTCTTCTGTGACCTCCTGGATGAGTCGTCAATTTGCTCTTGCAGTAATTTTGGTGGGTCAGTCATTCCTGGGAATGATCACCACTGTTCCGAGTTTTCTCCGTTTGTATATAATGACTCTCACTGCGGTTCGCTGGAGTCCCAAAGCCTTAGAAATGACTTCATACATCTGTCTTCATTTCCAGACAGACAGATGTCAATGACAGAGGAGTTTCTCATGTTTCTTTAGATTGTAGCATTATTTGTTGTTATTGAGATCTTTTAGCCTACTTCCCTTTATTAGATGGGTCCTATTTTTTTTAAATTAATTCATCAATTTAAGGGGGAAATTACTTTTTCTCACAGGGCAAGTTAAGTTTGGATAGTTCTCTCCCTTAATAAATGAAATTATCATTTAAAAGCTGAGTTAAATTTTTATATTTTACAAAGATAAGTGTGACAAATATGCTGAAAGCTGCCATATTAGAAAGAAAAAAGAAATGATATTTCTTTGCAGTGTTTCCATATTAGATCTTCAGGCAAATGACTAATTACAGAGAAAGAAGTCATTTTGAAAAGCAGGGGTTTTCAAATGTTGTCTGGGATGCTCCACGCTAAGAAGCAGATAAAAAGTCATGCCCAAAACCACCTCACTGTTGCCCATGGTGATTTGTTTTTCCTACCTCACTAAGCTCAGCTTTACTCTGCATTTCCTCCAGAGGAGATTGGAGAAACAATATTGCCTTGTCTGGTTCTTTTAAGATCAGAATTTAAACATAAAAACAACACGAAAGCATAGATCCACCCTGCTACGTGTCAACAGTCTTGGCAATTTCTTTATCTTTTTTTCCTTTTTTTGGCACCCTTGGTGTAGTTTAAACACCACACTACACTACCTGAGTATTGTTGCTGACTATGTCTATCCCTTTAATACCACAGTGTACCTATCTTCTGTTGGCTTCTTCATAAAGCTCAGATCAGAGCTTTTTACAGATTCACTGTATTCAAATGCCCCCAACTGAGAACTTCTTGGATATGTTGGAATGCCAGATTCTCATCATGGATGTGCAGCAGGTCCTAAACCCTTTTTAGTCCAGGCTGACCTGTGTGGTAGCCTCACAATGTTCAGCTTCATGCACCTCTAAAACCCTTGCCCTGGTGAAGTTAACTATTTATTTACAACATCAACAATGTGTTGTTTTAGCTCTGACTTGTGCAACACCTCCTGGTTTATAATACAACACAAAATGATCAGTTTTAGTCAGATTTCGCTACTAATGTAACAGCAGCAAGTTTATCTGATTTCAATTAACAAATCACTCTTCGTCATAGTCTCTTTCATCTAGCACACAGCTGTGATCTCTGCTGTAATCTCAAGCTTTTTTCGTAATCCCACGTACAAAGATGAGAAACTGGGCAGTGTTAACTACATCACAGCTCTCGTCACATTTTCTGCTAAAATGTCCTGAAAAATACGATCATCAAACCTGACGCTCATTATTTTTTTGACTTGTAGTGCTCACATCCCAGCACATAAACCCAAAAGGCTCAAATAAACACTGTACATGTGTTTTCATGAATGTATAATTGAATCCACTTGTTAAATACTTGGCAATGAAAAAGAGCGAATAAAAAAGAGATCTGAGATTCATGGCAATGAGCTCATTTATTCACTAAATTGTGAAATACAGTCATCTTACTCAACTTTCTACTTCGAAGTAAAATGATGAAAACCTGTCTGCATATAAGAAATGAGCTATTTGTACAGTAAAAAACATTTCAACACACATTCCACGATGTTACTCATTTTACTTATTTCAGGAGGACTCAGTTAACTGTAGTATTTTATATCATTACACCAGAAAATACTTTGTCTTCCAGCTGCTTTAGCCTGCTATGAAATGTTTATTCCTTCAGGAAATAATGTGCAGAAATAAATACTTTTATATGAATACAAAGACTGCAGGTAGCTCATACAGTTTACTTTATGAATGAAATGATTTATGGCTAAACTCTCTTCTCTCTTCCCCTCTTTTAAGCCTGCAGATGAAAGGTAAATATCCTCCCTTTCAGCTGAGGAGCACTTTATGTAAAATGTTGACAGAACTACATCTTCTTTCTTCCTCTGTTAGTCCAGTTGTCACAAGAAGTAGCCACATTTACGATCTTTATCCTAAATGTTTATGCCTTCAGTGTGGATGTGAGTCATCTGAACTTGTGCCATTATTTGTACACACATTTTATGTTTGACATCGTTGTATCTGATGAGACTATAAAATCATCATCATGTTGTGAATATTATTCAGTTCTGGTGTAGAAAATTCGTAACCTTCTCAATACATAATGTAGGATATATAAGAGATGGTGTAGTCTGCACCTTACAGTAAATCTAATAATAACTCTCAAGCTCCGGGTTTAATTTGGCGTGTTGTGCTATTTTTGTTGTGTTTTCTGTACAAAAAAAGGTTTGTTCTCCTTAGCTCAGTACTGAAATCAACATTGCTAAATTTTTGCAATTCGCTAGAAGAAGAGTTGCAGGAGAAAGTGTTCCCCAAAACACCAAAAAATAATTTGTGCTCTTTTTAATAGCAGCACACCTGTTTTCTTTTTATAACAGAAAGTTAAACCAAGGTGCTTCTAAATGTTCAGTCAAACTTCTCTCACCTCTCCTTCTTGTGGTTCATTCACAGAAACCATACGCCTGTCAGATACCGGGATGCACCAAGCGCTACACTGACCCCAGCTCATTACGAAAGCACGTCAAAGCTCATTCAGCCAAAGGCCTTCAGGAAAAGGAGGTCAAGGTAATGAACATTAAAACCTTTCTATGTTTTTAAAACTTGACTGTGTGTCGTTCAGAAGCAAAGGGAGGATTCAGAAAGTGTGGTTAGAAATAAAAAATTATGGCCAAAGCATTTTTAAAAGCAACCTGGGGACGTTTTTTTAAATTTGAGCTGCATTTTTTTTGCCCTTAATGGATGGTTTGGGTGGATAGTGGAAAAGACATTCAATAAAGGTCCGTCTAGCCAGGAGTAAAACATGCAGTGTGCACCCTAACCACTCACCTATCAGGTTGTCCAATAGTGGGGTCATATTTAAGCTTTTATTGGATGGGATCAAAAGTACATAATTTAAACCAGGATCACATCAGTGCCTTGTATTCCTGAGCCACCTTCACAGGGCTGAAATTTACTGGAATCAATTGATTATTTCTCAACAGCTTAACATCATAAAACATGAAATGTTTTAAGTTATATTACTTGATAGATTTTTTTTTCCTTCCCAATTTATTATACTTGACTGTCTGCAATTATACACAGCACATCTGGAGTTTGTATTTATGATGGATATTTGTCTTCTCTTGTTTGGAATACATGTTAAGTTGTGTTTCTTCTCATAATAATGAAAACAATACAAACTGCTATGAAGGCTCCACTCATTATTTGATGACGTTATTAGGAGCAGCCATGCATGTTTTTGATTTTATTTCAGCACAAAACTTGAAGGTTATTATGACAAATGACAAGGAGGCTCTACAAACTAAAAACAATGTCGGCAACTGTCCCACATTTAGTAAAAAACAAGCATATCAGTACAAACACAACATAGCCGCTATCAACCACATTGATGAAGCGGTGATCATTTGGGTTTCTTTTGCAGCCACAGGACCCGGGTACCTTGCAGCCACTGAGTCAAACATGAACACCTCTGTATACCGATATTTAGATTCAATATAAGGCCATCTGTCCTACATTTATATCTTGCTTATACTGGGTCATGCAACAGGACAATGAGTCCAAAAACAGCAAAAACTCTACAACAGAATGGTTAAAAAGGTGTTGCAATGGACCTCAGGCTGATTGAAATGTTGTGGTGGGACCTTAAGAGAGCTGTACATAAACAAATTCCTGCAAACCTCAATGGACTGAAGCAACGTTGAAAAGACGAGTGGGCCAAATTTCCTCCACATATTAATAAAGTCATACAGAAAACAATTATTTCAGGTTATTGCTGCTAGATCATAGGGTGAACTTAGATTTCGAAACCTTATTATTCACATGACTGCATGTTTGTATTTAACCTCATTTTAAGCTGGTGACAAGACCCTTGAGGTTTAAAATGTCTTTCGCAACAGAGTCCTGGCCAACATAGACAGCTGCTTAATCAGCAGTGGTTACGGAACAATACTCACCATTATAAGCATACACATTTACATAAAATAAAGAATGAAAGACATATTAATCAAAAGCCAAACTGAAGCATTTATGGTCAAGCCTAACATCTGGAGGCAGATGTCCTGCCTGCAGGTGCCAAATCATTTAAATGAACTTGAATTCATTTAAAATTGATCCAATTTGGAAGAAATGAGTGACCGTAAAAGCATGCAATTTCTGAACAAGGATTTTCTTTCTGTAAAAGTGACACACAAATAAAAGCTTTGCTTTCCTAAAAATATCAGTGAGTGTGCCATTCCCCAAATCTGGCATTTCAGTTAAAAATAGACAGCTTTTTTCAATAATTATTAAAACATAAAAATTGCCCCCCAAAAAAGGTTATGTTTTAAATTCCATAAAGACACACACAGTCATTCATGAGACCCTGAATAGAAAATCTGTAGCTAAAAATGAACAAGCTCAGGAAGAGAAAGTAAAACAGGGTTTTTTCTGGTGCTACATCTTGATTTTATTTCCTGATTGTTACCTCATGTTTAAAAGCAAATGAGATGCATGTTTGTTCCCGTTTAACCTTAAAGTTCAAAACAATGTTGTTCTTCCAGAATTTTTTTTCTTAAATATAGATAGTAGAGAACTGCTTCTTTATATAACTTTCAAAGAGAAAGGGGGCTTCTCGGGGGTTGCAGGTCTTATTTCTGGAGAACTACAGCAGCAGCAGGAGAGAGTGGGTATGTTTATGATTCAGTAGGATGAAATACAACAAAACAAAGTATTACACACACTCCCTGGAAGTCTGAATAGGGAGCCTATTGTTCTGCTTTATCTGGGCCTTGTTTGTTTTCTATGGCCTGTGAGTGACACTGGGGCTTTGTGTGTGTATTCGCATGCCTTGTTTGGTTTAAACAGAACCACGTGTGTTGGTAAGTTGTGACACAGTCGACACGCCCTGTGCTGCAGTAAACCCTGTGGGGCTAATTGGAACTTTGAAATATTAAAGATGAGCTTGTTAAGCTCCTCACGGGCATACATTTATTCGAGCTGATGTGTCACAGCGATTGAAGTTTCTGGCTTCGTGAACGCTACTTTGGGTGAGCATTTCTTGCTGATTATTCACGCCGCTTTTGTGGTTCCTGGGTGTCTGCCGCGAGCTTCTTCTGAATCCCGAAGCTGTCAATAAATTGTTTTGGAAAGTTCCGGGGGGATGTTCTGTTTAGCGCTGGAAAATAAAGCCAATTGTTTAGCCTTAACTTTGCTAGAACGTTTTTGGAATACGATTGCCTAATAAGATTTCTGGATTTTGTACCTCAAGAAGCTGGATCGCAAGATGAAACAAGAACCAGGCATCTGGTGCAAACTCATTTCTTTGATAATTGAACAGTAGAAAACCTCCTGCAGCTCGCTCACTGTGTTTTCAGTTGCTTTACTGAATGAAATCAAAAGAGAAGTCATTTAGTTTAAACTTGCATGGGAGCTGCGTTGCCCAACAGCATATAGTTGGAAGACAACTAAGCTGCAGCTTTAACGTAATTATTCTCATCCCTGCATGCTGGCAAACACCCACACTTGGTCACCAGCATGATAACACAGTGCTGTTATATGACATGTATCTATATGGCTGTAATGCGTTTTGTGTTGTTGTCAGGTTCAGGTGCACACGATGCTGGAATCTGACATCTTAAGTGACTGCCTGGCACGCCAGCATCTCCACAGCTCTGCCTCGTCGCACCAAAAAAACAGCTCACCTTTACCGGCTTTAGATGACTTCACAGGTATGTGCAGATGAAACGGTAGCAGAAGTCTGTGCTTAGCCTCCAGCGCCTCTCTGGAAATGAGCAAAACCCAAAAGAAAAGAGTAATTGCCCAAAACACCTGGGCTGTTAAGCTGTCTCTTTCATTTTCTCCCATGGCCTCATTTGCTCCTTTTCCTTTCCCTCCTCTCTCATTCCTTCGATGATAGCTCATCATGCCAGTGTTTACCTTGTCCAATTACTGGGCACCATGACTGTGGGCAAGTTGGCCTTCACCCCACTTGTCCTTCAGCTTCTCCAAACGGGTTTTCCAGCCAAGCTCTTTTTCTTTCCATTTCAATGGCTGAACCAGAATCAAGAAGCTGTCAGGTACACTGAGGCTCAGTTGGCCAAAGACAGTGGAGAGCGTCCAGGAAAGCTGTCCATGTCTATTACTTCAGACTACTCGCCGTTTTACTCAGAAGACTTTGAGGGAAAAGCCTCAAGCGGCACGCTATGAGCTATGTTTAGTCAGGGTGAAACAAGCATGTCAGTGTTTAATTTTGAAAAAATCCCAGGAGGACTTTTTCTTATCTCAAATGGCCAAATGTTATAGCCTGAAAACTGCTTTCTGTTGTGGTATACTAGGTGGATTTATGGTGACACACACTATCATTGTCAGCTTGGCTTAATATTGAGCTTAATATTGTGATATTGAGCATTCAGCCCCTGTAGGCTTGAAATGTGGCTCTGAAAGGTTTACAGAAAAATGGATTACGCTGACCATGGAAACTCCTCAAAGTCTGCTTGCAACATAGTCTAATCCCCATCTGTCCATATGTGCACACTGTGTGTAATATACTTGTATTTACACCAGAAATTGTTTTTCTATAGCACATTGAGTTGCTCATCAGTGGGGGGAAATGTCACTACTGCACGATAATTTGGAAGAGTTTCATTTAACTATAAATTGAGTATTTTAATATTTTCGACAGTTTTGTTTGCCTACAAGGAGCCAGACTTTCTTGCCATTTTTTAAAGTGGTCTTGAGCAATAATTCTCTAGGCTTTCTAAAGGTCTTTCAAAGCTTTTCTTTGAACATTGGCTGCTTTTTTTTGTTACTCATTTTTAGTCCAATCCTTGTAAAAGGGACCTAATTGAATCAGTGTTGTGTCTACACAGACAACTTTGCAAAGAACCCATTTTAAATTATGTCTGCAGGCACCTTGGTACCAACAATCTGTTGCAAAAACATAATTTCTTCCCAAACTTAACAAACACACCCACCAAATGTTAGGAAATACCTAACACAGGACTTGAGAGGAAAATCTAACCCCTCAGGTGATCCATCTACTGTTCACTGAAGCCTCATCAGAAATGTGAAGAGAGGCTGAGGTATGCCAAATTACTCAGTAACTGGACTGAAGATCACTGGCAACAGCTGTTATTGGGAAATGAATACGAATTAGAGTTTTATTGGCCTTTCAGTATTTATGGAGGAGGTCAGTAGAGCGGTACAAACATCCCTACAGCCATCTGTAAAACATGGAGGAGGCTCTGTCATGGTCTGGGGCTGCTTCTCAGCCAGCGGTGTTGGGGCGCTTGTCAAAATTGAATGATTGCAGAAGAGTACAGTCAGATTTTAATCCACCATGTTATACCATCTGCAAAGCATCTGACTGATATTAGTTCAATTTTTCACCATGAAAATTATTGCGGACAGTAGAAGCATACCTGGATAGAAGAGCCAACAGTGGAGCACTATCAGTCATGGACTGACTTCCTCAGAGCCCAAACATCAGCATTGTTGAAGCAGTGTTGCATTATCTTGACAGAGAAAGGAACAAGAGGCAGCCAACATCCAAAGATCTTTGAATGTCCTTCCAGAAGCCTGGAGAGCCGTTTCTGAAGACTACTTAAAGAAATTGCAAGACAGCTTGAGAGAATTCAGGCTGTGCTGAAAAATAAAGTGCAACACTGAGTAGAGTCAGCCTTTCATTTCTTTATATTTTATTGGTGTTTGTTATAATACAATTCAATACAGCTTGAACCCAGTGAAAATCATCATTACAGGTAGTGATGTGATAGTGATGTAGTAGGAAGATTTAACGGCACAGATGCTCAGCAACTTTTATTTATATATCAATCAATCAATCCATTTATTTATAAGGTCATTTAAAAACAACACAGGTTGACCAAAGTGCTGTACATAGTAAAAAAGTAAAAAAGTAGAAGAAACCCACACAAAGAACAAAGTAAAACACAATTTTAACACAATTAAAAGGTAGAGAGTAAAAATGTGTTTTCAGATGGGTTTTAAAAATGTTGGAAAGATCCTAATTTCAAGAGGCAGACTGTTCCAAAGTTTGGGCGCAGCTATCGCAAAGGCCCAGTCTCCTCAGTTTTTCAGCCTGCTTCTCAGCTGACCTGAGAGTTCTATTTGGAGTATTTTTAGTTAACAAATCAGAGAGGTATGACAGAGCTAATCCATTTAGAGATTTAAAAACAAGCAATAAAATTTTAAAATCAATTCTACAACGTCCTGGAAGCCAGTGTAAACAAGCCAAGACTGGGGAAATATGGTCATGTTTACGAGTGCCTGTCAAGAGTATGAAAATATATGAAAATAACCAGAGTACAGCCAGTTAGCAACTAGTTGAGTTAAGCCTCGACTGACAGGAAAGGTGTTGCAGGCTGACACAGATTTATTGCAACACCCTGGTAATCTTTCTGCATTTCTAAATGCCAGTTATCTTAAAACATTCACCAGTCTGTCTAAAACTAATCAAAGTCGTTCTGTCTGACTGTGATTGTTTGTGCAATTGCTGTGCAATTGAAAGTATTTACCCAGTGTATGAGGAGATTGCACACTCAGCCTCCGGGCAACCAGTTAGTTGCCACAACTACTTGCGGTCGATCTCTGACAGCAAAAGATGTGAGAATGAAAAGCATTGCAACACTTCCTAAACTTTTGGTGTTTGGAAAACTTGGCTACATGTAATTTGGCGTTGAAGTGAAATACGTTGCAGTTGAAGTTTCTAATGATTCTAATGTTAACTCCTACTCTATTGTAACTGTTATATACATCATCCAACCTTTGCTGCAGAGACCTCAGACTAGATGTGGGACCAGATGTGGAGGTGGATGCTCAAAATGTTTGGTGGAGCAGATTTACTGAGGTTATCTGTGGCTCTCTTTCAGGTGTGTACTCAAACAGCAGCAGCACCGCCCACAGTCGGGGGAATTCAGAGTTTCTGCCCCCATCAGCAGACTCGAGGTATCCAGGCCTGGAGGGAAACTTTGATGCTAATAGCCCAATATCTTCATTAACAAGCCCGGGGAGCATGAGAGAGGGGTGAGTGTAAGATCAGAGCAAGTTCAAGTTAAATGCGGTGCATCCCCTGAGCATTTATTTATTTATTCATACAACGAAGCTGGACTGGAAACAGTCCACTTAGTTTTTATAGCAGAGTAATAGATGTTTAGTGACTTGCTTATGGGCAGCAGTGGCAGTAGTTAAATCTGATGGAAGTTTATCTTCCCCAAGGTTGCATCTTGTTGCACCATTGTGAATATTTTCTTTCATATAATAAAAAGCAAAGAAACATCTATCATTTTTAATTTCTACACTGTCAAGGTCAAGGTCAGATTTATTTATATAGCACATTTCCAACAGCCGATGCTGCACAAAGTGCTTAACAATAACAATAAAATTAAAAACTACAGTGTAATACAATAATAACAATAGAAACAATAGAATAGAAGAATTGAAACAATACTAACTAATTCAGATAAATCCAAAATGCTTGGGTCATAATGTGTTAAAAGCCAGAGCGTAAAAGTGTGTCTTTAGTAAAGATTTAAATTGCTCAAGAGTTTGAGCAGATCTAATATTAAAGGGGAGACTATTCCAAAGTCTGGGACCTGCCACAGAGAAGGATCTATCACCACGAGATTTGAGGTTAGTCCGTGGAATGGACAACAATAGTTTTGAACTAGATCTCGTGGGTTTTCCTGGAGCATAGGCAGAGAGGAGCTCTGACAAGTAGGGGGGGGCTCGGGCGTTGAGTGACTTAGTGTCATGTATTTCAACATTGGGCTGCTTTTATTTCTTGGGAAGGAGATTACTTTACTGACATTTAACAATAAAACAAGAGGCAAACGTAAAATAGTCAGTTCATCCAAATCACAAAAATAAAGAAAAGACATATTTTCCTACTTACCCCTCGTGGTGTCTGGCAAGGTTTTCAGTTATCTGCTGCTGGGATTTCTGCTGCCAACTCACCACAGTGGAGCTGAATAAGATCTCATGTGGCAGTTTTTATTCAGAGTTATTTTCTACTATAGATAAAAATAGTGAAAACTAACAGACCTCAATTTTATGCTCCTTTCTGTATCCTTTTCAAGGATTCGCCCCCAAAACCTCTGCTTTTATATGTCCTAAACGTATTGTTTAAACATATCTGGCATGTATTAAAGTGTTTCTAAGCTGCTTAACACTTCTGAGCAGTCCGGCTCTGTTCCATATCAAACACTGAAGCTTCAAAGTGATACTAAAGATTTCACAGTCATTTTGTTTTGCTTTCCCTCATCTCTGATTTCTAGAAAAAGCCAGAGAGATCCGAGCTTGTGCATTCTTGAATAAACCAGAGACATTATCACCAGAGATGGAGTTATGGCTTTGTGGTCGCACTGATTGGGTAGTTGGAGACCACAGAACTTATGTGCACTGTAAGCTGAGACAAATTTTCTCTAGGCAAGTATAAAAGTAGAAGTGAGACTAAAAAGATACAGCTGAAAGCCTCCAGGGCTGCAGTTTCTGGACAATAGGGCCTAAAATTATTGGTCATTGAAGGTTTGCCCATAAAGTAACTTTTATTGGCACTATAGTAAAAACAAAAACAGTCTGTCTAATAAAATAGCATCAATAAAGGCCAGAATAACATTTTTGTGGTTTAATAAATGATATAAAATATTACCATATAATGCACATTGTTTCATATGAAATTCTTCCAATATTTCCAAGGGTTGTTTTCAAGTGGCCTTTCGGTGTTTGGCTTAAATGTTAAGATTGGTTGTTTTCTCTGAGCACTGATTTCAACAGGTTTAAGCTTTAGGGTTCATCATTGACCCTTAGGGTTGAAATGAAAGTAGCAAAAGGTCTACTATGTATAGTTGTGACTTTTCCAGAAAGGCAGGCAGAGGAGATGCTGCCCAATTCATCAGCGAGAAAAGTGGACTAGACAAAAACATATCCTTCCATGATTTTGTGCCACTTGTCTTTTATTCTTTTATTTATGCCGACAGCCTCGTGTGTCTTACTTTAGCGTGTCTTGAAGTTTTCCAGAGGCCTGGTAATGAACTAATCATTTGATTCAGGTTTGTTGACCCAGGGTAATATATCTAAAACCTGCCGGACACCGGCCCTTGAGGCCTGGAGTTCTCCACCCCTGGTTTATGGGATACATATTGACATTTAAGCCAACCTCACTTCTATCCCTTAGTGATATTGTGCAAACTGCAAAAGTAGTCTGCATGTTTAAGTGATGGCGAATCCACTGATTAGAATTGAAGCTGAAGAAGGTTTTTTATTTTTTTATTTTTTGGTCAATGTCATCTTTTTTGAAAGGATTCAGATTTGACCCTGACTGCTAAAGCAAAGTGCATTGTATTGATTAGACACATATCTGAGATTGTTTATGGAAATGCTTAGTGATTTTTAAAATGTAAGAAATATGTATCAATGGAAATTTGTCTCAACGCAGAAGCTTTTTTTTATTGCAAGATCTTTATTTTTTTTTCTTATGATTACAAATGAAAAAAGTCCACTTCTGTTTTTCAGATATTCTTACACGTTACGGTTAGTTGTTCCTCTTTGAAAACTACTCAAGAAGTTATTGTATTTGTAGTGATAAAACTACATCATAAATGTATGTGTGCCAGCCACAGGCCTTGGGTTGAGGAGATTGTATTGTGTCGGTCAACCAATATATATACAAGAAAACACAGAATTTGTAAGTACTATTTGATCTGGATTTCATCACATATTTCACTTCTAAAACCACTTTAAAGTTTACAAAACAAATACAGATTTTAATAAATCAAACATTTGGATGCTTTTGTGCATTTTTAGGAACTTTGCTCACCTCTCTCAGAATCTCTCCGCCTTCCTAAAATGTGCAGCTACAGTAGAGCTTCCATGAAGCTATGCACAATCCGTCCATTGACGTCTCTTTATAGCAGCGGAGGATGTCATTGAATCCCACTGGTGCCCACAGTATATGACAACCTGCCAAAGCTAATACCAGACAAGCACTTGATTTTCCACAAAATGACTTAGACGAGAGACGTTAAACACGTGAAAGTAAATTATCTTTTCTTCATGGTGCAGGCAGCATCATGCTCTGACCTCATAGGGAGGCCAATGTTTACTCTGGCTGTAATGAGCCATTTTGACGTCTTTTAATAATTTACAGAGGCCCGCAGTGAGGCTTGTCCATCAGTTTAGTATTTGTGATGCACAGTGTTTGTATATATTGTGCGGTTGGAAGAGAGAGGTAGCGTGGTGCTGGATTTGCATTTTTTTTGCAGCAGCGTGTCCATCAGATACAGGCACACTAACCAGGATAGCGCTCACACAGAAACACTATTATACACGTTGAAGGAAGGCGATGTAATGAAGTTTATTTTGCAGAAACTCCAAGTGACATTGGACCTAAATAGCCGCTTTAAGTGAAATCCTTCACTTTTTTTACTTGCTGTAGCTCTAAAATGAAATGCTTGTGCTGTAGTTTCCCTAAGCACTTAGTGGTAGCACTTAGATCCCATTAAATCTCCATCTGTATTGCACAGATTTAACGTAATCCCCTGTGATCCATTAAATCCATATCACCGAAATACTTTCAAAATTCTAATTCGAAACATCAGGTTTGTGATCATAAGCTGGCACCAATTAAATGCAGCACAATGCGCAGAAGATCTTAAATTCTGCAAGCTGGATTCCTTTCATTCTGCATAAGCAGTAAGGATGGCAGCTGTAGTTAGTAAGAAAAACGTGAGTCCTGCAGAGGGTCAGTTGGTAAAATATGATCAGACAAAAAGTTTCCTGAGGTTTACTGACAGCCGCGTCCTCAGCCCTGGGCCCTCGGTAAGCTCGTGCATGTGAGCAGTTGGGCACACCGGCCACAAAGTGACAGATCGACCCAGCACAGCTCAGACATCTCAACTATGTTGTTGCAACATTACAAGAATGTAAGCCGTGGCGCAGACGGCGTTGTTTATAGTTAAGGTCAGCGCTGATGGTTCAGGGGCCAGTGAGGGGAAATTCAAAGATGTGTTGAATTCTTTTGCCTTGCAGTCATTGCAGCACATTCATTTCAACAGCCACGCTATATCAAAGGCCACGTTGTTTACATAATACTATACAAAACCTGGATTTTATTACCTCGGGAAGCCACAGCCATCTGTAAGTTATATCAGTTTGGGTTTCAAAAAGTCCTTCTGATTAATTTTGGCTTTTATTGTATTTCTCCAATGAAAGCAGAGACTGTTAACTTAAATGTAATAGCATCTGACATGGGAAATGGGTAATAAAGAGACTTGGGGATGATAAATGAGAGATATGTAAAGAAATCTCCAAACATTTCCTCTTTTTATAGCTGATCAGATGCGAAAATATACGATGTTCAGACCAGCAGCCATCGGTATCTCTGACAAGGCCTGGCTTGTTTATGAAGCCCACTAAAAGTCTTCCAGCAGAAACCAGTGCTGTTTGGCTCTCTGGGGACCAATATGCTGCAGTACATCATCCAGGAAAGCCTTCAGGCCACATGAAATGCTGAGAGTGGGCTCTTTGAAGGTGGAAGGGGGGCACTTGAATACCGTACGGGGTTTTTTTTGTTTTTTTTTTCAGCTGCGTATCTCCTTAGAGAGAAATTCAGCTGCCTTTCTTTCTTCTCGTCGACTTGGCTCCACTGACTCATTCGTTTCCATGTTGAGTCAGAGTGTTTGTGCACAGTCAGCACAT
This sequence comes from Aulonocara sp. 'chitande type north' Nkhata Bay, assembly GCF_057382095.1. Lineage (NCBI taxonomy): Eukaryota > Metazoa > Chordata > Actinopteri > Cichliformes > Cichlidae > Aulonocara > Aulonocara sp. 'chitande type north' Nkhata Bay. The sequence goes on from NC_141361.1 coordinate 10,746,949, forward strand.
TCTTGCAGCAAAGAGATGGATACAGCTCTCTGCAGCACATTACCCTCCTGAGGTGGAAACGCTTTCTTATACAAACTGCACTGTTTGCAGAAGAGAAGTGTTTACATGTTTCTGATGTATACAGCGGTCAGCTGATGTTTATCTGATTTAATTACCTGAAAACCTCGTGCCCTGGGTTCATTGTATCAGAGTCAGTGTTGTTGCTTACATTGATTAAAACCTTCCCTATGAAATAATTTTCACAATTTAGTTTAATACAACTAAGATTGAAGTTCCATCAATCAGAGAGTTACAACATCATTATCGTTTTACCATAATATTTATTGGCTTGGAAAACTTGTGTTGAATTTTATGGTGCTTAACAAACGCTGATATACATCTCAGTGTGACAGAAACTTTCAGCAGTTCAGCAGAAGTGAAGGTCAGGCCAAAAACAGCATTAGTGTAGAAACAGGCCGGGCTGAGTCAGTCACATACAGGATCAATTCTCTGGAAACTTCATTTCCACTTTAAAAAAAATAAATAATAATTTTTGAGTTAAACCATCAAACCTGTCACTTTCAACTTGTACTTAGATTTGGTCTTTAAATGGCTTCAGTAGGACCTGTTGACACGTAGCACTCCATCACTATGATGAATGTGGTCAGTGTTTATTCATTTTAACACTGAAACACACGCAGTAATCAGTACTGGAGTTTAAAGTTAACCGTGTTTGTGGAGAATAGTTTGATGTTACTAACTTTAGAAATCTTAAGTCATCTCTTATTTCTTTATGGTTTACTTCCAAGGAGCTGGACTTTCTTGTAATTATTTAAAGTGCTCTTGAGCAACAGTTCTGCAGTTTCTGGAGGTCTTTAAAAAAATTTTCAAAGAACTATTAACTGAAAACTTATCTCAATGTGGTGTGGAGTGTGTCCTTAACCTCCTAAGACCCGAACTCTTTCATGGCATTTTTTTTTTTAATTTTCTTTGCTATTTGGGCTGATTGGAACCTGATGAATATAAAAACAAAGAATTACCAGATTTATTTATTTTTTTACCTGATTTTTGTTTCTTTGAAAAATTAGATCCACTTATGAGGACATTCGTCTTAAATTTCAGTAGAACGGTGGCAGTATAATGTCCTCGTAAGTGGATATCAGGCCCTTGCAGAGTAAAATTTAGTATTGTGGTCTAGACAACCCATAATGTGATGTCCACATATGTGGACGCCAGGTCCTAGAAGGTTAAGCAAACTGGTCCAGTTTTGCCTAAAAAACAAAAGGAAAAGTGATGGGCCTAAAAATGATCTACGGCAGTTTCTGAAAGTCATGTCCTTAAGAAATATTTAAAAAATCTACCAAAGACCTGACGCACGACCTGAAAAAGGCATCTGGCCCATCAGTTGATCCATCTACTGTTATCTTTCTACTTGAGAATAATCAGGAATGATTTCACTGGTTGGATGTCTGTGAAGAAGCCATTTATAAGGAAGGTGAGCAAGCAGAAAAGGTGGTCATCTGTGGCAGCAGGGCTTAATCCAAAATTGGCCTGGTGGTTGGTTGTCTGGTTGTTGGGGTTTTCTCCACATTACTGTAGAGTTTTTACCTTACAGTATAAAGCGCTTTGAGGCAACTGTTTTTGTGATTTGATGCTAGATAAATGTTTATGTTGTGCGTTTCCAGGAACAGACCAGCTTCCTTGTTTGTGTCCGCTGACGTGATCCCAGCGAGTCCCTGCTCAGACAGAGTAGATGTCCGGCTGCAGGGCTTCCAGAAAACCTACAACCACCAACAGCAAGTGTTCTCGCAGCAACACGGTACAGACAACATCAAGTCAAGTAATGTGAGCGAGGCGTGTGTTCAATGCCATGCTTCATCTTCGTCTACTCTGTGATTCTCCTAGGCTGCCTGTATGGAGAGGGAAAGATGGCTCAGGCACCCAGCGATGGAGGTTTTGAGCCTGCAAGTTACTTCACCAACCAGCCCGCCTCCCACTCTACAGGTGAGACGTCAACTACACAAATGTAGCTTGTTGCTAACTATATCTGTGGTAACCTGTAGTTTTATTTCAGAGCTGAAATAAGCTTTCTAATGCAATTTTAAAAAGATCTATATAGCTGATAATTATCTGACTAAAGAGTAAAACTTTACTGAGGCTAATAGCTTTTTATCCGCTTGTTGTCCATTTGGTCAATTGAAGGTTTTTAGAGACTTTTTACTAAAAGCAGCTACTGAAAGTGACACTATAAGAACAGTGGGAGCAAACTGAGACTAAACATTTACTGAGCAGACAGATAAACAGTGAGCTGTAGTAGGTTTTAATATTGCCTCATGGTTTCCATGCTGTTATTTGATGCCATTTATTATAAAACATTGATTATAATTGCTCAAACAATTATGAAGGCAACTATCTGTTTGCATTTTTTTTTTAAAACCTCCAACTAAACTCTTTCCCATATGTAATAATAAAACCTTTCACATTTAAATAACTCATTTGCTGTGTTGTTTTTTTTTTCCCTTCTGTCAGGGTTTGACTTGCTGCAGGACCTGCAGGGTCAGGCGGGGGGCGGTTACTCCTTGCCTCCCTGCCCAGACGACAGCTTCCTCTTCCAGGCAGGTGGTGTCGACCGCTGCCTCAGTCAGATTTACTCCGTCTATCTGGACTCGTGATGGACACCCAGAAATATTCTATGCAGCATGAATGCGACAGCTGACAATCACTCACTTGTGTATATATATATCTAAGGAGCATTTTATCAGCATTGTTCCTTTTTTGGCAAGAGAAAAAAGCCAGTGGGAGTTTAAATGGTACAAAAATAACTAGAGGCTGAAAAACTCTTGTTAAGCTGTGGATCTGTGGACAAACAAACAAATGGCCAAAAGGGAAAATCACAGAGAGACAGTACTGTGCAAGAGTCTTGACCCACCCAACATTTCTTTATATTTCACTAGCAAAATGGGAAATAGGCAATGCCATTTGTTGAAATGTTCAAAGATATAAGGCAGAAACAGTGTTTGCAGATTTCTAAAAAGCTTGAAAGTCAATATCTGGTATGATGCTTTCATTTAATTTCTTTAAGTAGTCTTTAGGAAATGTCCTCCAGACTTCCTGAAGAACATTTAAAGCTTTTCTTTGGATGTTTGCTGCATTGAGCTCTGTGCTCTGTCTACATGATCCCACACTGTTTCAGTAATGTTGAAACAGGGAGCCCAGTTCATGACCGATACTGTTCCGTTGTGTGTTTTTCTATTCAGGTAAGCTTTTACTGCATCTTCAGTGTGTTTGGGAGCGTTGCCACTAAGATGATTATCAGACGGTACTGAATGGTGGACCGAAATCTGACAGTATCAGATCTGACAGGATCCCCAAGGGCATGTCTGTCAGATGATAATACTATTACTAGAATAGCGTTATAAGCCTGCCACTTCTTCGTTTGTCCCTTGCTTGTTCAGTTCCCTAAAATTCTTTAAAGATGCTGCTCAGAGGTCAGTGTAAAGTGGCTTAATAAACAAAAACATTCCTGTGAAAATGCTCAGGTACAAGCTCTAACCAGTGTCCAAAGAAAAATGTTGAAAGACTTTCAGAAAGCCTGGAGGGCTATTGCTCAAGAGCACTTTAAAGATTACAAGAGTGTTTGGCTGCTTGGAAGTAAAGTATAATGAAATTAGGAGTTGGTCAAGATTTCTGCACAGTATTCTCAGTAGCAAAGTAGCAATGACTTTTTTTTTTTTCTAAATTCAAAAATGACCACAACATTTGTGTTTTCTGGATAGAAGGAGCTGCAGACTTCATTTTATTTGTCTTTGTCTCCAATGTTGATCTTAGCTAGTGAGGACACTTCTGCCTCTGCAGTGGCTTGGTTTGTAGGAGATAATCAAAGAAGTAATCCATAATGCAATGCTTCCCAACCTCGTGTGGGTACACAAAGTGGAATGTAGAAGATGATTACAAAGACATCAGTAAAACGAAACATCCACATTCACAAAATGTTCTAATTTCATATTTTCTTGTTGTTTGTGTGTAAATATGTTTTTTAAATGTTTGCAGTCCTCACAGTGATTTAGATAAAACAGTGGAGGTTCAAGAATAACTCAAAGACATAAAGTTGTAAATAAAACGCTCAGATTCAGCTTTTTAATTCAACACATTCAGCAGTTTAAACATTTCAAAGCTTAGTCCAGCGTTTGGGAGAGATTCTTGCTGTGTGTTTATCCGGGTTACATAAGAAGACCGATATCTCTTTCTTGTTGTTGTATTAACTATGAAGCTACAGCTACCAGCTGGTTAGCTGAGTGCGGGATAAAGACTGGAAACAGCTAGCATGGGTCTAACAAAAGCAATAAAATGGACCTAAAAAACATCCACAGAAGATGCTTTCAGCTGCTCCCTTCTTTCCAAGGGGAGGCGTAGCAAATGGTTCCAACCATTTCCTCCTGATAATCAGTCTATTCATTTATGTTTCCAATGATATCTCATGTGTTTGTGTGGCCTCTGATCCAAAGAGACAGGAAATCACAATAAAGTTAAACTGAAAGATACTTTTTTCCTGTAGTTCTCAGGAGGATATACACTCGGCTTTGCTGATGCAGTGTCCCTCCCACATTCATCCAGGCTTGGTTCTGGCACTGAGGGAGTACACTGGCTTGAGTCACTAGAGGCTGGGTTTGTGTCTCCTCCCAGTCTTCATTTTTTTTTTTTTTTTTGTATGTATGTAAAACAAATGAGTCGACCACAAAAATGCTCAGTTGAATGTCTGAATAGAAATCTATAAACTGGAGTCTTAACATTTAGATGTGCTGTGAAGGGTTTTCACTTATTCAAAGCAAATTCATGTATGGAACCTCTGACATTTATAGTTTTATAAACATAGCCCACATCCTGTACAGCTGCAGTTTATGATGTCCTTGCCTGTAGCTACAGGTAGCACCTCAGTCAGTTACACAGAGGCCTATCAACAAATGTTGGTATTAAAGATATCTCAGACAATCAAACTACCTGCTGTGGTGACTCCTTATGAATAAAAGAGCAGCTGAAAGTAGCTTTTTAATAGAGCAGTGGAAGTTGTTTCATTTTATCCCGTTCATATGTGTGTGAAGTCAAAAGGATGAATTTTAGCATGCTTTATGGTGTGCACAACAATATTCTGTCTCAAGTAGGAAGCTTGGAAAACATTTTAAAGCTGTATGAAGCTATTTCCAGTCCTCGTGTGAAGCTAACCTAACCCAGCTGCAGCCTTACACTAAACAGTCATCATATGTAGCTCGCAACAAGAAAGACATCATCTGAAGATAATAATTTACTCCTTTAAGGTCATAGTGTGTGTTTGTGAGTAACCAGATTATCTTGTATCTGCAGTGTCAATGAGCAAACTCACTCTGCTTGTGACTAGAGGGGAAACTGCAGCAGATACCCAAAAGAGGGCTGCTGTATAGAAATGTTCCAGAAATGTCACAAAGGGGAGTTGATGTTGATGAAACAAACAAAACTATGCAATAAACTGCACTAAAATAAAGTTATTCTCAAAAACAGGACAGCAGTATAATCGTGTGACTCGTTTCTTCAGCGCGCTGCCTTTTATGTGTTTATTGTACAGTTTCAATCAGTGTTATTTTCAGTGTTTACAGTATCTTCTCTGCACTCTTTTCTGTCTCGGCTTAGAGACTTTGAGAAAATGACCAACCAGAAAATGTTTACACTGATTTTGTAGTAATTTTGTAGAGTTTTCTTACTGAACTGTATAAAAATGCATCTGTCTTTTATACCAAAATAAAAAGAATCTGTTTGTATTTGCTTGTTTTTGTTTTGTTTTTAAGTACTGAATCAGTACTGCATTTTAGTGTGAAATGTGACAAACAATGATTATAATTCTTAATTTTGTTATTTTGGGTTTTCCATGTTTAGAAGTGGACGATCTTGGTTGGGTAATGCTGCCATCTACTGGACCAGCTGGATCAAGTTCATTCCCACTCTAAATTGTAAGACTTTTGAAAGGTTACTAGCTACATTTCCTAGAGCAATAGTTATAAGAAAATGGTTTTAGAACATGAAATGATTGGATTATGCTGCATTAGAAACAAAAAACACAAGTACACATACTTCAGATTATTTTCAATCAAATTATTTATTTCTACATCCCTCCAGTTCATCTCAGTCATCTCAAGGTGCTTAATATTGTATTAGCATTCCTGCATGACCAACTACTTGGTGATGGTGCATTGAAGAGAACTCCCTGAACCAGCTTAAAGAGGGGCAATCATGCCATGACCGAATGGAGGAGGATCAACAAATAAGACAAAACACAAAACTACAGGCAAGAGCAGAGAAAAGTTACAGTAGTGCCATATAAACGCACTAGGAGTGAAAAGAGGAGAATTGGTGCATCATGGGAAGTCGCCCAGCAGGTTGGGCCTACAGCAGCACAGCTAATGCCACAGTCACATTAGAACAAAGCAACCAATCGGTCTGAATTTATAAGTCAGACAGCAGTTATTTGCTAACCTTTGTCTGTCTCCCACCAGCTTACCTTTACAACTGGCCACCCAAAGGTTTAGGGTGGTTTAGCATGTGGCACATTCAATCTCTGGGCCACCAGCTGCAACTATTTGCAATCAGTTGCCAAATGCAACCACGAATTGTTCCTAGTTGCAATGAATTAGCCATTCATTTTTTAATCTAGTGTGATTGATTCATAAATGATCATCCAGAATCTTCATGAAAAATGAAAGCTTTGAGTCTAATCTTAAAAGTAGAGAGGGTGTATGTCTCTGAGCTGGTTGCATAGGACAGAGGCCTAACACCTGAATCCTTTCTCTAACATTGTACTTTTAGAAACTCTAGGAACCAACAACAAGCCTGCAGTCTGAGAGCAAAGTGCTCAGGTTAGCTAAAATGATATTGTGAGGCCTTTAAGGTATGACAGGGCCAGATTACTCAGCACTTCTCCCTTTGTAGTCCTCTGTTAATACACTTCCTGCAGGATTTAGCAGCACTAGCCATGTAATCAATTCAGCTGCTCTTCATCAGAGTTAAGACGATGTTACATAGAGGTCAGGAAGTCGAGAAGTTCATATTAAAAAGACAAATGCAGGGAAACAGAGTGAGGCAGGTCCGGGAAGAGAAGCTGATAGCTCAAAAGGCTTCAATTAAATATATAGAAACCAGGTCTAATATTCAAAATATACTGTAATGACGATGTTACCGTCTACTACAGTAGGGGGCGACTTGCACCTTTAGTCTAACCACAGTAAACCTAAAGACGAGGAAGTAAAGTTGCCCATGAGCAGTCTGTCACGTAATTTCCTGCAACCTGTGGAGGTAACTGTCGCGGAGGTCCGTCTGCATCTGTTTTTGTTTTCTCACAGCGGTAAGAATATTTTCTAAAGTTACGTTACATTAAACTTGAATATACCGAAGAATCTAGTGTGTGACAGTCTTAAAGTGTTAAACCTGTCAAAGCGAGTGTTTGTTTTTAGCTGTCAGCGCTTGAGATAATCACGCATGCGCAGACCAGAACGTCCTTTATTGGTCACAGCTGATTGGTGTAGAAATAGGTTCTTCAATACTTTATCTGAATTGATAGACACTTTAAATATTTACTGGTTTGACGGGGTTTTGTTATATTAGTGTGAATTTGAAGGTTCAGTGTGTGTGTGTGTGTGTGTGTGTGTGTGTGTGTGTGTGTGTGTGTTATTGTTCATTGTTCAGTCTGTTGTGTGGCTGATGATGATTTTTATTTGTCAGAGAGGCAGAAAACATATTTTGGATAATAAACTGCATTTGGTAGCAAAATTGTTTCTTTTTGAATCAGCTTTAAAATAAATTCTTACATATAGCTCATTTTTAAGATTGTGACTCTTGGAGCTTACTGTGACTCTTGGAGCTTACTGTGACTCTTGGAGCTTACTGTGACCCTCGCAGTTGACAAGCCTAACAACGTGTAAGGAGACGGTTGGCATTTAACCTAGTCACTGTCCTGGAAACCGGCTCCTAATGTGGGCTGTGTAGTTTATTCTTTCATAATTTATAAAATAACCACATAGAACAAGTAATAATGATAATAAAAAAACTGTTTTCCAGATGCATCCATCCATCATCATCATATGTTTTATTTTTGTATAAAGGAAAAAGTAAATAAAAATATGATGAAGGATGCATCCATCCATAATTAAGACTGGATGCCAGTTAAAGAGTAAAACTGGGAATTGTTTACAGCTGGGCTGCCCTCTGTGTCCCAAATTCACCACCACACGTGCAAGGACCATGTGCAGACATCTGGAGTCCCACATCAAAAATGCAGTTTATTTCCAAGGTAAGCTGATGACAAGAGGAAATAAATGTGGGCTTCTTTTGATTAACAGCGTTGCATTTACCGTACATTTAAAGGTCAACAGTTTTACTTACTCTTACCAACTCTGATTTGGAGTCAGTAGATCAGCTTTAGAAGAAAGCTAGAGTTACTTTGAAAGAAACATGATTTTTAAATATTTATGCCATCGCATCACTGAGTAAAATCACAGCTGGACAGCTAAATTCCTAACTGTGATGTATGGCTGTCCCTTGCAGATACAAACATTTGCAGATGCAACCTGCCTTGCCGAGACACGGGTCATTACCACTGCCCGCACTGTGAAAAAACAATCATGCGCAAAGAGGATATGACATTACACGTAACTGGATGTCGAAACACATGTGATACAGTGCCACCTTCGGCAGAAATCAGGGCACCTGCATCATCGTCATCATCCTTTTTCATTCCCTGTGCTCCCCAGCAGAGGTCAGCGCAGCCTCCTTTGGAGCGTAACCTTCCCACATCAGCTGGAGAGGACTCTGTAATGTCAGACCATTGTTGCACACTTGTGTCACCTGTTGACACTCCGCCATCCTGTCAGCCAAACTCGGCTCCCCCTCCAGACGCCTGTAAACCACCTGCCGAGGCGGCACAGTCTGAAGCCACAGAGCTGCTCTCTTCACGTGTGATGTATTTAAAGTCAGTGAAGTGCCCTCACTGCGCCGTCGTTCTCTACAAAAAGAACTTATTGGTGCACATACAAAGAAAACATTAAAGCTGCATCTCATAGTAAAAGCAAAGGTGTTAGTAAAGCTTATGGCCTCTTTGACTTCCCAAAAGGCATTCATGTGAGACTTGGATGACTGAGCTGCCTCAGAACAACAGTGGGGGCTGTTCAGTGGATCATTGACAGTATGTGGAGAAAAACACAGTAGAAAATTTGCTGACACATATGTATTCCACACTGAATTGATTATATTTTGGTCTTTATATTATAATTTCTTGTTTAGAGGGAATTCAACATATTTTTTTGCACTTTATTAAAGGAGCTTTGTTTGGTTCACAGTTCCATATGAGTTTAGGTCTCCTCTGCCTCCATGTAACCTCTTCTGATTGGTTGCCTATCACAAGCATAAGGCTTGAACAGCAGATGGATGGAGCTTCTTTGTGGCTGAGATGATCATATTTGGGATATCCACTCTCACTGGCATCATACAGATCCAAAAGTATAGAAGATCGCCTGAAACTGAGTGTTCAAGTTAATTATTCGGTGGTCAAAGATCACAACATTTTGACAATACCTGAAATATTTATGTACCAAGTCTTATAAAATTTCACTTAAAAGGGAAACCAGGTTAAATGTGTCAATATTCAGAATAGAGAAAACAAAATCTGGAAAGTTTTCAACTTTACGTCTCAGGAACAGCTGGTCAAATTTTGAGAGTGTGTTGGTTTAGGCCGAGGCAGAAGTCCTAAAAAAACTAACTCTGTGGAGCAGAGCATCAGTGAAGCTGGCCCGTGCATATCTTTGTAGTTGCAATCATGCAGTTTCCCTTTCAAAGCAGGAGAGCCACAATACAAGGGGCATCGAGATGATCAGTATTTTATTTATTTTAAAGTGAGTGAGGGAATGAATTTGCAGTGTGTAACGTTTCTGTCAGAAATCGGTCCATAATGAACACAAGTGCAGTAATTGCACTCTGCAGTAAGCCACTTTCATTTAGTTTTTTTCTTCTTCTCTCATCTGAAATTTGACTGTTATTTTATGAAACCTTTATTAAATCTTTTTCAAACTGCCACAATTACTGGGACTTGGAACAATCGGAAGTTTCTAAGATGAATTTTTGAATCTTCCAGTATATAAGTCTGACTTTAATAAATGCCTATATTTCAGAGGCAATACTCCTTCACTTTTACTTGAGTAATAAAGTTGAATCGTTGATTCAACTCTTGCCAAAGTATCTGTACCCCTGCTAAAGTGACAAGTGTGTTTACTTGTGCCATTAATTAATTTTTGATATTAATAGTTCTTTATGTAATTCCCTCTGGGATTAATAAAGTGTTCTGATTCTGATTATTTACTGTTGGAACAGCAGCATCCTGTGGGTTGTGGATTATACGAGTCAGACATTTTTCTCAGCCACTTTCAGCTGTTTTTAGTGCATGAAATAACCAATACAACATATGCACTCAATTTTTACAAAATTTTGCTAGAATTCAAGTTTATATTTATCTGCTTTTTATTATTTAAAATACGCCAACACTGGATTCATCCGATCCTGAGTCGGTGAAATGTTGAAAACGACTTCAACCAAGAGGTGGCGCCCTGCTACATCACACACCTTCAGTGGCTTCAGTTAAACTTTGCCCGGTGCTCAGCGAGGGTTCAATCTGTCGTCTTCAACCAAATAAAGGATCACATTGTGTAAGGATTAACTTTATTAACACCCACACAAAGATACACGCCCTCACACAACCAGGAGGCTGTGTTTCCACACTCCTCTCGGAGGAAGACGCGCCCCCGGATTCTCTGGAAGAGGGGAAGCCCTTCAGACGGACCACTTGATGGGATGCAGAGAGGAGAGAGGAGCTGCTGCCGTGGCTGTGCGTGATGTTCGAGTCGTCCATCAGGGTTTCAGCGCAACACGCCTGTAGCTGACATCGCAGGTAAGGTGATGTGTTTTAAATATGGACTGCGTGTTTGTGCGTCAAAACGCACCTTCACTTAACTTTTAGGAGGTGTTCCCGTGTTTGTTTGTTTGTTTGTTTGTTTGTTTTTTCAATTATAGCCACTTTGTTTTGGTCCGAGTCGTAGAATAATGCTTTTAATGTGTTTTTATGGTGAACAGTGGCCAGATTTAAGCACTGCAGGTGGTCACGGACCTATGTGACCCAGTGCTATCCAATCACATCTGCAGCTCTAATTTAGCTCAGATATTTTCTGCTCAAATGAAGGAGAATGGAGACCGTTATTTCAGAGGAAGCTCTGCTCCCAGAGAGGATGTAGCAACTCACATTGCTGGTCAGTGAGATCATCCTTGTTCTCCAGATTTAAATCTTCTTAAAGGCGTAACTCAGAAGATCTGCAAAGGTCAGCAAGTGACTTATGTTTGTGTGTAGTGTCAGAATCCAAAGATCAGCTCATCAGCTAATGTTTGCACTGAATACTGGACATAGACTGACTGACACCTCAAACAAGGCATGTCAGTCAGATGCTGCTCAGCAGGGACCCTATAACCTTTTCACTGCCCCTGTTATCAGGGCGAGATGGGAGTTTGACATTTCAGACATGCAGTTATCTTAACGAGCGACTGCATGAACTTAGTTGCACATATACAAGAGCTGTCCAGACTTGGCTCCTGCTCGGGTGTGAACATTTGAACCAAAGTGTCCAACTCCAGGCAAATTATTTCCTTCACGCATTTTCCTTTTCCGTGTTCAGAGGGATGTTCCTGGGTCTTGATAGCCATCAGTTAGAACAAAGATTTCTCACAGGGCTGTGCAACATGCAAATGAAATGGTGCATATTATAAATAAACAGAGCACTATACAGGCTCTGTTCAAATGATGACATATGAACATCCACTGGTAGATCTTAAATTGGTGATTGCTGTCTTGTTTCCTTATTTTTTGAGGATTTATCAATAAATGTCTGCTTTTTAATCTGGACCTAACGTGCTCTCTGTCTGTTTCTGTCATACATATACGATTAGAAGACTGGATTTTAATATTAAACATGAGCGGAGTGATAAAAACTGATGTCAGAGTAAGTGTAAGTATTATGCCCGTGAGCCAAAAAGCTCAGTGTTTTTAAAGACAGTTTTTCCTGCTCTTGGCTCTGTATAATAATAATATAGTCATCCACCCAAACAATGATCTGGCTGTGAGGTCAGAAGCACCAACTGCCTGCTGTGAAACCTTCTGTTTGTGAAGAGCAGCCAATCAGAAGCAATTTGCCTTAAAGGCAATGATTTGTTTCAGAACCAAGGAGCTGTATCGAGCCTCGGTATAATAAAAAAAGAAAGAATTATAGAGAATGATAAGTCCCCTTTAATGACGCTTTACTCCATATATCAACTAATCAGCATCCCAGCACAAGTGAATGTCACATGTTCAGTACTCTGCAACAGATTTAGATGTTTAGTTTCCAGCAGGGAGACCTTCAAGTTCCCATATTCGTCCTGAATAAATATGAGAAAATAAAAATATGGAAATGGAAGTGATCATATTTTATTCAGATTTTATTCCTCTGAAGTGGAAACATGCCTGTTTGTCATCCCAGGAATGCTCGCGGCAGAAGGAGCAAATGACTGATATAACTGTTTTCACCCCTCACTTTTAGTGTCTTTCAGCTCATCTTTTGTTTTCTGGCCAGCGTTGGTTCACTCTCACTGTTCTCCTGAGTGTTAAAAAGCTATGTAAACTGTCTGTGGACTGCTGGCTTCGCACCAAACTGCAGACACAAAGTTAGAAACCAGCTGGTGAACACACTGGAGCACGTAGCTGCTAAAGAGGACAGATATTTGTCTCAGGAGTTTGCACAAACCAAACCAAAACAAGAATGATGTAAATGACTTTACATTTATCAGGTGTCCAGAAACTCGTCTCCAGTGACTGTTGCTCTGTTGCCATACCAGCCATTACGTCCAATATGACAGCTAAAGCTAGACCAGTATATCAGTAGCCGAGTGCAGATGTATCTGTTGGAAAATTATTAAGAAGATATAACAGTGCAGCCACACTGGATCAGGTTTATTAAGGGATAGTACTTTATTGTTACAGAGAACATTAACAAGGTTAATTTACGGTTTTTCAACTGTAAAATGTGTCATTCGGTCTGGATCTTGGTCAAACTTTTTTTTTAATGTAGCAGATATCATTAAAAGATCCTGCAGTGCTGTATCGTTTCTAAGCTTCTAGTTCACATTAACAGCTTGGCTCTGCTGGGAAAAATCAGCTATTCCCTGTAAAGGATGTGTTTTACTCAAAGTCACTTCATGCTAATATTAAAGAATTTAGTTTTAGTCTAAAGTGACGATTAAAATACACAATTAAAGCTGTTATACTCTCTATGAAGCTGTTTTCACTGTCAGAAGTGCAATAAGATCCCATTTAATACAGACTTTCCCTTTAACATATACAGCCTCCTTCATACCGACCATATCTCATCCTCCCTCATACTCATACTAGAAATGTTAGATCATCTCTACAAGCGGCAGATATCAGCTCAAGGCAGATTATTTCTCTCCACTGACGCTCACTTCCTGCATTTGTTCAGGAGCCTCGCTGCTGTGCTGATATTTTAAGTCAAGGTTGAAAAAAAGCCATTTGTGCCTCTTTTATGTCCAGGAGAACATTTGGTTTTACAGAGGAGCACACTCACGATCTGGAAGAGTCTGAGAAAATTATCAAAAACGCTACACTTGAGTAAACCAGGAATTATAGACATGTCTGGTTGGTTCTGGTCTGGGAATTGTGTTGTCCAACTCCAGGATGTTGGCAGTAGAGCCTCTGAGACTGCACGATTCAAGGCAAGCCTCTTTAGCTGGGACACATCCCACTGACACATCAAAGGCCCGTTCAAGGCCTTAGCCCCCCTTTTTTATTTCTACCAGAATGTATTTAATCATTTAGAAAAGTATGATAAATGGAACCAGTAAACAAAACAATCAAAATTATTTAGAACACATTCACACAGAATATTCCCAGTCAGAACACGGTTATCCATATTTGAAAAGAGAAAATGAAAAGAGGAACAAACGGGCAAACACAGCAACCTGTTCATGAGCAGTTTTAATGATTTGCATTTCGCTGCTTGGGAGCACACTACTATCAGGGAGTGCTGTCGCTATATAGAGTGGGTTCAATATATAACCCGTTTTGATATAAGACATCAAAATAGTGAAAATACATTGAGCTTTCTGAGACTTGAAGATTTGTGTCTTGTTTTCCCCAAACAAAGGTCCAAAATCCAGAGAACAGCTTAGAAGAAAAGCAAATGTTCTTCTTTTAGAACAGGGGTCCCCAATCCCAGTCCACGCGGGCCGGTGTCCCTGCAGGTTTTAGATGTGTCCTTGATCCATCACAGCTGATTTAAATGGATAAATTACTTTCTCAACATGTCTTGAAGTTCTCCAGAGGCCTGGTAATGAACTAATCATGTGATTCAGGTGTGTTGACCCAGGGTGAGATCTAAAACCTGCAGGGACACCGGCCCTTGTGGACTGGGATTGGGGACCCCTGTTTTAGAAGGTTTCAGATAAATTCTCTATCACTTGTTTAATTCTGGCATCTGGAGTTTGGCTGAGATTAGGAATCTCTTTGGTGAGAGTGTCCTGAGCTGAGATAGGCGGGGTAGGAGAAACCAGGGATCCAAAGTAAGTAAAGTTTATATCTGTAGCACATTTCACAGGCATAAAAGTCACAAAGCACGTACAAGAATTAAAACACAATTAATATAAGACGAGAACTATGTTAAATGAAAACAAAACAAATTAAAAAGCCTGATTAAACAGAAAAGTTTCAGTCAGCTAAACAGAGTTGGAGTCGTAATCTGTTCCAGAGCCTTGGAGTCACAGACTGCAAGGCCCTAACCCCCTGGTCTTGTACAAGGAACAACTAATAGATTTTGAGCTTGTGAGCAAAGAGCAACAATAAGTTAAGATAAAAGTCACGGGGAGAACATGCACACTCTACCCAGAAGGTCCCTGCTCAGGTTTGAACCCAGGAAGAAACCGTAACTAGTTGCCAGTTGTTACCATGTGACTTAGTTGTGTGAAGGTTATTTGGGATAAGCCCGTCCCTACCTTAAGTTGGTTTCAAATGTTGGTTGCCATGGTTACATGAGGTCTACAGGCAGACCGCGGTGGGTCTTGCTTTTTTGTTTGATAATTTATCGCATTCCTTTTTTTGGCGGGCGAAACAAACACAGTCTCCGTCCCGGCTGGTGTCATCCTGCCCGCTTCACATGTAAGTCATTTGGAAAAGAAAGGCCTTGTTTATGCCGACCACATGCGCTTTCATGTTCAGGCGGCGTCACAGTACACATGTGAGTTTTAGGAAGTGACCAGCAATTAGTTTATTTGTGTCTCCAAGTGCAGGTTTTCCAAAATATTGTCGTGTCACGTTCTCCCAGCCAGACACACGGCAGGGATGAAACCTGAGTTTAAAGTAATTACGATGGAGTGAAATTACAGTGAAATAAGACATTTTGGGTACCATCCTCTGAGTCATCTTCGTTTTTTACTATACGTGCTGTGAAATTGTTTATTCCCGTACATTTTCAAAATGAACCTGTCCAGACACTACAAAACAAAGTTTATATTTATGGATAAAAATAGCACATTTGTATTTTGCTGTTGAAGTTAAGTCCAGTTTGTGCCCTACACAGACATTAAGAGCATATATTCACTGAGGTAACCATTTGTTTTTCCAAAACTAAATTAACCAGCAAAGTTTAAATGCACCAGAAGGTCATTTAAAAGCACTTACTGTTGTTCTGAAGAATCCCCACAGACTCTTCTACATCTGGAAGTAAAAATATTCAGCTCGCTGATTGCACAGACAGATTTTTCGCTCCAAGAAATGTTGTAAACAGGTTCTAAATCTCATTTATCTTCATTGGAGGGCATATTTTTATCCCGGTGGTCCAAAGAGTCACTGAGGATTCTGGAAAAACCATCACAGCAACAATATGTGGGCTTTTCAAGCCCCAAATTTAACAGAAAGAACACAAACTGGGAATAGCTCAAATCTGCTATGGATGCTATTTATATTTATCTGCATGGTTTATATAAACTCTGTATGGTACAAGTTACAGGTACAGTTACTGTGAATCAAAGCTGCCTTGAGCAAGTGCAGCTCATGTCCACAGAGTTCATGCTCACAAACTGCTGCTTTTATTAATCTGTTATTTATTTGTCACCAAGTAGTCTTTTCAGTTTATTTACTTAAGAAGTGTGCATGTGCCCCCGTCGAGTGCACACACACACACACATGCTCGGCCCCAACTTCCACAAATAGACTCAGAATCTGTGGGAAACCCTGCTGCATTTTTGTGACCATAATGAACCTCAGCATCATTTTTATCTCCATGTATAAAGCGTGTACATCCTGTACACTGTGCATTTGGTAAATTGCATCACACGTGAAGTCTTTAAGACTTTCTTTCAAGCAATTTTCTAACTACAGTTTTATACTTTAGTTGTATATCACTTTTTACAAGGCATGCTAGTAAGCTTGGGTGTTTCTGACTGGCATTATAATTAATTATAATTATTTAAACAAAAATTCAGGCTTAAACTGAACTATTAAGTACTACTGTATTTACCTTACAAAGTTAATTCTTACAAGCAGGTTTACACAAACACACAGTTAAATCAACTTCAACCATAAACACCAAAATGCTGGAGGTTGTTTCAAAGAGCAAGTTTATTGACATGTTGGCATTAAAGTGAGACATAGATCCAGATTTGAGGGGGTCTAAGTCTGTGTAGATAACCTTCTTCTCAGATTAGAGTCCGGTTTTTCACTCCACTCATGCATGTGTAACTCCCATCTGCCAGTTAAGAGATTACTTTCATGTGAGAGTCATAGAAGCATCTGTTTCCTCTCTCACAGCTAGCAACTGATCCCCAGTGATTCGCGTCACCATGCCAACTCCTGCGATCCTCACAGCAACCTGGAGGAGGAGCTGCTAGGTTTACAACTATAATTCCAGCTCTGTTAGCCAACATAAAGTGGATCCCTTCCTAGAGACAAGGAAACAGGTAGGGTGGAGTAACAGACAGAGCACCAATATGTAATGATGAAGTCATGTTTTCTGTGCTGGGTTTAACAGTCTTTTCTGTTTCAGAGATGGTTTTCCAGTGGAGTCTCCGGCTGATTTTCATATTGCTAGTGAAGACAGGACTTGCTGTTGGATGTGTTTGTCCAGGAGCCACCATTATGTCCCAGTTTCCCTCCAAGGTTCCTGCTGATGTGTGTTGCCTGAACTACTCTGGATCTGCTTTCACCCGTGTGGACTGGTCTGTGTTTACCAATGAAACAAACATAGTGACACTGGATCTCTCCAACTGTAATATCAGCTCTCTCGATATCAGTGGTGAAGAGGCTTCTGGGGCCTCTGCATTGCAGAAGGTCTTTTTGAGTCATAATAGACTAAAAATGTTACCAAGTGGGTTTCTGGGGAGACAGCCCAGTCTGAAGGAGCTGGATCTGGCTGGGAACTTACTTCAGGAGCTTCCTGGGGACTTTCTAAAGGACTCCAACAACCTCCAGAAGTTGTTTCTACAAGAAAACCAGCTAAATTTCCTCCCTAGCTCTATATTGGACAATCCGAGGCTTCAAAAGTTGGAGCTGGATGGGAACCGCTGGGACTGCTCTTGCTTGTTAGTGGAAGGCCTGGAGGCAAGAAGGGAGGCTAATCGCACCATCAAACTGCAGGATCTGCTTTGGAACATGACCTGCTTCTCTCCCTGGCACCTGGCCGGCAGGACTGTGTTGTCGGTGAAGGTTTCCGATGCGTGTCGGCCAGCCGGCCTCACAGCGCTCTTCATTGTCCTTCCCCTCCTCGTCCTGTCCACCTTGCTGCTCTGCTGGTGCTGTGGGAGGACGAGGAAGAAAAAAGAAGTGCCTACTTTCAGCAGCTCAAAAAAGAGGCCTCACAGTTCCAGCTCCAACGGCCAGAAGCATCGCAGCAAACAGCAGCCTTCAGCGGCTGAGCAGGGTAAAGCTGGAGAGGGGATCCTGAAGAACCAGCTGCTGCTTCGCCCAGCATCCGCCCTCCTGGGCAGCACCAGGGACATCTATGAAGAAGTGGAGATCAAGCTGGGCTCAGTAGAGTCTCTTCCGCGAGTCACCTCGTGCCGCTCCAGCTCCACAGAGGAGAGGCAAGGCTCCCAGGAGCCTGATGGGGCCAATAATACAGAGCTGGACACGGTGAGTGTCACAGAAGTGATGAAAGACTCAGCTGACAGGGAGAAAGCTTACATGACTCAGTCAACCGAGTACTACAACCTGGTGCCAGGTATCGAACTGGAGGACTCGGACCATGGCGAGTACGAGAATGTGGCGACATCATCTTCCACCAAAGAATAGATCAGCATTACAGGAAATACTTTAAAAAATCTTTATTAGAATATTTGTGGCATTCACATGGTGCCTTCAAACCAACTTCCTGCATGATGAGGTCTTAAGATATTCCTGCCAAAGTTACTACAGGTTTCTGTCCTTCTTTGTGTTTTTGTCTGTCTTCTTTTTTATTTCATCAGAGCAGAACTACCTAGTCTCAGTTGGTTTGGCAACTGATCCACTTGATTCTCTCAAATATCTGAAAAGAGTTTTCCTTAAAATAGTCATATACTTGTGTCATAACACACAGAAAGTTTCTAGAAGTTAGCCTCCCATAGCATAAAGATACAGCAGGGCCTGCTCTGTCTGTACTGCCCTATCTGATAAATGCAGAAACTAAAGTTAAGCAGAAACAACACTGTAGCTCAATAAATGACAAATCTGTCATGGCTTCGATGCATGCTCACGCCATGGTATTTTAGAAGTTTTTTATTTCTGCTTCTGTGTCTGGAATAAATAAAGTTACGTTTTTAAGTTTAAAAGCCTGGAAATACCAAGATTTCTGTAATTAGTTTTGGAGGTTTGATAACAGTTTTACATCTAACAGGGAAGCGCTAACATGAAGATGCTAATGCTAGTCCAAAGCTTATTTAGAAATAAATTCATACATGTATTAGTGTCAGTGATCAGAGGCAGAAATACATGTTGTTGTTTTTTACAGTGGACATGTTGACTTGTCATAGGTGGAAAAGCACAGCATTGATAACAGTGCAGTTTAAATTAGCAGTGAAGGACTTCCTGTAAGTCAAATGCAGCCGACACTGATGCGCCTGTTCTTAACCCACAGAAAAACATCTACTTTACACTAATTTGGTTTCTTTCAAAACCAGCACTGCTGTGTTGGCTTGCTTTGAGGCATAAATTTGGGTAACTAAATGTATACAAATTTAATGTTTTCAGTATTCTGGTTTGACTGGGCCTTTTTAAGGTGCTAGTATGTTGATGTCTAACCTGGGCAAAGCCAGATAGCTCTTTGCCCTTCATCGAAAGAAGACCTGTTATGTTGGTCAGCTCTTCTATGTCTGAAACAAGACTTTTTTTTATCTCCCTATAAGCCAAGTTTCTTCTGATTGGCTGCCCTGTAGAAGGAGCAGATTTGAACAGCAGGAGTGAGGCTTTTGTGCTCGCAGCTATAGCTGTGTGCTTAGACCATATTACGATTACCCACTCTATATGACATTTATACAGCACCTAGAGGAGAAACAAAAGAGAAAAACAAATGCTAAAAGCAGAATGAAGCCTGGGTTTTTGGCTCGCAGGCTTTATACACACAATTTAGACCTTTGGCTTTTACTACAAGCATCCAACATAGAGTACCTTACAAATTTCTTAGACCACCTGTCAAAAAACTAAGAAAACACAAATATTTCAGAAATCTTTCAAAGACTTGTTTACAACTGAAATAACTGAATTCACTGAACTAAATTTTTCATACTTGAATTTGAGACAGTATACTGGACTTCAGTGAGAGGCCAGAAATGAATCAAACATAACATTCAAACAGCAAAATTAAATTTTCTGATCAGGAATGCAAGTAAATCACTTTTATGCTCCTTCATAAAACTTCTTATATTCTAGCATAAAAAAATAACATTAAGTTAAATTATATCTAGTGATAATCAGGTGGATATACTACATCTGAGATCTCAGTCCAGAAGCCCTCAGTTCTAGGAAGAACAATGCTCCTTTACCTCTGTCTCCATACGTAACACACAGATCAGGGAGCTTTATCAGTCTATAACTGGGTAGAAAAAATAAATGTATTTCCCCAAATTTCCTATTAGTGTGTAAAAAAACAACAGCCAAATCAAAACAATGCATTAACTAGTTACAGGGACAGTGTGGTCCAGCCTCCACAGTATCACAATGTGTGAGGAAGTGATTTAATCTGGAGCTTTTCCTGTGGGACCCGAGGAACGCAGTGACGGCTCAAAAGGGAGGCCTGATTTTCCTTTTTTCTTTTTTTTTTCGCTTATGGAAAAACGCGGAAATAGATTTATTCTGTTTAATACTGAGTCGAGTGCAGTGTGCATTTAATGTCATTTTAAAGACAAGGAACGAGGATATATTTTTAACTGCTAAGTACAGCAGCCTTTTGTGTCTACTTTTTCTTTACCTCACACAACTGTCGTTGTTCCGGCCATTCCTGTTCGACTTGTTGTACCGAACACAAGAGAATTCCTGATTAAGCTGCACAATCAGAAATATAGGTGCTTAACAATGACTAATCCCACCGCTATGTTCGTAGTTAATTTAGAGCTAAATGTAGAATGTAAAGCTAAGATGACAAATCTAATTTTATGTGTCTTTCATTGTTAAGGGAGGATAAAAGGACAGACAAGATGACGACGCTTGCTTTGCGTCACACACTGAAATGTGCAGAGAGTTTGAAAAAGGCCATGGCGGTTGGGCCTAAATGCTGGTTTAAGATACAAATCTAAGCAGTGCTTGTTCGGTAAAGTGGAGCTGAGACCTGCACGAAAGAAAACAGTGCTCAGCAGGGTTATTGTGACAGTGTAGGACACTCGATCCTTATCAAAGATGTGGAAAACAGACGGATGTCTCGCTCTCACACTTGCTGGTTTCGCAGGCTAATTGGTTTTTTTGTTCAGTGAAATACTGAGGGTGCAGCAAAGGGTGTGGAACTTCCTGCAATTGAAAAAAACTGATCTGTATTTTCCAGATGAGTTTTCACATATTTTCCGTTTAAGCTTTATATATCAACATTGTAAGGTTGCCAAGTGCTCTTCGGTCAAAAGACAAATGCAAAGACAGTTGATTCACAAAACAGCTTGTTGTTATGTTAATGTAAAAGGGACATACAGCTACATGCCACTGATGTACAGTTCTGTGCATTTTAGATGTTATTCTCTGGTTATTATTTCAGTGCCTGTCAAGCTTTATATTTTTGTCATAGGTTTACATTGGCAGCAGTTATGTACTGGACTTTATTTCTGACTGAATAACCTGCTGACAAAATTTAATTTCACAATTTGTGAAATAGCCATGAAATGTGATTTGCTTGTTTGTAAATATGGACACAATTTGCCTCATTTATCCTGTGGTAGTCATAAATGTAGTATTTTAACCCAATCCACAGTCTTTTCCTCCACAGTCTTTTCCTAAAACTAACCAAGTAGTTTCGGTACCTTCATCTGGCCAAACATGCAAAAATTATATACAAGTTAGCATATTGTTAGAGTCAGGTTGTACTCTGTTACATGAATGTCTTGTCTTTATCCCCACCACTAAAGACAAAACATTTCCTGGAGTCTAAGTTCTAGTCACACAGCCCTGGAGACTGGTTGGGGACCTAGCAAGAGGTTGCTAAGGAAAAACATTTTCTTCCTGAATAGTTGGCAAGTGCTTCCTGGGTGTTGTTGGATAAAATTAATCAGACAGCGGTATATAGTGCTGCACCAAAAACCTCTGTGATTACTTTGATTGCCAACAGATTGCTGTGATTGCTCGTAGTTTGCATGGAGCATTCTAACTTGTCTGCAAACATTCGCCAACTCCTCACTAAGTGTTGTAGAACTGTGAAGAGTGCAACGCAAACTGGAAACTGAGACATTTTGCTTTCAAAGTGAAGTTTTGTGTGTTCAAGCCTGTTAGTTTCAGTCGTTTGACACACTTTTTCCGTGAAGATGAACATTCTCCAGTTCCTATTTTACATTACGCTTCTTCAATCTTCACTAACAACTGGTAGTTGGATAGAAAGGGTTTGCAGTGAAGTCTGTCTTCAATGCAAACTTTAGCAACCTGCTAGTAGCCAAAGCAATCACAAGGAGGTTTTTGGTACAGTTCCTAAGTCACCTAAGCCCGTGTGACAGAGAGTTTTGCTGAATTTCACCACATTTTAAAAGTTTAAATCAAATTCTATAATTTAGATTCAATTAATAAACATTTTTTTTAGTTTTTTTTTAACTTACTGTCGTTCTTATGTGTCCTTGTATATATATATAAAAAAAAAAACATTTGTTTTGACTATTTTGCTAATTACATTGAAGCAACACTGAGATTCAAATGAATTTTAGCTAATAATAAACTTACTTCATGAACTGGTAAAAATAAAATATTGTCTATGGTTTCTCAATATTAATTGAAATGACTAATGTTAAAAAAAATGTATTTGGTGTATACAAAAAATGCATAAAAAGAGTGAGGCTAAGGCTACATGTAAAGTTAGCAATAAGTAAACCTTACCTCGTATTACCTCATATATGAAACAGTGTGTTTTTAATTTAGAATGAATGAAGTAGTCTCTTATGATGTGGTCTCTCCAGTTTTGTTTTGTTTAAAGTTTAGCCAAAGCTTGATATATATAAGATAACTTTAGCTAAATCACACTGATAACATTCAGGATTAGCATTTAAAAACAGTAGAAAGCTACGGTGAATGTACTATTAACCTTTTTTTTTTTTTATTGTAACCTGTAAACCCACATTCTAAAGTTGTAAATGAATCATATATTTGGTTAATTTTCTTGCTAGTTAGCAAACATGCTAACTTTTGAAATTTTGGAAGAGGCATAAAAAAGCGCCAACTCAACTTTCAAACTTCACTACCTTAACTATACTTTTGACTGTATAAATACCTACAAGTCCAAAGGTTTACATGTTTCTAAAATTACATTCTAAATTACTGGACATTTGTGTTGTGCTATTGCTTAGTGTCAAATACATTTCAATAAGCACACTTTTTTTTTTTTAGTGTTACGTTCCCCTGAGGGGTCTAGGCGGTGAGGGGGAAGTAACAAAAAGTGTCCGGGTCAGAAAAAGGAGACAAGAAGGCATGAGGGTTAAATTAAAGAGTTTTATTAAAGTAGCTCAACTAAAAGAGACGGACAAGCCGCTATCACCATTTAAGAAAACAAAACTCAGGCTTTTGTCAATAAAGTAAAACGTAAGCCAAAAAGAAAGAGCAGCTCACTAACTGCAAATACGGACATGAAGCTCACTAGCTGAAAACCACCAAAAACACAGCTCACTAGCTACAAACACTCAGCTCACAAGCTGTAACCACACTAATGGCACTCTGGCCCAGAAATCACCTTTCCCTTGATTACTGACGAGAGTCAGCTGCACAAAAGGGAAGTGTGGCACCTCAGGCAGAAGAGGTGGTGGGACACGCCCACACAGGCACCTTCAGAAGGAGGCCCTGCTAGGGCCGTAACATTTAGACTAAATATATTTGAATTTGATTAAATTTAGTCCTGCTGGGAAATTAAAATTGCCAAAATTAAATAATAGGATACATGGAATCCGAATATTTAAAAAAGTAATCAAACTTTATAACCCTCCTTCATTTTAACATAAACGAGCTTTGTTTGACAAACTGTTTGTTAGCCTAAAAAGCCTGTTAGACATCTTAGTTAATAGGCTATGTAGGCTAGTTTAATCTTAAGTCCGGACCAGCAAAATCATTGTATATGTTTTATTGTCTTTGAACAAAGATTTAAAAAAAAAAAGAAAAAAGAAAACTAATAAACTATCAATTCATAAAACAGTTGATAAACAGCCTGAGATGTCTTAAAAGTGTCAAATATAAGTCAAGGCTTGGGATTTTTTGTTGTTTGTTTGTTTTTTATAATTAGTCAGTCTACTTTCATTAAGAAAGGCTACTGTTGTAAAGGAAAGAAAAACAAACTACGTTGGCTTGTTTTTGTGGTGACAGGCTAAGTGTAACGTTGTTGTTTTTTCAGTAAAAATGCTGTAAAACTGACAATGAGTCAGATATCTGCCTGAGACAAAATTGTGTCCTGATTCTCTGTAATGTTAACACTTTGTAAATGCTGCAGACAGATTTTGTGCCATTAGCTACATATTTGACACTCCGTAACGTCTTCAGTATCGCTGAATCATTAGTAATCATTCAGATGTAAAATGGCAATACTGTATGTAATAAAAGCACTGATTTTTTAACCACATATATACAGGAAGATGCACTATGTTGATTGTGTATACACTTTAATATTGTTGACAGAGAAATAAAAGCTTGTCTTTAAGTATTTGTGTTCAGTATCTCTGAAAACAGACTCCTAATCTTTTTCTGTTCCCCTTTCTGCCCTGGCAATGACCCAGGCTGACCCCAGCTACCTGAAATCCCTCTTTTGAGCTCTAATTTCACTCACCGTGGGAAGTTGTAATTACAGCATTGGGTTACCAAAATGATCGGCATGGAAGTGCCATTCTCAGAGATCTTAGCCACAATCAGTAGCCAAAGGCAGGAAATGACTAGGCTGAAACAGTTGTCTGAGTATCCATGGATGCTAATCTGGGCGTGTGTTTCATCTATAGATCAAGATCACAGACAAACCATTGTGTGTCAGTTTGATACTCACGAGGGAAGCAAAGTAAAAAGCAAGACTTTTAAGATTTCTGGAACCAGTAATAAAGAGAGAGTTTTGACATAAAATGCAAACAAAGTGTTAAATATGTCAGATGTTCCTTTGATTGTTTTCTGTCAATAAAGGAGCCTCTGGGTGTCTCTGTTTATGAAGTAAATACAGGCCTAAGGGCTGAGGCTCAGAGCCATGCTGCACATTACAATAATGCCACCTAGTGTCAGGAATTGAGATTAGTTCATTTTTAGCGTGGATATATATATATTTTTAAAATCTCCTAGTAAAACAAAAATCAGTGCAAATAAAAATGTAAACACTGTGAGACTCGGATTCAGGCTGGGAATGGGGAAGTCCACAGTGATTGCTGATCCAGGCTCCAGTAGAGGATACATGGCCTCATAAATGTCCACTCAGAGGTGAGCAAACAGAACCAGTGTCCAAAGCAGGGCTGGAAAAGAAGAGTCTGATTTACAGTGAGGAGCTGTAACTATGTGAAAAACAAACAAGTGAGCTAAGCACAGCAACCAGTTACAAAGGACGGAGACTGGAGGGATGGACACCTCTGACAGCTCTGATGTTTAGACTGTTGCTATCACAGTCACCAGTAAATAACACAGTCTACGCACCTAGCGGCCTCTGCTGAGCAATCAATCTGTGTGCGCTCTGTTTGATTTTCTGTGGCAGGATGCTGAGATAGCAGGTCCAAAGTACTTATTTGTGTTACATCAGAAAAAGGCATGTCGACAGAAAAAGTGTGCAGTGCATTTTCACTTAAATATTGCTTTCTACTTTACATATGTAAGTAAACCTTATTTGAAAAGAAAAGGCACATACAGCAGTCAGAATAGTATTACATATAGCTTAAAACGCCACATTTTTTATTATGTGAGAACAAATGATTAAAAAACAACAGCAGATTTGTGCAATTGTGCAACAACATTTGCATGTTAAATTTTTGCATGTTAAAATTTAACATGCAAGTTTTTTAAAACGTAATTCAGCCTTACGGATAACTAGACGAAGCAAGTCAATAACAGTAATAAATACATCATCAAACAGTAAAACTGACACAGCTGATATAATCCTCTCAAATACGCACATAAAATGGATACATTTATAAAACAGATGGCAGTCTTGATCATAAAATAAATCCTCAATTCTAAATATTTAGAAGTCATATAAAGAGCTATTCCCCTGCAGAGATTACAATCCAATATGAGCTGTAATGACGTCATTATGTAACATTATACACGATTATTATAAAGTCTGCTCTTATAAAAAATGCATTCCTGAGTGTGATAAATCATACATAGTTTAGAAGAAGCTGCAGTCCAATTGTTTGCGTACAAGTTTCATTAAAAATCTAAATTTATATAGCTTATCCATCCATCTATCCTCTTTCACGTCTCCACTTCAGGGTCAGGGGGGGACTGGAGCTGGCACGGGGTGAGAGGCGGGGTACACCCTGGACAGGTCATCCGTCTGTCACAGGGCTAACACAGAGAGACAGACAACCATTCACACTCAAAGTCACACCTATGGGCCATTTAGAGTCACCAGTTAACCTAACCCACTAACTTCACGTTTTTGGACTTGCAAACTCCACATAGAAAGGCCTCGGACAGATGCTGGATTCAGACTTTCTTGTTGTGAGCTAACAGTGCTAAACACCATGACACCTTGCTGCTCTATACAGGTATATGTATAATTTGTATATAAATAAAATATATTTTTTAAGCCCAACTGCCTCTGACATGTAATAATTTAGTGTTTCTGTTTGCTTAATGTGATACAACACTAGATTTTTTTTGTCTTTTGTTTTGTTTTTTGCTTTTGTGTATCATTAATTATTATTTATCTTTTTTTTTTAGAATAAATGACAGCTGTAAGAATAATTTAACTTTTTAAAAATATTTAAGTCAGCTCAGCACTAACAGGAGGAATTAACACAATAATTATTAACACTTTTGTGTTGACTGAGAACCTTATAGATTATAACTTTTACTGGAAGGTTTTACTGAATAATAACTTGATTGCTGATCACTCAAACCAGTTATGTGAGCTTAAAAAGAGATGTTTTCATGCAGTCTGTAACCGTAGGTGTGTTTCACTTAGGCTGCAGGTTCCCAAGTAATAAAACTAAGGTGTTAATTTATGACAGCGCCACAGAGAGCTTTAAATTCAGGCCCAGAGGAAGAAACTTTTTTCTCAGGACAACAGGATTCAGCACAGGTGGAGGTAGGACAGGTCTTAAAAAGTCTTTTATGTATATGTAATTATTAAACATACATTTAAATGCCTTTTAATGCTTTTCAGGGATTTGGTGCTTAAACATGACAGTTTCCTACAGTCTTGAGGTGGCCAATGCCAGGTTTGCTGGCTTTTCCAGGCTCCTGTTCAGGTGGAAGGGAAGCATCTACAGGCTGCTCTACAAGGAGTTACTGGTGTTTTGTAGTGTTTATTTGTTTTTCAGTTTGTTTTACAGGTAAATTCACATTTTCATACCGCTCTTACTCTTACCTAGCTTTGCTTGTTTGTCTCGCAGTGACAATTTTAATTTGCTCCACAGGTTTCTCCTCACACGGAGGCAGCAGGATCTGTTTGAGCGTATCGCCCTTTACTGTGATCAGTTCACCAACACCAACTACATCCCTGTTTTGTTTGTGCTTGGTAAGAATGAATCATACAGCAGTTAAAGAACTAAAAAAAAAATCATATGCATGAACTTTCTCTCTTTTTTTTGTTTTATTCTAGGTTTCTATGTGACCTTGGCCTTTAATAGGTGGTGGGGTCAGTACACCAGCTTCCCACTGCCTGACAACCTGATGATGGTGGTGTCTGGGAACGTCCACGGGACTGATGAGAAGGGCCGTCTGCTGAGACGAACCCTCATGAGATATGCCAATTTATCTTCAGTCCTTATTCTCCGCTCCATTAGCACAAGAGTTCACAAGCGGTTCCCAACTTTGGACCACATTGTGGAGGCTGGTGAGAGCAACAGTTCTTAATCAAAAGTCGAGTTAATTTTAAAAATCTCAAATGTACCTTTTGCACCATATTCAGACATATAATAATTGCTGAATGTACCAGTAAGAAAGACAGAGTGCTTCCAATATAGACAATACTGAGGAAAAAATAAACGGCTCATTACTCAAGACTTCTTCCTTTTGTACTTCTCACAGGCATCTTTTTACTTCACCAAATCTTAGTTATAAGTTACAAAATAATGCTGAAATAAGTTTTTTCTACACATCAAATACTTATAAACACACAGAAATATATATTTTTAGCACTAAAACAGGGAAGAGTTCAGCCAAGAGAATTGTTTTTATAGGTCACAATATACCACTGTACACCTCACAGGGATAAGGAGTTTGTCCATTTAGTAAAAATGTGTGATTAAGATTGAGTTGGGCAGTGGGGCTTTTGGGATACAAGTATTTTGTCAGTTACAACGGGGGAAAAAATGGGAAAAAAAAAGAACAGCCATCATGATTCTCAGTCTTGTTTAGTTTAACTAACAGACCAAAACTCAAACACATTTACTTCATTGTATTTTAAAGTGAATAAAATCCTAATACTAACATTTCAGTGTTATGCAGTTCAGTTTATTGCAGTCACTTTAATTGCTGTCAGTAATTTAATGGTTTCATATATCATGTTAACTAAGTGTGTCTAATACGTGGGCAGGATTTATGACCTTGGAGGAGCTGAAAAAGTTTGAGTCACTGCACTCTGACTTCAACAAGTACTGGATGCCTCTGACGTGGTTTTCAAACCTGGCGTCCAGAGCGAGAGAGGAGGGCCGAGTGAGGGACGACATAGCTCTGAGGCTGCTGATGGATGTGAGGAGTTTACTAAAGAATGCAACAAGAGCAGACCTACACATTTTCTATGACTTACAAATAATCTATGGCTCTAAAGTGTGCGTAAACTCCACTGCTGTACTACATCTGCAGGAACTCAATAACTACAGAGCAAAGTGCAGTCTGCTGTTCCACTACGACTGGATAAGCATCCCTCTGGTCTACACTCAGGTACGATCAGCCAATGAAATATGAGCCATTCATTTAAGTGCTGTACATCACTATAGACTTGATTCATAACTAAATACATTCAAAGATTTTTATATCTAGAACATATTAAGGAATTATCAAATAAAACTTGGATTCTTTTTAGATTTTTTTATAGATTAAACCAACCATCAGCATGTAATGTTGCTGTTGTCCTGAATCATATTAGTGGTGCACATGGATATGCTTCTTTAACTCATGACCAGTTCAGGTTTTTTGCCTAGATCATTACATAAAATGTGTTTTTTTACATGACAAAACCTTTCTGCTGTTTCTTTTCAACAACATATGTGCTTGTCAGATTTCATCAATTTCATATAAATCACCAGATGATTCTACCTTCTGAGACACAACTGTACTTAGCAACCCCTAATTTTCTATCTCATTGTTTTTTTTTTTCTGTGTAGGTAGTAACTATTGCAGTTTACTCATTTTTTGGCTTCTGTGTGATTGGCCGACAATTCCTGAATCCCGAGAAAGGTTACAAGGACCACAGACTGGACTTGTACGTCCCTGTTTTTACCCTGCTGCAGTTCTTCTTTTACACTGGCTGGCTCAAGGTAACACAGCACCATCATGTATAAGTGCACACTTCCATTCCAGGCTCTATAATATAGTCTTATCATATTTCAGAGGGAAATATGTACTTTTTATTTTTTGTGACAGTTTTAACATTGTGGTTTTGTATGATTTTACTTTTAAAAAAAAGACATCCAATAAGCTCATAAAATACACCTTATGAGCATAAATTGGTTGTTCACAGCAGTTGAAAAGTAAAAAAAATAACAATGATGTGATGCTGAGGTCTTTGTTGCTGCTGTTCTAAAAAGAGATTTCCTATCAAGATTGTCTTTTGGTTTTACTTGAATAACTAATACAACTACGCCAAGCTTATGTATGCGAACTTTCTTTGTTCAACTCATAAACCCTCTAAGTTATCTGGTGACCAATTGGAGGCCCCTGACCCATCAGTTGGGAACAGTAGACTGAGATGTTTACTGAATATCACAGCTGCATGGAGAAAGGCATGCTGAAGCACTGACGCATGCAGTTTTTTTTCCCACTGTTTGCTTGTCCAGTTTCTGTTTCTGTTTTGTAGGTGGGAGAGCTGATCATCAATCCATTTGGCGAAGATGATGATGACTTTGAAACGAACCAGTTGATTGACAGAAACTTTCAGGTTTTCCCCTTCAGACATTCCCCCTAATTATGACTACTAGAAACCTAGAATGAGATGTTAAATCTCTTTCTTTCTCCCGCAGGTGTCAATGCTGGCTGTGGACGACATGTACCAGAATCTGGCTCCAATGGTGAAGGACAAACACTGGATGCAGAGACACTTCTCCATCCCTTACACTCTGTCGACAGCAGCGGAGAGCCTCAGACCAGCATTCAAAGGCTCCACTTATGACATGAGGTAAAGTGAGAGGGATGGAATTTAAGATATATGAGTATATCCATCCATTCATCCATCCATCCACCCTACCCGAACCTTATGGGGTTCGGGTAGCGGGGGCAGCGGCCTGAGCAGAGAAGCCCAGACTTCCCTCACCCAAGCCACCTCTTTCATCTTGTTATGTTATGTTATATATGTGTGTGTGTATTTTATTCAAAATGTAAATATTTGTGAACTCTATTTATAAGTAGAACTGGAATTATATATCAATCCTTCTATGATTATCTTGATTTTTCTTTTTTTTTTTGTAGCTTGTCAAAAATCTTTTTCATTTTTTATAAAAATTTTAATCCATATGATAATGATAATATAATATAATAATAATGATAATATTACATAATGATAATGGGAATATATCATAATTTTCAGTTACAATTTTGAAAATGTAAGTATATTTTTATACTTAAAATTTATTTAACACTTCCATTCTGGACAGTTTGTTGTAATAGCTTGATTTTACATTCCTAAATAAATCACAACCACTGCCATCTTTGGGTTTAAAGTATCTTCCATGTTTTCAGGATGAGTGCTGAAGATCTAGAGATTCACCAGCCTGGAGGCACTCCTATGAACAAACAGCATTTGCACCTTCAGGGCTCTGTGAGTGATGGGCTCAACAGCCTTCTGCAGTGGGGTAAAGGCATCCTGCGCAGTGGGAGCCTCTCTTCTCTGAAGGAAGTCTCGTCAAACCCAAACGAGGCAGACGGGGATGATGAAAGGGAAATAGATGTGATCACTCACAAAGAACAAGAAAGGGGATTAATTAAAGTTTTAATTGAACACAACTAATTGATACTTGCTGTCATGTTTTTGAAAACGTTTATTGTAAACATGACAAAAAAATGTTTGAAAACATTTTTTGGGGAGGTGGAAATGTGACATTGAAAGGTCTCGCTTGTTTTAAACTGTGAACTACAATAAGATTTCATCCTTTTCAGATTTTATTTGTAGACATTTTTGGAAATTAAGCACAAAACTAATTATTTATTTAATTATTAACTATTAGATCTCCTGTTTGCTTAGTACTGTGTCAGAGACCCATTTTATCCTATCTGTCAGAAATCTATGTATTATGAGAAAAAAATGTCTGATATTCTTGAGTAAATAAAATTCCAGATGAAAAATATGTTATTATTATCATTATTGTGCAATTTACTTTAAGTGGCTAAAAACTCTTTGGAGGGAGCTAAAGTGTTTCAAAGCAGAAAACACTGTGACTGAAAACACTGTAAAACCCTGATGACTGTAAGTCTTTCATAAATGAAAACTTTATCGGTATAATGAAAATTATGAATGTTTATGATTGTTGAATATACTGAAATAGGTTTGTCTTCCACACAGGCTCTGTAAGATGTGATTAATGCTATTAAAAAGGTGTATTTAACTCAATCCATAGTAAACCTTTGATTGTGAAAGCCTTGGAGGTCTGAAGCCTTTGTTCAGTAAGTAATCCTCCCTTGCTATAACTGTATTTACATAAATCCACGTGATTTCCCTTAACAACAACAACACTAACAATAATGATATTAAAGTTGCAGTTTATTCTTTACACTTAGATCACACTAATGTATTTAATCGTATCTGACACGAGTTTTTATGAGTTTTTATGAAAACATATTAATCAATAATTAATTCGCAAAAATCCCGGCTGTAGCAAATACCAATTAAAACTCATCCATGCAGATTTATTTTTAATTTCTTTTTTTTAAAGTTGTGTTGGAAGGTTGGATAAACAGTCAGGGTTCGAAAAATGTGAACTTTCTGGCAATTATTTTCGGAGTTCAGCCTTCAAAAGTTAAGAAAATTAAATACTCGACTGAGAAGCTTTTATTTTGTAAAGGAAACAGCGACGGAAGGCCGGAAGGATCAGAAGAGTCTTTGCTCTTCCGTGTTGTCAGAAAACCATAGAATCTGTAACAGGGTGCGGGACACTTGTCAGCAGGTACGTTGGTATCTACTGTTTTTAAGAATTGACCACACTTCTTACTCCGTGAAATGTTCATGTCCCGTGAAGTTTTGTTAAATATGAGCCTAGCTGGCCGCCAGGGTTGTTGATGACAGCTGCGGTGAGGGATGGACTCGTTTACTGAACACCCTGGTAGCATGCTAATGTTAGCGCTCTCACTTTTACCTAATGGGAGGAGGTGATATTTGTGTCAGGGAACTTTGCCTGCTGATTAGCGAATTCCTAGCATTTCAAACAGTGTTCAGATTTTATTAGGAGAGCTAGGAGCCAGTTTAATTAATCGATATTTTAAACGAAGCCAAAGTTTCTAAAGAAAGTTGGGTTTTGTTTGGTTTGACAGGAGCATCCCTGCGCAGCCACGCAGGAAAACAAAAGCGGTGTAATGTCAGCCGATGAGCTCCTGCTACTGCTGAGCTACTGACTGCCACCTTCACGATGGGCGACAACCCTCACCTGCTGCTCGGCAGGATCCGCTTCCTGAACAGGTGCATCGAAACTTTCAGGAGGAGCGAACCGGTGCCCGAGTGTCTGTGTTATGTCCCCAAAGAAGTGTGCTACAAAATCTGCAAGGATTCATCTTCCAGCTCATCCGCTTCCTCCTCCGGTGCCTCTGCGGGAGGCTCCACCGTGGGAAAAACCATAGTCTCTGTCTTCGAAAGCCCCCATCAGACTGCCCACAGTAAGAAAGCATGCAAGTACAACATTGAACCAAAGAAAGGGACATGCATCCGGACAACAGGGGAGGAGTACTGTAATAGCCAGGGCCTTTGGGTCAAAATGAATAAGGTAAGACGCTGTTACTTCCCCTTGGATGCAGTGACATCAGTAAAAGTCTTTGTGCTGCTTGAAACAACAATAACCCTTTGTTTACATACACTTTACATACTGTTACAGTGGTGGATGCTCACATTAAATAATGAGGTCCAATAATCCAGTGAGCCTAAAAGCACTCAGACAGTTTCAGACAGTGGATGAACTGAGTGGCTTTGCTAAGGCTCAGTATAACACAGCTCTAAAAGGGTCAAAGAATAAAAGTATTGAGCTGCAAAGTAACATATTAGGTACATAGTAGTGAAATTTGACCCTCTTTACAAATGAAACTCACATTAACTGATTCCAGTTCTTATATCAAATGTTTTTTCTGAATGAAAGGCAAGACTGAAGATTTCAGTTTGTGATATCATATTAGGATCTTCTCATGTCTGCAGTGATTTTCATCCAAAGATATGCATTAGGTTTAACTGGTAATCTCAGAAAAACAGGTGATCTTGTCACTATCAATAAGAGCTCTGTAAAATGATGAATCATGAATATAAGCTCGAGCAACTGAGTTAGAAAGAGAGAGGTTTATATATTTTTGCCACATTTTATTACAGCAAAAATAGATTAATCTTGATTATAATTATTGCAGTGTATATTGCACAATAATGGTGCACATGTCTATTGTGGTTAAAGTTAGAAATAATGGGTTTTGTTACATACAAATAAGGAATTATATTCCTGTGTTTGGCATCAAATAAAACTATTTCAGACAGTTTTTCAGCTCTTGGCTCTGTATGAGGTCATAGAAAGCTGATATCCCTAATGTCATCTCAGACATGCAGCTCCTCATACCTGCTGTTTAAACCCTCTGGTTGCAAAAGGGCAAGCCATTCAGGAAAACAGTTGGCTTAAAGGTAACAAGGGTGGAGTGAAATATGGATTTTTCAGAAAGTGGATGAACTTTGTATACAAGATAAATAAGAATTTTTTATGAGCTGTGACACAAAATTTAAAATATGGAACTCGAAAAAGGTATTATAGGTTGATTTGTGTGTTCTCAATTATTGTAAATTTGGTAAGAAAGCAAATGTTGACCAGTTGATCCGTGGCTGTCCCCAGGAGCAGCTGGAGGAGCACCGTCCGGGCCAAGATTTGGAGGAAGGCTGGATCCTCGTGTGTAAACACACCGAGGGAGGCGACAGGCTGGTACCCGTGGAGTCACCAGAGACTGTCACTAGGCAGCAGCAGCTCTTTGGCTACGACCACAAGCCCTGCAACAGGTGGGAACAAGTGGTGGATGTGGAGAATGCACTTTACATTGGCGAGAAACCCAAAATCGCAGAGTGTGATGAGGCTGCCATCCAGAAGCTGAGGTGAGTCCGTCTGTGCAAAGTTAAAATGGAAAGTTGAGTTTTCTGGTGCAGCAGATTTTAAAATGAATGCAATTAATGCTCAGTTGAACTGTTTCAGGTATGTTCCTCCTACTTGGACATATGAATGTGATGAGGACCTCGTGCATTACTTCTACGATCACATAGGAAAAGAGGACGAGAACTTGGGGAGTGTGAAGCAGTGTGTGACCAGCATCGATGTGTCTTCATGCTCGGTGAGCAAAATTAAGCCCTCGTCACAAATGAAACTCGCATCGACTGACTTTAAATCTCATTTCAAACAGTCTAAATCTTTCTAAGTATAAAAAAAAGAAAATGAGGATTGTAGTTTGTGATGTCATGTTAAGGTAAATAGAATACTAGTAACTAGTCCGTAAGGTTTGTTTTCTTTTCTTTTTAACGTTGGCAAAACATGGATTGGCGTTCTCGGTGGAGTTACATTGGACCTCTTTCCTGATGACATCAAAAATGCAGTGAAAGGAAACTAGATTGATCTGAGAAGTTTTTATGACTTTAATTTGACCCAGTGACCATCATGATAGACAGTCTAGTATAACATGCATGTAATTATTTGTGGGTATGACAAATATGTATGTATTTATGAATTTAAAATGGGTTTGTTTATGAATTCAGTCCATTCATCAAACCTTGATATTTGCTTACAGGAAGATCCCAGCGGGGGGGCGAGTTGCCTGACAGATGGCGATGTTGAAACTTACTGGGAGAGCGACGGCATGCAGGGCCAACACTGGATCCGCCTGCACATGAAGAAAGGCACTGTGGTCAAGTAAGGAAACACAAAAATTGAGTAATAGTAAAGAATAGTAAAAATAAAGTCAAAGGCTTGGACAGTGCAGTGACTATGACAACAAGATCATTAAGATAAACTGTAATGTAAACTGTGCCACATGCAGTTTTTTGCCTTGTGGTGTAATGTATATATTAATATTAGTATATATAATGGTATGAATATAATGTTTTTGGGTTCTAAAGTAAGAAGTTTGACAACAACTGATCTGGGTATTATACCCAAATTTTGCACTATCCCTATGATGGTGTAATCATCACGTAGAGTTGCTATATTAGACATTTAAAAATGTGAAGCACTTTATGTCTCTTTTTGTTTCACTGATAAGCTGCTGAGGTCTCAATATTTTATTTATTGCCTGTTTTGTTTACTAGTAAGCTGATACTGACTGTGGACTCAACGGATGATAACTACATGCCCAAAAGAGTCACAGTGTTTGGAGGAGAAGGAGACAACCTAAAGAAGCTAAGTGACGTCACCATAGATGAGTAAGTTTTGTCAAACGAGATTATTGCTACAGTTTGCAATTTAACAAAAAAAAAAGTTCAAAAATGAATGCATACTGATTACAGTTTATATTCTACATTTATGTACTTTTACTTTTATGTTTCTAGTAATCTGATAGGAGAAGTGTGTGTGCTTGAGGATATGACTTCCCATTTACCAGTTATAGAAATTCGGATCGAGGAATGTAGAGGTCAGAATTTTTATGTTTTTGTGTCAAACTAGCTGATTTCTGTTTGAATGCTTTTGCAGGAGCTTTTGCACTGAACATAAAGCAACGCTTTTTTCCTCATTTTGGCTTTTACAGAGGATGGAATAGATGTGCGGATCCGAGGCTTGAAGATTAAGTCGTCCTGTGAGAGGGATCTGGGTCTGAACGCTGATGTTTTCCAGTCCTCTAACCTCGTCCGCTACCCACGTCTGCAGGGCACCCCACCAGATATCCTGTACCGCAGAGCGTTAGTTATCCAGAGGTAGGTCAGCGAACATTGTGCCCCATGTACTTTTTACAGAACTAAATATTTGTCTTCGGGCTTGGAAAAAATATCCTTCTTCAACTTCTCAGGTCTTTACCCTCAAGATAAAGTGTTCTGATTGTCCATGTTATCTGTAAACAGAAGGTGTTTCCAGTTTGTGTCTCTTTCTGTCTGCAGGTTTATCAATCTTTTGGACAGCGCGCTCCCGCACCTAGTGCCAGCCTGGGATTACAGCCTGGGTACCTTCAACCAGATCAAAGTGAGCCGTCCTAAAGCTTTTAACATGTCATTTATGATCTGTGCACAACAGCAAGCATTTTTTATGTGTTTCTTTATAACATGTGTCTTTTGGTGCCCATTAGAGCATAAAGCAGTTCTTGCTGCTGTCCAAGCGCCGCTCAGCCCTCATCACTCAGTGCCTGAAAGACTCGGAGACCAGTAAGCCAAACTTCATGCCTCGACTCTACATTAACCGACGTCTGGCCATGGAGCACAGGGACAACTCATCTCTGGACCCAACCTGCAAGAACGCCGTCTTCAACCAGGTAGGGACCAGAAGGAAGCCTAAAATTCAATGTGTAGAGAAGATGTGCAATAATTCAGATGCTTTATTTTTCCTCTTGCAGGTGTATGAGGGTCTCAAGCCGTCAGACAAGTTTGAGAAAACTTTAGATTACAGGTGTGCATTTTATCAGCCTCTTGTGTCCAATATTTAGGACTTTTATAACTCGAGGATTAAAATCTGAATCTCCAGTGTGCCTTTTTGATCCTTCAGGTGGCCCGCTCGTTATGACCAGTGGTGGGAATGCAAGTTCATTGCAGAGGGAATTATCGACCAAGGAGGTGGATTTCGAGATAGCCTCGCAGACATGTCGGAGGAGCTTTGCCCCAGCTCGTCCGAGTGTCCCATGCCTCTCCCGTTCTTCAGCCGGACATCCAATCAGGTAGTCACTATCCCATTGCCGCCTATCATCAGAATGGATATCACTGTTGTTCTAAAAGTGTCTTTTGCTCATCTGTCAGGGTGACTTTGAGGCTAGAGATTATTACGTTCCCACCCCTTCCTGTAAAGAGTTCCACAAATACGAGTGGATCGGTCAGCTGATGGGTGCTGCTCTCAGAGGGAAAGATTTCTTGGTGAGTCTTTTGTAGGTTGTTTGCAATTTTAGAAATAGTGTAAGAATATTTATTGGGTTTTAACAAAAATGTAATGGTTTTATTAAATTATTGTAACATAGATAATTACCATTGTAAATATTTATTAGTTGTAGATATTTGACTTTTCAGACTTGCTGTGTGTTCACTCCTGCAGGTTTTGGCTCTTCCGGGGCTTGTGTGGAAGCAGCTGATTGGGGAAGCTGTCAGCTGGAGTAAAGACTTTGCTGCAGTAGACTCTGTACTGGTGAGGATATTCAAATCATTACATTTACATGGTGGTGTCATTTAAATGTCAAAGCTTTGAAAGAAGAAAAGTCTCTGCTGACTGTGTTTCATAAAAGTACAAGAATTTATTGTCACTATTTTATAATAATTATTAATTTGCTCCTACAGTTTGTTGATCGATTACATTTGTTTCATGTAGCGTTTTGGGTTTGTTTTTTTCTTTTTGCATTAAAATTAAAATCTAGAAGGAATTAACAGATTGGATGGGTTGTTTTCCTGGTTGCCTCACTGTGAACATGTGTTCAGGTAAACCTTCTGGAGGCCATGGAGAACATGGACCAGGAGACATTTGAGTTCCGATTTGGGGAGGAGCTGGTCTACACCACTCTGCTGACGGATGGCTCAATGGTGGAACTGATCCCCGGTGGCAGTAATGTGTCAGTTCGTTATGAGGACCGCAGTGAGTTTATCCGCCTGGTGCAGAAAGCTCGGATGGAGGAGAGCAAACAGCAGGTGGGCTTCACATAAATTGGAATTACCCGTATTTCTTTTACTCTTTAAGCCAACTCTTTGTAAAATACTCCAGTGATGTTTTAGTGGTTTGTACACGTGTGTTACAGATTGCTGCCATACAGACGGGACTGCTGAAGGTGGTTCCTCAGGCAGTGCTGGACCTGCTCACCTGGCAGGAAGTGGAAAAGAAAATATGTGGAGACCCAGAGATCACTGTGGAAGCTCTGAAGCGACTCAGTGAGTGTCCGGCCTGGATTTAAACTGACTTTGACTATAAGCAGACATTTTTCTGTCGTAATTAAGAAAGTGAAATGGGACCATTTGCAAGTAATTTATCCAAGACACAACTGGAAGTGGATAAATTCAAATAAAATTCTAGCTTAGTTTAAACTAAATCTAATTTTAGCAGTGGTATCTGTTATGTTTTCGAATGAATTGTATTTCATTTTCAGTACACCCGTGTATGCATGTGGTACCTTTTTTCACAAGTGGACTTGGCGTAGCTTTAAAAATACAAAACAGGTTGACCTCTTGTGGGACTTTTCCCATCTTCGTTTTATCCACGTTCCTTTCAAATCCTCGACCACAAATGAGGTCTGAGATGTTGTTTCTGTTAAGGTACAAGTTAAGGTGAAGTAATAAGATGCAAGTTGTATTAAGTCACAAAATGCTGCAAGTAACCAAACCATTGTAATCTTTTGTTCTCCCCACCAGCACGTTATGAGGACCTGGAACAAAGTGATGTTAGAGTGCAGTACTTATGGGAGGCGCTGACAAACTTCACCAATGGTGAGTTCACTGTTTATTTTTGCCCCATTTTAAAAATTAGTAAATGGCTCTCACAACATAAACTCTGCACCAATGGCCAAATATAAAAGACAGATAAAGCTTTTGGGTCCGAAAAATGACGCCAATGGAGAAATCCCTTAAATTGCTATTTTTTGTAATGACCAGCAGGGGGCAGATCCTCTGGTGTTAAGAAGAAGACGGGTTGTATAAGATTGAAAAATAAACCTTATCGTGCTTTGTCTATGAGCTCGGTTCACTCTTTCATGGTGAATTTATGGTCTAGGTTCTAGGTTTATATAAAGATGCTAAATTGTATTTGTGTCTGCATTATTCAAGTGCAGATTTTGACCCAGACTGATATTCTTGATTTCTGTCTTCAGAGGATCGCAGCAGGTTTCTGAGGTTTGTAACCGGTCGAAGTCGTCTTCCTGCACCTATCTACGTCTTTCCTGACAAACAAGGGTGAGTTCAAGTGTACGTAGTTATTATTATTTGACTACAATTAGATTTAGATTTGATTGTAATTTGTTTTTTGTTGTTTGTTTTCTTGATTCAGCTCTGAAACGACTGATGCACTTCCACAGTCCTCCACATGTTCTAGTACCCTTTATCTACCCAACTATCCGAGGTATAACAACCCCATGTGCTTTATGTGCACTGTTATTAATGATGCATTGATGATTTAACAGAAGTTAAATCTCTTAAAGATTATTAAGCAGTTTTTGAAGTTGACAGCACTGTTACATTATTGTCTTGTGTTTCCTCTATTCCTTGTTTTGTCCTGCAGTGCGAAAGTTTGTGAGGAGAAGCTGCGCTATGCTGCGTACAACTGTGTGGCCATTGATACCGACATGAGTCCCTGGGAAGAGTGATCTCCCTACTGTTTCACTGACCGCTGCACACGCCACAACTCAGTCGAATCAAGATATCTTGCCAACTTTTCACCATACCCTCACAACTGCCAAATAACCAATAGCTGTATATAATAAATAACTATATGGAAACATGGACGTGACTCAGTATGGTTTTTATTAACTTTTTATGTGTTCAACTCAGTAAAAGATCAAATTTTTCTTCAAGACTCATTTAACCCAGACAAAACAGGAAGAAGTTATCATGACATGTCATGTTTAAATGTTGCTGGTAATAAAAATGAGTAAACAGTGTTTCTAAACCCAAACTGTTAAAAATGATCAAACAGATAAAGTCATCTGTATAACACACGGTCCAATTAATTACTGTTAATAAAATTTTACATCAGATTTACGCATTATATGTATTTACTCATTCTTAATCTTTATTTTATTATATTTGTATCTGAAAACAACCTATTTAAAGTACCTGTGTTACACGTTCTTTAACATTGTCTATTCTTTTATTATACATTTTGAA
Organism: Aulonocara sp. 'chitande type north' Nkhata Bay; assembly: GCF_057382095.1. NCBI lineage: Eukaryota > Metazoa > Chordata > Actinopteri > Cichliformes > Cichlidae > Aulonocara > Aulonocara sp. 'chitande type north' Nkhata Bay. The sequence goes on from NC_141361.1 coordinate 10,787,208, forward strand.
ATGACATCTGTTTTCACTACTAACTCTAAAAATTGTAAAACAAAATAGAAGTTGTTGCGGGGTGTGGTTTGTGACTCAGCCACTGAAGAGGGAGAGGGCAGTGCCAGGGAAGGATGGTCAACAGCAGGTAGCCATCGTTTAATCGTGGCTCCTCTATTTAAGCAGCGTGACGGGACTCGGGGAGGAGAGTTGGAGTACAAAAGCAAAAATAACAACATGGTGATACACAGTGAGAAGCAGACAAAGGCACGCTGAAAGACGCGTGCATGCAAATACATAAACAGAACATTTGCACCATTCCCTGCAGTCATCAAGTCCTTTTGTCACAGCAGTAATTAAATACATGTCATTATCCACTCACCAGCCACTTCATATGGCAGTAATGGCCCAGTCTATAAAAGATCTTGAGCCCAGAGGTCTTTTCAACCTTTCTCTGTTCAACAAATATAGGTGATTATATGATGTGGTGTGATATGGATGTCCCTTACTTATATTTGATGTGTGATTGTGTTCCTACACCACTTTCTTGTTGTTAGTGTCTTTAATGTCTGCAATGGTAACAACTCTGTTATTGTGGTTATATTTGTCTGACAGTTGCTACAAGGCACAGATGGAATTTATAAAAGGACAAGTAAATAAAAATAATACTTTGTTTGGATCTGCCATCCCTTTGGCAAGGTCTGTTAAAAAACTCAACCGTCACTCTTAGATAAGATCAAATTGGTTAGGATGTTCAGGAACAGCGAAATACTTAAGCCTAACATGAGCTGGAGACTGCAGGAACAGTGGAGGGAGTTTTATATCACCATGGACTGAGAGGTTGCTGACCAAGAAAGACTGCCTTGCTTCAAAGTTGATACTTTCAAGCGTGACTGAAATGTGCCGCTGCCCAGATGGACAAGCTAAATACATTCTGGACAAAAGTTTTATGGTCAGACAAGACCAACTGAGTTATTTGGCTGCAGTGACAAGAGGTTTGTTTGGAGGAGTAAAGATGACCTAAAAACATTATACCAGATGGTGGTTGCATCATGCTCTGGGGCTGTTTTGCCGCCAGTGGAACTGGTATATTCCACAAAGTGGATAGAATAATGAGGAGGGAGTACCTTCAAATTCTTATACTTTACTTTGGATCAACAACTAAACTTGAAGGCAGTTGGGTGTTTCAAGAGGACAATGAGCCCAAACACTCTAACAGAACTGGTTTTGAAATGGATGAAGCAGGCTAACATAATGCGTGTGGACTGGCGCTTTCGAAGCCTCAGCCTTAACCTTATTAAAAATGTGTGGATTGTGGGTCCATGCCAGGGAAATCAATTTAAATGAATTCTACCAATTCTGCCAAGAAGAGTGGCCAAATATCCTGCCAGAATTAAGGCAGAACCACAAGTATCTGGTATCTTGCTAAAGCAGATTTTAGCCAAATATATGAGGAGGTGCATGCATATTTTGGACCCTGTGTGGATTAGAGGAAAATAAAGTTCAAATTTGTACATCCAATTCTTGTTTGTTTGTTTTTTTAAAGTTATGAAAGATGTATGTTGCATAAGCAAATAAATCATGAAAGTCCCAGAATTACCATGATATTTATGCCCATGACGAGTGTGTAAACTTCAGACCACAACTGGAAAAAATATGACTTAACTAACATATAGTAACATATATACTATATGTTCTAATCATTTTAGATAATGAATTTCTGATTTTCATGATTTATAAGCCACAGTCATCTAAAATAAAACAAAAAAGGCTTGAGATGTGTTATTGGGATATAAAAAAGTTCACATTTTTGAATAAAATTATGAAAAAAATAAACTTTTTCAGAATATTTCAGATTTTGAGATGCACCTGTATGTGATACCTTGAGCGATATCTGGAAAAATGATAACAGCAAGAGTGAAAGGGAAGGTTTACAAGATGATAGTAGGGCCTGCTATGGTGTATGAAGATGGCGGCACTGCAGGAAGACAGGAGGGAAAGCTGGAGGTTGAAGAACTGGAGATGCTCAGACCTTAATTGAGAGTGACCAGAATAGGCAAGATTATAAATGAGTACATCAGAGGGACACGGTCAGGCTGAGCGATTTGGAGGCAAAGTTAGAGTTTCAAGGCTACCATGGTTTAGACATGTGCAAAGGAGGGAATTGGATATACTGGACGGAGGAAGACCTCAGAGGAGAAGAAGAGCATGCAGAAAGCTGGTGTAACTGAAGAGGATGCAAGGGATGGAGTGAGATGGAGGCAGATGATCTGCTGTGTCCACACATAAATGAAACAGTCTGATGAAGAAGAAGAAAATGAAAACCTTAGAGAATATGAAAGCAATTTTGTACTTTCTGTAATGTTGTTCTGTCTCTGGTAGTGATATCTCGAAACTTTTCTGAGACAATAAAGGAAATCTCGTTCGCTGAAGAGTTAGTTCTCGCGAGACCTAGGGTGTTCAAACCTCCCCATGAGCCCTTGCGGTTCCTCTTTCTAGCCGGCGCCTGAGAATGGGTACGTGTTTTCATGCTCGCGCCGGAGACCGAATCCTTACCCATCTGATGTTTTAACGAAGGAATATTCCAGTAATGGTTTGCTATAGCGATAAATGTTGTCATCTAAATAGAAATAGTTGACTCTTTGCTGTCTATAGTATGTTGAATTTGTTTTAAAGAAATATTTTCTAGTCGTTATCTGAAGCGAGTATCCAAGATGGCTGCACTCAATGGCTATGTAGTTAGCTGTTGAGGCTGAAGCGTCCCCAAAGACTTCTCTTGTGGCTGGTTTGGGACGTTTTATTGTGAAGTAGCGGTGTTTTCGCGTTAATTTGGCTTTATACGAGAAGTGTTGGACATCTTTGCTCGCAAATTCAACTGTTTAGGCTGGTCGAAGTTAGCTTAGTTAGCATGCCTATCGTGATCTTGTCACGCTGCTTGGCTGAGACGCTTAACGTAATAATGTAAATGCTTATGCTTTTTTAGAGAAGTATTTTGTCTAGTTATTGTTGTCGAGCTTAATTCAGCTTTATTTTGTCCTATTTAGAGGCATCTTATTTTGAAAGCTATGTCGCAGGTAGACCCGGCCTGTCTCGTGTCTCCCTTCCTGCATGCTCTATGATGCATTCATGTTCTCCAGTGGGACACCTTGGGCTTCACCTCTAAATGTTCCTTGTTGTGCTTTGGAAGATGGACTGAATTATCTGGTCCACATTCAAACCATAACATGGAGTAGTGGAGCACCAGCCACTTGGAGAATAAAGACTAATGCTCATTGAGTGGGACAGTTAGCAGGCCTGCATGCAGGGTGGAACACAGGAGATGTCACTAGCCACATGTTTTGGTGGCTTTAGGTCCACGTTGGTGATGTAGGGCCCCTGGATTACTACTGAAAACCCAAACGAATATATATAATAGTTGTGGAAATATGTTTATGTCCTGACTTTAGGAATGCTATGATAGCACAGTCTAGGGTGTATTTGTAGCCTAGAAGACTGAGATTTTAAGGTACCAATGTGATGTAGTGGGTCTGTAAGAGCTTCTGAATGCATGTATCTGAGTATTGCATGTAACCAAACTGGTGTTGGTCACTTTGTCAAGATGCTGTTAGCTGTGTTATTATTGGCAAGTCCTGAAATATTGCTGCGTGGTTTTGAGTCTGGAAGTTGGCTCATCTCAGTTTTTTGTTTACTGTTAAAATAGTTTAAATCTGTGTTAATATGCAACACAAGTTGGCTTTGTTAATTTTTAACTTTTTGCAAAAGCAACTACATCTTGCCATTTTAAAGTACCATTTGATTGCTTGAGCGACATGATGAAACTCTTTTATGCGGAATCCAAATCAAATTGCGGACAACCCTTACCTTGGAGAACTGATTGCTCAAGCACAAAAAAATAATCTTCTTGCTAGCATCTTGTTGTTGGCCCAGTAAACTGACTCCTAGTTTTCCGTATTTTACTTTTGCAGGTATCTCAAGGGACAACTGGCATAAACGCCGCAAGACCGGCGGTAAACGCAAACCCTACCACAAGAAGAGGAAGTATGAGCTCGGGCGACCTGCTGCAAACACAAAGGTGACTTTTTTTGCGGGGGGCACCTCTTACCTGATTAGACTGAATAATGTGGTAGCGTGGGTGATGAAAACTTGACCTTAGGTGGGTCTTTTTTTTGAGCCGTTTTGGTTCAAAGCTTTGGGCTTACCAATGTTAGGACTTGTCATAGTTACACTGACACGCTTCAAAGCATATGCATGCTGCTGCTCAGGAAAGGAGGTTTCACACAAATCATTTTATAAACTATAATACAATGTGTTCTTGTTGTTTTTTTTTTTTAAAGATTGGAGCTCGCCGCATCCACACGGTGAGGGTCCGCGGTGGGAACAAGAAGTACCGAGCTCTGAGGTTGGACAATGGAAACTTCTCATGGGGCTCTGAGTGTAAGTTTCTCCTGGAATACCTTTTGATATTCCACACACCTTTCCATGATGATAACTTTGTCCAGTTCTGCTACTGAATGCAAGTGGTGACAGCAAAGACTCCTGAGAAAGACACCTTCTCTCTATTCATAGTTAAATGATTTATGAAACTATGTAGTCAGATTCAATGGGAAGTTTAATGATCGTGCCTGGGTTTTGTGTATTCAGGCTGCACACGGAAGACCAGGATCATTGATGTGGTCTACAATGCCTCCAACAACGAGCTGGTCAGAACCAAGACCCTGGTGAAGAACTGCATCGTCCTTGTTGACAGTCTTCCCTTCAGGCAGTGGTATGAGGCTCACTACGCCACTCCACTGGGACGCAAGAAGGGCGCCAAGCTGGTATGTCATAAGCTCAGTGTTGATGCTTGTAGTTAAAGCATGTTATAACTAGGTTTCGCATTCTCTTGTGTTACTGTGAACGCTTTTTAAATGCTAATGGAGGCACATCGCTTTCATATGCAGCAGCTTTGTCATACCAAAGACTCTTAAGTTTTTTTGTTTTTTTTTTAATGCCTTTCGTCTCCCTTCAGTGGAAGACGTCTTTATTTGTCCATAAACAACCAAAGTACAAGCCTTTTATCTTTATTAACAAAGATAACAGATTTGATATGTGTCTTTCCATGACGATAACTTGTCCAGTTCTGCTACTGAATGGAAGTGGTGATAGTAAAGACTCTGAGAAAGACCTGTCAACTGAAGTTGCTCATTAAAAGAACATTCAAAGCATGTGGTTTTTGTGCAGTAATTTTTTGCAACATCTAAAGAGCTTTGCTTTCCCATCCTGATGCAGAGCCCTGAGGAGGAAGAGATCCTGAACAGGAAGAGGTCAAAGAAGACCCAGAAGAAGTACGATGAGCGCAAGAAGAACGCCAAGATCAGCTCACTCCTGGAAGAGCAGTTCCAGCAGGGAAAACTGCTCGGTAAGTCCAACATTTGTGGCAGAATTATTTTTACTTGGATAAGTGGTGAGTGCTGTTTGAAAGTTTTCATTTTGGAGTATGAAAGTGTAATCATGTGTGGCAGTTTATCTTGTGCATATGTGTTAAAATACAAATACCAGGGCAGTGTTTTTGGTGTATTTAACAAAAAGGTTTTCACTTTCCACAAGAATTATAAATAATTTTGAGCGACTGTTTAAAAATTTGCTAGGAATAAAATATTTGTATTTTTATTGAAAGGTCAAATGACAGGAGATGCTCTCATTGCCTTAAATATATTTCTGCAACATCAAACCCACACATCTGAAACTTGATGTACTGACCTTGATAATGTGACTGACTCTGCTTCCATCTTCCTTCATGCAGCTTGCATCGCCTCCAGACCCGGCCAGTGCGGCAGAGCAGACGGCTACATCCTGGAGGGCAAGGAGCTGGAGTTCTACCTGAGGAAGATCAAGGCCAAGAAAGGCAAATAGATGTACAGCTGTTTGATACGTCAATAAAATCCAAACGTCCCACAACTGTCCACTGTGTCTGCTCTTTCACTGGATGTGACTGTTATTTGTGCATTCAATCAGAACTGGATTTTCTTTTCCAAGGCTAACTGGGGGTAAACTGATCACACATTATAATTAGTGACAAATATAAAAATGTAGATTTCTGACTGCCTTCAGGTCTGCATGCGTTAAAGAGTGCATTAGATGAATTGCTGAGTTGGAGGAGTATTCAGATCTGAGTAAAAGCAACTATTTAGAATGACATTCCCACACCTATTTTAATGAGGAAAGGCCTCTGCTGCTTAGGTGTTGGTGTAAATATAAGGCAAATACTTGTTAATGTCTGTTCGTTACATTAACACTGCTTGTGTTGGAGTCGAGGTATGACTTTTAACACTTAGCAGTGGATTTGATGCAAATAACCAGAAAAAATCTTGAGGGTGTTTTATTTCTGCCAATGTAGCCTGCAAATATTGGATAACATATTTGAGAGGTAAAATGTTATGAGTGTGTGTGTGTGTGTGTGTATAGAAAACGAGAAAAACGAGAAAAACTTTTTACGGAATAAAACTCAAAGTAATGTCAGTACGTCAACGCTTTGAATGCTGCATGCTCGTACTCTCTCCTGCACTCCTTATTATCCATGGTTGATCTAATCAGTAATCTAAATACTTTTTTTGCTATAGTAATCCCGTACATTACTCTTTAGTTGAAAAAAGTAACTGGATTACAGTAACGCGTTACTGCCCATCTCTGGTAGTAACTGTCAGTCTTTCGTATCACTGTGGAGGAGCTTTTTTCCACTTTTCTTCGCAAAATTGTGTTAATGCAAGCGCAGACGGTTTTCATTATTTCAAGCAGGGTTAAGTCAGGATTTTGACATGGCCACGTAACCCTCCATGGTGTGTTAGTTTTATGCCAGAGGTTACAGGAATCAAACCTTCCAGAGAATTGAATTTCTCGGTCCACAGAACATTTTCTCTCTTGGGGATCATTAGATATTTTTTTAGAAAATGTGAGATGAGCCTTTGGAATTCTCCCATGGATGCCATTTTTGCCCAATCTCATTCTTATCACTGAACTCCGACCTTCACTGAGACTCTGAGTTCTTTAGATGGTTTTCTGGGTTCTTTTGAGACCTCTTGGGTGAGTTGAAGTCGAAGCGTTGACTCCTGAGAAGGTTCACTGCTGTTCCAGGATTTCTCTATTTGCAGATAATGACTCTCACAATGGATCACTGGAGTCCCAAAGCCTGAGAAATTGCTTTGTAACTCTTTCCAGGCTGATAGATGTCAATGACTTTGTTTGTCACCTGTTTCTTTAGATCATGGGACACACAATGTGTTTGTTTTAGTCTTTGTCACTTTGTCAGGCAGGTTCTATTTAAATAACTTCTTGAGTCTGGCAGTAGTTAGTTTAACTCAGCTTCCCAAGAAGACATGGTTATGAAATCATCATTTAAAATCTGCAATTTTTTTTATTTACTTGTGTTATTCTTGTCTACAGGGAGTGCAGAATTATTAGGCAAATGAGTATTTTGTCCACATCATCCTCTTCATGCATGTTGTCCTACTCCAAGCTGTATAGGCTCAAAAGCCTACTACCAATTAAGCATATTAGGTGATGTGCATCTCTGTAATGAGAAGGGGTGTGGTCTAATGACATCAACACCCTATATCAGGTGTGCATAATTATTAGGCAACGTCCTTTCCTTTGGCAAAATGGGTCAAAAGAAGGACTTGACAGGCTCAGAAAAGTCAAAAATAGTGAGATATCTTGCAGAGGGATGCAGCAGTCTCAAAATTGCAAAGCTTCTGAAGCGTGATCATCGAACAATCAAGCGTTTCATTCAAAATAGTCAACAGGGTCGCAAGAAGCGTGTGGAAAAACCAAGGCACAAAATAACTGCACATGAACTGAGAAAAGTCAAGCGTGCAGCTGCCAAGATGCCACTTGCCACCAGTTCGGCCATATTTCAGAGCTGCAACATCACTGGAGTGCCCAAAAGCACAAGGTGTGCAATACTCAGAGACATGGCCAAGGTAAGAAAGGCTGAAAGACGACCACTGATGGACTGATGAAATGAGAGTGAGTCTTGATGGGCCAGATGGATGGGCCCGTGGCTGGATTGGTAAAGGGCAGAGAGCTCCAGTCCGACTCAGACGCCAGCAAGGTGGAGGTGGAGTACTGGTTTGGGCTGGTATCATCAAAGATGAGCTTGTGGGGCCTTTTTGGGTTGAGGATGGAGTCAAGCTCAACTCCCAGTCCTACTGCCAGTTTCTGGAAGACACCTTCTTCAAGCAGTGGTACAGGAAGAAGTCTGCATCCTTCAAGAAAAACATGATTTTCATGCAGGACAATGCTCCATCACACGCGTCCAAGTACTCCACAGTGTGGCTGGCAAGAAAGGGTATAAAAGAAGAAAAACTAATGACATGGCCACCTTGTTCACCTGATCTGAACCCCATTGAGAACCTGCGGTCCATCATCAAATGTGAGATTTACAAGGAGGGAAAACAGTACACCTCTCTGAACAGTGTCTGGGAGGCTGTGGTTGCTGCTGCACGCAATGTTGATGGTGAACAGATCAAAACACTGACAGAATCCATGGATGGCAGGCTTTTGAGTGTCCTTGCAAAGAAAGGTGGCTATATTGGTCGCTGAATTGTTTTTGTTTTGTTTTTGAATGTCAGAAATGTATATTTGTGAATGTGGAGATGTTATATTGGTGTCACTGGTAAAAATAAATAATTGAAATGGGTATATATTTGTTTTTTGTTAAGTTGCCTAATAATTATGCACAGTAATAGTCACCTGCACACACAGATATCCCCCTAAAATAGCTAAAACTAAAAACTACTTCCAAGAACATTCAGCTTTGATATTAATGAGTTTTTTGGTTTCATTGAGAACATGGTTGTTGTTCAATAATAAAATTATTCCTCAAAAATACAACTTGCCTAATAATTCTGCACTCCCTGTAATATTAAAATGTGTTCGATAGACTAAAATATGTTTTGCAAATATTCAAAACTACTCAACTTTTAATAGAGAGTTTGAGTGTTTCCTGTCCAGAAAACAGATGCAGTACTTCAAAATCATTTAGTAACTGTATCATAGACACCTTTTGTAGTCAATAGCTGAAAAACTCATGGACATCACCTGTCCTGTCCTGCTCTGCCAGGCCTGAAAAGCATGCTCTGTTGGGTTGACTTGACCATTAAAGAATATCTCATTTCTTTAGTTTGAGAAACTCTCAGGTTGCTTTTGCAGTATCAGTTTTGCAGCATTTTTTTGAATCTGTGCAGAGTAGAGCCCTGTACACTTCACAGTACATCCTGCCACTTCTTCTTTCTTTTTTTTTTTTGCCTGTCCCGTTTGGATCTTTAGCCATCAGAATTGTTGTCTGAAGGCCAAGAAAGATGCCAAGCGGATTTACTTTACCAATTGGATCATCATGGCCTTGTCATATTTGATTGACCTTTATTATAATTAAGTATTTATTTTACTTGATTTTCGGTTGTTACAGACGGGGTAGACATGACTGGGGGATAGGACAGGGAGAAAGAATGAAAGAAAGAGAGGGAGAGAAAGAAAAATAGAGGGGAGAAGAGATGGTGAGAAAGGGGAAAGAAAGAATTGAAAAACAAACAAAACACCTGGATCACCTGTATGGAGATAAGAAAAAACAGAAGAGAAAACAAACAAAAAAGAGCAACATAATAAATACAACACCATCACAATAAAGTAGCTAACAGTAGCTAACAGTAGATACTAAATATTACATGTTACTGTGCAGTACGCATGATTGACAGCGCACAATGTGATTTGAGGTAGCAGCCAACAAAGGTGTAGTTTGTGTCTGTGAACACCTGTGTGGATCAGCACGGAGTGTGGGGAGCCATAGCCCCGTCCCCCAGAGCATGAAGCAGGTATGGAGGAGATCCAGGCCCTAGACATCCAGAGGTCCCAGAGTACGAGGACCCGAGGAAGACCACCAGGGGGGCAACCGTGTCACCCTCCTGGGAAGAGCTTTTTGAACATTTTTTTAATGAGCATGAAGCAGAGGTGGGACCAAGTCATTGTTTTGCAAGTCTCAAGTAAGTCTCAAGTCTTTATCCTCAAGTCTCAAGTCAAGTCTCAAGTAATGTCAGGCAAGTCAGAGTCGAGTCTCAAGTCACTGGTGTAAAAGTCCGAGTCAAGTCACAAGTCTGAAACTTTGAATTTCAAGTCCTTTCGAGTCTTTAAAAAAAAAACGAAAAAAGAATGTTGCAGTTATGCTAAATGTAAATATTAGACCATGTAATTTTAAAATCTGTGTTTTTCTCAACACATGACAAAATAGTGAACTTAGAAAATATACACAAATTGTGAAATTGCACCTCTTTAAAATGCAGCTCAATTAAACCTAGCTCCAAGAATAATTTTCACCGACAGTTCTGAGATAAGCTGCATGTTATTCTTGGATGCGGTTGTAGGACCGGCTTTAAAATCGCATGACAAAAATATCATACACATTAAAAAAAACTGTATCACCAACGTAGCCTGGACAACATTTGCTAGTTAGATGAAGTCAGCTATCTCATCTTAGCATATTTATATGCATATTTATAATTATACGGTTCTTGGAGTGAGTGCACACACTCATGAAGTTTAGTAACTTCCGGTCACTGCAACAAGCCCAGGTACAGTTTACCGACGGATGGGTACAGGACCTTGAAATGCACCGTGTAGAACGAAAGACCATCGTACGTATCATAAGTTTACCAGTCTCACAAATTGTCGTCATAAATACACATTCCTTAACCGTTTATTAATAGGACCTTTGAGCTCAACGGTAATTAATTAGTAGTGGAAATAATTTCTGGTAGCGTTACAGAAATGTAGCAGTGACAATAGTACTGTATGTTGTAATCGCACTGGGCAATTAGTGATACAAAACAACTGTTTTATCCTGTGAATAAAAGTATATGTTTTTGTCAGTGTACCATAATAACAGAAGCGAAACGCAATATTGTGTCAGGACAATTCACTATTTATGCACAATAAACAAAGGAGCATAGCACGACAATTTCTGTTCAGCGCCAGACTTGCTTGTAACCTATATCACCAATTATGTTAAGAAAAATGACGCATTAACTACAACAGCAGACTGACCTTCGTGTAAATGCTTGGAGCAGACTAACCTGTGAGCTGGAGTGTTCTGGGACGTTATATTTGATCTTTGAATGACAGTACAGTTTGTATGAAGGTGGAATTCAGTCAATGAATCTAAGCATCATCAGCTTAAATTCAAATTCATCTCAGCTACACTTGATGTGACCTGACTCTGACCATGAGCACCACAACCACTGTTCACCATTCACACACCGTAACTTTAAATCCATCACAGTACAACCAGCTAACCTGTTTACCCTGTGCTAAAAAGCAGCGGATTTTAATGCAACCTTTTAAAAACACAGTTAGTCTGCTATGGTTTGTTTTGCAGCAGGTTTCACAATATGAAAAAAAATCTGATTCTAACATCTGATTAAAAAACACAGGACTTACAAGTGAACTTTAAATTTTCAGTTTATTAAATACCACAGAGAACAGGATTGCCTTTCATGCGTCACTGTTTATGGTGAAATTGGTTTGATGTTTGAAATAATAATAATAAGTTCCCTCAAATGCGTTAAGTCAAAAGTAAAGTCTGTTTTGAAATGTAAGGAGTAGATAGTACAGATATTTGTTTAAAAATGTAGGGAGTAAATGTAAAAAGTTGTCAGAAAACAAAACTACTCAAGTTAGGTACAGATGCCTGAAAATTCTACTTAAGTACAGTAACTAAGTATTTGTACTTCGTTACTTTCCACCTGTACAAATTCTCCATAAATGTGCACTAAAGCCTAATCTTGGTCGTGTTTTATTTTAGTTAATGATTATTTTTTGGGGGAAAAACATCTAGGTTTAGTTTCGTTTTATTTGGCTAAAGTAATCTTTCTGTGCTTTAACGCATTTTAAAGTGATATCTGCTGTAAGGTGAAGCTTTTAAGTAACTAACTGGGGTAAAAGTCACAGTCACGGCCAACCAATGACACGTGACTAATGTCACTGCTTTGATTGGGTGAGAGGACGCTTATGTAGAAGTAGGGCAAAGGTAGAACACGGTTAGTGTAGAGAGTCCTCTGGTGCAATAACAATGCTGCTGAACAAGGTAAAATTCTCTATCTTAACAATGATCTACCTGTCTCTGTTGTGGGTTAACTCCTTAAAGATTTTCTGTGAGCACCTCCCGATTGACAGTTTATCGATCTTCATCCGATTTTCTGCACGTTTAGCGACTACGTCACACGCTAGCGTTAGCTAGCTCAGTGCTGTAGCGTTATGAGACGTTATCAGAGGAATGTTCATTTAGTCTACATGTAAAAAGGTTTCTCCTAAATCTACACGTAATTTTATATTGTCAAAATACGCATTAGTGCATTAGTTACACCAAAAGGTTTACCTTTTTAAATTGGACTAGGCAACATTGGAGTTTTCAAAGAAATTTAAGAGACAGACTCTACCCCTTTATAAATCTCAATGTTACATCTCAGCAAACAAACAAGCGATTGAAAAGCACTGTTACAGAAGTAAACAGGAATATGAAGACACAACTGTCAAACACGGCAGTAAAAGACAAATAACTCAACCATTAATGCTCCTATTCCTGGGTTGCAGCCAAACATTACCACGGCTCACAGGCTTATGAATATGAGTAAAGAATTCACGAACAGGAAACTCGCAGTGCTAAGAAAGTGCCCTCACATTAGGCTTTTTGTGTCATTTTCATGGGTGGTGATTAATGATTCTTAAGTTTTTAATTTAACAGGTGTGAGGTGTCACAAACTGTCTGATGCATACCTATATTTTTTACATACAGGTCCTCAGAGCTGGTGTGCGGTGTGGGATCCGTCTGCAGAGCTCTTCTACAGCTACAGCCAGTGCCACAGCATCTTCCAGCAGCCCTGCTCCACCCCTTGGCTTCTCATTTGGTAAATAGGCTGTAGGCCTTGGTAATATCATTTTGTTTTTAAAGTAGGGTCTCATGTAACTGATGCATGAAATTCTTGTTTAGCAAATAACCGCTCCAGTGATGTAGTTTATAGGGATCTATTAAAATAAAGCTAAAATGCTTTGTTGCTTCTTTGGCCCACAGAGTTGACCGATCAGCAGAAGGAGTTCCAGCAGTTGGCGAGGAGGTTTGCACGAGAAGAGATCATACCTGTTGCTCCTGCTTATGACAAGAGTGGTGAAGTGAGTAAAGCGAGGATTGGGCTGCTGTAGCGATTGTCAAATTTTAAAAAAAACATTTTTTTTTACTTCATATATGTAGATGTGCTTGTACTGTTGATGTCTGTAGAGATTTTCAATTACGGTTATCACTTAGTAGGTCTATAGTCAGGGGTGCACATAAGTGGTCCGCAGGTGCGCATTCGCTGTCAAAATAAAAGACGCGCATCAGATAAGAAGTTGCAACGCGTGTTTGCGTACATAAGATTTTCTGGAGGAGGACAGACATTTGTTTAGAAGTCGTAAAGATGTCGAAGAAGCAAGCTCCTATAAGCAGTTACTTTGGTGTTCCTCCACTTACAAAGAAATGTCAGGAGTCCGAACCACAAAAGAATCGCATATTCTCAGAAAAGTGGTTGCAGGAGGTGAGCTGGCTTCAAACAAATGATGAACGCACAGATTTTGGTGCAGAATATGCCGTGAAAATCCCACTCTAGCGGACAAAGTGTGTGTGTGTGTGTGTGTGTGTGTGTGTGTGTGTGTGTGTGTGTGTGTGGATATTTGCTTGTGTACACAGACTTGTCTTTAACCTTTCTATTTTTTTTCCTTTGGCATGATTGTTAGAGGCTTAGTAGAATCACAATCAGAAACATAATGTCTTTGTCATTGTTACAGGTACAACGAAATTAAAAGTGGTAACACTGACATGTTGTCTCCCTTTACAGTATCCTTTCCCCATCATCAAGAAGGCGTGGGAGCTTGGTCTGGTTAACGGTCACATTCCACAGGAATATGGTGTGTTGCATTCTTATTTGAAATTTAGTGGCTCATTCTAAACTTTGCTTTGCATGGATGAGATTCATTCACAGGTAAAATATTAGTGCAGTCTCCATCATACCATACATGTTGCCTTTACATAAAGAGATAATACAGATAGCTGTAATGTTGTTGCCTAGTGTGACCATGTTTGCTGTTCCTGGGGGAAAATGGCAGTGGACATGTGTTAATTTCAGGAAACTCGACACACTGAACACTGCATTTGAAAACCTTATTTGTTCCTCTTTGTTTTCAGGTGGAATGGGTTTGTCGAGCTTTGACAGCTGCCTCATCACAGAGGAACTGGCTTATGGATGCACAGGGATGCAAACTGCCATGGAGGCAAACTCTCTCGGAGTAAGTTATTCACAGCTTGCTTATTTATTTATTTATTTATTTATTTATTTAAGGCCCACCAAGACACAAACCTAGAACCAGATTTAGAGCCTTTAAACTGGCTTTGTAACTTGTTTAAATATGTTTTAGAACCTGTTGTTGCAACTGATCCACCAAAAATGGACTGCTGCCAAGCATATTGTTTATTTAGCAAATTATTACAAATACAATTTTGCTTCAAGGGGCCATATATTATCAGAATCTGACTCTCATTCCACATTCAGAGGAGAAAATGTCTCCTAAAGTAAGGGAAAAGGAGAAGTCTTAGCCAGAGAGGCATAATTTTTCAGTACATATGGACAGGAATCGGAGCAGGTACCTCTGTCAGTGCGCCCCAGGGCAGCTGTGGCTACAATGTAGCTTGCCATCACCAGTGTGTGTGAATGGGTGGATGACTGAATGTAGTGTAAAGCGCTTTGGGGTCCTTACGGACTAAGTAAAGCGCTATACAAATACAGTCCATTTACCAAGAAGACAATTTAAAACGAAAGCCAATAAACAAGAGTTTGGCAGCAGGACAGAACTCATATCAGGGATGATTAAAAGTTTATTTTGAACCCGGGGGGAAACTTGGGGGTTTATGTAATCAGCCATCACGGGCTCTCTGGAGCCAGCTTTTGACTGTTCATCAGCCAGCTGTTTAGATTCACACGTACAAAAGTATTTCATGTTAAGAAAATAAGGCTAATGATGTTTTCCCAAAGTTTATTTCATGCATATTGAGCACAGAGGAGAAGAGTAGCTGTGTTAGAATGAACTGTATCTGTTTTCCCCCACACAGCAAATGCCTGTCATTATTGCTGGCAGTGATGCACAGAAGAAGAAATACCTGGGACGGCTGACTGAGGAGCCTCTCATGTGTGTAAGTATTTAATTGGAAACGATGACATGATTTGATATTTGGAAGAATGCAGCATCTAGTGATATTGCTTGTTCTGCAGTAGTTCAATCATCTACTGCAGAACATGCATACAGATAAGAGTGCCCTCATATATTTTAAGGAATATTTCTTTCCTCTGTAATATTTGATAGGGAAATATTAGATCTTTAACTGTCATGGTTACTACTCTTGATTTTAGTTAAGTGTCAATGTGCCAAACTGTCATCTAGAATTAAAGTACTTACAAACATTCAGTTCAGGTGTTTCTTGTGGAGAATGATGGCGTCATATTTTTAGGTGCTAATTCTCATTCTTGCTGTTTCACACTTGGGTGCGAGCCTCTGCAGTGTCAGCTGGAGGCTGTTGATTTATCCCTCTAAATCACTAACCTCACTTATGGCTATGAGCTCTGGGTAGTGACCAAAAAAATAAGATGTGGATGCAAGTGGTGGTTTTCTCTGGACTGGCTGGCCCCTTCCTTGGTGATGGGGTGAGAATTTCAGTCATTTGGGAGGGAGTCCGAGCAGAGGTGCCGTTGCCATATGGCACAATGAGCAAGCTGATATGGTTTGAGGATCTGATTGAGATTCCTTCTTGGTGCCTCTTGGGTAAGGCGTTCTGGGCATGTCCTACCAGGAGGAGGCAGAAATTATGTCTTTTGGCTGGCCTGGGCACACCTCGGTGTGCCATGAGCTGGAGGAGGTGGCTGGGGAGAGGGAGGTCTGGGCTCTTCTGCTTGGGCTGCTGCCTCTGAGACCTGGCCCTGGATAAGCAGGAGATGATCAGGCTCAAACTTCTCCATGAATGAATTTCCATAATTGGGACTGAAAGGGCTACCCAGTGAGACTTCCTGTTTCTGTAAGGGAGAGTTCTTACTAAACTGTTTCTGCTAATTTAATGAGGAATTCTGTGGACGGACTTCCGTAGACCTCAGTGGAAATCTGTAATATTCAGTGGACTCACGAGCTTATCTAGCAGCACTACTGGATGACCTTTATCAACATTAGCAAATGACAAATCATAACTGAGAGATCTTTTAGAGCCTTTCATGCAGCGAGAATTTTAAAAAGAACATTTTGTTGCTCTAGGAAAAACAAAAAGAACTTAACTTCTTCTTCAACTAAACAACAAAGTTGATACAGAGGCATTAGATTCTGGTGCAAATAAAGAATTTCCTAGATTTTAATTTCTTAATTGTAATCCACTAATTGTTTGCTCCTCATTTTGGTAAATGGTTTGTACAGAGGGAGTGGTGTCCAGAGTCTTTACATTCATTGAAATAATTTGGTGTTATTGCAATTAAGTGTTGCTTGTAAATTGACATTTTTTATTTTTTAAGATGGTTTAAAAAGAAGATAATTCCTGATTACTTAACTGTCTGTTTGGATAAGTTGATTTATGCTGGATGTCCTGAAGTCCTCTTTGCGTGTCCATCTGTACCTCCTGCCACTCTGTGAACCTTGTTGTAGATGACTTTTTTTTTTTTTTTGGTGCAAACCGTTCTGCTCGGTGATGCTAAAAAGTGGATCACTACTTCAGTGGAGAGCCCGTCTGATGACTGGTTGCCTACCCTTTTGTGCTCTCTGTGCATCCTTTCCATCCACTGGGATCGCCAGTTTGATGTTCCATGCGTATAATCCAGCACCTCCTGTAGACGCTTCTTGAGCTTTATCACAGAAAGTTCTTCTTTATAGGAACTTTTGTAATCTTTAAGTCGCTATGACCCACCTAAAACTTTGAAGGACACTGGCAGGCAGTTGCATCACAAATGTCTTTAATATATGGTAGAAACAAACACACTTCAGCCTGTGGCTTCAGTTTCTACGACCTGTGGCTGTGACTCTTTTTAAAGCACCACCTTAACATATGGTGGGCGCAGGTGACGTCAATAATCAACCCAACAACAACAAACACAATGACAGAGCATTTAAATTTCAAGTTTGTTTATTAATACCCTTTACAGAATAAATGGTAACAAATGAAGGAAAGTTTGTTTGTGTAGGAGACTTTGAACAACAAGGCAGTTCAGAGTGCTTCTTGTTATACCGTCATGCCTTATTTATCTTGTAAAAAGGACCATAAACTCTGTGTCTTACTACTGTGTGCTGACAGCAGCAAACATGCAATGAAAGACGGTGCTGCTGTTCTCAGTTTAACTCCTGTGTGGGTTTCTGCAGGCGTACTGTGTCACTGAGCCCGGGGCAGGATCTGACGTGGCTGGCATCAAAACACGAGCCGTAAAAATGGGCGATGAGTATGTTGTTAATGGGCAGAAGATGTGGATCACCAACGGAGGGAAAGCTAACTGGTGTGTGCTCACAGTTGCTGCTGATGTATTGCAAAGTTGTAGTGATCAGTTTTAAAGGGCATTCGTCCTCAAGGCCACTCTGAATGCTGAAATTTGCACTACTTTTCTCTCTGACTACTACAGCAACTTCTGTCTGGTAATTTAGTCTCTAATACTTTTAGGTACTTCCTGCTTGCTTGCACTAACTCAGATCCCAAGTGTTCAGCCAGCAAGGCTTTTACTGGCTTCATTGTGGATGCAGACACTCCGGGAATTCAAATAGGAAGGAAGGTGAGCTGAAAAAGAGTCTTTTAAAACATTAAGCACATTCTTCAGTGAGTAAATCATATTTTAAATGTTGGAGAAGTTTGATGCTCTGTTCTATAAACATTAGACGTGTAATGTCAGATAATTTACTGAGTAGTGCAAATGATAGCGTTGTTTGTTAAAAATTATATGTAATAAAAGGAGGAAAAATGTTCAGTTTGTAAATGTATCCCATTTTAAATTTTATTTTGTTTTTGTGCCTGTAGGAAATGAACATGGGCCAGAGGTGTTCTGACACGAGGGGCATTACCTTTGAGGATGTGAGAATACCGAAGGAGAATGTCCTGATCGGAGAGGGATCTGGATTCAAAATTGCCATGGGTGCCTTTGACATGACCAGGCCACCAGTAAGTTTTCCAGCTGTGACAAAACCTAACATCTGTAACGACTACTGTGCATAGCTTCATCTTTACAAGAAGTAAAGACATGATTCATCTTTTGGCATCAAATTATATCTGCAAATAAAAGGATTAGAAATTGGAGTGCAAAAATCTGAAGTTATTGGTCTTTAAAGGTGTTAAGCAGTGGATTTCTCCCCCCCCCCCCCTGTCATTTGAATCTAATTTAACTTGCTACAGTTTAAGGGATATATATTGTGCTCCTGGAGAATTAACACTTGCAGCTAAGGAGAATATCTTATTATTTTCACTGTCTAATATTGATCAAAGTTGTCTCTGAGCTTGTAGTTTGAGTGTGACTCAGCAGTACAAAGATGCACTAGTGTGGGCTCTTAAATTTTCAAACGTGTGCTAACAAATATGAACCATGATTTTAAATGGCGATAATTGGGTGCCAGTTTGGCTCAGTGGTTGACCATGTGATTGCATGGCCAGAAAAGCAGCGGTCCAGGTTCAAGTCTGACCTCCTGCCCTTTGCGGCCTGTTTTCCCCCTCTCTCCCCGCTTTCCTGTCAGTCCACTGTCTCTATCCTATATAGGCAAAATGCCAAAGAAAACCCTGGCTTTGTTTCAGTTTATGAGCTGCCTCTGTTACAACAGGAACTTTGAAATGTAGTAAAACATCAGCAGGAAACTAAACAAGGACAACAGTGGATGCAACATCACCAGATTTAAGGACAAAAGTTTAAACTTGTAGCTGAAGATTTGTCTGAGCATGGTTCATGTATTTGCTCCAATGCAGGTGGCAGCAGGAGCTACCGGCCTGGCACAGAGGGCACTCGACGAAGCCACCAGTTACGCTCTGGAGAGGAAGACCTTCGGCAAAGTTATTGCTGAGGTGTGTTCATGCATTTTGTTTGTCCTTTAAAATCTGGGTATCCTTAATTGGACTGCTTTTTGTTTTAAACTCAGATGAAGAAAAGATCAACGTGCTTCTGTTTCTTGATTTGCAGCACCAAGCTGTGTCCTTCCTTCTGGCTGAGATGGCGATGAAGGTAGAGCTGGCTAGGATGGCGTACCAGCGTGCTGCCTGGGAGGTGGACCAGGGCCGCAGAAACACCTACTACGCTTCCATCGCCAAGGCCTTCGCAGGGGACATCGCCAATCAGGTGGCCTCTGATGCTGTTCAGATATTTGGAGGCAACGGCTTCAATAGCGAGTACCCTGTAGAGAAGCTCATGAGGGATGCAAAGATCTACCAGGTGGGTGACAATAATGTGCAACTATGCACTACTACACCATCTCAGCTTCATCTTCTTTAATTAATCTGATTTCTTTTGTAGATCTACGAGGGCACAGCTCAGATCCAAAGGCTCATTATTGCCCGAGAACACCTGGGAAGAGCCAAGAAATGAAGTCTGCTCATCATCATTTAAACTTACATTATGTATACCAAACACAAAAAGTATTTGTTTCTGTTCTATTTGGCCACTTGAACTCAGGATAACGATCAAAATTTTGCATTAATGTCACTTCATCCTACTGCGGTTTTCAAGAGTGATCCAGATCAACAAGACTCATCAGCCTCCTTTTGCCTCATAATTCACGATGCCATAAGTTACACCAATCCAACAAGTCGCAGAATATGACACAGCTATGTCCTGATCACAGAACAGTTTCTGTTAATGATGATGGTGGGGGGCCTATTGTGTAGCATTAATAGTGTGATCTACCAATTGCCTGTTGTGCTGTGAAGCTTCTGCTGATGAACCAGAACTATTGGGACTAAAGTTAGTGCAAGCCTAGTCCTTTTTTCTAACCTTCAGCCTTACTCTGTTGCTGCAGTACTTGAACAGTGTGATTGGTGTTTGATCACATTCACTCTTCTTTGCATCAGGAGTTTGATAAATGGTCATTAATTTCTTCATGCCTTACTCTAAGCCTTTTCTCTCAGTTCTGGCTCTCATACTGATCTTTGCTTGTTTTTTAAAAAACAAAAGGTTTTAAATGTAGAAATGAATTTCTTGCCAGAATGTGTAAACATACTGATGAGTGTAAAATTGCATGCTGTCTGAAAACAGTTTGATTTTACATTTAGCTGCTGTCTCTTCTAGATTTCAAATGAATATCCAGTGTAAAGCGTCAGCTTTACGGCTTACCTGTGCAGACAAGGCACGTGTGGATGAGCTGACGATAGACCGTTGTCACATCATAGAGAATTGTGTCCATAAATTGTCACTGAATAAATTATTTCATTCAGTCTAAACATTTATTTTTCTTTCTTCTCCTTTCTCCCATTTGCTAAATAAACAAGCAATTTGAGTCTTTTCTAAATTTCATTTCTTCTGAGTCCTCCACGTGCTGAGAGAAAGCTCATTACCTAATGACAGAGCATTCACAACCATGTTGTTTTTTTTATTTCTTTTTATTGCAAGCTTCACTTGTTAGGAATCTGTCAAATATTCATTATATTTATTAAAACAACTTCTTTAACTTTAAAAAGTCTGCTTCATTTTCAGTTCTGTAATTGAAGTAATCTGTGTAGATAACAGCCATATAGTCTTCAAGACACAACAGCAGCACTAATGTCCTTTATGTAAAGGCTAGGTGTAAGACACATTGCTCATGTGTGGGTTTGTTAGAATCCAGTCTTCTAGGGGGACAGAGTGGGGAGTGAGTTGAGGAAGGAAGGAGTTCAATATTTTGAAGCTGTGTATCAGTCTGATGGAGGAGGTCACCACAATACTGACTGCTAGGCAGGTGTTACAGTTGTCGAGGTGGGAGGGCAATGAAGCAACCAGTGATCTTTTCTGCTGCATTTACTATGTGATTCAGGTGGAGTTTCCAAACCACACAGTGATGTAGCTGGTCATAGTGTTTTCAGTGGTGCCTTGCTCGAAGTTGCACATGATGGTTATGGAAAAATAATTGCAGTGGGAAATTTTCCCCCAACACTGCAAAAATAAATGACTTGAGTAAGATACCTGAACATTTGTGCTTAAATATATTCGAGTAACAAATATCACTTCAAATATGAGGATTTAGGCTGCAGTTCTCCTTCCAAACCAATAGGTGGCAATAACGCGCTTCAAACCAACAGCCCGAATTGTTGTAGAAGAGGAAGAAGGAAAACGCCGGATCATGTCAGAATGGTAACTAGCGACCTGTTTCTAGTGTGATAACGAGTGTAGTTTAGGATAACATTACAATAAAATATTATGTAAGTGTGCTCTTTCCTCTAGTCTATCCAAACTTAGTCCCACACAAGCGAGCTAATCAGTGAAAGCAGCTAGCAGAGTGGCTAAGATGTTAGCATGTAGCAGCCTGTCAACAAGCCGTGAATCATGTTAACAGTCAGCCATTTATCTGCTAAACAGGGGTTAACTCAGCGCTAGATTACGAAGAGGAAGAAGTCAAGTTTGATTTTTTTCAGGTTATTGAGTTTTAAGGCTGTCTGACGTGTTGTTGATGTGTGTTGAATTTCAGGGGACCCAGGTGAAAGATGTGATCATAAAGCCCGACGCTCCCAGCACGCTGCTGCTGGAGAAACACGCAGACTACATCGCTGCCTACGGCTCCAAAAAGGACGACTATGTGAGTACAGGCCTCATCAGAGCCTTGATATCTGTGTTTCTATTCTGGGCTTGGCCACTTGCAAGAAAAGGGTGGTCGTTGTCATCCCGCCGACAATGATCCTACCCAAAGAAGATGAGGAGTTACTGAATGGGATGAGAAAGTGTGGGACTCAAATTCTAAGGGGTCGCTGAATGGGTGGTCTTCAAAACCTCCAGATAACAATCCAGTTGAGCTTCTGTGGTAGACTTTGGAGTTCAGAGGGGCAATCACTAAAAAGCAGCCAATGTTTTTGAACTAACGCTGCTGACCTTTGGTGTTTTGTCAGGAGTACACGCTGTCTGAGTACTTGAGGATGAGCGGCATCTATTGGGGGCTGACTGTGATGGACCTGATGGGGGAGCTACCCAGAATGAACCAGCAGGAGATCGTAGACTTCATCAAAGCTTGTCAGCACGAGTGTGGAGGCATCAGCGCCAGCATCGGACATGACCCCCACCTGCTCTACACCCTCAGTGCCGTCCAGGTAGCAGATTACTCTCGTATTCTCTACAGCTTTAATTCTAGATGATACACTGAACTTTTAAATATTTATATGTGCTTTAATATTTCTGAATTGGCCCCTCTTTAGCAAAATTTTTTAGCAGTTCTAGTGTTTATTCCTCTAGATGTTTATTTATTTTTCTTCATAGTGCTGCTTATATTTAGCTCAAATAAACATCTCAAATTGTGTCCCATAGTGTCTGGTCTGTAAAGGAACTTGAATGGTCTGCACATGGTGTATTTTATGTTCTCTTGTTTATTAGTATTTTGTGAACTCTCTTCCTCAGATCTTGTGCTTGTATGACAGCGTAGATGCGATTGATGTGGACAAAGTTGTGGAATATGTCAAAGGGCTGCAGCAGGAAGATGGCTCTTTTGCGGGGGACAAGTGGGGTGAGTGAGTTTTACTCTCACATCCCACAATACACGTGCTTCTAAGTTAGGGAAGAAATAAATAAAGCTAAGAATGATATTTCTAATTTTTTTTTTGTCTTTGCAGGAGAAATAGACACACGGTTTTCCTTCTGCGCTGTTGCTACACTCGCATTACTGGTATGTATGTTAGTCTTTCCATGTAAATTATTATTTACATGATTTATTATTTAACTTAAAACTTTTTATAGTTGAACCTGTTTTAGAAAGTCCATTACTCGGCAGTGTTATGTGGGAGCATCGGACTTTATTTTGTGTCGATAAAATGAGGCTAAATAAATAATAAAGTTACACAATATCACAAAGTTCATCAGTTGACTCAACAGCTCTTTCATTCTTAAGTCTTAACAAGCATGTTTTAATAAACTGTTAATTTAAGCTCATTATACTTCATTTTAAGATGTTTTTTGTTTCCCAGGGCAAGATGGACACGATCAATGTTGACAAAGCCGTAGAGTTTGTTTTGTCATGTATGAACTTTGATGGAGGCTTTGGATGCAGACCTGGTTCTGAGTCTCATGCTGGTCAGGTGAGTTCACTGATATACTGATATTTACTCCCACAGAAAAGTTTGGAGACTCTCAGAAGTGTTTTGTTTCTATTTGATAGAAAATAGAATTGAGCAAAATTGCAATTATTTGTCAATAGATTCAATAATCATAACAATTTCATTTTTTAATGAATTGCTGTCAGACAGTAAATCAATCTTTTTGAACAAAAGCAGCAAAACTCTTTTAAGTTTCAACCTAAAATAAAATAAAGGAATGATATGTTAAGTTGACACTTCCTGCCTGATTTGCTCCTGCACACCAGTCTTGTTGAATGAAGCTGACTTATAAATGAGGCCAAGACAGTTGCAGTGTAAGGATGACGTGTTCAACCTGGATGGTGGTGAATTTGGCACTTTAGGATCAGTTGTTATTTAAATCAATTTCCGGTGTTTTCCTTCCTGTCTGTCAGATTTACTGCTGCACTGGCTTCCTGTCGCTCACTGGCCAGTTACACCAGTTGAACGCTGACCTGCTGGGGTGGTGGCTGTGTGAGAGACAGCTGCCGTCTGGAGGCCTGAATGGTCGACCTGAGAAGGTTTGTGCCAAACACTGTGAAGTATTGAGTTACTTAATGAAAGTATCTGGTTTTATAGTTTGAAGTTCAGACTCCTTCGCAGTTGAAGAGTTTGAGCTGTAGAAGCAATAATGCAGATTGAACAGGCTGATGATTTATTGGATTACCTGGTAATAAATACAGTTTTTAAGATTAAATAAAATATTAATGTGTCTGAAAGGAGGAGATCAGCTTCCTCCAAAGGGTGGCTGGGTTCTCTGTCCTCTTTGGGCCTCAAAGTAGAGCCACTCCTCCACATCAAAAGGAGGCAGTTGAGGTTGTCAGGCATCTGACTAAGACTGACTGGGCTGACTGACTTGACGCCTCCTAGTTGAGGTGTTTCAGACATATCCTACCAAGAAAAGTGGAGCTAAAGGAGGTGGAGTGGGTAGAGGGAGCTCTCAGTGTCTCTGCAGACTGCTGCCTCCATATTCTGAACCGGCATGTGGCAGAAAATACGTGCAACAGCTGTGGTTTACTTTCGGTATCATTCAGCTTCCAGATGTGTGCTACTCGTGGTGGGTTTTGGCCTCGCTGAAAATCATCGGCAGGATCCGCTGGATTGACAAAGACAAGCTGCGAAAGTTTATTTTGGCCTGTCAAGACGAGGAGACGGGAGGTTTTGCCGATAGACCAGGAGATATGGTGAGAAGAATTTTAAGAATCTAAATTTGAATATTTATGTTTTGGACTGAAAA
The DNA here is from genome assembly GCF_057382095.1 of Aulonocara sp. 'chitande type north' Nkhata Bay. NCBI lineage: Eukaryota > Metazoa > Chordata > Actinopteri > Cichliformes > Cichlidae > Aulonocara > Aulonocara sp. 'chitande type north' Nkhata Bay. The sequence continues at coordinate 10,811,747 of NC_141361.1, forward strand.
AAAGTCTTTGCATGTGAGGTAAAGCAGGTGGTTTCAAAGACACTGAGTGCGAAGTGTTTTGGTCCATTTCTGTGGCCCACTTTTGTAGTATTTTCTCTATAATCAGTCTTATTGATTCCTATTAATCCTCCTTTGCAGGTGGATCCTTTCCACACCCTGTTCGGGGTTGCAGGTCTCTCCCTGCTTGGAGACGAACAGATCAAACCGGTGAATCCGGTGCTGTGCATGCCCGAGGATGTCCTTCAGCGTATTGGCCTGCAGCCTGACCTCCTCAGCTAACCCTCTGATGCATCACACAGACACTTTTTCCACCCGCACAAAACAGAAGCTCATGGCACGGCTGGATTTCGGGTGCACAGAGTCTCACAGTTTGGACATGACTTCCTCTGAACCTCTCTGTTTTAATCCTCCTGCTACTCATCGAGTCGGTGTTCTTGTGTCACTGCAACGAAAGGAGGGGCTTAAAAAGATGCTTTGACGTGTCATCTTTCCAGAAGGCTGGAAATCATGCAAAAACATTCAACAACATGCAACAACAACTTCTCAACTTACTCACTATGTCAGTTTGTGGGGGAAAATGTGAAAGTTTGCTCACAGTTAAAATGTTTCATCTTCCTGATGTTATCACCTTCCAGCTTGTCCTCTAGCCAAGAAGCTATTAGTGTTATGAGTTTCTTTGGCCAGAAGTTCCTTCTATTCTGTCCTATCGTGCTTTATTATCATGTTTGTTACTGGAATGACTGGGAATATTCATAGCTTATCAGCTTTGAACTTGAGAGTGAAGAATGGAAGCGATGAGTCAGATGAATTCGGCTGAGGGAGAAAAGGTAAAAGTTAGATTTGCTGTTTTAGTATGTTGTCACACATAAAGCTAGAGCTTTTTCAATTTCCTGCCTTTAGCTTATTATGTATTTGATAAGAGCATGTGAAGAGCAACACTGCTCAGTAGGCTTTAGAAGTGGAGATGCGTCATAGGACAGCTTTCTCCATGCATTAAAATAAAACCTACACAGACTCTTATTTTGGCGGGCTTTATGGAAAGAGAAAATGTTCTCTTTGTGACTGGAACCACCCAGAGCTTAAACACTATCATTGGTACGTTTAATGTCTTATCCAGGATCCTAGTTACACTATTTATTTAAATGTATGTTGCTCAGTGCAGCTGTGTTAGATTTGCCTCCACAGTGCGTGCAACATGAAATATTTCCAGTCTTACCGTCAAATGAAATGGCTTTTCAGACAGCTTCAAGTTCACTTTGTGCACTCTTCTCGTCTTACAGAATTAAATTTCTATCTGTTCTTTGTTAACTGTTAAGTGTCAATAAAGAGAGACATTATCAGTGAGTTGGTAAAGCATTCGTTCTTATTAGTTTTCCCCTTTTAAGGGCTTTTAATACTGAGTAAATGTTATTGCTATACAAAATGAATAGTCACATAGAGTGACCCCTGTGTTATTATAAGTTTTAAAGTTCAGTTTTCAATGGATTCTGCTCACTAAACATATTAAAATAAAAAACAAATTGACTTCGTCAGCAAACAAAGATAATGCAGATAAATAATGCCAGTCATCGGAGTTTTATCTTCCCGTAATTGTACATTCTGGATATGATTCAAACTTGCAACAGACAAAAATGATGTCAAAAACGAGATTTTATTGTCGGGATGAAAAGGCCGCTCAAACCCATAAAAGCATCTTCAGATCAAGCATTAAAAGGACCATATGATTGATGATGATGTTGTTTTGCTTTATTTCTGTTTGATTGTTTAAAATATACGTTTTGTGTCATTAATATGAATTTGATTCCAGGAGGAAACACAAATCCCTTGGGGCCAGGAAGAGCTTCTGATGTAAAAATCAGCCAAATCAAACACGCGGCGCCGCCTCTGTCGCTGTTGGACCCCGTGTGATTAACTGAGCAGCTGGAGCTTATTTAAAATACAAGTTGAAACTTGACTCTAATGAAAATGAAAAGAAGGCAACTATATTGAGACTTTTCCCCAAATCCAAATAGTAAACGTGTAAGTTAAAGTCTACTTTTACATTAATTGTAAGTGATACAAGTTTAGAGTCTCCATAGTGTTTTGGTGAATAAATTTGAATAATGCCCCACAAAGACTTAAACTAAACTTGGGCTTTGAATTTTCAAATCCCATAGCAATTCATCTCTAACATGCACATCGAGTCTATTTACGTATTTGGGCTTCAATTTAGAAGAATCTATTGTTACCCTGCTGTAGAAGACAAAGTGAGAAAGGTGCCATGGTGGCAATTTACTTCAAACTACATAAAAGTTACACAGAACTTGAACAGCCACAGAGTAAACAAATCCATTTTGCAGACCAGGGTAACAGTTTGGTTTATTTTACTTATTCAGCTAACAAAAGAGGAAGGCCATCTGCTGCCTCTCATGCTCAGGTAAACTTCAATCGACTACCAATAAAATACTAACAGGTTTTTAGATGAAGCTGATTACTCCATGGTGGAAGAAAAGGTGTAATGATCAGCGGTAAGGAGGATTCAGACCTACTGCTGTAAAAATATGAATATAATATAAGAAAAATCAAAAGAGGTAAATAATGCAGAGAAAATACCTCCTTTGTTTTTCTCCTATATTACAGCTAGATTATCACTAATGGACAGGCTGTTTCATTTGGCTTGCATGGGGCTAATTATGGTGATACTGAGTGATGATTATTTTTCATTGTGGAATAATGTGCTGATTTCTTGATTAAAGGTTTTGGTTTAATGTTTACCCATAACCCCAAGTAAGCCCCTCACACTGTGATGTTACTTAAAAATGGAAAACTATTTAAAAAATGAAAAGAGGAACATGCATTTTTCACACTGGGTGAGCTGGAGCACTGAAATGTGGGAGATTTTTAAATGAAAGACAATTAAACAACAATTAATATTTTAGTTTTAAATATTGGGGTTTTTTTTGCTGTTGGTTTGCTTTTGAAGCTGTAACCTGTGTCTGCTGTTACTTTAGCATCTTTGCATGTGTGATATGCAAACATTTCATCTTGTGAGCACGGTAACTTAAGCTGTGTGAATCATTTTTGCAGTTATTTCACTCTAAAAAGTGCAACATGACCAAAGGAAAACCTTTCAAAACTCTTCTGCTGCCGTGGCTCAGCTGCTTCAAGGTTCACGGTGCTGTATTCAGAGATTCCCTTCTACATACTGTGGTTGTAACGAGTGGTTATTTGAGTTACTTTCCTATCAGTCAAAGCAGTCTGACCTCTGACATGTGATAGAATGTGAGGTGATTGTGTGGGAAAAACACTCAGACCTTCCTGTTTGGCAAAAACTCTGACACATTTAAAATCACTCAAATCACCTTTCGTTTGCACTTTGATAGTCAGCTTGAACTTCAGCAGGTCATCTTGACCAAATGCACTGAGTTGCTGCCATGTGATTGGCTGATTAGAGAGTCTGGAAGCCCAGAGGTTTTAATTACTAATGGATTAAAACTGATCTGGAAAGCATTCATAAAGAGTCTGTTGATTCCCTGTCATAACGCCTCTGAACTGCATAAACAGTCACTATTTGAAAACATTTTTTTAACATGTTTGTACTTTGTACCAGAATCTTAAATATTGTATAGACGTCGTTTTCATATGTATGAGCTCGTTCTGCAGAACTAAATTAGCTTTGCCACTAGATGGCAGCCTTACCTTTATATATATATATATATATATATATATATATATATATATATATGTATGTTGCTTTAAGTCTCTCTTAAGTCCGTCATAATTATATAAAACCAACAGACTGGATAGAAATTGTATTAGGCATTAAATTAATGCAGTTCAGTACACAAGCCATAACATGCAGTATACTCTACATTTAGTTTTTGGTTATGCTATTGAAATTTACATGTTTTTGAAGTCAGGTTATAGACGGTGTCATACTGGAGTTTTATTCTTTCCTTTTGCAATCCATAAACTAAATCCACAGTCTGTCATGAGATATTTTAGCTTTAATATCTAATGTTAAGCATTTAAACAGATTGTAGTTAAAGACTTTCATGAATTGCATTGATTAGGATAAAACTCTTTTACTTCCAGCATTAAGATTGATGCTGCAGTAATGAAGCTGGCAGCCCACAGACTCTGCCGATGCTGTGTGAGAGATTGTGTTTCACAGCGGTGGCAGACTGCAGTAATGGACCGGGGTAAAAAGATGGATGCAGTCCGTCTCTGTAATTCTCTCCTACCTGTTTTCCTCCATGTAATGAAGATAAGATTTCCCCCTGCAATGTAACGGCGATAAGAAAATGACACTTTAACTGAAACAATTTTCTAACAAAGGCTTTAATAAAATGTCAGTCTAATGATAAAATGATTGCAGTAACTATGGAGAACGTTATTATCTCCCGGCAGTAATTAGAGCATCAGGATCGTGAAGATGGTGAAGCACATTTTACATTAATATTCTGATGAACTTCATCATGCTGGGAAATAACTTTAGATAAGACGCGTTTAAAGTTTTGATTCTTGTTAGTGACAGGGTTATTTTACAGCTGTTTGTAGTCCTTTTACATTTATTTTCAGTTTTGTTTTCATGTGTTGTTGCTTTGTGTCTTTCAGTGGTCATTTTGTGTCTGTGTCTAAGCCTTATTTCATAGAGCTGTTAATTCCTGTTGAGAAGCGCCATTAGAACATTGTGAAGGTGTTAAGATATTTAACATGATTGCATGGTCATTTTTAAGCTCTGTGAGTCCAGAGGGACACGTTTCTCACTGTTTTTTGGCTGTCGGTGGTCCTTGTGAATCTGCTTGTGGTCTTATTGGGTCTATTTTTTAATACTTTTCAATCTTTTTATGAACTTTTGAGCCTGATTTGGGTTTTTCTAGTGTGTTTTGGCCTTCTTGGATATACCTGTGGTCATTTTGCATCAGTTTGTTTTGTGTCTTTTTGTAGATGATATCTTAAAATATTTTTTTATGATTTTGCCCCTGGCCTCCCAGCAGTTTCCTTGGCCGCCCTTGTGCCACCTCGTTTAATAAAACCTGGAATCATGAGGTCCCCCACATCTTCAGCTGACCTGTTCAATATTCCATCCATAATACTAACAAGCCATCCTTCTCTGACTCTGGCGTGAGGTATGCAGGGGCCAATCAGACCCAAGGTGCCCCTGGCCCTGCCTTCACCTCTGCCACCATTCCTGTCGCATGCATTTTTCATCGTGTTATATTCTTAGTGCAATGTGGTGCTGCAGAAAATATACTGGGAGCCTTGTATTTATTTGTGTATTCATTTAGTCCATGGGGGAGCAGTAATCTGTGGGCCCCTGGTGTCTGGGCAGAGACAAACATGCTGGTTGTTAGGCTGCTGAGAAACCCCACTGGCTCTCATTAGTGAGAAAGAGACAGGGAAGACAGAAGGTGGGAGAGAAGCAAAAAAAAAAAAGAAAAAAGTGTGAATGAGAGACAGAGGCGAAGAGTGAGGAAACCAAAGAGAGAAAAGGAGCAGAGAGACAGATGGATGGATCACAGCTTTCACCTCTCTGCCGTATTTGTTTGCAAGGAAAGCCGCAACCCATTTTTCCTCCCTCTCCTCTTCTCAGTCCTGTCACCCTCTCGTTATCTCTCAGCACAAAATACAGAGGATTAGTCCAGGACAGGCAGCTGCAGCCAAACGCTGCTAAACCACAGGCACAGCAGACAATCACTTAATAAATGTTTAATTAAGCCACAGCAATATTATGTGTGTAGAGATTACTCATGAGTTTGGAGCAGTTTTGTTTTTAACTTTTCACCCAGTTTGGTTTTATTCTGCTTCTGTTATTGCCTCCCAGCAGCTCCGCGAGAGGTCGGTTTTGCAGCTTTGGCATGAATTGGACAGTCTTGTTTGTTTCCAACAAATTTATAATTTACCTCATGTTGCTGGTGAGTTTGTTACCCATCAACTGACAGAGCAGCTGCAGCTGGTATTGTGGCTTTGCTTAAAGCTTCACCGTGTTGTCATTCAAAAATATAGGTTTTTCAGTGCTTTGGCTGAAGTGAAAGGATATCAGGTGTCTAAAATCTCTCAGGCAGCTCTATGCAGTGAGCTTATTTTCAGTCTGAAGGTGAAGAAAAACAAAACTGCCTCAAAAATCTCTGAGGTTTGCTGATTTTGCTTGAAGCTTCTGTCTAAAGAAGACAAAATAACTCACAAACGTAACTGACTTTTTCCTGGATTACTTATTAATAAGAATTTTTAAACCACTGTCATGTCTGTATGATAAACCATGAGATGGATAATTTAGCAGGAAAAGGTCCAACGCTAACAAACACCAAAATTCAACAAAGTTTTTGCTCACAATGTGAATTTTGAGGCATCCAGTGAAGACTAGGGTCAAGAAGTCTGTGTGCTCAGCCAAGAAAAACTGGCCCATGACTCCTGGTGAAAACAAGAAGTCTAATACTCAGCTTTATGGATGGTGGTAGGCGGTCAGGATTGCTCTTTAGACAAGTCCAGTTTTTATTCAACAATTAAGTTCCTCATGGGGTACCAAAGCAGTACAGTGGTCAGCTCTGTTGCCTCACATCAAGAGGGTTCTTGGTTCAAATCTGCTGGCTGGCTGGAGCATTTCTGTGTGGAGTTTTTGTGCTCTCCTGGTGCTTGTGTGGGTGTTCTGTCTGGGCACTCTACAATCCTCCCACACTAAAGTTAACTGGCAATTCTAAATTGGTACGAACACGAGCGTGAAATAGGCTCCAGCTCTCTCATCACCCTGAAATGGAAAAGCAATTAAGAAAATGTGTGGATGTATAGATGATTAAAAACTGCACAGTTTCAAAGCAAAAGGTGTAACAGCTATGATGGCCCTAAAGACAATGTCTAAAAATAGTATGAAAAAATAATTGCACCCAAAAACCAAACAAAACTAAACACTGTCAGAAGAACAACTAAAAACAATATAAAAAATAATACAGAAAAACTAATGATACCACATAGGACGCAAACTCCAAGTCTCCTGGGTCAAACTCTAAAGATAACATGCCTAAACAGCAAAAAATATATATTTTAAAAAATACAAATTAAATATTAAAAACGAACCTACACAGAATCTAAACCCCAGTCTCTAGGATAAGTCCAGTGTTTGAGTCATGCACCACCTGGAATGGAAAAAATAAAAAAATATGACATTCACATGACTTGTATGCAGGTCAGTAGAAAGAAACAGGAATAAGTGAAAGTATCTCATAATTTTAGAGCCGTTCCCACTGTAGAAAGCTGTAGCTGGTGTACATTTGCTGTGAGACTGACTTGCAAAATATCAAGAGAGAAAATCATGACTTCGTTCTCATCTTAATTACTTTCCACTTTATCTTTTTTTGTTTTTTGCTGTGACCTGAAGTTCCGATCAGGCATCAACACCATCCTTCATGATTTTTTAATGACTCATTTTCTTCTATGGTGAACTGTCAGCCACTTAGACTGGATAAGATTTCTTTTTTTTCTTATATTTTATTCATACATCAAACATTATATTTTTAAGAGAGTTTGAACTAAGCCAGACTCTTAAGAAAACAGAACATCCCTACAGGTAGTGCTATTGAGTAACATGAACAAAAGTTTACTCCTGACCTCAGAAACAGCAGCAGGCAAAACAATCTGAACTCAAGGTCTGTTTGGAAGCTGTTCTGGAGCATCTGCAGTTTCATGACAGCAGGGCACCTCTGAGATGTACGCTGGGCTGAACTTTCAACTTTCAAGAGAATATTTCATTGTGTCTCATGAGGATTGATTTTCTAAGCAACTAACAACTTGAAGTTACTAAGGAAAAACCCCACAGTAGTGAAACGAGACATCAGTAGATAGAGAAGTGTAGAAGGCATGATTATTGAAATCTCACTGCTGATGGTTAATATGAAGTCTTGCTCAATGCCAGTCTTCCCAGGAGTGGTTGTACCAGCAAACTCACCGCAAAGTCAGAGTGTGCTCAGACAAGATGAAGCACGAAACCCTAGAGTTACATGTCTTGATGCATTCTCAGTCATCAAAACTTGACCGAAATTGTGTCATGCAATTAGAAAGTGAACCCAAGCACAGCAGCAAATCTACAACAGAATGACTGAAAATGTAAAGAATCATTGTGCTGCAACAGTCCAGTCAAAGCCCAGACCTCAACCAGATTAAAATGCTGTGGCAGAAACCTAAGAGAGCTGTGCAAAAATTAATGCCTGCCTCTTGATAAACTGAAGCAACGCTGTAAATAAGAATGGGCCAAAATTCCCACTGAGAGACTGATAAAGTCACACAGAAAAGGATTACTTGCTGCTAAAGGTGGTTCTACAAGCTACTTAACCATAGGTTGCAAGAACCTAATAGTCTTCTTTGTTAGGAATTCAGAACTTGTGAGATACATCTGATTTTTAATTGTAATTCACTTGTTATCAGTATATTTAGCACTACCCTTGTCACGGCTGCCGAGGCGAGCCGTGTGGATATAGAAGGAGGACCCAAGATGCAGGCAGTGGATGAGATACCGGTGGTTTTATTTACAGAGGTGTAGTGGCAAACAAACAGTGGGGCATAACAAACAACTAAAGACACCTAAACTGGGAGAACTAAAATAACAGACCTGGGAGCATATGACAACGGATGATGAATAGCAGAGAGACGCAGACAAGGAACAGGACACCGTGGAACACAGGGTAACAGACTGACACAGAGTTACACAGACTGACACGGAGGAACACAGACGAACCGGCAACAGGCAGGAGAACACACAGGAGAACACACAGGGCTTAAATACACACACCAGTAATCGGGGATGAGAGACAGGAGGGCAACACAGCTGGGAGGAATCTGGGCTGACGGGACAGGGGAAACGTAAACTGATCACACTCACATATGACACGGACCTTCACAATAAAACAGGAAACTCAGATACATGGAACCAGACAAGACATTGAACTAAACAGACAGATTCACAAACAGATGGGGAGACACCATAGACAGACAGATACAGACGCAGACTCAGAGGCAGATCGAAAATAACACAGAACTTAAACAATCATCATCTAGAAAATGATAACAAACTAAAAGCGCTGGGTCACCGACCCAGGACCATGACAACCCTGCTCTTTAAAAGGAAGAACTTATAAAACATACCTTTGAGGTATGCACTAATCAGGCATAACATTATGACCACTGAGGGGTGAAGTGAATAACACTCATTATCTCTTCATCATTTTATCTTCAAAGTTTATGTTGGGAGCAGGAACTGGGGAAGGGTGATGATTTGAGGAAATTTGATAAGGTTCCAGTTCTGATGGCTAGATGACTGGGTCAGAGCATCTCCAAAACATCAATGGCTAAGGCTCAGTGATGCATGTGGTGAGGAAAAGTTGTGTGGTCTGGTCTGACAGATGAGCTAATGTGGCTTTGCAGACCAGTCAGAGTGTGGATGCTGACCAATGTCCACTGCCGAAAGGACGAATAATGGACATGTGAGCATGAAGCCCTGGAAGAAGTCGGTCTGGTCTGATGAATCATGTTTTATTTTACATCAGGGGTAGTGTCGAGTTCCCCAGGCAACTCCAGGCCTCGAGTGCCAGTGTCCTGCAGGTTTTAGATATCACCCTGGGTCAACACATCTGAATTAGATGATTAATTCATTAGCAGGAGAACTTCAGGACATGTTGAGGAGGTCATTTAGCCATCAAATCAGCTGTGTTGGATCAAGGACACATCTAAAACCTGCAGGACACCAGCACTCGAGGCCTGGACTTGCCTACCCTTGTTTTACATCATGTGGATGGTCGGATGCTTATGCGTACCTTACCTGGGGATGTCAGTGGTGGCAGTGTGATGCTTTGGGCAATTTTCTGCTTTGAAACTTTGGGTCCTGCCATCCATGTGAATGTTACTTTGTAGCACCTTCCTAAGCATTGTTACAGACCATGTACATGCTTACATTGAAATGATATTCCCTGATGGATGTGGCTGAGGATCTGTTGCTAACATCTTGGTTGCATGTCCTCAGGGGTCCATGAAATCCATGCTTCGACAGGTCAGTGTTCTTTTTGCAGCAAAAGGGGGACAAATGCAATCTTAGGCAGGTGGTCATAGTGTTAAGCCTGATGAAATCAAGTAATAGCCAGAACAGAGCATTAAATATTTCTTATAAATTATAATCCAAATCTTCCCTATTTTTAATTTACAATAAATCTGGAATAAAAACCTAAATGAGTTATGCACTTTTTGACATCTGCTTTTATGATGCAGATCTTCACACCTCTCGTTCATCTTTCCCTGAACAGCTTCTTCCATAACTTTTGAAATGACAGGTTGCAGCTACATTTCCACAATAACAAGAAAAAATGAGATGATGAAAAGCTCCATAACAGCTGGTAAATGGACCACCGGGTGCTAGATTTGTCTTTGGTATGATGTGTGTGAAAAGCAGCAGATGTCATATTTATTGCCCTACAGTGATAACTGGTAATCTGACAAATCTTTCTAACCCATTATCACCTACTGTTGTATTCACTAGGAGGCAGTAAAGCACAAATTTTGGACTGTGATGATGACATGGATCAGAGTTCAGAAAGAATAAAAATGTCCTTAAAGCTGCTGAAGGGAAAATGAAAATGGAAACTAAATTTTTACTTGGGCACGGACTCCTAGTCTGCAATTCATTTATTAATACAAATGAACCTTGTGTTCTGAGATGAATCATTCATACATTAACAAAATGACACAGTGTCCAAAAGAACTTGTGGTAATTACATTTCAATTTATGCTTGAGAGAAATTTGTCATAGTGAGTCAAAATGATTCATTCTTGTGAGCTGTCTTGAAAGCGGAGGAACACAGGACAGCGGATTATCCGCTGTTTCTGTGGCTGCAGGCGATACGAAGTGTGAGTATAGCCTCTGAAACAGATGTGTGAAAATTGTGGTTTACACAGGTCTGTTCTGGAAAGCCACAACTACCAGATCACTATGAAATATTAAAATGTTCATCATAAGACAACTGTGAAAATTAAGAGTTTTCTGAAGAAGGGTTTGTTGTTTGAGATCAATCCAGAGAAAATACTCTAAATAATCTTTGTGAAAATATGTTGAATTAAATGTTGAATTAAAGCTAAAATTTCCATTATATTTCACCAAAATTATAATTCAGCCCATTTTTAATTATAAAAAGTTGTCAGTGTATTCAATAATAGAGAAAAAAAAAACTAACAGAGATTTCTTGTGTGGTAATGTGTGACCAAATTTGTAATACAGCTGATTAGATTTAGATAAAAGGAGCTCAGAAAGCAGCCAAGAAAAAGATAAATATGAAGATTTCAAATGTGACAACCTGGAAAAGTCCACCTGCTGAAGCACAGTGAGATTCCACAGCAGCTGTTAAATTTTGCTGATAGTGTTATCATTTTGTCAGGATCTCCTAATCACCTTTACATTTTATGGTCCAACTGATTACAATCATTTTCAGGGTCCTTGTTTTTATTTGGTTCTGCTACAATGGCTTTGAATGATCCACTGTTTTAAAAAAACGTATTTATCTTACAGTAGGTCTTGATACTACTCTACCTTTAAGCCAGCTTTCTTCTGGTTGGATGCTGTTCATAAACAAAATGATTTGAAAAGCTGGCGAGTGGGATTTGTGTGCTCAAGGCAAGTGCAGTGAACAGAAGCTGAGGTCAATATTAGAAAAAGAAATAAGCCCATTTAAAAAAAATTCTGCACAATTTCTAATATGATAAAAAAAATTTGAGCAATGTAGTTTTATCTAAGATAAGATAAGATAAGATAAGATAGAACTTTATTAATCCCTCGGGTGGGTTCCTCTGGGAAATTCGATTTCCAAAAAAGCACAGCACCGACAGAAGTTACAGAGTTATACACACACACATATATATAAATACAGAGACAATATAAATAAAATATACGAAGGGGATAAATAGAATAAATAGGAATAAAAATAAAAATACAAGTGAATTGCACATTTCAAGTATTGAGTCTATTGCACCGTTGACTATTTACAAAAGTATTGCACAAAAGGTATTGCACAGTGAGGTGAAGAGGCACTACAGCTTAGTTGTTCCCTCCTTTGTCCTCCTGTTTCCCCTCCCTCTCCCCTCCAGAGAGGAGTTAAACAGTTTGATGGCGTGTGGGACAAAGGAGTTTTTAAGTCTGTTAGTTCTTGTCTTTGGGAGAAGCAACCTGTCACTGAACAGACTCTTCTGGTTGTTAATGGCCGTGTGCAGAGGATGCCTGGCATTGTCCATAATGTCCAGCAGTTTCTTTAGTGTCCTTTTCTCTGCCACTGTCACCAGAGTGTCCAGCTTCATGCCGACCACAGAGCCAGCCCTCCTGATCAGTTTCTCCAGCCTGGATGAGTCCTTCTTTGCTGTGCTGCTCCCCCAGCACACCACAGCATAGAAAAGTACTCCAGCAACCACCGACTGGTAAAACATCCTCAGGAGCTTCCTGCAGATGTTAAAAGACCTCAGCCTCCTGAGGAAGTACAGTCGGCTTTGGGCTTTTTTATACAGGTGCTCTGTGTTGCATGACCAGTCCAGTTTATTGTCCACCCACAGCCCGAGGTACTTGTACTTGTTGACCACCTCCACCTCCTCCCCCTCTATCTGAACCGGCAGTGGACCTGCTCTAGACCTCCCGAAGTCCACAACCAGTTCCTTAGTCTTTGAGGTGTTGAGTTGCAGGTGGTTTGTGTGACTCCATGCGACAAAGTTCCTCACCAGACTTCTGTACTCCTCTTCCTGATCATCCCAGATACACCCCATGATGGCCGTGTCGTCTGCAAACTTCTGAATGTGGCATAATTCAGAGTTGTAGCAGAAGTCAGAGGTGTACAGGGTGAAGAGAAGAGGGGACAGCACAGTTCCCTGTGGTGCTCCTGTGCTGCTGACCACTGTGTCAGACGTGATGTCCTTCAGCCTGACGTACTGTGGTCTGTCGGTGAGGTAGTCGGAGATCCAAGCCACCAGGCAGGGGTCCACCTCCATCCTGTTCAGTTTTTCTTGAAGCATACAGGGCCGGATGGTATTAAAGGCACTGGAAAAGTCAAGAAACAGGATCCTGACCGTGCCTTTTCCCCCATCCAGGTGTGAGTGGGCTCTGTGTAGGAGGTACAGGATGGCATCCTCCACTCCGACACCCGCCTTGTATGCAAACTGTAGTGGGTCCTGGGCATGTTGTACCTGTGGTCGGAGGAGGTTGAGGAAGAGCCGCTCTAGAGTCTTCATAAGATGTGACGTCAGTGCCACCGGTCGGAAGTCATTCAGCTCATTGGGCCGGTTCTTTTTGGGGACCGGGACGTTGCAGGATGTCTTCCATAGGGCGGGCACTCTCCCCAGTCGCAGACTGAGGTTGAAGACTCGTTGTAGCGGCTCCCCAAGTTCAGCAGCACACGCCTTTAGCATCCTAGGACACACCTTGTCTGGGCCTGCTGCCTTTCTGGGGCGAAGCTTCCTCAGTTGTCTCCTGACCTGATCCACTGTGACACTGGGAGATGTTTGGGAAGAGGGGAGGGGGGGAGATGTCTTGCTGCTGAGAGAGGGATTGGAGGAGGGGGGTGTCATGGTGTCAGGAAGGGGGGGAAGCGAGGGAGGTAGGAGAGTGGGGATTGGACTCTGTAGTGAAGGTGAGGGTGGGGGGGTTGTGGGCTGGTCAAACCTGTTGAAGAAGTTGTTGAGTTCGTTTGCCTTCTCCACAGTCCCCCCCACTGTGCTTTTCTTGGTGTTGTGGCCTGTGATGGTTTTCACACCATTCCAGACCTCCCTCATATTGTTCCTCTCCAACTTCTGCTCCACCTTCCTCCTGTAGGTGTCCTTTGCTTCCCTCAGGCAGCGTTTCACCTCCCGCTGTGCTGCCTTCATCTCCTCCTTCACTTTGCTCCTGAAAGCCTTCTTCTTCATGTTGAGGACAGCTTTGACTTCCTGTGTTACCCACGGTTTGTTATTAGGATAACACCGTACCGTCTTAGCAGGGGCGACCGTGTCCACACAAAAGTTGAGGTAGTCTGTTTGATTTATTTTTATGTTTTGGATTATCAGGGCATACCAGTGAAATTGAAATTGCAGTTTCTTTCCCCATCAGGAAAGTCAGCCTTCCAGAAATAATGGTCCAAAGATGTGCTTCTATTTGATGCTCATGTTATATTACATCTGTTACCACCGACCAATTTGTTTTAATCATTTTATGATCCATTACTCTCTCCCAGTTCATCTCTGTGCATAGCATATCTTAAATTATTTTAACAACACTTGCTTCACTATCCTGAACATTGTTGGCTCATTAAGGTCACACCACTCCAAAGTAAAATCCCAGTCATGGCTTAATGAGACTGTACTGTACTGTACTGTTCCTGTACTCAGATCAACCATACGTCATATCTTTTTTAAAACTATTTGATTCTTTATGGTGTTCGATCAGTTTGAGCCAACCTCACATCCACACTTAACTAATATTGTTAATTTGAAACCCACTGAACACTGATGCCATTTTTCCCATACTCCTCAAAGAGACTTTCAGCATAAATGGGTTTTAGAAAGCATGACACACACAGTGGTTATAATATTTGTGACTTTTATTTACAGAGCTGTTTCCAAGCTGCAGCAGCCGCTGTCCCTTTCTCTCTTGTTTGCCCAGTTTCCTCGCACTGCTGCTCCAACTCAGCTCTCTTCCTCTTCCAGGTCCCAATGTGCTACTGAAATAGAGGAGGCATGATTAGACGATCGTTACCAGCCAAGTTGGCCAACCCTTCCCCTGCAGCTGAGCTACAGAACTCACCACACTCTTATAAGAAGCCCAGACTTAAGACAAAGTAATGGCCAGAACAGAGCCACAGTAGGTAGCTTTTCTGGAGAAATCCATTTCCCAACGCTAGCTATTCAATATTTCATGATCAGTGAATCATTTTTAACAATATATCTGTGTCCACTGTATTAAACTAATTCATCTGTCTAACAGGTTGTTTTCAATTAGTATTGCAAGGCTGTTTTGACTTGTGGTGTACTCTCAGATCTCTGGCTTCATGCTATAAACCTTACATAAAGAACCCTGGTGTAAGTTTATTATTTTCCACTCTGAAATTAGATTTGTAGGTTGCATTCACTGGGAGACAGAAAAACAGCTTCATCACAGACAGAATTTGCTAAGACTTTTCACCAAAAGCCTTGTTAAAAAAATCTGTTGTCTACAAGTAGTGTCTCAAGTGATGTCTTAAAAAACATCCGTGTTGGGCTAAGACATGCCAGCATTTCATGGAGAAAGAGGGAAAAACTCCTGTTTACTGCTGAATCCAAGACAAAGGTGAATGGCAATAGGGTGAACCCATAGTGAAG
This sequence comes from Aulonocara sp. 'chitande type north' Nkhata Bay, assembly GCF_057382095.1. Classification (NCBI taxonomy): domain Eukaryota; kingdom Metazoa; phylum Chordata; class Actinopteri; order Cichliformes; family Cichlidae; genus Aulonocara; species Aulonocara sp. 'chitande type north' Nkhata Bay. The sequence continues at coordinate 10,827,068 of NC_141361.1, forward strand.
TCTGAAGTCACTGCTCTGAGCTTTGAATCCACTCCTCCTAGACCAAGAAAGAGTAGCAGTCTACTCTTCAGAGGCATCTTCGACTCTCTGGTTTGCATCTTTGTGAAGAATGATTCATACTGCAGCAGAAAAGTGAGTTCAAACACAGCTTTGAAGGCTATATGGACTATAAAACATGGATGTAGTCACTGTGACACATCCCACTGGTGGATAAACCAAGGACATTGGTTGCTTACATGATAGCCACTTACCAGAGCTAATGTCATATGAAAAAAGATTGAAAAAAGGAGATTGAAATCATACTCTTTTTGCAAAAATGTCTCCTGAGGTGTTGAAACAAGTGAGAAGTGGAGTCATTTTGTTACAGACTTCTATGCAGCCGGACTTCTTTTTGCAACCACGGGACATTTCCCCCCCCCCCCCCCCCCCCCCCCCCTTCCCCCGCTGGCCATTAAAAAGAATGCAAGGTTGAGGTTTCTCTATATGTTAATTTCTTATATACTTATTTTAAGCCTTTAAGACCAAAGATTTTCCTGTAACTGACCACAAACCTGTTGAAAAATTTTGGAGCCATGGGAAGACTGTGAAAGAGAAATTACGTCTCTGGGGTTTTTTCAGAACATTTCAAGATCCTGCTGGGATAAAATGGATTTTCAGGTTTGAACAAATGTGGAGAACATGCAGCTTGACTATGTGTATGTATGTAATATAAAACAGAGGAATTCCTCCTTATTAGAAATTGAATCCCCCACTGTACATGCTGAGGTATGCTTTGACATCACTTATATCTGCAATTATTATTGCTACAATAGTACTTACAGGCTTGTCTCCATCAGCTGAGAGCCTCTATCAGAGTCTTTGTGTCTGTGTCTGTCAGCACAGGAGGAGGGTTTCAGGGGGCAGAGAGGGCATCATCACTCAGGCATCTTCTTACTGGGTTCACTGCACCGAACTGAAGCCTGGGAATCAGACCAACGCCAACTGTTCCCATCAAGCAAATGGATGCAGGTTCTGTGAAACTGAAATCAGAGCCATACTTCGCAGCATGGTGTCCAGTATTTTTAGACAATAGCTCTGGGAGAAAAAACTGCACTGGCTTCTCTTTTCTTTTCACAGTTTTAGATCTTTTCCTCGCTGATGAGAGAAAAGTACTTAAATGAACCTCAGGGCAATGCTTCCTTCAAGCAGTCTAAATCTGTTATGACTATTAGGCTGTCCGCCTTTCTCTGTGTTACCCTCTATTTTTACACATTTATACGATTTTAACTTTTTGTCCTCGGGTACTTTTTTCCCCACACCTTTTCATCACAAGCTTCTGTGGGAACACTTCAGACACAATGTCTTTTCTCTCTCTCTGCAGGCAGTTTTTGTTATCAGACGCAAGAGAAGCTCGTCTAAAATGGCAAGTCTCAACTCATTCTATTGAAATGTGAGCAAACATTAATCTGAAGCATTAAAAAAATTCAAAATATTTTTTCTCACATTCTCACTTTTGAAAAAGGTGGTTGTTTTAACTGTGTGCTGAAGGCACACAATTTCTCATTGGTGAAAAGCTTTTAGATGAATTGTCATGACATATCGAGGATGAATACTACAGACTTTACTTACGGGGATCACTTTTTGTTTTTTGTTTTTTAATTGATTGAGTGAAATACTGAATAGATTACTGAATAGATTAGTGATGAATAGTGGATATAGTCCAAGTTCTTATAGCATTTTATTGGGAATTAGGGTTTCTCTCCCACGGTCCAAAGAGGTTAGGGTTAACTAACTGGTCATTAACTGTTGATTCCAAATAGCCCACAGGTTTGAACGCTTGGTGACTTGTCCAGGGTGCACCCTGTCACTTAGCCTACGGCAGCAGGAATAGGCCCAAGTGGAACAAGCGGAAAAAAATTAGTTAAAATTCGAATTTTATTTGTCACACACACACACAACCATACACAGAACAACATGTGGTGAAATGCTTATTGCTGTGCAATGCCCGCCCATTAAATGACAGTAAGAATGACAGCAAGATTCACAGATTACTACAAAATTTACAGATTTTAACTCAGAAATTTACAGTAGTAAGAATGTGCAAATAACGATTTATGAAAGAAATTTTGAAAGAAAAAAAGAGATAATAAATTATAATTAGTGTGCAAATAAACAGAGTGCGTGCGGTGATGTGATGTGTGTGAGAGTCCAGTCCTACACCTGATTCAGGGCCCGAATAGCCTGGGGGGAAGAAGCTTCTCCTCATTATGTTTCTAACAGTAATGTTTAAAACTTTCAGAGCAGGGGTCTCGAACTCCAGGCCTCGAGGGCCGGTGTCCTGCAGGTTTTAGATATCACCCTGGGTCAACACACCTGAATCAAATGATTAGTTCATTACCAGGCCTCTGGAGAACTTCAAGACATGTTGAGGAGGTAACTTAGCCATTTAAATCTGCTGTGTTGGATCAAGGACACATCTAAAACTTGCAGGACAGTGGCCCTCGAGGCCTGGAGTTCGAGACCCCTGGCATAGAGGACACAGGAAAAATGTCTTCAAAATGGCCTTTTTTAATTTTAACCAACCCCAAAAAGTTCAAACAGACAAAATTCAAAATATAATTAGCAGGCCCATGAAAGAGGTCAACTAAATATAATTCTACTCAAACTGTAACTTCCAGAAAATTAACCAAACAACGTGGACACAACTTAACTCACAAACTGACCTGAACACAAAGACACAAGAGGGTAACCTTTACAGTGGTTTGGCCAAACCATTTACACACGATAGGGGAAACAAAAACAAACGCCAATACTAACTAAGCACGAAACTACATAAGTAAACCTAAAACATCCCCGTTTCTGAGAAGCACTTGGTTGGTCCTGCCAAGCACGACCATCCAACTCCTCAGCTCTTGGCCACGCCTTTTGCCCAGACAGGAAACAGCCACCTTCCCAAATCAGGTAACTCAAAGAAAGAGAAACATAATTAGTAATAGAAAACTTTTCTTTTGGTAAAACCACTAAATGCTATTATAGCTGCACTTCAAAATATCACTGTTAGGTTTAAGCAAAGACATTAATTGATTATATTGCTTGACTTAACTGCGAAACAAACTGAGGTGAATGTATGGACTGATTTTACCGATGCGTGGCTAATGCCATCACACTGTTGTTACCTGTTGCTTCAGTTGCTTAGTAATCATTTGGGTTAAAGTGGGATTCATCCATCAACTGGTACATCTTGTTTTGAGCTCACACATAACTGATAGAAGCATAACAAACTCTATGACATTTCTAATAGTTGGGTGAAACCAGTGGGAAGTAATTCTCAGTCTTTGCTATGGTATGATTCACATTCATTTGTGTTTTTCTATTTTCTATGAAAAATCTGCAATTTTCCACTTTAGCGGTGGCATAGGGAGCAAAAGACAGTGAAGTGTTAATCTGCAGAAGACCCGTGATTAAATTCTTTTGAGTGGCTGTTTTTTTTCCACAGCCACTCAATAAAAGTTTCTCAGTGTTGACTTTCAAAAACTGGAACAAATCAAAATGTAGGACATTGTTTCAATATTTGGGGCAGGAGGACAAGGGATAAATGTGCTGTGCAGTCCCACCTGGTCCCCCTAGTTAGGAAAGGAGAGTGTTTACTGTCAGCTTGTTAAAGGTTGACTTAACCCCATTTCTGAGCCCAAGAGTCTGCTGCACTAGATGAGGTTCGTTTCCTTTTTGTTGTACATGTACAATGAAAATAAAGGGCTATTCTATTTTATTCCAGTGCTGTGTTCCTTATTTTTTTGAATATTCATATTCAGGTGTATTATGGTGTTTAGGACGAAAAATATTATAACACTTCAGACTCTGATTTATTCCAGTGTGAACTGAAACCTGGGATCACAACTTTTTCAACATATCAGTCACTGACAGCGTGTTGGCTGGTCTTCTTCCTACCATATGGTTGTATTTGTCTCTGCTAATCAGGCAGTCTCAACATGCACTTTTATTTAGAACAATTTAACCTTTAACCTTCATCTTCCATGTGCTTGTGCATTTGCTCTGTCTTCAGAGAAAACATGGTATGTAGTGGCATTTATTTAGCTAACTTAATATTAATAATCTAACAACATTAAGCTCTTAAATTCACTTATATTTTATTAGAGTTGTAAAAAATTTGAACCATTTTTAACACCATGCCTGTTTGCTTTTGGAAACTGAAAGAGCATTTGGACGCAGTGATAACTAATGTCAGACAAGCGGCTTGTGCTGCATGGTTTCTTCTTTGAACAGCACTCTGTGAGCGTTTGGGAGCTGATATCTATTGATGCAGTTTGGCTGTTCCCCCCTATATTCTTGCTTGAGATAGGATTTCAGTTGATCTCCTTTGTCATATTATTTGTTTCACAGTGGTTCAAACATTTTTAATAGGGTGGCCCTTATCTGCAGGGAGGCCAACTTCTGGACTTTTATCACAATGCCATGCTGTTGAAACAAAAGTAATGTTTAGTGTTTTCTTGTTGTAATGCCTTCAGTGAAAAAATACAATCTGGATGGTTGAATTTTCTTGAGTTTTAGAAATATAAATAACAGATTTACTGGAACAAACCTTTGTACTGATATGCATGGTCCTCAGAGGAAGAATCCTCCTGATTTTTGTTTCCCAAAACATTCAGAGTGGAAAATCTCTACAGCTGTTTGATAGTTTAACTTGCACATATTCCTGTTTAGTGCAATAACTCTGTCATCACAAAGCTTTCTTCTACATCAGGCAAAAATGCAATGGAGCAGTTCACATCTGTAACCAAGTACCTGTAAAGCAAAAATCTTTGAACAGCAAATGTTGACATGCAGGCATGCTAAGGAGATGAATATTTTGGTTTTACTAACTTGTTAGTGTTAATGTCAGCATCATGTTATAGCTTTCTAGAGCTGCTAGCAAGGGGGAAGACTTTAAGCTGTGTCCTAAATCCATACCACAGTTTAAATCCATGTAGGATTTTAACATGTTGTGTGCCCACGCTGGAACACTACCAACATAACACACCGTCCCATCAGTACACAAGCGAGAAACCCTAGAGTTTTTTTGCTGCTGTGGGTGGATATTTAAATATGATTGATGAGGATGAGGATTTTCTTTTGGCCATGGCACAGTATACTAAGTAAATATGTACATGCATGCATTTGGTTTGTACACATCAGGCCTGTGGAAGTGGGACAAAACACTTTGTTTCTATATTGGAAAGTCAACTGGAAGTTCACTTGCTGCTAGTTGAAGGTGAAGCTGTCGGTCATTTGATCCACTGTACAAAGCAGAGACACCCATCTGAGACAGTTTCTAACTTGAAGGTGTAGCGCTACCTTCCTCTGCTTCCTTGAGACTGATAGGTGCTTATCACATCATGAAAGGTGACAGAGTATGATCCGTAGTCCGTTAATCATCCAGAGGTAATTTCAGATGCAGATGACCTTGACTTTCTCTTTCAGTGGCACGCACACGCTACTCTGAGAATTTTAATCCGTGATGTTGCACTTCCAGCGTTTGAGGGTTACTTTTTTCATGCTCTGTTTGAAAAGCTTTAAAAGAGAAGAGATGGAGATGGCGAGAAAGAAGGAGATTTGGTGATATCCCCGATAGAGCTATTGATTTGTTGAGAGGACCTGCTTCACACCTGCCGAAAATAACTGAGAAGTTTAATCAATGCTGTAGAACCTAATCAAAAGAAGTGAGGTGTACCAGCAGGCTGTGGTTACCCACTCAGAGCGTTTTATAGGTGTGGGTATGTGCTTCTTTTCAAGCAGCAAGTGTCTGTACCTCGTGAATCCATGCTTGTTTGTGCTTCAGTAATTGCAGCTGGTGTATATCAAATATTTTTTGTTAAAAAAAAAGAGAACCTGAGATTGGTTTCTTTCATTTGCAAACAAGACTGACATCTTGGAAAATTTCTGTTTACTCAAGGTGTCATGTCATCTGGCAGGGAGGCAGGCTGCAGCTGAACTCAATTACAGCCTTCCATACAGGCAGGAGGAACACAAAGGCAGCATCAGAATAGCGTGATGGGAAAGACAGACAGGATGTTTGCCAAGTTTCTATCACTTTCTCTGATATTTCCAAGAGTTTCTGTGAAAGAACATAAAATCAATGTCTCAAACCAAATCAGCTCTCCAAATATGTGCTGTCAAAGAAGGTTAAATTGAAATTTGATGGTTGTGTGGCCACAACTTGTGTTTGTGTGTCCTTGGCTTTTTAAAATGAGATTTCTACAATATATTTAATCCTTCTCTCATAAAGGAATGTGACACCTTGGCAAGACAGGATTTCATTCAAGTAACAGTTTGAGATCGCCTTTAAGCAAACTCTTTGAAAGGAGACAACTTTATTTACATCGGTATTTTCTGAAGGTAGTTAACACTGACCAGGCTGTCATCATATGGATTGATCTATTGTATCTCATCAGCATGTATGTACACAGTGTGGTCATTGTGTTAAATTAAACTTTTTTATTAAAATAAATAACACCTTAACAATATGAATGGTAAGTTAAAAAAAAAATCTTATAACATTTTATTTCAGAATATCTTTGTATTTATTTTACCCTCTTCGGCTTTGATGGCAGCATCCTATGATTCAAACCTGATCATCCATAATGTCTTTGAATGGTGTTAAAATGCATCAAAGAAGATCTTTTTGAGTTGTCTGTATGTAAAAAGATTAACATAGCTCCAGATTCTGAAAGAAGCCAGTGCAGAATTGCCTTAAACCTGTATTGCCCCCAAAGGCCAGCAGGGGGCGACTTCTTTGGCTGCAAAAATCTGATGATTAGAAGTCTGTGGGAAAATCATGGTAGAGGATAAACGGACTGATTCTTAAATAATTACATTTTCTACTCTACTTGAGCACTTTATACAGCATTCCTCACCCATCAATGATCACATTCACACAAACATTTTTTGTACAAGTGATTTTATCTATCATTCACACACACAGACTAATCTTAACCTTTAACACCTACCATCTGCTTGCACAACAGGACTTCACTAACCAGTGTGTGATGTCACAATGTCCATCTTTAATATACAGTTTATGGATGTCAACAATGCTTAGCTTTCATAGACTTAAGTAGGTTTAAGTTCAGGTGACTAGAGGAAAAAATCCACAAATGTTTGCTCTATATAGCTATTTCTTTTTTTTTTTAGCATTTAAATTTTTTTTTTTTTTTATCATATTGCAGTCTTAAAGAGAAAGGTCAGATTCTCCATACTTTATTTTGCTGACAGCTGCCATCGATTGGTCCGCTGTTAGAGGGTTTGGCTGCAGCCATTTCTGTTTAGTGACTTTCTTCCCTGTAGCAAAGCATTTCAAATACCTAAACTCTTCAGCCACGTCCATCTCTGTGATTTTGTATGAATCAAATGCAACAAAGAAGCAACCTCATTCCAAAAATATTCCTTATTCACCGATCTCTTGGCAATGTGTAATAATGAAAGAAAATGTAAAAATGGCAAGCTCTTCATCCATTGATGTTCATGAATACCACTATTTTGGAGTTACATGATAAATTTATGAGGTGCCATCAAAAATTTCCACCACTGCACCTATAAAGAGCAAAAACCTCATTTAAATTCAGCCTTTTTCTTTGAAGTCCTCCCTTTCAGCAGCCATACACTGCTCTCGCCACATTTGCACGACTCCCTGGAAGTGCCATTCTGATCACTTGCTGGTGCACGTTAGCAATATCACTGTCAAAGGAGCCACCCTTTAACTTGCATTTCAAATTGGATAAGCACACAAAGTTGCATTCATCCAAAAGTGGTGAGTAGCACACTGGTGCTCCACAATCACTTTTATTAAATTCCCTGTGTTGGAGCAAAAACTGTTCCATAAGAAGCACAAACTGTAATGGGATCAACAGTACATACAGCTGTTGACTCTAAATGAGAAAAGTTTTGGTAACTGATGGTTAGCTTGAAAACCTTTTATTTTTTTATTTTCTGATTCCATCCGTCCATCCTCTTTCACAATCCTGTACAGGGTCACAGTTAGGCTGCACCCTATCCCAGCTGTCATTGGGTGAGAGGTGGGTTACGCCCTGGACAGGCTGCCAATATATTACTGGGCTAATACAGAGAGACAGATGGCCGCACTCACACCTATACGGCCAATTTAAAATCACCAGTTAACCTGAAGCGCATGCCTCTGGGCTGTCGGGGGAAGCCAGGGTATCCATAACAAACACATGGACGAGCTAGAACATGGAAACTCTGCCTAGAAAAGCCACAGGTTGTTTTTGATTGTGTTTTCTGTTTTGGCTATCTGTTTTACTGGTAATAATATGATTCTGTTGTTTCTTTCTCTAGACTGTTTAAATAAAGAGTAACTTGTGCAGCCCTGTAATAAATTCTAATAACACAGAACTACAGTAAAAAGGCTAATAGAGAATGGTAAATGGTAAATGGCCTGTATTTATATAGCGCTTTATTAGTCCCTAAGGACCCCAAAGCGCTTTACATATCCAGTCATCCACCCATTCACACACTCAGAAAAAAGAAGGCTTAATAAAACAGTAAGACTTTATGAATATTATGGGAATATTGATGATTAAAAATAAGGTAATCAAACACACTAATGACCTCACACAGTGATAGTCCACTGGCTCAGTGGTTATCCTCATCCCTTCATGACCTCGTTCGAGCTCATCAGTCACCTGTGTGCATGCTGTGTGGTATTTGCATGTTCTCGCTGACAGCAGCGGACCTGTAATTTTCCTGCTGTGTAACAGACTCTTAAGGTATCCTGAGGTAGCCTTGAGTCCTTGTTACCTCAAACGGCATCTGTTTGCTGGAATTTCACGACAACAACAAAAAGCTAAGATACAAATGGAAAAATGACAAAAATCTAATTTGGCTCACTTCTCAATATTTCAGGATTTAATTTAGAAACTTTCACAACTTCAGCACTGATTACTGCTCTTGGAGGTAATTGATCAATTTTCTTCAATGCCACAGTTTTGCATTCATGTGAAATCAGCACTTGAAAAAAAAAGTGCAAGTTTGACTTTATCTACCCACCAGAGAAAACAACAAAAATGTTCTCACATAAGTTTTTGTAATTATAAAAGAAAAACAAATCAAACAGAGCTGCGAGCTTAAAAACAAACTATTTTCTCTCAGCATTACTGATATAGCCGTACAATAAGTGTGTGTCTGTCTTACATAATTAAGTCCACTCCAAGAAACTGCCTAATAAACAACACCCAGTAAAAATACTGGGAGAGAAAACAACCACAATGGTGATTTAAGTTTTTAACTATTTGCTACATTTTTATCGTTGCTGTGAATTTGATTTTATGAGTCAATCCTTGACTCTGGCTCTAGTCTGTTCTCAAAGCAAAAAAGAGCTAAATAACATCTGCATCATGCAGCGAGGTGAAATGAAACTTGGCAGCAGTGTGGCTGCATCCCCAAAGACTTATTACAGTCAGAGGACACACTTGAAAAATTAAATTATTCTACATTTTCCTGACACTCCTTACAAAAGGCGGCGCTGACCCAAAGAGCCCACTGGGAGAACGACTACACTGGAAAATGTCAAATCTGTGGCAAATGGAAGGAGCTGTCACAACAGCACAGCAAGATTATCTAGACTTGCATGATTTTCATTTCAATAATTCTTTCCACAAATCGATCTTGTTTCCGTAATGTAACGACCTGCTCCTGCAACTTCTGTTCTTGTTTTCTCACACTGCAATAACTTCACAACAACCTGATCGCATTCCCACAAAAATATCTTATCCTCACAAGATTAAAATGTGCTATCTTTGGAACGGCGATCGTGTTCCAGCAGGACTTGCTGTAAGAACAACATATGGATGTTGTTCTTACAAGATAACATGTTCCCAGAGGTTAATTTTGATCTGACAAGATCACTGATTTTCACACTGATTTTCTCCCAACATGACTTCTTCTCCACATTATACTGCACTTGATACTCTCTTTGTACGGCTCAGTATCCTGCTTCCAGAAAAGAGCTTGTTGATTTGAGTCAGAGAAACTTTTTTTTTTCATGCATCTCCCCATAGTGTGCTTCCTCTGAAGTATTTTGATGTTGCAAACAAACGTAAAAAGATTTTCTAGTTTATTGCCCTTGTTTCAGCTTCTTCCCACAGTTAATTTAAAAATTATAAGCTCCCAAAAATATAACAGTAGGGCTGATGGATATTTCAACACAAATTGCATCTATAAATGTCATGTCGTGAAAGAAATAAATATAGCCTTAACTTTTTACCTTCCCAACTGTTACCAACCTGCCCTCTATGTAAATTGAACCCTTAACTCTATGGTGGCAGTACTTTTACTGTGTTTTAATGTTATTTGAGTAAAGGCACACAAGTATAATCAGGAATTTGTACTGAAAATATACAAATGCAAAAAAATTCTACTACATTTAAGTACATCTGATTATGTATTAGTAGAAGAAAAACCACCAATATAAAATATCTGTTGATAAATGCCATCTGTCAACAAGTTCATTAGGGGTTAAAATGTTATAGTTTTTTTTTTTATATAGTTTGTCACTGATTGGCTTAATATGGAAAAGTTAGGATTATACTCGAGCAGTATGAATGTGCATGTGGGCACACATGAACACCCCAGAAGTATATCTATTTTTATGCTGCTGTGTCGTCGGCTTGTATTCTGCTGCTTGAAAACTTATTGCCAGCATGACTTTTGCCATTTTTCTTTGCTTTAAAAATTTATGTGACTTTATTTGGATGACAAGGCAGACCCAGGAAAGTATCAGCACTGGCTAGCTGGCTTGGTTAGCAAGGTGCACCTGTGTGTCTCGGTACAACTGAACACTAAATAAGATCAAACGGTACAAACCCTCTCACTGAGTAATTGTGCTCATGAATGAACCTCTAATGCAATTTAAATGTGTAATTTATTAACTATAAAAGAAAGTTTACAGGATGGATAGGAGTGGAAATGAGTACATGAGGGGGACAGCTCAGACTGAGCGTTTGGAGAAGTTAGAGAGGAAAGGCGGAGATGTTTTGGACATGTGCAGAGGAGGGATGGCGGGTGTAATGAAGTTGGAGCTGCCAGACAGGAGGGGAAGAGGAAGACCCAGAGAAAGTTTATGGATGCAGAGGATTTGTGTGACAGAAGATGCTAGGGATAGGGAAGGAAGGAGATAATCTGCTGTGGTGACTCCTAAATGGGTTTAAAAATAGAAAAAAGATAAACACTGTGCTGCTGTGTTGAAAGGGGTGGTGGTGGGGGGGTAAAGCTTTTTTTTTTTTTTTTTTTTTTAAATGGGAGTGTATGGGGTCTGTCTCAATTTTTAAGCAGTTGTACGTACAGTGAGGGAAATAATTATTTGAATGTAAAGAGCGAGGACTCTGTGTGGACAGTGGGGGAATCCCCTGTTGAATTTGTATTGAACAGTCTCTAATTGTTATAATAGTTTCATTATAGCAGAGAGAGAGAAAGAATATTAACCAAAAATCCACAAAAAAATACATTACATAAAAGATATAAGTCGCTTTGCATGTCATTGAGTGAAATAACTCAACCGGAATTCCCAGATTGGCTGTGTGTCATACAATTAGTCAATTACAGATACTCTTACTGATTGCAGCTTATTTTGTGTATAAAGCACACGTCCTCACAATGATTTTTCCCCCTCCACCATCATGGGAAAGACCAAAGAGCTGTCAAAGGACATCAAGAAGCAGACCGTTGACCTGCACAAGGGTGGAATGGACTACAAGACCACCAGCAAGAAGCTTGGTGAGAAAATGACAAATATTGGTGTGATTATTTGGAAATGAAACAAATAAAAATGACCACCAATTGCCCTCAGTCTGGAGCTCCATGCAAGTTCTTGCCTCATGGGGTTAGAATGATCATGAGAAAGGTGGCGGATCAGCCCCAAACTGGGAGGTAACACACAATGCAGGGTCCACAAGGTCCCTCTGCTCAAGAAGGAACATGTACAGGATGATCTTAAATTTGCCAGAGACTGCTGTGGTCAGATGAAACCAAAATCACACCACCCCCACACTTAAGCACGGAGGAGGAAACATGCTTTGCAGCTGTTTTTCTATTAAGGGTTCAAAATCCTGAACAAGAGCCTCCTTCTCTCAGCCAGAACACTGAAGATGACTCACAGATGGGTCTTCAAGCATAAGAATGACCCAAAACCAAGGTAACAAAAGAGTGGCAGAAGAAAAATGTACCTCACTGTGCACTGACATCCACACGCTTCTTAGACCATTGTGATATGGAAAGCAAACCACAAGTGAATTAACACATATGAGATCCTTAAATTATTGAAAGCATGCCCAGTTACCCATCGCTTTGGTTAACCTTCTAAGATCCACCGTTAATGAAACAAATGGACTTTAAACATCTTTCTAATACTGTAGGGTCTTTACAATATAAAGTATCTTTAGGTGGCTGTGACTGTGAATTTATATTAGTAAAACTGAACCAAAATGATATGAATGGAATTGAATTAACATTGACTTTGTCATTATTTTAGTTTAAACTGGGCCACCCTCAGCTCCAGGGCCCATCAGCTGCAGTCCAGCTGTAGGCCCTCGAGCACATTTGACCTCTCAGCGGTGCACTGTGTTATCATTCTGCCTCTTTCTGCCTGACTTATGATTCAATTTTAACTTTGTTCGTCTCGGCACTGGTGAAATCACATGTTGATTTTTACAATTTACCAGTTTAGAACTTTTTGAATTTCAAGGACTACTGGAGTATAGTGTCTGATCAGATCAGTGTGCCTCAAAGGTAAACAACACACAGTATTGGTATCAGATAACTCTTTTGTTAAAAAATAAAGATGAAGATTGGCATTCTGTTAATAACACACAGAATAGAAATAGTTGTCTATATGTATTTTACTCTGATTTTGTACAGTAATGATTACTTGTTCTCTTGGTTCCTACACCTATACTTTGACTTGTATGAATTCAGAAGAGGAAACCAGAGAAAGAGATGAGAAAAATGAAAAATCAGTGAATATGACTGACAGCACTTTTTTCTGTAGATTAGATATAATTCAGGACAACATCATACCACCAAGTTCATGAAAGTATAAATATTTAATAGAAAAGTTACTTATAAACGCTTTGCATAATGTTCCCTTTCCTTCTCATTTTGGTTAGCTTCAGTGATGTAGCTGAGGTAAAAAGCATCCCAAAACACAGATCAAACATGTGTGAAAGTGTAATTGTGCAGACAGTTCTGAACATGAGCAGAAATCTTGCTGAAAAATATCTGATCTATTAAGTCCAGCAGTAAATTTAAATAAATGGATTTTTCATTGACTGCATAGTTATATCAGGTTAAGCTTGATATTAGCCAGACATTTTAAGCTGTTACGTTTGGCTCTCAGTCTTCAAAAGAAGACTAAAAAATGCCTTTATTTGTCTTGAGGGCGATCGTGGCTCAAGAGTTGGGAGTTCGCCTTGTAATCGGAAGGTTGCCGGTTTGAGCCCCGGCTTGGACAGTCTCGCTCGTTGTGTCCTTGGGCAAGACACTTCACCTGGTGGTGGTGGTCAGAGGTGGCACCAGTGTCTGGCCTCTGTCAGTGTGCCCCAGGGTGGCTGTGACTACAATGTAGTTTGCCATCACCAGTGTGTGAATGGGTGGATGACTGGTTGTGTAAAGCGCTTTGGGGTCCTTAGGGACGAGTAAAGCGCTATACAAATAAAGGCCATTTACCATTTGACTCTAATATGATAATAATAATCATAATAATAATGCCAGACTACCTGGGAGCCTCACTGCATTATGTTTCAAACAGTTAAATGAGATGTTGCAAGAAAGGGATATTAAATAAAAACAAAAACAACTCTTCTCTGGTTGGAAAAGCACTCATGTCTTAACTCAAACAGTGTACGCCATCCAGTACACTTATTTGAACAAATTTCAGGCAACAGTAAGTGACATATAGTTAGATTCACACTTTACCTATGGCAGTAACATTGTTTAAACACAGCACTGTTTAAAAGTCTTGAGTTTTCCAGGCTTCTTGAAGGACATTCAAAGCTCTTCTTTGGATGCTGGCTACTTTCTGTTATGTTCTCCATCAAAATGATCTCACACTGCTTCAACAATTTTGAGATCTGGGCTCCTGGGAAGCCAATCCATGACTAATGAAGTTTCATTTAGTGTTTTTCTATCCAGCTTTACTTTTATTGGCAGTGTGTCTCGGTGTTTCATTGTCATGTTGAAAAACCAAAACATTGTCAATCAGAAGACTTTCAGATTGGATGAAAATCTAACGATGCTCTTCTACTTTCAGAATTCCATCAATTTTGACAAGATCTCCAAAACTATTGGCTGAAACGCAGCCACACCCATGACAGAGCCTTCCCTTTGTTTTACAAATGGCTGTATACACTGATGAACCTCCTGACATCCTCTGTATACTTTAACAATAATGTGAACTAAAAACTCCATGAGACCCGATGCCACTGCCACTCTCCCACTGAGACCATTTCTGATGAGGCTTCAATGGACACTATATGTCAACAGGAGGGCCAGATACATTTCTCTGGTCCTGTGTCAGGTCTTTACCTTTTCTCCTCAAGGACATGCCAATCAAATACTGTTTATCTGCAGTAGATAATTTTTTTAAGCCTGTCACTTCTTCTTTTATCCCCCACGTGTACACACTGTACACCATACTGAGGCAGAAATGCAATTTGAAATTTATTCTTTCACTAAGCGGCTTAATTAAAAAACAAAAACCGCAAAAAAACCAAGAAACATTCCTCTGAAAAGGATCAGATGGACTGGACTAAAAATGAGTGAAAAAACAGCCCATGTTCCAAAAAAAAGAAAAAAAGAAAAAAACTTTGGAAGACCATCGGAATGTCTGGAAAAATCCAAGATCACTTTGAAAAACGAGTCTGGCTCTTTGGAAGCAAATTATGAAGAAATGAGGGGCGGTACTGCATAACCTTAAAGTCCGTCTCTGCCTACACTCAACACACAGCACCCTCTGTTATTATTGTTTCCCTCGTCCTCATGTTCCTGATGTTGTAAAACGCCAGGGCCAGGGCGTCAGCGGCGGTCACGTGCCGCACACGGGGCGGGGCTACGCGTCTCAGCCGGCCAGTAGCAACGCAGCGTCGTTGCAGGTCCCAGCAGCTCCATGGGAGGAAAAAAAAACAGAGAGGAGACGAATAACGGTACACTCCAACATTTATGGAGCCGATCCCCGCATACCACCGCACTGCACCCGCATCTGCTCCTGTGATGAGCACGTGAGGAAACGTGCTTGCAGACGGAGGTGGTGAGCGCGTTTAGGGGCTGAAGAAAACAGGCGGTCCACCATTGTCTGCGTGGAAATAAGAATGGCCTGGATGTGGAAGGTAAGAGGGGGTTTCTCTTACTCATATGCTGCTGTCATTAAAGGAAGAAACGCACATCAGGAGGCTGAGACGTGGCCGGCTTTCCGCCAGTGTGCATTTTAGCAGATGTGCGCTGAAACGTGATCCGGGCAGCTGCATTTGGCAGTGGTGATGCTCGGCGGAGGTAATTAACCCTCCTCTGCTTCCTGTCTGCTGGGCTTTTTTGTGTGTGTTTTGGGGGGGCCTTGTGCAAATATGATGGAAGCAGATTCCTGTGTTTGAGTTTAGTTTTCAACCCATGTTTGTGTTTATTTAACAAACAAACAAGCAAATAAATAAATAAATGGCAGCATCAGCAGGCCAGCCAGCTGTGCACACAACATCCTTCCTGACATGTCCAGGTGTTCACATCACGTGAGCTGAGGGAAAGTTAACAAATCTCTGACGTCCTTCACAGGAAGCAGATTTCACTTCGTTTGAAACTTCTTTAATGGGACTACACACTGATTTCTCTTAATAAAGGATGACAGTAGCAGGTATTGTCTTTATGATTTAAATAACTTCTTCGTGAAATGTAGGAATATCATGAAAAATATCGACCACCGCTTTCCAGAGTTCTACACATAGTCTAGTGGTTCAAACTGCAGGGCATGGACAGTCTGCTGAAAATATACAGTGAAATTAAGATAAATGATTAATGATGTAAAGGAATTAGTAAAAAACTGTAACGTGTGGAGAAATAACATTTTTTCAACTTCTGAAGTGGTGTATACCTGAGAAAGTTGGGAACCACAACATAGTGTCTGAAATCTGCTCAGCAGGTTAAAGCTTGCTTAGCTGACAGTGAAAATTTAGGGATTATGAGTTTCAGAAGCAAAGAGTGTTTTAAAATGTTGCTTAATGAATCTAACTAAACTAAACTAATTGGACTGTTTTGTTTTCCCAAGTTATAATTTAGGCTTGAATTGTGAAGGTAGTGATAGTATGGGCAGCTTTTTTTTCCTGTCAAGCCAACAGATATTTAGTTAAAATGGTTATTGCTGAACTCTTAAAGATATTTTCAAAGTATCTGTCTATCATTCATTTTCTTGTCCGATTCAGGGCCGTGAGGATGGTCAACCTTTTGCCCCATGACAGCCGAACAGGTCTCTGGACCACTGTTGGGCTTAATTTAGACCTCTGTTGATTCCATGGAGAGCTTATGATGTAGCCTTTGCAAATGGCCAATGCCGCTCCCAGCCATAATAACTGCATGGACGTCATCAAAGCGATGTGTAGTTAAATTTTTAGTGAAGTTTGTGTCATGTTACAGTGTAGGATTTAAAAAAGCTTTGTGATTATGACATACCTACACTGTTGATTCAACTAGGGATTTATAGCTATGTGTCATAATAGATTTCGTGTAACCACAGACCCTTCTGAAACCGACATGGTAACCCACGGTGTAACCTGAAATGTAGCCACGTCATGGTGATACAAGGACACTGACAGGCCTGGTTGGTACTATCTATATCCTGCTACTTTGACGGATTCATTTAAATCGATCAGAAGATAATGGACTGCTCAAGGAAAGAAGTCTGAAAGTCCATCCATCCATCCATCCATCCATCCATCCATCCATCCAACCATCCAACCATTATATCACTTAAGACCAAAAAAAAGCAAAAATCTTTAAAACTGTGAAGCAAGAATGAGTGTGTTTGTCAGGACTGAAGCAATTGAAGTTGATTTTGACGTTACATATTCACTGGCCACTTTATTAGGTGCACCTTGCTAGTACTGGGTTGGACCCCTTTAATCTTCAGAACTGCCTTATTTCTTTGTGGCACAGATTTAACAAGGGGCTTGTAACATTCCTCTGAGATTTTGTTCCATATTTGATGTGTTAGCATCACACATCTATGATGCAAATTTCCCATTTCACCGCATCTCAAAGGTGCTGGATTGAGCTCTAACTGAGACCAAGAAGGCCATTTGAGTGCAGTGAACTAATTTTAATGTTCAAGAAACCAGTTTGGAGGATGATGGTACAGTGTGATCATAAATTAATGGACATGGTGAAAAACAATATTCAGGTATATTGTCAGACTTTAAAAAATGCTCAGTTGGTAATAAAGGGCCCAAAGTGTACCAAGAACATATCCCCTCCAACATTACAACAGCATAGGCCTGAGCTGTTGATTCAAGGCAGGGTGGATCCACTCTTTGCTGATGTTTACACTAAATTCTGACCCAGTCAACCTAATATTGCAAAAGAAATTGACGCTTATCAGACCAGGGAACATTTTTAAAGTCTTGTTTTTTCTTAGCCAATGTGAATTGTACTCTTAGTTTTCTGTTCTTAGCTGATAGTAGTGGAATGTGGTGTGGTGTTCTGCTGCTGTAGCCCATCTCCTTTAAGGTTTGAGATGCTCATCTGCATAACTTAGTTGCAATGAGTGGTTATTTGAGTAGCTAGTGGTGTCCTATCAGCTCAAAGTGTTTGGCCATACTCTGACTCTGACATCAAACAGGCATTTTGATCAGTCACTCAGTGGATATTTTTAATTTTTTTTCCAGACCATTCTCTGTAAACTCATGATTGTGTGGTAAAATCCCAGCAGATCAACAGTTGATTAAATACTCAGCAGCCTGTTAAGCACCAACACCCAACCCATCACTTAAATGATCTGTCTTCCACATTTTGATACTGGTTTGAACTTCAGCAGGAAATCTTACCTGAATGGATTGAGTTGCGATCATGTGATTGGCTGGTTAGACATTTGTGTTATTGAGCAGTTGAATGGGGTACCCAACAATAGGCGTGAATGAGTTTTGTGTTGTAACTTGTGTGCTTAAAGCTTAATACGGTAACTTCTTAGTCTGTTGTGCTCGATCGTGAGGTTTTTGATGCTGTAAGAGTAGTTGAACATATTGCGTTGTGCCTTCTAAGAGGATTTTACATGTTCATTTCCCTTTCTCTTAAAAAAAGCATACACAAAATCAGTTCATCACCATTAACATAATGTGTTTTTGCCACGTTTAATATATTATCCTTTTTTATTTTTTTGCTATAGTTGAAAGATGACTGACAGTATCCAAACACCCACGACCTCCTCTTCAGCTTCATCAAGAAACAATATGTCACTTCAAAAACTTTACTGTCACACCCGCATCTGCTCTGTTAGGCTGTTTTTGTTATGGGAGACAGCAGTTAATTTCACACTAGATTTGACACTGTAATATCAAAAACGGGGGAAAAAGAAAATATAATTACACGGTACAAGTTTCAGAGTGACTGAACGAAATGTAAACGAGAAGTGGACGCAAGTAAATGAGCTGTAACTTTAAATTAAATGATACCAGTGTCCTTGTTTCTTATTAGCTCCGTATTATTCTGATGTAGATAGTGGCTATGAGGTACATAAATCCAAACCCACCTAATACAAATGTTTGTGTCTTTAATACTTCAATCATATAATAAATTTTCTTTTTTTCTGATATACATACGCTGCTATAGTGATCATACAAAACATGGCAAGTTTAAATAGTGAGATTAGTCTGTCTACAAGTACTAAGTATATGCACTTGTAAGTACTAAGTAAATAATGTATCTACACAATAGTAAATGTCCTTAACATTATCAAATGAGACGCATACTCTGGCTGTGAGTGCAGAAACGTTCTGATTGTGAATCGATCCAATCAGAATGAAGTTAGCGTAAATATAGAGACGGTAAAAGTTTGCTTGAGGCAGGATGCACTAAGTGTGTAGACCAAGGCTCAGTATGGCATGCTAAGGTAAGTAAAGGGGAAACTGTCAAACATGCAGAACTATTCTAGCAGAATCCAAGAATAAATATAGAGCTGGGAATAAACAGAAACGATTCCCATTAAAGGAGCTATTAGTTGAGGACCTCCAGCATCACATTGACTTTATCATATCATTTATATACTCTCTGCACGAGTTTTAAGGTAAATGTCAACAATTTACTGTCATATGTTCTTGTAATATGTTTAAATGTTGATTTGTCCAGTAGCTGTATAGCGTTTTCATGGATTTCTTGGATGTCTGTGCATATTGTTTTCTTTTTACATTCTTAAATAGGCAATAAAGGATGGATAGATGATGTAATTTAAGTGCTGCAAAAATGAAACTGCAAAATGAAAAAAAAACAACCCCCAAAACAAACAAAATATGCAAATGATTGTGTTCCATTTCTGCTGAATATGTATAGATAATAGCAGTCTTTAGAAAATAACTTTCCGTTGATTCAGTGCAATTAGAAGAGCACCAATAAAACCACAGAGTGATGAAAGTCACGGTGACGTTTGTGTTTTTGTTATTGAGGAATAATGCCTGACATTTTAATCTTTCTGGCAGTTTTCTCTTAAGTGGAAACCTGGGGGGATGTTGAAGTTACATATTTCAGGAATATTATGATTTTTTTTCTCCATACACCAGTTTTTCCATCATCTCTTTATTATTTATTATTTTATTTTCAAGGTTTACTGCCAACTAAAATTTTAACCACTAACTAATATTAGGTAAACAAATGACTCCATGAATTAAAGCCAGATGTGGAGGTCTGACATGTTAGCAGATATCAGGTTATTGCAGCATCATGTATGCTGCTGAATTTTAAAAGGAAGCTGTTAAGGTTATTTTCGTGGCCCAGGGAAACACTGACAAGATTGTTTTTCATTTGTGAAGTGCTTTTATCAGAGTGTACATTATCTTGGTCACCATTTGTAAACTTATTGGGTAATTCTGGTTTATTGCATCCTAGAGGATTTTCCATTATTGTGACTATTGTGGGTCTCTGGGTCATACTAGCTCAGCACTCTCAACCCCTATTTTAAAGATCTGGGAAATGAAGAGTATCATTAAACTGCATCTGAGTAAACTCAGAAATTACACGCATTGAATTGCTTTTTTTGCTAGCTGCGTTAGAAATCTCCCTCTGGGAATGCTTGTAGACTGACTGACCTAACTGTCCAAATAGTCACTGTTTAGTGTGTGTTTGTGCTGGAGTAAGAGTAGCAATTATATCAGCACACAAAATGACTGTTTTCTTGTTGTGATAGGTGATTTCAGAGGAGCTGAAACACTAATTTGTTCTTACAGCTCCACACCTTGGATTGCTCTCACACATGAACGCATGAAGCTTTTCCATGTCAGGAACAAACAGGTCCCAGTCAGTGCAGCAAGTTTTCCTCCAAAATCAGAGATTTTCTTTCAGAGCAGTTGTTGTCTTTCACAATTTCTTTGCTTCTGCATCCATCCTCCATGGACTCATCACTTTCTTCATAATGTTCCATCAATTTTCTCCCATTTATCTGGGTCCAGGTCGAGAGAGCAACAGTCTAAACAGAGACACACATATCTTCATTTCCCCAGCAGAGATGTTATCACTCCAGCGTGTCTCAGGTCTATTCCAGGGCCTCCTTCTGGTAGAAGTGAAAAACCTAACCTAGGGAATGCCCAGAAGGCATCCTAGTCACCTCAACCACCTCAACTGGTTCCCTTCGATGTGGAGGAGTAGCTGCTCTTCTCTGAACTCCTCATGAATGACTGAGCTCCAGCCATTCGCCAAAGGAGAGCATTGCCACCCTTTGGAAGAAGCTCATTTGCAGTCCTTGTACCCACGATCTCATCCTTTTGGTCACAACCTAAAGCTTGTGACCATAGGTGAAGGTTATTTTATGTGTTTGACCAATATGCTTTCAGATGTATTGGCTCAACAAGGGACAAAGACTGAAAATGACATAAACAAGAATAAATGTATTTTTAGATAGACATTTTAATGTGTTTGTCCCAGTTTTATCATAGTGATTATGTAAATATACACAAACACATTGTTTTATTCACAGTTTCCTACCAAGTAGGGTCTGAAAAAAAAGAAATGTGACATGCAGAGTTCCCCCTTTGTCATCTTTTGTTTTAATTGGAGTGAGCTCGTCCGTGAAGAGCTGTGCTTAAGCTGGGAAAGGCTGTCGCTGTTGTCCTCTGTGCTAACAGTTCAGAATAAGCCCTCTATCACATCACATCAAAAGACAACTATTCTGCTTTCATTGCTAACCACATATGGCAGAACAGGGCCAGAGCAGCAAATTCGCCCGACGGGGTGATGTGGGTGCACACCAACCAAAACACACAAGCCGAAATTTTAGATTAATTAATGTGTGCACACACAGACAGACCGTCGTTAGTGGGTGTAGAGCGGTGCTTTTACAACTATGGGGAATGCAGCCAGTGTCCCATTTCTTAAGAGTTTCAGGGATGAATGGCACTTCTCTGAGTCCCTCTTGTCCCATGTGATTATGTTGCTATAGAAAGGGAGCTGATAAAACGTGTCCCGTCACAGTTTTAGAGAAAGCACGGGGTACTGGCAGGATGTTGAATGAAGCAGATACTGTAGTTTGTATTCAAACTGTTATCAAATCCCTGCTCAGATTCCCTCTTGTACCATTCTTCCCTTTATCTGTTTTACTTCTTGAGTGTGAAGTTTACAGGAGAAGTCTCAGAATCCACTGTTTTATAGTTGCCTGGTCGCACAGGGAGACAAAAACTTTTTAGTCCTAAAGTAGAATAGATCAATTACTTACAGTTAAATAGGTTCTTACGCATTAAGGGTGTGTGGAACTGTGACACGTTCTTAACTACTTCAGCAGAAGTTTAGTTGAAGTTTGCTGAATCCGAATTCGGATACACCCTGAACCCAAAACCATAACTGTTTAGTTTTTGTCTGAAAAGTAAAAATCGAGCTATCCAATTAATGCTTAAAATCAGGGAGGTTTTAGGATTTAAACTCACTGGACATTTACTTAGTTACATCTTGGATTATACAGTTGCTGCAAATTTCCCTGCTGCACATCCATCATGTTCATCTGCTGTTCCACACATCCCAAAGGTGTAGTTCTATTGGATTGAGATCTGGGGACTGGGTACAGGACAATGAGTACAGTGAACTCATTGTCCTGTAAAAAACAAAACAAAACGGTTTTAGATTATTTAAGCTTTGTGACGTTGTTTTGAAGGGAGGAAGGTTCAGGGCTGAAGCAATCAGCTTCATGGGCTCATCCGGTTAGAATAAGAAAAGCAGCCATCTAATGCAGAATTATTTTCAGGGTACTCCTTTTATTCTCAAATAAATAAGGCAAAAAAGGAAGGAAACAAAGACACACATGGACTGCCAATGCTGAAAGAAAACAGATTTAAGTTACTCAGTACCTTAAACAATACATAAAATAAAAACCCAAACAGAACCTCACCTCAGCTGCCGCCCCGTGTGGAAGTGCGGAAAGAGTGAGCCAAAAGTGAATGCAGTCCTTATATACTGTGTGACATATAATGTGTGACAGGTGAGTGCAATCAAGGACAAGCACCACACCCAATCAAAGGTGAGAGAACTAAACAAGGTGCATCTGGTGAAGTGAGTGGGTGTGCTGGGATGTGCTAAAAGGTGGGTCTCTACAACAGCCGCCCCCATATTTCTAGTGAGAAATATGTTGATATGATCAGGATCAGTCTTCGTCAGGAAGCGGGGGCAGGGGGATCAGACAGGAGACAGGGCGGATATAGGTTTTATCCTGTACCAGGACCTCCACAGTTCTGATGCGGTCATCTGGGCTTTTCAGCAAGCGTGTAACTCTTCCTACAGGCCAAAGGGCACGTGGAAGGTGTGAATCCATAATCATGACGACAGAGTTCAATGTGAGATCTGGTTTTTCCTTCTGCCATTTGGGTCTTCTTTGGAGGGATGGTAGATAGTCTCTTATGAAGTGTCGCCAGAAGTGATCTGCCAATATTTGTGCATGTCGCCATCGTCGTCGGCCTAGGAGGTCAGAATCAGAATAGGATACCAGGGGGAGTGATGAATCATGTCGGCCCATAAGGAGAAGGTTTGGGGTTACGGGGTCAATGTCCGCAATGTCTGAGGATACATAGCCTAGGGGTTTTGAGTTAAGAATGCCTTCAATCTCAATTAGGACTGTTCTTAAGACCTCTTCAGTGACCATCTGTGCACCAATGGTTCTCTTCAGAGCATTCTTCACAGAACGTATCTCCCTCTCCCAGGCTCCACCGAAATGGGGTGCATGCGGGGGATTGAATTAGAAATGGATTCTTTTAGTCATCAGGACCGGCTGTAGAGTCGGAGCAAGGTTGTTAAAGGCTGCCCGTAGTTCCTTATCTCCTCCTTTGAAGTTAGTTCCTTGATCACATATAATTTCCAGGGGTGTTCCTCGTCGAGAAATGAATCGTTGGAGGGCCATGAGGAAGGAGTCTGTATCCATGCTGTTTAGGAGGTCAAGATGTATACACCGAGTGGTGAGACATTTGAATATTATTCCCCACCTTTTCTCCGATCTGCGGCCTGTCTTGACCTTGTATGGTCCAAAGCAGTATTCCTGTGGAGTAGAAAGGTGGTTTGAATAACCTAAGATGAGCAGCAGGCAAGTCTGACATTTTTGGAATGATGGGCTGTGCTCTCCATTTCTGACATGCGACACAGCTATACTGATGCCTGCGTACGGCTTCCCTTCCTCTGAGAATCCAGAATTTCCGACGTAGTTCAGCAAAAAGTCTTTCTGAACCAGCATGATGCAGTTTGTCATCATAATTTTGTATGATCAGTTTGGTCACTGGATGAGCAGGATCAAGTACTATTGGGTGAATGACATTCAATTCCAAGTCTGGGCTTTGCCGTAGTCGGCCTCCTACATGGATAAGTCCAGAATTCCTGCACAACACTGGTGACAAACACAATAGACGGCTGTCGGATGAGAGGGGTTTGTCTGACTGTAAACGGGCTAAGTCTTCACCGAAACTGTCCAGTTGTGCCTGACGAAGGATTTCTTGTTCTGCTGTTTGATAATCAGCTGCAGAAGGAATGTTACCCTTTTGGTTGGAGAGTGAATGAGCCGTGAAATCCAATAGCTCTTGATATGTTCTGAAGCTGGGTGTGTATGTATGGGAGGGTATACTGACAATACCAAAGAAGTAGGATTTCTTTAACTCAGTCTGATCATCATCAGGATGGAGATCTGTAACTGTGGGCCAGTTATTTGGAGGTTCATGCAGAAACGAGGGACCCTCAGTCCACCTGTTTGGGCTAAGGAACTCTTTCAGGGATTTACCTCTCGTAACATCATCAGCAGGATTTGTGGCTGAATTGATGTATCTCCAGTCTTGACTGTTTGTGAGGTTTTGAATTTCTGAGACTCTGGCTCCTACGAATACCTTGAAACGGCAGGAATCTGACTGAAGCCAGTGAAGTACAGTTGTCGAGTCAGACCAAAGGGTGGTAGTCCTGACTGGTAAGGTGAGTTCTGTTTGTATGAGCTCACAGAGGCGTGCGCCTAGTAGGGCTGCGCATAGCTCCAGTCTGGGTATTGTTAAATGCCGTTTAGGAGCAACACGTGAGCGAGCTAACAAGAAACTCAGTTCCACGTGACCTTCAAGATCATCTGATCTCAAATATGCGACAGCACCATACGCTCGCTCCGAAGCATCACAGAAGATATGAATGTCTCGAACTGTGGTAGAAACATCCATTTCCTTAGAAGTATAGCAACGTGGGATGGCAATTTGTGGGAGATAACAAAGTTCTTCTTCCCAGGACTTCCATGCCTCTAAGAGGTCGTGTGGAAGGGAAGGGTCGTCCCAATCTCTCTTTTCTCCATAGCTCTTGCACCAAGGTTTTGGCGCGTGTTGTGAATGGGAGTAAGTAGCCTAATGGGTCATACAGACGAGCAAGTACTGCATAGATACGACGCATTGTGGTGGGGTGTGAGGCTAGAGTTCTGTATTTATAGGCAAACAAATCAGTCTCACAATTCCACAATAATCCTAATGTGCGTTCATGTGGGCCAGATGGCTTGTCTTCAGTCAGGCAAAGTTCATTACTTGCCGTTCTTACCTCAGATGGTAGATGGCTAATCACAACAGGATTATTGCTGGCCCACTGGCGAAGGTCGAAGCCTCCTTCTGATAGATGGTTTCTTAATTTGTCTAGGAGTGTTCGAGCTAACTCTGCTGATGGAAAACTCTGCAAGCAGTTATCAACATAGAAACACTGCATTACTGAAGACTGCACATCTTTGTCAGATTGATATTCCTTCACATGTTTCTGCAGTGCATAGATTGCACAACAAGGGCTGCAGGTCGTACCAAAGGGGAGTACCTGCCACTCATATACTGAAGGGGGAGCTGCTTTGTTCATGTCACGCCACAGGAATCGGAGAAGTGGTTTATCAGGAGGCAGAAGACGGACTTGGTGAAACATGCCTTTGATGTCGCCACTTATTGCTACTGAATGTTGCCTAAAACGCAACAAAACACCAAGAAGTGTTGGGCCTAGGATTGGTCCTGGCAATAGGTACTTATTGAGACACTGACCTTGAAATGTGAAAGAGCAGTCAAAGACTATGCGATCTTTATTGTTGTGACTTGTCATATGATGAGGGATATACCAGGTTTCTTTGCTATTGTGCATCTCCTCTGGGCTAAGTTTGACTATATAGCCTGCTTGCTCCAATTTCAAAATCTGATCCTTGTAAGACATGGCTTTGCCAGGATCTTTAGCTAACCGAGCCTCAGTGTTGCGGAGTCTAGACATGACTACATTTGGAGGGACATTCAAAGGAGGAAAGTTTGCCATCCGAAGAAGAGGAGTGGCGTAGCGATTAACACCATTGATCTCAACCCTTTTTGTGGCCTGTTCAAGGAGTTCCA
This sequence comes from Aulonocara sp. 'chitande type north' Nkhata Bay, assembly GCF_057382095.1. Lineage (NCBI taxonomy): Eukaryota > Metazoa > Chordata > Actinopteri > Cichliformes > Cichlidae > Aulonocara > Aulonocara sp. 'chitande type north' Nkhata Bay. The sequence goes on from NC_141361.1 coordinate 10,853,131, forward strand.
GTGCCAGTTGATCTTGCTTTGATCGGATCACAGATTTCTCACTGTATTCAGGTAAAGTGTCTAGTTGCCATAGCTTCTCAACATGATAACGCAGTACATCTGCAGATGAACTGAGAGATGTGAACAAACACTGCACGTGCTCTGTACTGCTCTGGGGATGAAAATCTGTGATCGGGCCTTGAAGTGTCCATCCTAATTGGGTTTTAACTCCTGCAGGAGACCCATATGGTCCCTGTCTCAATGGAGCAGTAGGCGTGATGAGGTGAGTATGATCTGAGCCTATGAGCAGGAGTGGCGCTGCTTTATTAATAATGGGTAATGGGATACCTTGAAGATGCTTGTATCTCCGTTGGAGAGATGATACAGGGTAGGTGTGGTCTGAAAGTGCTAGGTGATTTGCAGTGAAGGCATTAGTAATTGTGTAGGTTTTCTCTGGGTGTGCGATGGGTGAGATTTTGAAACTTACGGAAGAACCATGAATAGTTTCAACTTCTTGACGGACCGTTCTAAGTGATAATCTCTCTGCTTCCCCAGTTAGGTTGAGATGCTGTGCAGCTGATGTCAGAAGAATGGTACGCTGGGAGCCATCGTCAAGTACTGCATATGTTTCAAGGGTTCTTTTGCCATTTCGCAGGAGCACTTTCACGACCTTTAAAAGGACACTAGGACAATCACTAGGTCTATCAAAGTATAGCGTCCTCACTACAGGATGAGTGTCAGTTTTAGATCTCTTATTTACATCGCATAGGATCTGGAGATGTAGTCCCATACAGGTGGCACATGGTTTCTTCAGGTCACACTTTGCGGCCTGATGATTCCTAGCACAACGCCAACACCGTTTGTTTACTTTTATCCAGTTTGTTTTCTCATCCTTCGTCTTCTGAATAAACCCAGGACACTTACTAATGTGATGTTCTGGTGAGCAGCAATATGCACATGTAGCCTTAGTTGTCATGATCGGCTGTGTTGCATGTACAGAATCATCAGATGTATTTGCTTCATGTAATATTGTTGTAAGTGGAGAAGCGTACTTACGGGCAGGTCGTGTCTGGTTGAAGGATGGAACAGGACTGGCCTTCTTTGGTTGACACCTGCATTCCATTTGCAACCAGGATGAGAACAAAGGCAAGGTATACGTCATTTCTCCCTGTTCCCTGTAAACATGCCGTTTGAAGCGACTGAAATGCTCTGCAGGCAACTTCACTAACAAGCGATCGACATGGGAGCCACAGTCTAGTTCTGCACGTCCTTGTTCTCCCATAGTGCTAAGCAACCCAACTAAAGCCTGTACTCGAAGAGCAAAATTATCAAGGCTCTGACCATCACCTGCTCTGATAGGAGGCAGTTCCAGTATATTCTTTAGCTCTTTCAATGCCAGCTGTCTTGGTTGCCCATAACGCTCATCAAGGGCTTTGATGGCTTGAGTGTATGGGTCAGGAGCGTAGGAAAAGGCAAGAGCTAATCGTTTAGCTTGGTCTACTTTGAGGTGATCAAGAAGGACGTGATATTTGAAGTGCTCTGTCTCATGAGGATCAAGAAGGTTTGTAAGGGCCATCCGTAACATCCTGTATTGCATTTCGTCTTCTCTACTAAGGTCTGGAAATGAAGGACCTTCAAGCTTATATACACATGTGTTCTCGTGCTAGAGGAGTGACCCGAGCTAGCAGTACCAGATATCAAAGGTTTCTGTTCATATGAGGTATTGGATGTAGCTGGTTGCTGCTCTAGAGGAGGGCAATGCTTGTGGTCAGATATGCGAATGAGAGGTTGAACAGGGTCTTCAGCTAAAGGAACAGCAGGTTGAACACATGAGATCTGGTCGGGATCCTGCCGTGATAAGGCCAGGAAATCAAAGGGAGTCTCATCTTCTGTAGCAAGGACTGGTCTAGGCAAACCAGTTGAAGGGATAGCAGCATCTAGTATTGTTGAATTAGGTAAAGGAGGGCTGGCAGCTGTAACTAAGCCAGACTGACGGCTAATCTGCGGGGGCTGGAAGGGTGATTGACAGGTTACTGTATCAATCACTGGGAGCTGCTCATGTTGTTGATGTGTTTGAGGACTGGCTCGTAAACTGCATACAGAAGATTTGATTCCATCAGATGAGACTGTGCGAATGGAAGATCTGGAGCTACGAGAATGGGAAGGAGATGATTGAATCATAAATTGCTTAATCTCCCTCATTGTTGTCAGGAGTTCCCTCATGACCTCATCTTGGTTGGTGGGTAAAGGAGCAGGGGATGTTTCTGGTTGTCTTTCTGACTCTCCGACAGGATCCTGCAGCCCATGTGTGTCTTTATCACTGTGCTGGCATTCAGTTTGGCTCTCTGTCTCACATGTAGCTCTTCTAGCTCCAGGGTACTGAACTTCATACTGTTGCAGGTAGGCAGGAGGTCTACTATCACGACTGGATCTTCTAGATGGCTGCTGTGTATCCATGATGCTAATACCGCTCCGGCTCGGAGGACCATGTTTTGAAGGGAGGAAGGTTCAGGGCTGAAGCAATCAGCTTCATGGGCTCATCCGGTTAGAATAAGAAAAGCAGCCATCTAATGCAGAATTATTTTCAGGGTACTCCTTTTATTCTCAAATAAATAAGGCAAAAAAGGAAGGAAACAAAGACACACATGGACTGCCAATGCTGAAAGAAAACAGAGATTTAAGTTACTCAGTACCTTAAACAATACATAAAATAAAAACCCAACCAGAACCTCACCTCAGCTGCCGCCCCGTGTGGAAGTGCGGAAAGAGTGAGCCAAAAGTGAATGCAGTCCTTATATACTGTGTGACATATAATGTGTGACAGGTGAGTGCAATCAAGGACAAGCACCACACCCAATCAAAGGTGAGAGAACTAAACAAGGTGCATCTGGTGAAGTGAGTGGGTGTGCTGGGATGTGCTAAAAGGTGGGTCTCTACAACAGACGTGGTGCATTATCCTGCTGGAAGCAGCAATGACAACACTGTGGTCAGAAAGCAATAATACTCAGGTAGGTTGTAGCCAGAGGATTAGTAAGGAGGAGGTGAGGGCAGCTATCAAGATAATGAAGACTATCAGGTGGTTTGTCCAGATGGCATAGCTATAAAGGTATGATGATGTCTTGGACAGAGGGCAGTGGACATTTTTGGTGAGCCGATGCAAACTGTAACCTCAGTTTTATGTTCTTGGCCGCTGTAGTCTTCGGCTGCTGTACCCCATATGCTTCAGGATTCGAAATGTTGCACGTACCTGGGTTGTAATGAGTGGTTGAGTTACTGTTGCCTTCCTGTCAGCTCGAAGCAGTCTGGCCATTCCCCTCTGATCTCAGACATCAGAAAACTGTCACTTACTGGATATTTTGTGGGAGAGTAAACTCAACCTGTGTGGCACCAGCACCAATGCTACTTGAAAAGTCACTAAAGATGACCTTTCTTCCCCATTTTAAAGCTGGTTTTGAACTTCAACATACTGACTACGTGCTGAAATGTACTGAATTACTGCAATGCAACTGATTAGATATTTGTGTTACCCAAACAAAGAGGCTTGTGAGTTTATACCTCTTTTTGTGTTTTCATTTGTTTAATTTGCATTTGTGAAAAGTTTTAAAATAATAGGTAGTAATAGCTAGGAGCTAGGGTTGGGTGATACCCCGCTAAAAAGTTGGACACCTTGCAGCCTCAAAATGAATGAATGAACAGGTCAGGATGCCATGCTTTTAATTGAGCATTGCAGCGTGCTAACCAAGCTTGCTAGTGGCAGCTGATAACTTTTCTCGACATTCTCGTCTAAATGTGGTCGTTTCTGGCGGTGGCTAGTACAACACTGACGCTTAAAAATCAAAACCAGTGGGTGAAGCTACTCTAGCTATATGTCTTTTTTACAGAGCATGCCAGTAACCTTGTTCATATTGTCACATTGTCATCATTGTTTGTTGACACAGCAGCCCTGTTAGAAATATTGATTCTAACTTATTTTAAGAGCCACTGCAAAAGGAGCAAATTCAGCCACGCATGAAGACATTTCATATTGTAACATCATTGCAGGAACGTGAAGGTTTCAGTAAAAAATGGTGCAGCTATGTTCCATAATATTTTAGAAATAAAACGTGAGGAGAAATCAGATTTCACCCAAACTTTAGCTGAGTCCTTTTCCTGACTCAAAGACCTCAAAGAAAGTCTTTGTCTTTTGCTCTGCTGTTGCAGTCTATCCTCTGAACCCTTTTGAGCCAACAGAGTACCATTTAAGCGTGTGGCTGCTTTATTATGGTAATGTAACCTACATCTGTTGTGCACATACACACACTGCTGCAGAAGCTAGTACAAGGTTAGCTTATCCACAGTAGTAACCAAGGGCGATCACCTCCCTCCAGATCTGGCGTTAATCCACAGTGCAGCGGTCATAGTAGTGACCTCTCACTTACACAAGGGATCTTATCAGCATCTGGGAAAGACTTCTGATTTTGCCTTACTCCTTCTCATTGGTTGTGTTGTTCAGCCAGTCTCTAATCCTGTTGTGTTTAATCATGTGCTGCTCTGCCAGTTCAGGCTGCTTGAGCTCTTCCGATACGAGTTGAGCTGCCAGCACTGGCCATCCTTTTTTTTTTTTTTTTTCTCTAGTCCCTTTACTGGACTAAACACAAAGAAACGACACACAGTTTAATGAAAGAGGTGATATGGCAGCCTACAAATTAAGTCCCGCTATAATTGCAGTCACGGTCAGCAGCATAAAATTACACGTCGCTCACAAAGAACCTCTGGGCCATAACCCCTATTATTACTGTACATGCGTTCACGGTGGAGCTGTAATGTCAAGGTTGAAGTTTTAAACTTTAATTACCCCGAAACAAGGGGACAGAGTGACAATTCATGCAGAAAATATTTGAGTGCAGTTATTAATCTGCCATTGTTTTTCTTTAATCATTACAGTCGACTGCACTCTTATACCTGTATTTTCATCTGAAAAGTTTAGGTTGCTTCAGTTTTTGACTGAATAGAAATCCTAACTTTCAGAAACACCGGAGTTATTCTCAGGGGTTTGGCTTAAATCTCAATAAAAAAAAACAAACCCCAAACGTCCATATGGTCCCTTGATTTGGGGAAAATACATAAAAACTGTTGGTACCAAACTTGGCAATGTTTTTCTTCAGTAATCAAGTGCTTCTGTTTTTAAAGTTATTGCTCCAGTCATTTACCATTGCACACATTTAAGAGTCAGCAGAAGCAGTTGTAGCGGGGAAATGTGAGGCAGCTGGCTGCATCTGGATTTAGCACCTCCTCCTCTGTTTTTCTTTGAATGCATATCAAATTAGCTGTGTGGCAAGCATTTTACCAGTGTGTCACATAGCTACATAGATAAGTAACAGCACATACTGAACACAAACACGTTCAGGACCTCTCGGACAGCAGGTCTGTGGGGCTTAAAGGGTCACACGCCACTTCAGGATTAAGACTGGCATCTCAACAATTCACTGTCCACTGGGATTTTAACTTCCACTTGTAGATAACACTGAGTCAGTGAGTCAGAGACAAACCTGCCAAAGTGGCAGATCCTTGGTGGTCAGATGGCAGCATCCGGCCCTGATGGTTCCCTGGACCAGCTTTGGACTTTTGGGTTAGAGAATCATCCAGGCGGCCACCAGCCAACCTAACAGCAGCGTGGGAATGGCAAATACCGGATGGACATTCTGTGTATGTATGACGGCAGATTTGTCTCTGAGCTGTGAACACCTGCTGAGAGAGGCCCTGTCTGTGATTTGGTGAATATTCAGGTAGAGTACAGAGCAGAAATTAAAAGTGCTAGGGAAGTGAATCAGCAAGCCAGGTTTTAAAAAACATTATTATTTTCACTGTGATTTCTGATTAATTAAAAATGTGAATGCTCATTGTCATTCTCCACAAATGTAATCTTTCTAGCATGTATCATTTTGTCTGACCAACCCTCTAAAGTAAAAAAAAAATGAGAAAAGAAGGGAGGATGAAAAGAACATAATAATGGATTGGATTTATATAGCGCTTTTCAAGGCACCCAAAGCGCTTTACAATGCCACTATTCATTCACTCTCGCATTCACACACTGGTGGAGGTAAGCCACGGTTGTAGTCACAGCTGCCCTGGGGCAGACTGACAGAAGCGAGGCTGCCATATCGCGCCATCGGCCCCTCTGGCCAACACCAGTAGGCGGTAGGGTAAAGTGTCTTGCCCAAGGACGCATCTGTGACCTTCCGGTTACAGATGCGCTTCCCAAACCCCTGAGCCACGGTCGCCCCAATATGAACATTACCCTGTCATATGTTATAGTCAGCAAATGTTTGGTAAAGTGCTTCTACTTTAAAATTACTTTTACGGTTAATCATCACATCACATGAATTCTTAATTTGAAATGAACTCCAGCGTAGCTCATTTTTAGACCTGCTGTAGGTTCTGTTTACAGTTGCACTGAATTGTCACAGCAGAATAACCACTGGAAACTCCTGTTCAAGATGTTTGAGTTCAGGTAAATGGTAAATGGCCTGTATTCGTATAGCGCTTTACTAGTCCCTAAGGACCCCAAAGCGCTTTACACATCCAGTCATCCACCCATTCACACACACATTCACACACTGGTGTTTATAAGGTGCTAATAAGCTTAAATCAAGGTTGAAACACTGGATTTTACAGCAAAACGAAAGTTTTTTGTAATTATCGTTTTTCAAGGAACTAATGTTTAAACTTTAGTGTTACGGTTTTCGAAAATGTGAAAACGTGTGCTCTGTCTTGTCTTCCATTATGTGATCTGAACCTTTTTTGTGTTTTGGACTGTTGGTCAGACAACAAAAAGGAGTGTAATTTGAGTAATTAGATTATACTCTGAAGCAATATGGCAGAACGGTGTCCTACACCTAGGTGGTAAATAGAACAGAACCCCAGAGTCACAGATGATGGTGGCAAGGGAAAAGAGTTAGCAGATGGTTGATGGAGACTTCAGATGAGTCTCTCTGAACATCCAGGATGAGGTGAAGTGTTGCAGGAAGGACGTTCGGAAAGGCAGGATGACAGATAAGCAATGAGGCAAGAAGATCAGTGGATCAAAGTAATGATGATGAAAATGACAATGAGTGTTAGAGAGAGTTTGAGACCAGAATTGACAAAAAGGAGGAGAGCAGCATGAATCGATCAGACACCCAGGAATGCAGACAGGTATTGGAAACCACCCTTTCTAGATTTAAACAGTTTAGTTTTCTGCTACCCTTTTCTTCCCTTGGACGCTTTCCAGCACTCTTAACCACAAATTTCTGCACAATTATCAGCTTTTAGGAGCATTTATTCCTTCAGTTTCAGTTGATTTCCAAGCATAAAGTGACAGAGTTACAGAGAGTTACAACCTACAGCCAGTTGGATTCATTTGAGCGTGTTGCACTATTGCTGGATTACATTTGGCAAGTCCCCGTCCGCACATTGTACGCTTGGCAAGGTCTAAGAGCTTGTTGTACTCTTGGCAAGGCCTTACTGCCTGTTGGCACAGCGGCGATCCAAAGCCCCAGAAGAGACAGATCAGCAGAGGCCATGTTTGGTAAGGAGTTATGCTCTCCATAGACTTGGATGCGGCTTAGAAACACTGCCCAAATTATAAAAAAAGACTCAAAGGGATAGTTTGAGGTGTCAGACTGAGTAGGAAGGTTGCAGGAATGAAGGAATGGTTCAAGTGTTGTTTTGCTGAAATATACAAAATACTGAAACTTGGTATTTTAGTATCAGTGGCTTGTTTGTACCTGACTCTGACCATACAGCTAGTGGGAGCAAAGGGGCAAGCAAAGTCCTTCTTCAGGGTATCAATTTAGTGGGGTAATTTTCTAAAATCCTGTTTTAGGTCACAGCTCGCATCCTTGTGGCTGTTCAAAAAATGATTTTGTTTTCATAACCTTCAATAACCCAAACCAGCAAAGCTGAGTTTGGCACAGGTTAGGCTCATCAGACATGCAGAATACCCTGGATCTCATAACCATACTGCTGTAATCCTATATGCATTTTCTCAACGGCCTTTCCACAGAGTGAGGTGGCAAGATCAGGCTTGGCTGCTACCCTGAGAAACGCCTGATTGTGTGCAGCTCGCCTTCAGCTCTCTGCGCTCCGCCCTTGAACCAAGCCTCTGAGCAAGCAGAAAATCCCTGTAATTGCATTAGTGTTGTCTAACTGTGAGCTGTGTGCCACGCCTGCTCCCGGCAGACCAGCTTTTTAGCTTAATTTATTGCCCTGACATGTTAGGATTTATTTCCATCCCGCTGCTGAATTGTGGATGACATATACAGCATCAGATATCCTTGACGAATATCCTGGCTTTGATTCAGTTTCCCCTCTCATTGAAGTGTCAGGTAGAGCTATAAACTCAGTGATGTGCTCAGTGGGAAACATGTCTGGTCATAGTATAGGCTCTTTCCTGAGGGCTGTTGACCAGGCTAATAAAAGGTTGCAGCGCCTCTGTTATTATCCCCACTGGAAGTCCGGCAGTGCTCTGGACACCAGCGCTGGGAAGCTGATTGCCGGCGTAAACCGAAGAGGTTGACAGACACAAATAAAGCCTGGCGTTTAAGTGAGGGCATTAAATAAAGGCCAGTCTTTTTTTTGTCCCCCATGAAATAAAAACCGCCGGGTACTTTTATGTTCGCTTGTGCCTCCAAACTTTTGTTGTGGTCAGTGTGGAAAAAGGGAGTGGGCAGCATTTCAAAATGCCACTGTGCACTCTGGGTGATGTTGCATCTGCTCAGCGAGGCTCACTGCTCTCGTTCCATGTCGTGTTTGAGGTTCAGCGGCCGTTCTGTGATTGCTTTCTGTGTCCAGATTTGTATTTTGGCTTATTATTGATCTCCCTCACAACTGCAGCGTCGGGTGCTGTTTTTTTGTTGTTGACTGTGACACCTCTACCACCTCCTCCCAAACCTTCTCCCACACACTCACACACATTGAATGCCACCATTCTCCTAACACAGGGTGGCAGCTATCCACAGAGGCTTTGACAGACTTGGCAAACTTTATTGTTATTTTGCAGAGTGAACACCTGCGTGTGTCGCATAGCAGGCTCGTTTGGTGGCCTTCGATTCACCTGGCTGGGTTGTTTATTGTGTGCAACAGCCGCTCCACTTTAAGTTTCATAATGCCGTCAGTGAAGCTCTTAAAGCACCTTCACAATCTAAGAGGATTAATGAAAAACAAAGAGGTGTGCTTGCAAATCATTTGAGTGCATTCGCTGTTAGAAAGCTCACAGAAATTTCTACCGCTGTAAACAACGAGGGTGCAGCTGACTCAGATTTTCTCCTCCACAATAAAAGCTATACATGCTCAGGGTGAGACATGTATAACTTAAAAATATGTCCTAAATGCAACACATGCTCTGTCTAATCCAACATATCCTATTTGTTCCACTGCTCAGAAAGATATTCCTCCACATCCGTCTTTTCTTATGCTCATTAACTTGTAGCTTCATCTTGACAGACGTGTGGAAAATGTTTCTGGCTAATGTACTGGGAATCTGCATTAATCGTTAGCGAAATGCAAGGATGCTGAGCAACACTAAGGGTGTTCATTATGAGTATCTAGTGTATCAGCTGAGCTTTCTGTGCACTTTCTTTATTTTTATATATATATCCTAAATATATATTTCTATATGTTGCATGTTTATATATTTTGGAGCATTTTAGACCTTTCTTACACAGCACAGAGTAGAGTAGATACGAATGTGGAGAGAGAAAGAGGGTGAGTGACATGCAGGAAATTGTCTGGGGAAGACTCAAGCCAGGCCACTGCATTAAGGACTATAGCCGTTGGTATATGGGATTCCTGCTCAATAAACTGATCTATAGGGGCACCCCCAACTGTGCAGTTATTGTAGTAAAAGGATCTCTCAAAGTCAAAGGCAAAACAAATCACTTTGCCTCTTACAACAATGCATTTGTCACCTCTAGGTATTGTAGTCGTCATCCCTCTGAAGGCTGAACTTCAAACAGGACAAATTCCCTTTTGATGCTGAACCACTTTAGAACTCTACATACATTCCTGCTTCCCCGTCTCCAGCATCCTCGAGGAGACATTTTCTTGTCAAATGCATTTCTTTAACAAATAACACCTTTTTAAAAAATCTCTGCAGAGGCCGAACTTCTGTTTAGTCAAGTGTTGAAAGAAACTGTCAGCGCTGTTTGCTCCTGCGTCCTGCAAATGATGCATTGCATCTGTCTTTCTAATCTTTCCACATTCTCAAATGTCTCTGTGTTTGCACTTTTGATAAATACATATACTCAGATTTCTGTGTGTGAGCAGTCATGCTGTGCATAATCACTTGCAATGAGATGAGGCTTTATTATGAAGTTATGGAGGGATCCTATTGAGTTTCAGGGGAAATATCAGTTGCTAAATGTCAGTAATCCTGCTCTGGCATTTGGCAAATTAAAATGGATTTTCTCTGGTCGATGTTTTTCTCAACAGCCAGATTCCCCCCCTGCCTTCGCCCTTCAAACACAAAGACAGGGACAATAATTGGTATTCTGCTGTAAAGAACTCCATAGAATTTCAAAGCTAAGTTTGCAGCCTCTGCGTTCTCATGCATGTTGTTTTTTCTCCTTTTTCTTTTTGTTTCAGTAAAGTTTGTCTTGCAAAGTGGTTGCAGTCACGACTTGTGGCCCAAATTTGGGACATTTGTGCTGGATGGAGAGCAACTGATGCATTACTGTACAGTAGCTTTGTCCTTGGCCGGCAGTGCGATCTCTTCTGCCCAATGGCCATCTGCGGCTATGAGAGCCAGCCCTTAAAAACTCAGATATGACAGAAGGATAAAGCTGAAATGACTCTTGTCATAAGTGAGCGGCAGAAGTCATTTTGTGCTCCTGGCTGAATGGCAGGAGGCATTTTGGCTCTCTCCAAAAATAACCCCTGACAATAGGAGTTATAGATGTTATAGACGAGGGAACGTTTAGTCATCATTTTTCCATCATAAAGCAAAAGTGAGCAGGTGGTCTGATAAATGGAGTTACTGTATCTTCATAGCCAGGCTTGCTCGGCTTCGCACTGAGAGCTATTAAGGTTTATTGATTTTTTGATTTACAGTTAATTGGCTTGAACCAGGTTCAACAAACATACATTAACACCTTGACTTTCACCCCTATTTTCCTTAAAGAAAAAAAAAGGCAAAAAGCTTGGAAGCATTTTGTTTGCTGAAGTTTTATGAGCAGTGGATCGAAATCCAACAAGTATATGCTCATACAGATGATAGAAAGTGTCATAAACTAACTTTTTGCAACGTGTGCACTCTTTCTGCGCTGTAAGGAACTGTTGTTGCTCTTCCGTTGGGATCTAAAGCAGCTTGAATTGTGAGGCTTTGTGCATTCAAACGATGTATAATCTGGGCCTGAACCATTTAAAACACAGCAGGAGAACACAGGAGAGCGTTACTGAAGATCAGTTTATTTAGTTAAAGATGCACATAACATTAACCACATCAAATATGTAGCGCTTGCTGTGTAAAACGAATGCATCTCTTTCAGGCAAAGGCAAACAACATTACTTTGACTAGGTTTGTACTTTAAATCATTAAAAATAATATCATATTCATTATAGTATAATAAATAGTAAAATAAATTTAAAGTACCTCTTAATTATTTTGTGATACAGTTATGTTGGTCTTAGGTTAGATAGTATTATTACAGTCATTAGTAAGGACTGTTCTATGTCCCATTCACACTGGATACACCTTCTTTGTGCATCCTGGGAGATGTTGCCCTCAGTACACAGGGCAGTTTTCAGATTGAGGATCTCAGCTGCTTATCTGAATCTGCAAAGTAAATCCTAAAAAAAAAAAAATCAGTAAAGCAGAAAAATAAATAAGCATAAAATTGAAAATATAAGCTTTCTGCTTCACATTGTTGTGTGTTGTGACCTTGAGACAAAACATCATCAAATGAGACAAATGGGCTTACAGAAGTGCTGCGGGGAAGAAAGTCACATAGCAGAGAGTCTTAATGGAGCACAATAACTTACTGCCAAAAATAATGAATTCTCAGAATGCTTTTTTTTCTCGTCCTGACAGGTAGACTCATTCACTCAGCGCACAGATATTCCAGTTTTCAGCTTTTCAAAGTGCCACAAAGAGCAGCCCCCCCTTTCACTTTGACAAATTCTTCACTTTCTCAAGTGAGCAAGCATCAGCCTACGCAGCAGAGCATAGAGCATCACCAGACTGTTTTTTCTGAACATATGGCGCTCTTTTCCTCTTGTCCCAAGAGTTTGCTGGATCCAGAGGGGGGGAAGTGAATATTGCAGAGTGTTTAATCCTTCATACTTGTGGGGATTATATTCCATTTGATATCAGATATGCATTAGTCAAATGGGCTTTTGGTGCTTTCCTGTCGCAGGCACACATACAAGTACACGTGTGCTGGTGAACACATGTGCGCAGCGATTGACGTCATCTACTGATGACTGGGATTTGCGGTATTTGAGTTTATACAGAAAAAAAGGGTGTTGAGTCCTTATTGTTGCCACCTGCAGAGTCTCATCCACACAAAAACAACCTGATTTATTTTTTGGGGTCCAGATTAAGATTGTTCATGATGGTCTGTACCAAAACGATCCAGTTTCATGCCAGTAGACCAGATTAGTGTTCATTTGACCCGGATTTAAGGATTTGCTTTTCATATGTCGCCGCCGATAAGTGTGATACCACGGAAGTAATATGCTCCAAGGGCGTCATCAGGACATTTTGTTATTGTACAGGAGGAAGGTCCCTGTGCCCATATCGGGAATGAGTGAAGTTTCATTAACACAGCATGGACAGCTGTACTTAGTTGATAAAATACACAAAAAATGAGTTGGAGATTGGTGCACCACATATTACGTGTTTATCCCTTTTATCTTTTAAGAGAAATGATCGTTTCTGCTGCGACTTCATTTCCTGCAAATTGGTCTGCAAGCAGGAATGAGCATCTCTGAAATGAAAGCTGGATGTTCATCATTACATCCATTATACCTCTTTGACGAGCATGACTTCCTTAAGTTTTGACTGAATACTGACTGCCAGAAGGAAAGCAGCATATAATGAGTTTGTTTTTGTTTTTTTGTTTTTTTTTGGTCATGTTTCCATCTGTAAGATGCTGGTTAGTTATTGTTTATTTTGTTTTTATATTATTTTGTAACCGTTGCTCCGGAGACTGTTACATGTATTTTCAGTTACACCTTGCCAGCACTGTCCTCTCACCCCCTTTGTCAAAAATTTACTGGAAACATTCTTTAGAGATTTTGGTCACACAGTTGCAGATTTATCAGATGTGAATATCCCCTGTTGCATCGAGATCTGGTGACTGTTGATCAGATTTGAATACAGTGAACTCACTGTCATGTTGAAGAAGACAGGTTGAGATGATTTGAGCTTTGTGACATGGTGTGTTATCCTGCTGGAAGCAGACGTAAGAAGATTGGTCCACTGTGGGCATTAAGCATGCTAAGAAAATTTCCCTAACATCATTACAGTTTCATGAAAAGGTGGATGGATCCATGCTTTGTCTGCCCCTACCATCTGAATGTTGCAGCAGAAATCAAGCCTTATGAGATGTTTTTTCATCAATCTGCAATGTTTCTTCAGTCTTCTGTTGTACAACTTTGGTGAGCTAGTGTGAATTGTAGCCCCAGTTTCCTGTTCTTGGCTGGCAGTAGTGGAACGCGGTGTGGTTTTCTGCTGCTGTGGCCCATTTGCTTCCAGGCTTGACATGTTGTGCATTTACAGATCCTCCTCTTGGTTATAATGAGTGGTTATATGAGTTACTGTTGCCCTCCTATCAGCTTGAAGCAGTCTGGCTATTCTCTGACCTCTGGCATCAATTAGATACTTTTGGATAGTTTCTCTTTTTTTAGACCATTCTCTGTAAGATGGTTGTGGGAAAATCCTGTTCTTGCATCAACAACCATGCCATGTTCACTTAAATCACCTTTATTCCTCATTCTCAGTTTGAAGTTCAGCAGTCAATGCCTCAACAGAATGAATTGCTATCATGTGATTGGCTGATTGGATTAGGTGTACCCAGTAAAGTGGCTGTGCATATTACATACTATATATAAATCGTGACAGATACAGAACTAAGAAAATTTCACTCAATGATTGTTTGAATATTTTCAGTCATATAACATGACTGACATTACTCACTGGTAATAATAAGATTGGAATATTGGATTTAACATATGTCAGTAAATACAACCTTAGCCCAGAATGGTGACTATTTTTTAAAAATATGGTAGAAAGAAATTATTGTTTTAGAGAGAACACCAAGAACCCAAGGTGAGGTCTTTAAATGTCCAGTAATATATAAATTGTATATACTAAATCTCTGAAAAGCAAGGACTGATGTATTTCTCTCATTTGTCATTCAAGAAGGCTCACAATATTTAACTAATTGTTTTAGTACTACTTGCATGTTCTGTGTTATTATATTTCCCAACTATAGCTAAGTACATTATGCCTCAAATGCCACACTTGTCAGCAAACTAATTGTGAGCGAGTAACAATTCAAATTTCTTTTCAATTTTTTTCTGTCAAGAAATGAAAGCGCTCACAGCCCAGTGGAGCTGTCATTTCGGTTGCCTTTTAAACCTGCTGCATACACATGCTCACTAGAAGTGATTTATTTAGAAGCGTGTTTTTTGGATTATGAGAAGCACATTACTGGGCACACCATGGCAAAGTAAATGAATGAAACACGTTGACTGGATTTGGTTCTTGGTGTTCATTCAGAAAATAAACCTTGTTCTTCTGGATTAACTTACTGTAACTAACCTAGTGAGTGTTTGGGGGGTTTCTCCAGGCCAGTGGCTTAGTCAGAGGAGCTCCACAGATCAGTTTTTAAGATGCAAGGCTGCAACCAGTGCTCTTCTGCTCCCATATGTTCTCCACATGACAGCTGTGTAAGGGGACTGCCCCCTCTGCTGGGCTTGGTTGGGATCATCAGGTTTTAAAACCCCCAAATGAGCAATGAACTTTGCTGCTGCTCATTCATTTTTACGGCTGCAGCTGTAGTTCATTAGGGCAGGGAAAATAGAAACAGAGATGTGGAGTGCATTTTATATATATATATATATATATATATATATATATATATATATATATATATATATATATATATATATATATATATATATATATATATATATATATATATATATATATATATATATACATATATATATATACATACATACATACATACATATACACACACGTGTGTATATATATATATATATATATATATATATATATATATATATATATATATATGTGTGTAAATATATATACTATTTGTAAATCAGTCCTTTTTATTTTTCTTACTTTCTAGCACACCTCAACAACATGTGAGAAATTTTACTTAGCAATAAACCAGTTTCTGGTTCTCATACAGTTTTAAAGTAGATGTGCTTTACTGTGAGCCTGTTTAAAGCAAAATAGAAATAATATACCCCCTCACTCTCAGCTCTGTGCCTAACTCAACCCTTCTGCATAATTTTGAAAAAGTTAAAAAGTGTACAAGAGAGGAATGGATCAACACAGAATGGAAAGCACCTCTGCCTGAGATTTTCCTGAGACGTCAGTGTAGTGAAGGACCACGTTGCTCCCACTCTGCATTAATTTGAGCTGTTTTCTCCAGCCTTGGTAATTCCTGGATCTGAACTCTCCTCGTCTCTCTCCGTCTGCATCCATTGCTGTGCCTGGGGTATGAAAGTAATTTCACAAGAGTTCCTCTATAGCTAACCAAGTCAACCAATATATATAAAAAGAAAATACTACTTATAGGGTTTATTTATAGCGATCTACTCAAGGGCTTGGGTGTACCTCTAATAAAAGGATGTTGACTTAAGTTTTTTGATATGAATTTCACAATATTGTTAAATCTCAATCTGAATAAAACTGCAGATGGTGCCTTAAGCAACGTTCAAAATACTGGACAGATACATTCACAATCAACTCAGTAGTTTGCAGATGTTATTTTGAAGCCATAGTTTGGTGTTTTGGCTGATTTTAGAATCAGATTTTACGCTATTCAGCTTGGTTGCCAAAGTGCATCTGCAATTCATATTAATTGGGGTGCTAGTCTTTAATAAGAGATTCATGAAAAGTATCATATCATCACTATAAAGTAATGATTTAGCTTACAACTAAAAAACTCCAAAAATATAAAACAAGGGAAGACACTGAATTCAGACTCAACACGCTGAATGCAGTTAGGAGATTTATTTTCACACAATGAAGAAGATAAAGGCAACTGTTAACTGGATCAACGACGGGTGTTCTGTTGAAGGAGGACAGAATGAGTTAGCCAGGGGTCCATAAGGGATTGAACTATGTCCAAGTGTGACAGAAAAAGAATGGAACAGTTTAACTTGACTTGAGAGAGGCATAGGTATGGAGTGATATCTCTGGAGGCAGGCGGGATCCAAGTGAGAAGTGGATGTTAGCAGGCAGGTGAGTATTCCAGGTGAGTTCTTCTCTTTGGAGGTTTTAGATATATTTGGAGCTGGGCTGGAGCCACCTGACACAGGACTGAAGTGATGCATCTTTGCCTTTACTTGATCAAGCTACTGTTCACAAAGCCTCATTGGAAATGGTCTGAGTTAAAGGGTGGCTGTCAAGAAGCCATTCTTAGGGAAGTGAAACTTGGAACAAATTTTTGGTTCAATTCATCATCAGAATATTTGGATGAGGTATGAGATGAGGTGAGAGCTATCTGTAAAACACAGTAGTTTGGGGCTATATTTCAGCCAGTGGTCCTGGAGATTTTGTCAGATTTCATGGAATTATGAACACAGCAAAGCACTGTCAGAGTTTGAGCTATTTTGCAGCACCATCCAGAAAGTGTCTGATTGGCAGCATAACAATCATCACAAACACACAAACACTATAGGTCACGGATTGGCCTCCCAGAAACCAGAAGTCTTTTTAAACAGAGATGAGATCAAAAACATGCAGCCATCATCCAAAGAAAAGCTTTGAAGAAGCTCTGGTTTTACCCCATATACTTTATTTAGCCCTGCGACAGACCGGCGACCTGTCCAGGGTGTACCCTTTCGCCCTATGACAGCTGGGATAGGCTCCAGCGTCCCCCGTGACCCTGAAAAAGGATAAGCGGAAGCAAATGGATGGATGGACTTTATTTCTATTTATGTTTGCACATGCTTCAATAAATCGCTGCACCTAGTTCCCATTTTCCTACCTTTCTTTAAATATAAAGAAATGAGTGGTGGCTAAGACTTTAAACCCATGTCAAGTTTAAATTCATAATGCTACTTTATACGATCATAGTTATGCCAACAGTCCATTTTTCTACAACAAAGCAGCATCAACTTCATAGTTATTCAGAATCAAAATGTTCAAGGGTATTGTAGTCAATAACCACAATACAACTATATTCATCTCTTGAAAATGAAAACTTAAGCACTACAAGGTTTGCCTTTTTGCACCTTTAAATATGAATATTATTGGATTTTTCCCTTCAGGTCTAGACTCTACAGTTTAGTTTGTGAAAAACAAAGGTGAAAAATGCTGTCAGTAGGCATGCTTACATTTTGTAACATAAATCTAAACTAGAATACGTTTGACTTGGCATACCTTTTTTCACACTTGGCACTGTAGGGTGATCTGATCCAACTGTCATATACTTTTCTGTAAGGTTGTAACCAGTACTGTTGTCATCCACTTATTATTGTAACTATCCACCCTCCTTGTTGCATAGCCCAAAGACAAAAATGGAAATGTGATACTGCTCATGAGAGAGCGAGACATGCACCAGGGAGTTCATTTCCCACTTCCAGCATTAATAGAAGGAACATAGGATATACTGGGAATAACAATGAATGATTCCAATGGCAGTAATTAGGGACCATATGCGACAGATATCAGCTGAGCATGAAGTGGTTCTTGTCATAACATTTATGTTGGCTCTTTAGGCCTGTAGTTCTGCTAACACTGGAACTATCCCTCTGCCTGGAGAAGTGAAACTCTAACAGAAAATAATAAAATACCCTCTATATGTTTTTATCCCATTTTGACAAGATGGATCGCTACAGCCGCTCCACACATTCCTTTCAAAGACAGAAGTGAGAGCATGAACTTGTGAGTGTGACACACGTGATGCCTTCATGAAACTTTACTGAAGCAGATTAAGTTTAAACGTAGAAATAACTCCTCAATTAACTTGATAAGACAGCGATGAACCTAATCTAAATGCAGATACAGCTGCAAATTATATTAACATCATTTCTCAGTTCCTGTGGCAGTCTATGCTCCCGTGGGTGAAATTTGAAGGGGAACCTGTGCGTGACCGTGTTACTGGCAGCAAAGACTCGGCCTCTTCCTCCGCCGGGAAAAGAATAGTTTGTTATCTTGTACTTGGATGGCTTTGAAGCGAGACCTTTGCTGGAAATATGACACGAGTGAAGTAATGTGCCTGGGCCCTCTTTTAATCTCAGGAGTGGTTCTTTGTTTATATTTCTGTCTTATTGCCTTGGAGAGAAACACTAGCACTATGAAGAGGAAGAGGAAGAGTGAGAGTAAGGCTCCTCAAATATTTTCTCAAACACCTTAATTGAAATTGGATTTTAACTGCTCGCTGGACCGTGGTGGAGAGAATCAGGAGCCAGCAAGGTAGCGTTTTTGCATTGCAAATGTAATTTTCTGTTTTTTGCCCATTGCCCATGAGACACTTAAAACTAGCTACCAGATATGTTTTTTCATGAGCCATTTTCTTCAGGTTGAGCCTCTCATTATTCCAATACCCACTGCCATTAGCTTTTTGGATTGAACTACTGTGTGGCCCTGTTGTTTACTGAGCTGGAGCATTAGTCTTTGTGGGAAATTGTATTCTCTTCATGCTCAGATAGAGCCTGATGGAGGTGAAATTTTGAATGCACTATATATGCATGAGGAAATAAACAGCTAATTTGCTTTGAATTTTTATTCATCACACAAGTGAATTGCGCACGACTTGTTGATTATTCTGCAGTTTACAGATTTATTATACCTTTTTTGTTGTTTAATTAGTAAGAAAAGTGCCCTAGTGATTTACGTAGTTAGTAATATTTAGTGAAGGTATCAGATCTTTTTCATAAACAAAAGTGATAACACTCCATTGTAAGTAAAAATGCCTTCAGTGAAGGAGTGAGACAATTTTAAATGTTTACAGATGGGATGGGTGGTGTTATTCCAGGAATTCTGAAATCACCTCCTTGGTCGTGCATTATAAACCCAAATACAATAATTACTTTGTCAAAATGAAAGGATGGCAATCTTTGTCATATCTTATCTTACTATAAGACTGAGGACTGTGAAAACCTGAGTGGAAAAACTAAAACTACAAACAGAGCTCCCAACCAATCCACCACAACCATCGTGGCTAGCACCTCAGCAGGTGTGGGTGTTCTTTGGACATGGTCTGCTTTATCACTCATTTTTAGTCCAGTCTTTGTACCTGACCAATTTACCATTTTCAGAGGACTGGGTTTTTTTTGTGGTTAAGACACGGACCAATAAATCATTCAAGCATAAAAACAGACTCCTAACCCAAGGGATGAGCAAATATAGTATCTACACACACAGACAACCTAGTAAAGAACCAGTTTTAAGTTGTATCTGTAGACACTTTGGCACGGCAGCCTGTGTTGTACCTGAGAGCTACAACAGTGAGCGCCTACAGAATTGTACAAACTCTGTTTTTATCTTATGAACTGTATTTCCGTGTATGTGTGAACACATTTCAGTAAATTGCTGCACCTACTGTGCTTCCTATTTTACTAGCAAAACATAAAGAAATAAGAAATGCCTCAAAACTGTTGCACAGTACTTCATTTGAAGTCAGTGACACTGACTAATCAGCTAAAAATGTTTCTGAGGTTTTTGAGCCTTTATTATGAAGCTTTACATGTATTACTGTAGTGTTGTTACAAGTCAAGTCAAGTCAAGTTTATTTATAGAGCACATTTAAAAACAACCAAGGCTGACCAAAGTGCTGTACAGTAAATACAGATAAAAATACAATAGAACACAATTTCGTAATAACACCTCGCTGATAAAAATAAAATAAAAATATATAAAACAAATAAATTAAACCTTTCTAAAAGCCAATGAAAAGAGGTGAGTTTTAAGAGCGGTTTTAAAAGTTTCTAGGCTTTTGGAGAGTCTGACGTGAGGAGGTAAACTGTTCCACAGTCTGGGTGCAGCCACAGCAAACGCCCTCTCTCCCTTTGTCTTTAATTTATACCTGGGAACATCTAAAAGCATCAGATCGGCTGACCTCAAAGATCTCCTGGGGCGATAAGTACTAAGGAGTTCTGACAGGTAAGAAGGTGCAGTGCCATTTAAAACCTTAAAAGCCAGCAATAAGATTTTAAAATCAATCCTAAAGGCAACTGGGAGCCAGTGGAGAGAGCAGAGAACCGGAGTGATGTGGTCTCTTTTTTTTGAACCGGTCAACAGGCGAGCGGCAGCGTTCTGCACCAGTTGAAGGCGATGTAGACAGGAACGATCTAGGCCAGCATAGAGGGAATTGCAGTAGTCTAGCCGTGAAGTAATAAAAGCATGGACCACTCTTTCTAGATCGTTCCTGCAAAGGTAAGACTTGACTTTGGCTAAAATCCGCAAATGATAAAAAGATCCCTTAACTACAGAGCTGATTTGTTTATCAAGTTTAAAAGCATTGTCAAAAATAACACCAAGACTCTTAATGGAAGAAGTGCAATCGGAGGTTAGGGGTCCCAAAAAGTCAAGAGAGAAGTTGGGATCTTTAGGAAGCCCAAACACAATGACTTCAGTTTTGCTTTCATTAAGGTGTAAGAAGTTAAGAGTCATCCAAGTCTTAATGTCAGACAAGCAGGAGAGTAGCGGCTGCAAAGAAACATTGCAGTTCAACCTCAGAGGGAGGTAGATCTGAATATCATCGGCAAAGATGTGGAAGGACACATTATGTTTACGGAGCACATCGCCCAGAGGGAGCAAGTACAGAATAAACAACAGGGGGCCTAGTATGGACCCCTGAGGTACGCCACAGGTTAAAGGAGCTCTGGGAGATGACAGTTCACCAAGGTGAACAGAAAAACTCCTATTATTCAAATAGGACTGGAAAAACTTTAAGACAGTGCCCTTTAAACCGACACAATGTTGAAGGCGGGATAGCAGTATGTTGTGATCAACAGTGTCGAAGGCTGCTGTCAGGTCCAGGGTTACTAAGACAGCAGCACAACCAGAGTCAACAGTTAAAAGCAAATCATTAAAAACTCTCAGAAGGGCGGTTTCTGTGCTATGCCGAGCTCTAAAACCAGACTGGAACTTCTCATAGAGATTGTTATTGTCAAGAAATAGCTGGAGCTGCGTGAGGGCGGCTCGTTCCAGTACTTTAGACAGAAAAGGGAGGTTGGAAATGGGCCTATAGTTAGAGAGTAGGGATGGATCTAGATTAGGCTTTTTAAGGAGAGGTTGAACAACAGCGTGCTTGAAGGGTGTTGGAAAACAACCAGAACTGAGGCAGGCATTGATCAGGACCAGAAGGAAAGGTCCGACTGAGTCCAGAACCTGCTTCAGAAGCCGAGAGGGGATAGCATCGGTGGAACAGTTGGTAGTCTTAACCTTGCAGACTATTTCATGCAGCTGAGAGAGAGAGATTGGTTCGAACTGATTAAAGGCAGAATGGCACAAAGACAAAACACAGGGATTGGAAGGTGAAGATGGAATGACAGACTGCAGGGAGGAAATCTTGTTTACAAAGAACTTTAGAAAGTCATTACAGAGGGTGGCAGAAGGTGTGAGGCTGGTGGATGTGTAAGGATTTACAATGGAATTTAAAACACGAAACAGAGTCTGAGGTTTATGGACACTACTGCTAACCAGGTTTGATATGTAGGAGGACTTGGCCTCTTTAACGGCTTTCTGATAGGTACAGATGAAGTACTATAAGCAAATAAAAATGTGTTTGTGTGATCTCTAAAGCTAAAGCTGTAAAAATGTAAAAATAAATAGCATAAAACAGAAATACAGACATTTGATTGAATGTACTTTATAACAACACATAGCTTGCTATTGCTCAATTTCTGCACAACTGACAAGTCAGTTTGGTCATTGCCACAAATGGACAAGCTGGCCATCAATAACCTTTTGCTAGCTTCCTGTGTGCAATCTGCTCATACAGGCTCCCTGCAGGAGGGACTGGGGGGAAATTATGGCTCTCTCATGTACCAGAGCCCAGTGATCCCACACAGTCTGCCGGTGAACTGAGATCAATATCTCCTAAGAGTAGGTTTTAGCACTTTTAAAAATAGACAACTCAGAGCCTTCAGACGGCGCGCATTATATGAAACGTTCCCAGGCTACAGCCGTTAAGTGCCTGTGCCGTTAATGGCCATCATTGTCTGATCTCGTGATGGCAAACAAGGTCGTTGCAGCTGCATATGGAGTCATATTGCTCAAGCGAAATGTTTTAACATTGACCGAAAGCTCTAATGTTGAAACTTTATAGCTGTTCTGCTGCCTCTATGATGGTGTTAATGGTCCCACTCCCCGACTGTACTCCTCCTTTGATACTGAGCCTTTCAATTTCTGTGTCACACGCCTCAACAGGCTGACTCGTGATCACCCTGATGGATGAGCAAACGAGGAGAGAAGTTGTGAGTCTTTCGCTCGAGCTAGTGGAGGTTCAGTGCCCCACAACGCCCACATGGAGCCCTCCAATCGCCTCCAGTCTTTGACACATCATTTCCCCTGTGATTTGTGGCCAGATTGAGGTTGAAGGAGACAAGGAAATTTTCTGTCCTCATGAGAACAGATGGATGCTGCAGCTCTGCAGACTTAGCCGAGGGTTGTTTTTTCCCCCTCATGATGAACCCTCCTGCTTTATAAAGGATTGGTTTCATGCTCCATTATGGACTCTTGATGACTGGCTATTACAGCACATTTTCAGAAACCTCGACCTGCCACTTTTTTGTTCTTTTTTTGGGGGGGGGGGGGGGGGGGGGTGGCATATAACTGACTGTTCTTTCAGGAAAGTGTTATATATTATTTTGTAAAGTACTGATCGAGTGGAAAAGGGATTTCTCATTGGTCCCCTTTGTGCTGTTTTCATGCCAGATCAAAGTTGAGAGTCTGTTTATGATCAAAGATGGTTGTAATGCCATGAAATGATGTATGATGCAACAAACATGCAACTGGTAAAGTGTGATAGGCTTGTCAGGGCAGCAAATGGTCGCCGTCTTTTTCAACCCCACTCCCACCGCACACCAAATGTTTGATCTCATCTCTGAAGAGCACAGCCTCCGGTGTCTCCCTTGGGATGTTTAATGTTGGAGATCAGAGCTTGTGGTGGTGCAGGCAGGCTGGCGGTGGGGGCTTCACCATTACCACGCGCCACATTCAATCTCCCCAACATCAGATAAATTCAAAGAATTTGCAAAACAGCACCTTCTTAAAAACCCAGACTTTCCTGCTGCCGTGTGTTATATTAGCAGCACATTATTAAAGTTTCCTGGAATAAAAGAGAAAAAAAATAAAGCATCTCTGGCTCTGCTGCAGTCTATCATCACCCTCTGGCTGAGAGCTGTTGTAGCATGCCTCAGATTTCTTTCACTACAGTCCGATTCTTTCTCTCTTGTATCTATTGATCTCCAGCTCTGCCCTGCCAATATCTTCTTGTCTGTGAGACCTTTCCTCGTCCTCTATCTTTTATCCATTATACATCACTCAGCTCTTTCAGCCAGGCCGTAATACCTCTTACCTCCATATGATCGTGGGGCTGTTGTGCACTGTTTGTATTAATGCAGCCCCAGCTGTTGCTTCATTAGTAAAAATATTGAAACAGAAAAGAAGCTCATATCATTTATGCACAGTCAGTGCATTAGTGCAACCAGATGAAAAGTAGAACACAATCATCATCTGAGAGCCACGAATGTCTGTCGAGTAACCTCAAGCTGAGCTGTGACGCTCCTACAGAATTGATTACGACTTTGCCTGTGCCAGCTCAGCTTTTTCAAGGTGTGTTGGCTCAGTCACACTAGAAAGAGGGAAATTGCGTGTGTCAGTGAGCAGAGATTAAGGGTTAATCTCTGCAAATTGACTACATAGGAAGGAGGAGGACTTCACAGGAATCTTTTCATATTCGATGTATTTGAAGTGAAAGGAAGAGGATATTGTGACTCACAAGTCTGTAATTGAAAACATAATGATTGAATTTAACTTTCATTTTCTTCCCTTATAAAGTTTCTGACTTGAAAGCATCCTCTCACAGAACGAGTGCTCATATCTCCGTGGGCACTTATATCCTCATTTGTTCTGTAGGAGGTTTTACTCAGACAGTTAAGCTGTATTAGCAGATGCATCAGTATCTAGCAGTGGTGAACTCTTTTTACAGTATCATGAAAACAAATCATTTTTTGAGTTTTGATCAAAACCGATGGTCGTGTTTACTCTGTTTCATGATTATGACTACAAGCCAGGCAAATACAATTCTCTATTATTTATTAGCGAGTTGTTGTGGAAAATACAGTGGGGCCTGGTTTTCTTCTTGCAGAAGTAATCTTTCAGGAGAGATGAAGAGTATAAAACTAGATAAATTTATTATGACAAAAAATTGATATAGTGGAGAAAAGACATGGGCACACAGGAGGTACGGTCTTGTATAGAGTTTTTTTGTACTCTACACAAATAGGACAACTCAGTGAGTCATTGGACATTCAACAAGCAGCTAGTCTTGCCTTGAACTCAAAACACTGACTGACCCATTCAGATTTCCCCAAAATAGTCAAAAAATCCATTACAGAGGTTCTTGTGACTGAATAAGCCTCATGCACAAGGTTGTCTTCCTTCTCCAACCTAATGTAATACAATTAGGCCCATAAATAAAGTTCTGAACAGTAACACAATTTACCTCTTGTATACACTAAAAATTGCATTTTAAGCAGACAACCAAGATGTCATTAATCTGCAGGCTTTCACTTTTAATTCAAGAGGTTTAACAAAATTAGTGCGTCCTCACAACGTCTAACCAAGTCAAGAACACTCTCAATGAATTAGATGTACCATTGTTAAAATCGACATGAACATAGAGAAACTACAAAGGTGTGAACAAGAACAAGAAGGCCAAGTTTGCCACAAAACATCTAAAAGAGCATCCAATTATTTAAAAAAATCCCTCTTTGCATAGATATAACCAAGAAGAGGACTTTGATGCAATTTAATTAACATTGCATTAAGGCACTTTATATTGTAAGTTAAAGACCCTACAAAAATAGACAGAAGTCCCATCAGATGACCCCCTGCAAGCAAGCTATTGGCAAAAGTGGGACAAAAAATTCCCTTTTAACAGGATGAGACCTTCGGGAGAACCAAGCTCAGGGAGGTGCAGCTATGTTGTGACCGGTGGGGTATGAGGGGAGAGAGACGGGACAAATAACACACAGGTTAGAGTTAGAATATGACATGCAAAATGGTGTATATGTATAAGCAACTAGAGTGAAAGGAGGGTGAGTGAAGAAGAGCTCATGGTCCAAGAAACACAACAAATCTGTCAAACATGGTGAAAGCAATGTTATTGCAAGAGCATGCATGGCTGCCAGTGGAACTGGGCCACTGGTGTTTATTACTGATGTGACTGCTGATAGAAGCCACAGGATGAATTCTGAAGTGTACAGGACCCACTCTCTGCTCAGAGTCAGCCAAATGCTGCAAAACTGATCGGACAGTCCTGTACAGTGCGAATGGATAATGACCCCAAACATACTGCAAAAGCAACCCCAGAGTTTCTGAAGGTAAAGAAATGGGACATTTTTTTTAATGGTTAAGTCAGTCACATGATTTCAACCTAGCGGAGCATGTTTTTTTAGTTATCAAATACAAAAAAACTGAAGGCAGAGAGTTGCACAAACAAGCGCCAACTGAAGGCGGCTGCAGTAAGGGTGTAACAGAGCATATCAAAGAAGGAAACAGTATTTGGTGATGTGAACACTCATATTTAAAATCATGTCAGCCTATGAAAAATGGAGAATTTCCTAAAACAGTTGATGCAATACTTTAAATTTTTTATCATTTAAGCTACATTTTGTCATATACGAAGGCAAAATAACAAAAGCTGGGTCATAGTGCTAAATATCCGTGAACCTAACTGTATGCGGTGGTATTAGGACATTAAAATGCGGCATCATATTTAACAAAAATGAAGCTCAAATGCCATGAATTCCTGGTGATGTGCACGAGCAATCATCCTGGTAAATGACTGTCACCTTCAATTTTACCTATTTAGCTGTGCAAAATGCACACGCTCAGTAACTAACAAACAAACAGCAGAGCCTGACCTTGTGAGATTATCAGGAGTGAAAATAAATCACCACACAAAATTACAGTTAGAGAAATTTGTGTATATCATGTTGTATTCTAATGTACTCAATATATTTGTGTTTGTATGTCTTGTGATGTCTTGTTAAGTGAAATAATCAACTTAAAGCTTTAACTTTCTGTTTTGAAATCTTTGAAGAATAAGATTAAATCTAGTTTAGGGGTTTGCAGCGTCAACATGTATTGAGTTTGCTGAAAGAATCGTGCCACTGTTGGCTGAACTTGTTTTCACTGATCTTTTCCTTTGAGCTCAGTGTTATTAAATGTTAAAGTGTTGTTTTCCCCACTAAGTTTCATGCACAACTGTGTGCACTGTTGGCATCTGGAATCTAACACACAATTATCTTTTTAGTGTAAATATGTTTTTATCATGCTATTTTATTTTCAAAACAAATAGTTGACTTTCACAGTTACAGTTTTACGATGAAACTGCAAATCTTCTTCTCTGCTTATCATTCAGCCCAAGCTGTTAAACCACAGAAAATACTGAAAGGCCACATTTAGATTTGCTCTAACATATATTCAGGTTTTATTCTGTGCACTGGTCAGGCTTCTCATGAATGTGCTTTCTCTCCCTCCACAGAGGAAGTCCCTGATCGCGACCAGTCTGATTGTGGCAGTGTCGCTCTTTGTGGTGGTGGTGAACTATTCTGAGAAGCCCTCCTTCCTCTTTCAGCCTGTATTTGGCGAGACGTTGTTCTCCAAGCAGCCATACAAGCCTTACAAGCCCCACCTGGGATACGTCAGCATTCCTAAACAGGAGGTGAGGAACAAACACCTGGAACTACAGGGAAGACACACATAGGTTAAGCTGTTACATCTCACTAAGTGTTCATTTATTTGTAGATGCTAGATAACATTTGCACTTCTATTCTCATGTGTTTTTTCATATTATTCGCATAAAAAAAATCAGAAGACTGTCAATTGTTTTCGAAACTGTATGTAAATGCGATGAATGTTAAATTATCAACATATGCTGATAATAGATGCTGATGATTTCTATATGAAATTTAAAAAAATGCTAATTCAGTGGATTTCAAACTTTGAGGGTCAGGTGCATCTGCAGGCGAGGTGCAGCAAACTAAGCTAAATGTATCAAGTCAAAGTAAGGGAAATGAACTCGATTGTCTTTAGGCAAAATAAACAACAAAAGATTTTGATTCAAGTAAAATATATCTTTTATCATTTTATTTTTTAATCACTAAAGATTAACAATAGACCCGCCAGGATTCAAACTCTCTGGAACAAAATGATCCCTCTTGCAACAACAACTGTGATGGCAAAGACGTCATTTCTTAAAGAACTCAAACTTCTTTTTTATGTCTTTTTAATTATTATCCATCCATCCATCCATTCGCTTCCGCTTATCCTTTTCAGGGTCGCGGGGGGCGCTGGAGCCTATCCCAGCTGTCATAGGGCGAGAGGCAGGGTACACCCTGGACAGGTCGCCAGTCTGTCGCAGGGCCAACACACAGGGACAAACAACCATTTGCACTCACATTCATTCGCACATTCACACCTAGTGACAATTTGGATTGTCCAATTAACCTATCCCCACAAGCTGCATGTCTTTGGACTTTGGGAGGAAGCCGGAGTACCCGGAGAGAACCCACGCAAACACGGGGAGAACATGCAAACTCCACACAGAAAGACCCCGGCCTGATGGTGGAATTGAACTCAGGACCTTCTTGCTGTGCGGCAACAGTGCTAACCACCGTGCCACCGTGCTGCCCTTTTTAATTATTATTATTTTTTAATTTATCTTTTACAGTCCCCAATATATTTATTTCTTTATGTCTAGCTAGCTCAGCCTCATGTTATAGCAACCGTCACATCAAAATGTGTGAAAACAATCCAGCGTGCTGCAGCACTGATTTTGGGGTGTGAACTTCTTTCCAGCTCTTTGAGTTGGGAATTATTTTACTAATTAAGCTAAGTAACAAACTGATAAAATACTGATCAGTGCAGACTGTTGTACCACACAGCGGGATTTAATATTGTGTCAGTCAGTTTCATTAAATGCCCTCAAAAACCACCAGTACTGCAACACAGTGGAGTTCAGTGGCCTCAGTTAGCAGAGGTGAAGCCTTGGATTGACGTGATTGGCTCCAGCAACTTGTGTCTGCCCCCTTGCCAATCAAATTGGCCACACCCCATACATAAACACACACACTTTTAAACCATAATAAAAGCCAAAGGGTTAACTTCAAATGTGATAAAGAGCCAAGAAGTTCCCAGTAGGGCTGGGCCATATCATACAGTTCATGGTAATACCGGTATAATATTGGGCAAAGATAAGAAAATGAAATATTGCGATAGAATATGGGTTAAACGCGTATGCGCAGTGCCTTTGTTTTCATACTCACATGGCGGAAAAAGTATGGCGGCGACGGAGAATGAGAAGGGCGAAAGCAGATCGTTGAATGAAACGGATGAACCAGAACTGGTTTGTAAAAATGCTGCAACTTCAGTGGTGTGGAACTGGTTTAGCTTTCACCCGTCAGACTTTGCTAAGCTACGAACCCGCATCGCTTGATGGATTGTCGGAGCATTACGGCTATCGTAGGCAGGAGCCTCGCGGAGTGATACATACTGTGCTTCAACATAATATTACCGTATTGTGTGTGTATAACCTCTCTTTAAGTTTTGTGGATATTATACATGGTTATGCTGAGGATATGTCGGCCAATTTCCACCGGAAATGCCTTTTGGTCAGCAAGGAATTTGCATTTGCACTGTTAAATTTTTATATAACTTTAATGCACATAAAAAACAGCTGCTTGTTTAAGTGAAAATACATTGATGGTTTTTGTTTTTTGCACTAATAAAGTTGTGGAGTTGTAAAGTGTTTTGTCTAGTGTCAATTATATCATCGTTATCGCAAATTTTCAAATGTATATCATGATAAATATTTTTGGTCATATCTCCCTGCTCTAGTTCCCAGTAAATAACAGAATTCAGGATTTCAGTAAAACTAACAAACAAAACCGAAGGTAAAAAAGTCATTTCAGCTATCAAGGCAAACTAAGAAGATTAAGAGAGCATAAGCAGATTAAAAGATGTTTTTAAATTAATGACAGAGGTGCAGGTGTAATTCTTCAATATTTGGCTTTAATCTTCCTAATATTAATAAAGTATCTTTCACATATTCTTACATATATTTTATTTTAGAGGAAAATGTTTCTGCTGCTTATGATAAAGGCATCTCACATTTTACATAGATATACATTAGGGGAAATAATTAGCTAAATGCCAGCTGAATTTGCTCACTTAAGAAGTGTACGTGTCTCTAATTTTTATGGCAGTTTAATTTTCATTTCATTTCTTGCAGTTGGTCATCAGATTTGAACAGATCTCAGGAGTTTTTGGCCCACTCCTCTTTACAGAAACACTTTAGAGCCTTTAGGTTTCTTGGCTGTCACTTGCCAACTCATAGCTTCAGCCAACTCCACTGATTTTCTGTAGAATTGAGGTTTGGAGAGTGGCTATGCTACTCCATGACCTTGATGTGCTTCTTCATTAGCCACTCCTTTGTTGCCTTAGCGGTATGTTTTGGGTCATTTGTCATACTGGAAGACCCATCTATGACCCAACTTGAAGCTTCTGGCTGAGGGATGGAGGTACATGGTGTTAGACTGAGGGCAACTGATGTTTCTTTTATATTTCTTCCTTTTTTGAATAATTATTCTAACCTTTACAGTTCTTTGGTCTTCTCTATGCTGGTGGAAGAACTGGAATGAAACAAACGGATTCTGTGGTCAGGTGTGCTTTATACATGAAACAAGATGAGATCAGGAGTAACTGACTGATTGTAATCTCTCATCTGTGTGTGC
Source organism: Aulonocara sp. 'chitande type north' Nkhata Bay (assembly GCF_057382095.1). NCBI lineage: Eukaryota > Metazoa > Chordata > Actinopteri > Cichliformes > Cichlidae > Aulonocara > Aulonocara sp. 'chitande type north' Nkhata Bay. Next base: position 10,883,305 of record NC_141361.1, read on the forward strand.
AGGAATCAGGGATTGTAGGCAATCAAATATATAATCTGTTTCTGTCTCTCTCTATTAAAATGAAACAACCATAAAATTAGTGACTTTTAATTTCTTAGTAAGCAATCACACTTGCAAATTCAGCAGGGCATCAAATACTTATTTTCCCCACTATGTTTTTTTGTAAACATTTGATAATGCAACACATTTGTAATATAATAATACTTCATACTTGAGTAACCCTTTCTCCTGCAGTACATTTATATTCTATAAGCATTCACCTTCACAATGAAGGTGTAGTCTATTCAAAATAGAGCACCCCCTTAAGAGTTTTCTTAATTTATTATATCAGATTCTCTGTGATGGATCTGAAAATGCTCGTTTTAATGTCCCTTGTGAGTGTTATTTATTTTTAATCCCAAACACCCGTGTCCGTGATCCCATTCCTCTGCCTTCAAACAGCTTTGTGCTGTATATTCCCTGCACAATTTATGGAAATTGAAATATCAAAGCCTTTTAATTCCCACCACATCAAAATGTAAAAACCAAGCTGTGTTTATTGTTTGGGAAGGCAGCCTGTTTAAACACAGCCCATTGTGCTTATGCTATTGGATATTGAGTAGTCATGGTGAAAAAATGTTTTAAAAAATGTACATTTTACTAAGCATGAATGTGTGTAACATTTCCGGGTGAAAATGAGAATTCGAAGTCAATTCATGTGAAGTGGATGTCTTATATTCAGCAGGATGATACTCGCAGATTAATGCAGAGCGCCATCCTCTGCCTCTGGAGAGTTTCATCCACACAACATGGGCCCAGAGGCAATCACACTTTACACCAGTCTCTACGTCTGCACCTCCTTCTGCCTCCAGACAAGACTGCTTAAATCACTGCCCTCTCCCCATGGAGATTTATGTAAATCATCGTAAAAAAGACTGGCAGCTTCTACAGAATTAGGCCTCTTTTGGCTCAAATTCCCCCACCAGTGAGTTCTCTATATCTAATCAGGAAGGCAGTGATTGGCCTGAGAATGAGTGTCAAAAGTGCTCTGCACTCTTATGAAATTTCTGACAAAGGATGGATGAAATTGTGGAGGTCTGGTCAAGGCGATACTCCCGCGCCAGGTGTCGTAAGTGATGAAGTCGGGAATGAAGGCCTGCTGTGTGAGCTGTCAGCCTCTGTTAAGTACACAGCAGCACCTTTAGAAGCTGTAGCATTTCACCTGGACAGTAAGGCAATCTCACATGATCCCCAGTGAGGTGTCATTTGAAGTGTTATAAACCTCTCGCAAACATGTATAATGCATAACCCGGTAGCAGGGGTATGGCCTGCCTTATTTTATTCATTTGATTGAGTCTGTCTCCAGCTGTGATAAATTGTTCCTGCGCTGCTTTCGGGAGAAATAGAAAACATTTTTCTTGTGGCACTTTACATCCATGTGTCTGGTCCATCACAGAGCGAGGGAGAAACTCTATATTTTCATTTGGACGTGAGCATTTTAAATGCAGGCCTTTCTCACAACGTTTTCCACTGTGTGTGTTTCGAAAGTGGTCTGAGTTTTGGAGCACTTTGTGGATATTAATGGACGTTAATGAGAAAGCTTCTTGTTTGTGGCCCGTGTTGCACCGGCTAATAAAATATGCATTATTGTATGTAAGTCCTCTCTAAGTTGTTATCAGCTCCTTGCAGACAAGAGATAAAATAAAATTGCTTGCACCAATTAAAACTTGTCTTCATAAACAACTGTTACATAACATCCAAAACCATCTGCTTTGATTGTGCTTTGATTGCTCAAATAATGCCAAACAATTAAACCTGTGTTAGTGAAGAATTATGTGTTTCAGAGTTAGTGTTGGTGTTTAGATTAGAATGTCTGGGAAACATCTGGTTAAAATGCCTTTTTTTCTTATTTTTATTAGTTTATAATGATAAAATGTTTTTTGTATTTATTTGTAGTATCCAGGTTTACCTTGTTATGAAATAGGATTTGTGATTAAATGTCAGATAAGATGTCAGAAAGACATTTACACTCTTCAATCACTTTGCAACTGGATCAAACCTTTTGCAGTCAGAACTTCTTTAGTTCATTGTAGCATAAATTCAACAAGGTGTTGGAAACATTTCTGAGAGATTTTGGTCCATATTGACATGATAGTATCACACAGCTGTAGATATGTTGACCACACATGCGTGATGGGACGCTCCCGTTTCACTACATCTGGTGACTGTGGAGGTCATTTGAGCACAGCAAACTCATTGTCATGTTCAAGGAGCCAGTTTAAGATGATTTGAGCTTTACCTTCTATAGCAAATCTGCTTCAAGGTTTGATATGTTGTACATTCCCAGATGCTCTTCTGCATAACTGGTGACGTTTTCACCCACAGAACTGCTGGATATTTTCTATTTCGTTTTTTTTGTAAACCCTCTGTAAACCCCAAAGATGGTTGTGCAGGAAAATCCCATTGGATCAGCAGTTTCTGAATCACTCAGATCAGCCAGTCTTACAACAACCGTGCCACGTTATTTAAATCACCTTTCTTTTCCATTCTAATACTCACTTTGAATTTCAGTGGGTTGCCTTGGCCTAGTTTACATGCCTAAATATATTAAGTTGCTGCCATGTGATCGGCTGATTAGATATTTATGCTACTGAGCGGTTGAACAGGTTACCCTCACAAAGTGGCCAGTGAGTGTAAGTTAGCTGCTGCTACTTAGAAATATTGAGCCTCTAATTTGAAAGTAATTTGTAAGTTACCCAACCCAGAAAGCACTATAGGTAGGGGAAGCAGCGTAATGGTGCTGTAAACATTCATTTAGCACCATTTGTTGTTTAGACAAGGATTAATAGGATTAATTAAACATGTATAACAAAGCCTTTAATCTAGTGAGGGATGTTTGGTGACTCCTGGTCTAAAAGTTTAAAGCTTAAAATACTACAGCACGCAAGTCCACTGCCATGCTAGCAGCTCAAGGTTGTGCTTGTAGCTGTGTTGAAGTAAAAAGACAATGCAGGTTTCAAGCAACATTTTTTCTAATATCCAGCAGGGGGCGACTCCTCTGGTTGGAGAAAGATGTGTGATTTCGTGGTAGTTTGTGGGGAAAAAACAATCACCCCATTGCTTACTTGTTTATGACCTTGGGACACTTTGTTTTTCTTTCATGTTCTCAAGCATTAAATCCAAGGATTCATATGTTTCCATGTCGGATAATGTCACAGTCGCACTTTTTGAAAACAGTGTTGGAGCATGATCAGAATTATTGTAACCATGTGCAACAAAGTTGTGTTTTGTTGCCCTTGAAACAGTTGCTTTATAGACAGCGACTTGGTGTGTAATCACTCGCTGTCAGCTGCTGTCTTCAGGGTGCCTTTGTTTTGTTGAGACGGCCATAAAACAGCAATATGATGGAGGCAGTCTGCTATCAGTTTGTGATAACACAGCAATTAACTGTGATTAATTGGTTAAAATTGCAAATCTATTATCCATCTGTGTACACAGAAATTCACATTAACTACTTACATGCAGAATTCAACCAGACTCTCATAGATCTAAAGCAGAAATTCAGAAATTCCTCAACAAATAGTAATGTAGTTGGTGCAGGATGACGATTTGACTGCAAAATGACAGGTACTTGGCAGCCTTACTGTTAGAGAGGAATATAACCAGAATGCAACAAGTTGGAAACTAGTTAAGTCAAGTCCCCTTAAGCAAAGAGACATGTCACAGGCGAATTGTGCATAGACCGATAGCAAATGTGTTGGCACATTTGCTGTTTGGAAACCTTTGCCAGTCTGCCTGTGATTTATTATAAATAGTTAAGTCTTTGATTGGAGACAGGTTGCCTCCCTCTGGGTGACCTGTGCAGTCGCCTCTTGATTAAAAGGGGTAAGAGTGTGGCATGCTTAAACTCTGGGCAACTAGCTGGTGACCACAACTCCTTCCAACCAGTTATTGAATGTGAAAAAATATAATTGAATCACTGGAAGACCACCCAATTTCCTTTGTCACAAGGAGTTTGTGGTCCTGCTTTCACTGTAGTGTGAGTGAGCCATGAAATGATAAAACTGGGTATGCTTTAGTAAGTGGAGGCCATGTATTTGAAAACCATGCCCGTGAGTAATCTCCTAGACACTCTACCCTTTGCATGCCTCTTCTAGCTCCAGAATCCCAAGATGGCAACAGCCAAAGGTCAGACTTGAGGTTTCAAAGCACAATTAGTCGACAAACACAGGGACTGCATGCTCACAGTGAGAATACTATGCTAAAAGCTATTATAGTTATTATGGTCACCACCTCCCTTTTGCCGTTTCACTCGGTTAACATGCTAAAAGTAAAATGTTGGGTAATTAGCACTACATCATCAGTTATGTATAAAAACAAAACAAAAGAATAAAAGCAGTAAAACAATCAAACAAAACATCCACAGAACTTTACCTGGTCCTATACTTGCATTATATAAAACAAACTGTAAGCTACTCAAGATTAATTGAACAAATAAAAAACTAAATCACTACAAAGAATCTAAGTAATCAAAGTTTCAAAAAAGGTTGCCTCCCACTGGACGACCTGTGGTTATTATTAAAAGAACTCATAAATAGCTCGTGCAGAACTAAACATGGGGATATTTTCATGTTTCGTTAATGTACCTCTTAATCATTTGTTTCTAGGAAGGGGTTTCAAATGTGAACTGTACTTTTCTCCTTTATTTTAATGTAAACACCCCAAGAGAAGCATTTGAAATGAACCACTTTCCCCCATGGAGACAGCTGAAGCTAATTTTTTAAGCAGAAAGACTTCGAAGTCCCAGAGACATACAATGAAATATTTGGCAAGTTAATGTAATAATTATTGCTTATTAATTAATCGTGTTCAGAGCATTTTAATGAACAAGCCAAGGTTAAGTTCACACCCCAGTGCTATAATTTAATGATGGCTGTGTCCCCGGCATTAAGCCTGCTTTTTAAATAACCCACTTTATTTTTAACACGCTCATGCATTAAAAATCTAAAGCTTTGGTGAGTCGATTTCGTACTTATCAGAGTGCCGGAATTACTCGGATTATAAAAGTGCACTCTGTTTGCGATTACTGCAGGCCACACTGAAACAGCGCCGTCGTGAACATGGAACTGAAACGTGAATCAAAGCGAGGAGAGGAAGAGGAGGAGGCCGTAACATTTTTATTGATTTATAGGACGTAAAACTCAGATTTATTGGGAGCCAGATTCCAGTGCATACTGAATAAAAAGTGTTCCAACGGGGTTTGTAGTTATTAGATGAGGTTTCCACTCTTCTGTAATGCATGTAAATGAGATTAGAAACAATAATGTTCACTGCTGGTTTTATTTGTGTGACTGTAAACTGCTCACATGCCTTTTAAAAACCAAAACCTCAATTTTTGTTTATTTGTCACTAAGCAGCTACTCTGCAGCAGAAGTATGGTGAAATGCCTTGCTCAGGGGCTCCTTGTTGGTAGGTTTCCAGTGACAAACTCATATGTTTCACATACAGTTAGCCAGTCAGTGCTCCCCACAGAGCCCAGCCAATCTGTGTGTGCTAAAAGGCATGATGGAGTTATGGGCTAGGCTGAGGGGTGATGATGGACGAGCTGCTGACGGCTCAAGGCTGCGGTGATGTCTATCTCAACCACCCAGTAAATGGAGACTGGGTCCAGAAATCCTTTCTTAACCCGTGATTGAATCCATACATGAAAGACAAGGCAATACCAGCAGCGTCAGCTGGAGTTATGTATGAAAGAAACATGTCAGATACAAAAGAAAACCAATGGTAGTTTTGTGTAGTTCCCTTTTGCAGCAACCGATCTTGTGTGGTAAGCGTGTTGTGAGTGCTGATAAGCCAGGAGCTGTAACAGTTTTTAGTGGATTGTCTTGTGCTTGCACTCTAAAACTCTTGTGCTTGTTGATCAAATGCCAAAGAGTTTTGCGTTCGAAACCAGAGTGCATTAAAAGTGCAGCAAAAATGCAATTTGCATTCAGACCAGTGACATTACAGTTATTCTCCATTAAGCAAATGATGAACAGGGTTTAGTCGTGACACAGTGCGTTTTCTTTTCCCAACTTTGCCGCGCATTCATTTACTTAAGTAAGTTTAATCTCATCAAAACAAACCAAGCATATTAGCTTCAATTAGGTAAATCTCCCATTTTGGATTCAGTGAGGGCTTTTTTCCTCGGTTGGCAAAGCGTAGCTAAGGGCTCTTACTGAAGATTCATTACAAATCCCCTTGCTCCTGTAACATATAATAAGATATATAAAAAATATATATATACAGTAACAGTAAGATAAATGACACAGCTTGCTTGCTTCTCTGTCATCCTCGCAGCTGTAACCTCTGAGGTCCCATATTCAATTAACTTAATCTATGTTAGTTCTGGGCAGTGTGACATCAGTCTTGGGGAATAAAAGAAAATTATAGAGGCCCGTAAAACCCTGATTAATATTTTTTTATGAATAATCACCAAATGCATTTTGTTTAAAGTCCCTTGCCAAAACATCACTTTAATAATATTACTGAACACATATAAAATATATCACAACTCTAACAAAACAAGACGAAACTGCGTCAAATGCATTATAATTTTGAAGGAAACCACTTATTCAGTATTTAAAACTCATTTAATTTAATGAAAGGGAATGTACACTCGTGGGTCCTTTTATTAGGCACAATGAATTTGAACATGGCAAGGTTGTTGACGCCAGATGGGCTGATCTGAGTAGTTCAGAAACTGATGATCTACTGCAGGGGTGGGAAACTTCAGGCCTGCAGGTTTTAGATGTGTCCTTGATCCAACGCAGCTGATTTAAATGGCTAAATGACCTCCTCAACATGTCTTGAAGTTCTCCAGAGGGCTAATAATGAACTAATCATTTGATTCAGGTGTGTTGACCCAGGGTGAGATCTAAAACCTGCAGGACACCAGCCCTTGAGGCCTTGAGGCCCTGATCTACAGGGATAGGAAGGCAGCAGTAATTCAAGGAACCACTCGTTTCTGCTGCAATAGCTTAATGGTAAGGTCAGAATTTGGTGTAAACAGCATGAAAACATGGATCCATCCTGCTTGTGTCAACGGTTCATCAGGGAAAAAGAGGGGTCCAACACAGTACTAGCAAGGTGTACCTTATAAAGTGGCCAGTTTGCACAATTTAAAGACTGAATATAAAAGTCTCCTCATTTCATGTGTTTAAGGTTTTTAATGTGCTTTTAATCTTTTAAAAAACTGCTGTTTAATGTGTTTTCAGGAGTTCGTTTCAGCAGAATATTTATCAGTAAGACAGCGATCATAGAGTTTTCTAACATCATTAAGATTCTGTAGGAGGACATTATTTTGTTTTGCCTTGATAATTTCAGTGTATTTAATATATTTCCCTGTCGGTTTTCATGTATTCGTGTCTTCCTGGTGATGGTGCATGTAAAGACCTTGTTCTCCAGCAATAGAAGCCGGTGATAAAGCGCTGCAGTATTTCGCACTGTGATAAATTTCCTTTCTGCTTGCTGGCTGTTCTAATTATCTTGCTTTCTTGTGGCTTTATTTTATGAACTGTTCCACAGTCCTGCTGAACTTGCACTGATAGAAACTGATGAAAGTTGCTGAGCGTTCTTAAATTATTTAACTCACACAAATCAGACAACAATGCAGGCCTAAACAAACTTTCTTTAACTTCTTTGGAAGTTAAAAATGTTCAGGCTTTCCTATGTTACCGTTAAAATTGATTCTTAACCTAAGATTTGCACAAGGTAAATGAACCTGGAACCTCAAACCTAAAGGAGCCACGCCAGTGATAATAGCAGTGGCAACAAAATTCAATTTTTGGTGTTGGGTTCTTTTAAACGTGGCTTCTGCGGCACAAATTTCACAGCGTGCACAGTGGGGTTCAAAAGCCAAATGACTGAAGAATGAAGAAAATGACAAGATGGCGGCATTGACTTTGAACCCTATCCTGAAAATAATCAGGCCTTGGATGGATGTCAGGAATACAAAGTCTTAATAGCAGCCCATATTTTATTTTGATGTTTTGAATTGGTTTGGTAGTTTTATGGTGCTGTTTGTTTTTGTTCTGATCAAATTATTTATGTTAATACATTTTAAAAACACATTTTTCCTCAATAAAGTTTTATTACACTCTAATAAACAGTGAAATATTAGATAAACTGAACTGGATTCATTTCAGGACCATGGACAGCGTATGTGTTGTTTCACAATGATCTTATGGACTGTGCTGTTTTTAGTAGTTGAAATGCACTAATTCAGCTGCATGCCCTTTGAAAATACGTAAGATATAGATCACAGGTGCTTCTTATTTGTCTGTTACCTTCATTAGCCATAATCATTGTTGATTCATTTTGGTCTTTGGTCCTTGCTATGAAAATGTGTGATAGGAGAGGCTGGAAGTCTAAATTTGGAAGCAAAAACTAAGTAGCCTTGACAGGTGCTCTGCAAGTGCCCTTAAAGTTCTAATGGACTTGCTTCCTCTCCTCCAGCCCTTGAAGCTGAACTGCGAACTGTGCAGCATCGTGTCCAGCTCTGGTCAGATGTTGGGCCAGGGTGCCGGCCCGCAGATAGATCGGTCTCCCTGCATCTGGCGGATGAACAACGCACCCACACGGGGGTTTGAGAACGATGTGGGCCGACACACGACTCTGAGGGTCGTCTCTCATACCAGCGTTCCCCTGCTGCTGCAGAAGCCCCAGTACTTCTTCGGCCAGGCCAACGACACGGTCTACGTTGTGTGGGGGCCGCTCCGGAACATGAGGAAAGACGGGAAAGGCATTGTGTACAACATGCTGCGGCAGGCGTCGGAAAACTACCCTCATGCCCGCATCTTTGTCACCACAGAGGACAGGATGAACCACTGCGACATGGTCTTTAAGAAGGAGACTGGAAGAGACAGGTGAGTCAAACTGCAGTTGCCCTGTTTTTGTTTTTGGCACAGCATCACTGAATTCCACAGCAGACCTCCACTTTTTCACTCTGACAGATTTGCTGCTCAGCACTTTGACATCTACCCCTCTGTTTGTTGCTATAATATTGATCTTATCAGTACTGATGGTCTGTTCATTGCTCTGTGCTTTTCTCGTCTCAAATCTTCCCTCTCACGAGGCTTCATCAAAGTGAGTTACTTAACTTTGCCTCTAAAGAGGCTCTGCATGGCACTGGGGGCCATTTTTTGAAAAAGGAGCTCTTACACAGCGCCTTAGAAGTGTGCTGTGCCTGGGTTATAGGCATCAGCCAAATGCTGGTCTGGGAGAAATCTGGTTAATGAGGTAGCATGATTCTGGCAGTCTTTCTAAGCACCCCCAGACACAGCTGGTCTCACAACTTCTCCGACAGCGTCTTGGCACATTCTGAAAAGCAGTGAATTGATTTAAGTTGCAGATCAGTTAAAGTTTTTAGGGATATTTTACTACAACCTGTGTTAAAACTGCAAACCGCAACTTAAAGAGAGGCTCACCTGGTTATTTTTTTTCCCTGTCAATTCCCCAGAGAGAATTGCAGGTTAATGAAAATGGGATCAAAGCTCGAGGCCTGCTTTTGTTTAGGATGAACCTAATTTCTCAGATTAGTCTCTGCTCATTTCTGCAGCGCTTTATACCTCTGCCTTGCCCACATGTCATCAAGACCTGCCTTAACTTCTTAAGAGGATTAACGTGTTTGGTAATGGGCGTAGCATCCATTCCATTTCGGCTCCATTGTCTCGCCGTTATTCATGATGGCAGGGTTAACACTGAATTTCATGTAGAGCATCCATGTTCATCTTGGCTCAGCTGTTGCGAAGGCCCACAAAGCACAGATAGAAGCGTGGGATTAGGGAGGGATGTTCGGGGAGAAGAATCTCATTACGCAACATAATGCTCCTGGGTGAGATGCAGCACTTCAGTCGTTGCTGATTGGTATCACAGACCAAACTCAATCTGTAACAAGAACCCCGTCAAATGAAAACGTGATGAGCACTGAGAGGTTCGTCTGTATGTTTTTCGATCATTTTTTTTGTGCTTGCCTCAAACTTTGCTGCACTTATTTCAGTATTTTAATGTAATCACAGGTAGTGAAGGGGATAATTGCCGTTATGTTGAAATAATACACTAAGGCACTGCTCTGAAATTCTTTATTTCACTCAGACATGAAATATCTATTAAAAAACATGGTCCTTTCCTTCCCTTATCCATGCAAACTACATTTATTAATGTCTACAGCAATATTATAACTCTTAAAATACCACAGCAGCTTGTCTGCCGTTACCTTGTAATTTGTGCGTGTCTGTGTTTGCTGGTTTACTGTCACTGCTTTCTGCATGCGGGGATAATCATCAGCTTGGCAAAGATGGAACACTGATCGAACACAACTCTAATTATCCAGATTGCCGCAAGCAGCCTAGGAGACGTGCCATCCCAGCTTCGACTTGCTTACTTGATCAAGGGGAGAGAGGCGTCAGCGCTGACTGATTAGCCAGCCAACCGTGTAACTGTCTCTCAGCCTGTCAGGAAGCTCAGTCATCTCTGGACAGAGGAAATTAAACTGTGGGGTAATTAGAAAAGCGGTTATGATAATCTAAATGGAGCTACAGTGAAGACCACCTCAATTAAGCTGATTTAAGTCAGGAGCAGGTCAAAAGGAGGTGCAGACTACGTCACGACCAGGATCACAGTGTGAGACAGCGCCTGGCATAATGCGCCACGTTCTTTAGTTTAGTTTTTTCCCGCGTCTTTGATGCTTATCTTCCCTGTTTGTCTTTTGTGCCCCGCCCTCATTAGTTTCATCCATCATCTCTCTGCCTTCCTAATCCTGTCTCTCCCTCTATCAGTTTGTCTGTTTGTTGTTCCATGCATTTTCTGATGTGTTTGTACATTGGACTCTGTATTTATCTGGACTGCAGTCAGACTGTAGTCTTTCCTTATTGGCTTTATTAACACTCACTTTTTGCTGGTTGTGCTCCTGCTTTTGTCTTTGTTTAGGTCTTTCTTTTGATAAACATAAGAAGATATTAGGAAACCAACGATGTGCTAAAGCTGAGCAGACTCTGTTTATATGCGAAGTGTAGATGAGAAATTCAAAATCTTCTAAAGTTGTTGGGCCCCCTTATTTACTAAGTGTATACTGTTTCTCTGTTATAGTTAAGTTAGGACGTATAGACCCTCTTTAATGTTGTTTCTGTATCTGAGCCTCGCAGATATATGCTAACTGAGGCTCCTCTTCTTCTTCAGCATGCTGCAAAGTCGTTTCCCTTGTTTGTTAAACAGACTCAAGTCCTTAAACCATCTACTTGTCATTCTACAACAGTAAAGCTTTTATTAGCACTATTCATGTGTAGCACACCTTTAAGCTAAGCTTTTAAAATCTCATGGTATACACTACAGCCTCCGGGCTCACAACGTCCAGGACACCAAATGTTTTACGCTTCAGAAAAGACGAATCACTCCTAGATTAGGGCTATTTTTTCAGCAAAATAATTCAGCCCTCAGACAGCAGCAACCTGGATGCATTGTTGTGGATCAGGTGACTGCAGGCACTCTGTTGGCTGCATTTTTGGGCCTGACTAGCACATCCATGGAAATGTGACACATTTTCTCAATGCAGCCCACACCTATTGTGATTGAGATTGTGTACTGTGGATTCCTCCTATGAATTTAGTGTTATTTTTTGCCACAGTTTTTGAATGCATCAGTCAGAGGATTGCCTCGATATAAAAGCCATAGCCTCAACATAAGGACTCACAGATGTCAACAAAGTCCTAAGGGGGAGATTGCTGAAACTATTAGAATGATTGTGATGGAAAGTACAAAGACATAGTGGCTGGTATAAAACACTGTGACATGAGCACAAGGTAATTAACACATAAAAAAAACATGCAGAAGCATTAATGATGGTAATGATGGCGACCACTCACGGTGGCCAAGATTCACTGCAGAAGTCAAAATCAGTTGTCAGTCTAACAATAACTCACCAGGTGGCAAATCATTATCAACCCCTTATGTTACTGAGTAAATATTCAGTTAAACTTTAGAAAGAAAAATAAAAATGAATTTTTCTGTAGTGAGGTGTCACACTGGAAGATTCAGCTTTTCTAGTATCCATGCCGTACACGTTGACATGTGGACTGGATTGAGGATAGAGTCGATTGTCTATTGTCGCAGAACGTGTTCCTCAAAGAAAATTCAAAGAGCTGCTCACAGCTTGAAAGAGAGTACAAATGGATTGTGGTGAAGCAGCAATGCATCAGAGAGCGAACAAATATAAATGTTTGGGGGAAAAAAATAAACAAATTTGTTCTTTTATGATGTGCTGAGATGTGGAACATTCTGAGAGAGCTTCATTTTAATCCAATTATTGACACAAAAGACAAGTGAGTACATATTAATACATTTAAAAATCTTCTCACAGAAAAGTATCTGTTTGTCTCAAGTCTAATGGCATGATGACGTCTTGGGTTCAAATCAAGTCAAGACCATTAGTGTCCTCCGTGTCTCTCTCCTCATCCATCCTCTTCTGAGAACTAAGAGGTAATGATGATAATCTAAAAGCGATAAACAGGAAATGGCCAATCCAGCTTCTATCTGGAGCCATGATAATGAACAGTCCTGCACGTGAATGTATTTGACAGCCACTTAAACATATGATTCATAATTGCGCACTGCGGCTGGAAGTTGCACGAGCTGAGGCTGGGTGTTATCAGCAACACCTCCTGAGCTGCAGTCGCCGGCTGTCGGAGCGTATCGGCACTGGCCTGTTAGCGGCAGTAGATAACGGGCCTGACGACGACACAGGACTTTAATCACACTGTCACTTTATAGCACTGCCACCTAGGCCTGCGTGACCTGGGTCTCTGCTTCCCGGCCAGCTGCTCCTTCATGGCACCACCGTGTGTTTCTGTTCAAATGTGTGCGGAAGTAAATTGTGAAACGAATGTGTGAGTTTTCACAAGTGTGTCACCACCCTTCTGTTTATGATAGTGTGAGCAATGTTCTTTCTTCCTGTGAGTCTTTATTGCCTAATGCTGCAGACTTGGCTCAGGTGGCAGAGTGGGTGGTGCACTGCACCCAGGTGGCTTGGTGGTTTGATCGCTGGGAGCAGCATGGGCCACAGCCATCTTTGAAGGCCAAGCTCCTCCTGATGGCAAGAAGACGTCTTACTTGGCAGCTCTACTGCCATTTGTGAGTGACTGCTTTATAGACCTGATTTAAATATGTACAGTCACAACTGTATTTGTTTTAGCTGTGAAACATCTTAAAGATCAGACACATTTCAGCTTTTTAAAATGCTAATCTGACTTAAAAAAAAAAAGTAACACATTATCAGTTTTATATAATGTCTTCAATGGTTAAAAATGCTGCAGCTATTTTTTTCTAACAAGTAGAAAGATAATGGAGCACATTACAGCAGTGTTGGCCTGTGTTGGCTGCCAGTACAATTTAAAGTCACTATAAAAATTATAGTTAATGCTCATCAGCCTTGACATAGTGAAATCCCAAGATGTCTTTCTGAATTGTTGTGCTCGAGCTTGTCAAACCAGCATCTGGTGAGTGTGCAGGAACTCGACCTTAGGTGTCAGAAGGTTGAGCTGTCTGTATGAAGACAACAGCTACTGTTGACTGCTCCTTCATTCAGAAGAAGTCCCCACAGCAGGTAGCTCTGCATGTTTAATTTGGTGGTTTTTACCCCGATGCCCTTCCTGAATCATACCCAAAGGAAATTTGTGTTTTACCCCCAGATCGAACCGGGGATCTTGTGTGACAACAGAAATGCAACCAACAACTTTCTTAAATAATAACAATCAATAATCCAGTAATTGTTACATTTTTCAGAACTGCATTGGATGTTTTGTTGACCTTTTTTAATTCAAATTCAAATTTTTTATTTTATTTTATTTGTCACGTACACAGTCATACACAGTACGATATGCAGTGAAATGCTTAGACAACTGCTCGTGACCTAAAGAAAAAAAAAAGAGGAAAAGGCTATGAATAAGATAGGAAATAAATACGAAAAATTAAGTGTAAATTTAACTAGGAAGGAATAAAATATAAAAAGTTAAGGTTAAAAATGAAATAACTGTACAACACAAATTAGAATGAAGGGTAAATTTAACTGGGAAAGAATAAGATAAAATATATAAATTAAAGTTGAAAATAAAATAACTGTACAACAAAATACACAATACACAGTATAGAACTATATAAGAATGTATGAAGAAAAGAAATATATATATATATATATACACACACACACACACACACACACACACACACACACACACACACACACACACACACACACACACACACACACACACACACGTACAGCTGCTGTTATTGTGTAAGTATTAACTGGAAATGAAGAATATAGTGACCAGTGTTGTGCAATCCACATTATGTCTTGTGCAGTGCAAATATGCTTAAAGTGATTTAAGTGATGAAGTGAAAAGAATGTCCAGTGTGTGTGTAAGAACTATATGTGACTCCTAATTTCTTTGAAGTAGAATTCAGAATGTAAACTCCTTGAATTAGAAATTCATTGCAGTGCTGTTTTAAACTGTCAGTCTTTTCCAAGTTGTTGACACACACACACACACGAAATCAAACTAGATGTGATGGAAAGTCGTACAGTGAAAGGTTTTCCACGGTAACCTATGAAATAGATATAAAACCTTGGTTACAATCTTCCTACAACATTACAACTTGACTTTTGATAATTTTACTTACTTTAAAAAACAAAACAATTGCTTTCATTTGATTAGTTCAGTTGATGCAATTTGCACGTTTTTCACACCTGTAACTGTTTTTTTTGTAAAGTACAAGAAAACTTTGAGGTTACTCAGAGACAGACTACAGATACAGTTTTTTATTGTTGTTTTTCAGTCAAACTATAATTAAAGCAATTTGCAATACACATATGTGTTCTTTCTGTTTGAAAAATACTGCAGTGTTGGCTGACTTAAAACTTGTTAACCACCCACAGGACACTTGTTAAGATGCTTTTGAATAGAGTAGAAACAGCCATTCTCAAACTTTAGACTGCCACAGCACATTTTGAAATCAGAAAATCTTCTGTGACACTCCTAAACCTTAAACCACAACTCTTACAATCAGACGAGCACAAGAGGAAATCATGGTTTGGAAGTTTTATTGAGTTTACGTTCAAGTTATACATTTATCTAACTAACAAAAGATCCCTGGCTCGAGACCGGGTCGAAATACAAATCCCTTGAAGGGTGCATCAGGAAGGGCTTAAAAACCGTCTAAATAAAACATGTGGGGCCATCCACTGTGACGACCCCTTCTGAGTGAGGGAGCAGCTGAATAAAGCTTCTCTGTGATGATTGATTCTTGTGCTTCTGTCAGTTTTACTTTCTTACTTTGATGGTTTTCCTCTCCTTTATAATTTTCTGGCCCTCCCTCATCAGGCTCGCCTGAGGTTTCTTCCACACCTGTTCCTAATCTGCCAATCAGGGACCCCCGCATGTACACTTCACTGCTTCTCTTTGTTCGTGTGCTCTGCTGTAATTTTTTTGTTGTTCAGTCTTCCCCACAAAAAGTCTTTCATCCCACTCTATAGAAGAAAGACGGTTTTAAAATTTTGAAGCACAGTAGGTCATCTACTTATCATCAGTCCAGAGTGGGATTTAAAAAAAAAAAGGCAAGTGAATACAGGCAATTTTATTTCCGTCTTAATAAGATTTGAAAATAAGAAATAACGGTCATACTGCAGTGAGTCAGTGATGCTGATGTTACTGAATCTCAGAGTTGCATAGAGTTGATAGTCGATAGAGTTGCAGCTAAGTTTTGATGCAGCAGGATTATAGCATAACAAATTCTACATCCTTTTGTTGTCATAGTAGATGAGCCGTGCCTCGGTAACTTTCAGAAAATCGATATTCAGATAGTTTTTACAGCAACTTAGGAATGCTATCCAGAAAAGGTGGCTCCAGGGAAGAAAATCTTAATAGACAGGCTGTGTTCATGCAAGATCTTGCAAATAAGTACTATTTGGGACTTAGGCTACATTCACACTGCAGGTCTTAATGCTCAATTCCGATTTTTTGATCAAATCCGATTTTTTTGTCTGCTTGTTCACACTACAAATAAAATGCGACAGCAAACGCGCTCTAGTGTGAACGCTCAAAGCGGCCCGCATGCGCAAAAGAAGACGTCACACACAGCGCGCTCGGTTTAGACCCAGAGCAAACAATATTGTTTGACTGATGGCCCTTAATATAAAGACTTCGGACTTCATGTTTCCCAATTTTTGCTTTAAGTTATTTAGTTATTTACATAATAATGTAGATAACCTAATAATTATCCTTATTGCTGTCTTAGAGGAGCGGTGCTTCAAAGGATAGTTGCAGATTTCTGTCAGAATCTGCAGGTTATGCAGTACAAATAAAATGTTAACGTTTCTCCAACGTTGTCTTCCCAGCAGTTTCACCGGATGGCCAGGAAGCGTTCGCGATGTCTTCTCGGGCGCTGATAATTGGCGTCTGTTGTGTCAGTGACGTAAAAGACGGATTTAATGCGACTTGACCATTCACACAGCAGTCGCTTTCTGAAACATCGGATATGTATCGGATTCAGTACCACATACGAAAGTGACCCAGATCGGATTTGAAAATATCGGATTTGTGCCGTTCACACTGATCGGATATGGGTCGCATAGGGTAAAAAAAAATCGGATTTGATGCGCTTTCGTCTGCGCTTTCGCCTGCAGTGTGAACGTAGCCTTAGAGAAAAGGCAACATTTGAGATCTGTTCCTTCCTGAGCTTTCTGTCATGAAGATTTGAAGAGGCTGCATGTGACGACTGACAAACCCCTGCCGATGCCTGGAGATCCATATCCTTTCATAAACCACTTCCAAACTGACCTGATTTGATTTTCTTTGTAAGAAAAATGGAATTGTGTTTTTGTTCACGGAGGAACACAAGATTAAAATCAGCAAAACGAGATGGCGTATACATAATTAAAGCCAGCTAGGGTGCAATGAACTCAATAAAAAGTAGAAAATTACAGGTTTCTTATAAATTTCATCTGACTGACAAGAAGCAACATTTTGACTCTGCTGGGTCTTCATCAGGCAAACAATCAGAGCGCAATATTCATTACATGGATCTGCTTATTAAACATTACCAGAGGTTAAAAAAAAACTTCATAAATAAGCTTTAATTATAATTTCACTGATTACTTTAATGCAGTTCTTATTTCTCTCCTCTTGCAATAAATCATGCAAGGTAAAAGATTAAAAATTACCTGTTATCTCTGTGCAGGCTTTACTCTAGAAGTAAGGGGCTGGTATTCATTTGTATTTGCAGGTGCACTTGGCAGAAATGTTTGTCTCAGCTTGTGCTGGTCATTAGTCCGCATATTAGTGCAGGGGATAGAAACTGTTTAGGTACCTTCTAATCAAAACATTAATCTAACTCATGGCCCATGGTCAAAAACTCCAAAGGTGACCATTAATTTCAAGAGAACACAGGTGTCATTTAGTTATAGCTCATTTATTTTTGTGTACTCCAGTTAAAATGTTAAAGTAATCCCCAATCATGAAATTAGAGTCTTTGAGAGTCCGATCTGGCTCCAGCTCCTGCTACTATAAGAAAAGGAAGGACACTAATGGTAAAATCTCCAATCACGGGACTTCGGTTTCTTACTTTGGGCTTCAGATGAACACAAGCAATGCTCAGGGTGGTCAATCAATACCAACGATTCAAACTGGTCAAATGGGGATCGTATAAGTTCAGCTGTAACATTTGTCAGAATTGATTTCAACAAACATGAAGTCAGAAGTTTGACACAAAGCTGACAAGAAGATGTTGTTAATGCCTCAGGCACAAGAATCAAAAATGGATGATTCATCTGCAGTTCATCTTCAGGAATGAGTCACTCTGGTCACAGATGAACTTAATAGCAGATGCTCCACTCTCGTGTGCCTCCAAATATATGTTGAGAATTATATTTTAATCTGTTTTTATTAGTGTGAATGTCATAGCTGTGCAGCCATGCTTCAAAATCTCCAGCCGTCCACTTCACATTGGTGTGAGTGCCCCTGGCAGTCTGCACTTACTCATCCCAAAATAGTTTCAAATGAAACACCATTAAGTTCAACAGCTTCTCTTCTGTGTTATAATCACAGTCTACGAGATTCTCAATGCGAACAGCTCTTTACCGACAAGCCGTTTTGTCAGTTAGAAACACCTGACTTTTTTCAATAGAGAAAAAACTGGTAAGACATTCATGGGGATTTTCTGGGCTTTAAGGAAGATTTTTGTTTAATAAAAATAGAAAAACCTCTCCAGCTCTCATGTATGTAAACACTCAAATAAAACTGGAATTTAGTCTTCCATTTGTCTGTGAGAGAGCTAGATTTTTTGGGAGGATATCTTTGGCACAGTTGATCTGAGTTTTGGCTCTAGTTTCAACTTTATCAATCCCCAAACCTGTGGTTGGACTGCAACTGCAAAAATCTCATTTTACATTCTTGATTAATACAGCCGATCGTCCTGAAAACTTTGCGACAAAGTGCCATTCTGTGTCTGCTGTTGGCTGTAGCTGCTTTCATTTCATTTCATTGGTTAACCCGATAGAAAACATCCTAGAACCTGGTGTGGCTTAATCAATGTAATTGCTATTATTCTAATTATTAAAGAGCAGCGTCATAAAATGTGTGCACTAAGATGGTTCAAACTCAATACAGTCAATAGAGTCAAAGTTAGTACAGTTTACAAAGACACAAATGATTTTAACCAGTTAGTCTTCTAGAAAACATAATTGAAAACAATTTTATAGAATGAAAGTCTAATAATAATAATAATAATAATAATAATAATAATAATAATAATAATAATAATAATAATAATAATAATAATAATAATAATCACCAAAAAGTTGATTATGATTGAATAAAGCCTTTTTAAATAACTCATCCTTTTAAATAGACCTGCCATGAATTGGAACAAGTTGTTCTCCAGTGTTTCTGCTCTGCAGTATGACCAGCTGTCAGTGTCATGTCAGACTGACAGCTGGTCCATTTTGCAAATTGCATTTTGCAAATGGGCAGCATGCACACAGTGGTGCAGGTAAATAGTTGCTTCCACTCAGAGCCACATGCTAAAACATTGCTAGCGTAGAAGGTTCCTCAATATGATCAAAGAGGAACCTTCTACGAAAATGCTTTTAACTACAGACCAAATAGGATAGAAATCGGCCCCACTGAGCTGGACATAGATATTTTTAAAAAGCTAACAAAGGAAAAAGTAGCTAAAGCTATCCTGTGCTCAGAGCCAACCACAAGCTAGCAGCCTTGGTATGAGGAATGGACAAAAAAAGTTACAAGTTCGGTAACTTATTTTATTATGAACATAACATTTTGCATTTAGGAAGAGTTGGGTTTTTTGTTTTTGTCATTGATAGTTCTAGTTGTTCCCTGTCTGATACACTGAGACAGTTTATCCTTGCAGCTCACTAACCAAGCTTGCTAGTGTTAGCTAACAGATTTTCACTCCATGTCATCCAAAAACATTTGGATGGGAGGTTTTTTTGAGACAGATCGGCACACTCGAAACCGGGGCTTGACATAATAATAGGCTATATTATAATATCTATGGGAGTAAACATGTCTATATTCAGCACCTTTCTGTTCATCGTCTGCATCTTTTTTTCTTTTTTTTTTTAATCTCAAGAATGGATTTAATCAACCATTGTGCACATTTCTTCATGTAAATATTAATGACTCAAAACACATTTTCTGACTGTTTTTAGGGTATTCCTGATGATAAACTAATTGTATTGACTTCAAATGCGCTCTTTCATCTTGTTAATGTCTTAAAGCTACCACATATTTATTTTGGTGTCTTGACAACAACAAAAGCTTAATTTGCAGACAGTATTGTGTAACCTGTTCTTGTCAGTCAGATTATTACATAGAAGATCTGTGATAAATAAGTACCTAGAATTTCACCTTACAGATGTGGTTCTCCTCTTTGTTGCTGCCTCAATGCATTGTGGCTTTGACAAAATACTTCCAGCACACAGAAGCTTTGAAGTGTGACAGACTTAAAAGCTGAGAATTGCTGTCTGACCGTGAAATATTCTAACTCAAATGAAGGAATGTGATTGAAAGTTTCAATTACTGAACTTTGTTGATGCAATCTGTGTTCTGATGCAATTGAGAGCAGCCACTGGCTTCAATGTCAAATAACTCTGCAGCAGTGCCGGTCTTGTGTTTACAGGGCGCGCAGTACGTGACTGTGTCTGTAATTGCTTTGTGTTTTGGATGTCAAGAGAAGAAACAGCAGATAGGATTGCTGCGGTCAGTTCACGTGGAAGATTGAATCGCAGTGTTTGCAGCATCACCACTTAACTGTAATTTCATGCTCATAACAACGAGCAGTTTAAAGAGAAAAGAGAGCAAGAGAATTCATTGTCTCGCACCACATAAAGTTGTGATTTCCACTGTACGCAGCCCTAAAATCAGCTCAGAGCGTGTTGCGCTTTGCCAACATCAGCATATAATGACATTACATTTCAGTTCTGAAAGCTTCTAATTGCTATGAAATTATCTTATTAAATGAAGCCACTGGAAACCCTGAAACACAAATAACATGGCGTTCCGGCTGGCTGTTCACTGGGTCAAAGGCTGCCAATTTAGAGGAACAGGAAAGTCGTTAGTGTTCCCTCCTAAAGGAAGAAGGGATCAGTGACTCGTGACCTCATCAGAGAAAGAAAGGCAATTGTTGACAAAAAGCAAACTATCAGCTGGAGGCAATGTGCAGTCTTCCTTAAAATCCATTTCCATTTCTGTGCTAGTGATGTAATCACATTTGGGTGATGCTAGCAAAGCTATTAGCAAGGGAGTGGACATTGGGTTTTCCAATGGATTCATCTGGAATGTCAAAAAGGCACAAATCCTTTTGTCCCATCTATGATAAAAGCAGTGATATCCCATATAATTAAGAACCTCCAGGGGAACACAGCTCAGGGTTTGAGGACAAAGCACCAAACAAACACACAGACAGACAGGAATTTAATGTATTATGCTAAGATTAAAGAATTGAGTTCTTTAATCATTTTTTGTGGCAAAGTAAACATTAAACCTTATGGCCACAAAATTGTCTAATCTCAAATATTAAAGCTGTGTAGTGGTAACACATTCATTAGCACGCTTATTAAACAATCCCTGGGCTGGTGGAAGAATAAGTGAATCCTTGGATTTAATAATTGGTTGCATCTTCTTTGCTAGCAGTAATGTCAGATAATGTTTGGGGCCATTACAGGTCAGCTTCAGTTAAGCCAGGTCTTTTTGTCTCTGGTGTGAGCATCTCTCTGGTCATTATCACCCACCGTCTATAGAAATCTAGCTGCGCAGGAACCCACCATTATCTTGTAAGATATCTTTATTGGTTATTCCCACTTATGATGGTTGTTTTTCGTGATGCATTTTCTTTAAAGCATATGTAATGTATGCTCCATCCGACCTATTCAACCATAATCTATTGAGTTCACAAAAGACCACTGGGTAGTGCCAAGATGCCTTTAGACCAACTCCTGCATTAAAATGCTTTTGTTGTTTTTTTGCTGTTTGGAGAGCGGTTGTTTTCTATGAGGTGACCTGCTCTGAGTGCCATAGTTCATGGTTGCAGACAAGTCCAATGAAAACCTTAAGCCTGAAGCCTTACTCTCATAGGATTAGTATTAGCAGTGGACGTGATTTAAAAATTAGCCCACAGGTCTGTGTTTTGTGCACCACATTTACACGGGATATGCGAAGTCTGTCTTTTACTTACATTTACAGATATGACCACAAGTATTAGTTGGAAAGTGTCTCCAAATCCAAGGTTTGAATCTTATCTGCTTGTTTTAGACAGGGAATTGAATATGATGAATGGGATGAAACAAAAAAGGAAAAACAAGAAATTTTTTTTTATCAGAAGCATTATCACTTAATCATGATTGGATTTTGAAAGAAAAACAAACTCGATTATTCAGTTCATTCTTTAGCTGGACAGTCTTTCAGCGGCATACCTGACTGGCATGCATTAATCACCACATCACTACACGGATAATTATCATGAGGAACAAGAGCACATGGCTAATTAGCATATTTTTAGTTCAAATCTGTCTTTTAGTGTTATTTTTCAACCTATATTTACAGATGTGCTGTGCACAGTAACATGGGTAAACACTGGGGCTATACACAAATATTCTGTCTCCATATTTGGGTAAGTACTGAGTGAGCAGCATCACTTACATGGGTCATTGTCATGTCTATATAAGTGTCAACATAATTTTATGGCCACAGGGTGTTTTCATTTTTTGCTTTTCTATACGATCTGATTATTCTTGGTAGGAAAATGGCAGACAGCTCTTACTTTCATGTCACCAACAATACGCTTAAAAATGGCAGACATTTGTCATACCTCCTTTTATAGAAGCCTCCTTGCTTTTTGAATAAAATCTTTCTGCAGTTGACTCTAACAAAGTCGTGTCAGGCTCACACGAATTGGTTATTCTGCCAGCTGGGCAGTAATTCAGGTAGACATGATGGTTAGTCCGCAGGCACATAAGCTTTAAATGCATTTTCTGCTCTTTTTTGCAGCTCCCGAATACGCTTCATTGGGTGAACACACACCCAAACACACACCTGCATCACTGGTCATGTGGCAAGCCAGCCTCATCTAATAAGCCTTATTAGATCAAATGCCTGTGTGGCCTCAGAAAATAGCACCCTAAAGAGATAAAACGTCCTCCTAACAGAAAGCTTCACAGTATGTCACTGTGCATTAGGAATATATCTGTACACCGGTGTCTCCAGCACAGTCTCAGCATTTTATTTGTCCTTTAAAGAACTACATTGCCCTTATTCAGGCATTCGAAGATAAGATAAAACCTCATTGGTCTTGGATGAGAAATTATAAAGCTGTAACAGCAAAAAGTAATATGACTCAGGAGGTAAGAATAACTGTAGAATATAAAATAGAGCATTAGGAGCAGTAGAAGAAATGAAAATAGAGATGTAATAATAAAAATGTGTTTTTGCAAAGTAAAAAAGTCATTTGTTAAATCAGGTTTCTCCTTCACGGATCTGAAGATTTGTTGCTTTTTTATGCTTCATGTGAGATCTATGCTTCTTGTGTGTGTTTTACGCATACTCCACCTCTGGGCAACCAGTTGTTTGCCTCAACTGGTTTCAGCCAGTCTTTGACAACAAAGTTGAATGCAATCACCAGACAACCGCTGATTTCTCTCAGTCAGATTTGACTCAAGTGTGACGGAGCATCTGAAGGATTAATCAGGTCTACAGATGACCATGAGCAATCCAGAAAGAGTTGTGTTTTTGTCTGAATCATTGCTGAGGAAAAAAGCAACTGATGTGACTGTCTCTGTGATTGTGTAGAGGCTGATTGTTTTGACGTGAAGGTGAGAGCCTGAAACTGCATGAAATGTGGTACGCTGTGGTCAGGCATGAGAGTCTTTCACAGGTATACTGCTGTAAATTTTTACCAGTCCTCCTCCTCACTATCCTCCCTTCTCCTTTTCCCAGTCCAGCGTTTGACATTTTAACTGCAGCAGGTGCTGAATTGTGAATCTCTCAGCAGACCAGATAACTTGCTCGCACAGATCCCCTAGCAGTGTATGACTCGAACAAGCTTTTCTGTGATGTTTAGGCTGTTGAACAACTTGGTTTTTTTGCTTTGTTTTTCTTTTTACATTTGCTGTACTGTTGAATTTCAATCAAATAATCTGCAAAACATAAAATACAAAGCGTGTAGCCTGCTGCATAATTTCAGACAACACTCACAGTGTGATCTTAAGTAATGCACTTACTGTCGCGTGGCTGACAAAGATGGATCGCCCATCATTGTCCTAAGCAAGAAGAATGAGTGTGACCATAATAGTCTATGCTGCCTCAGCTGTAATGCATCCTGTCAGTGGTGTTCTGTTATATGTTCAGCCCTAAATTGGATGTGAACTAGTCACTTCAGATTACAGTTGTACAGTACTGTGTGAAAAGGGAGGCAATCACCTCTTGGCAGCAGTATTAAAATCTGCTTGTGAAATTGTCAAGCCCTCATCTCCCCAAACAGAACTGCGCTTTTTCTTCTGAGAGCGTCCCAGCAAGTGACAAATAATAATTCACCCTTTTCCTTTTTTTTTTTCTTTTGCCCAACAAACAACAGCTTCTGGGGCTGCAATTTACTGCTTTGCATTTTCTTTTTGATTTTTAAATGCATTGACACACAAATCATAGTAATCCCAGCACAAGGCTTTACAAACAGTTGCTCCCTCTGAGCCTACTGTTTTTAAGGTTTCAAAGTTGCTATACAGCAGTAAAAAAAAAATAAATAAAAAAAAAAAAAAAATATATATATATATATATATATATAACTTGACTCATTGTATGATCAGCATTACAAAAACCCATGGGTTTAGCTGCTCATTAATGCAAACATCTAATTAGCCAGGCACATGTTAGCAACTCAGTGCATTTAGGCATGCAGACATTGTTAAGAGCACTTGTTGAAGTTCAAACTGAGCATCAGGGTGGAAGGGAAATAGGATTTCAGTGACTTTGAACATGGCATGGTTGGTGGTGCCAGATAGTCTCGTCTGAGTATTTTAGAAACTGCCGATCTACTGGGATTTTCCCACACAAGCATTTCTAGGGTTTACAGAAAATGGTTTGAAAAAGAGAAAATATCCAGTGAGCAGCAGTTCTTTGGGTGAAAATGCCTTGTTGATGCCAGAGGTCAGAGGAGAATGGCCAGACTGCTCCGAGCTGATAGGAAGGCAACAGTAACTCAGTCCAAAACAACCAAGGTATGCAGAAGACCGTCTCTGAACGCACAACACATTGAACCATTGAAGCCTTGTATAAATGGTGCGGACCGGTGATGGTGTGGGGGATATTTCCTTGGCACACTTTGGGCTCATTGGTAACAATGATTGTTTAAATGCAAGACCATACCTGAGTATTGTTGCTTTATGACCACAGTATACCCATCTTCTGATGACTGTTTCCAGTAGGATAATGCTCCATATCACAAAGCTCAAATCAGTAATTTATGTAATTTATGATTTAAAATGACCCTGAAATGGATAAGGAGTTGGGGGAAATGAATGCATGAATAAATTTAAAATGGCTTTTTCCAATCGAATGAATATTAAATAAATTAGTTTTCTGTCAATCGACTGACTGATCACTTGATTAATTGTAGCTCTAGCATTAACACTGGGCCATTTTAATGTTGTTAAGCAAATTTTAATAATTTTAAAGTTTTAGAAGTTAAAAACTCACAGATCATCTTTTCCCATGATGCTTCGGGGAGAATGTACAATAGATTTAGTGAATTGTGCTGAGGGCTACAACTCTTTTCTCATTTGTCTTAGTCAGTTTTAAGCTAATTAAAAAATGTAAAAGCAACTATTTGGTGTTTCTGGTTACATGAATGCACATACAGCGTGTACTGGGTTACTGAGAAGCTTAAAAATGGGATCATTGTCAGTTTCAGGGGCCTCTTTTTTTCTGTGGTTATGACTCAGAGCAGTGAAATTTTCTTGCACAAATTGCAGCAATCAAACACTAAGAGTTTGAAATTGTCGTAATTGCCTCCAGAGCTGCTAAAAGTGCTGAATGGGCCAGATCACCTCCCTGTTTTCAGACCACCTGCATCTCTTGCAGTGTCTTTGTCTCTCGTTTCTCCCCTGCAGGCCATTAACTTCTTAGTATGAACGCTGAAGAGAATATGTGTAGAGGTTTTTTTTCTTTCTCTTTTTTAGAATAAAGAAGTAATCAAGGGTAAGTGAAAGTTACTCTAAAGCGCAAAAGAAATAAAATTTTGATGAAGTAATTTACATTAATCACGTAGCTTTTAACTACATTGTAACTACTTTGACTTTGACTAGATCGATGCCTGTAACAATGAACAGCTGATTCAGTGTTGTGATTGATGTAGAGTTGAAAACTTAATATGGATGCTTAATCAGTATGTGGCTTTGTGTAAATGTGTCAGTTTAATTTGTTACACGTTGAAAAAAGGAAAAATAATTTCTTTGTTCCTTGTAGCACATCTTTCAGTATTCTGATTTGTGTGCAGCATCGTTTACCGTGATCATAATGTGCAGTGATGAACATGAAAAGCACTGTAAGTCAGCTGTAAAACTAGGAGTGAGAGGGTGTTATCCTAGCACATTTCTATGTGAACCACCATAAATCTTCTTTACTGTAAGAGAGGTGACCTGGTGTGGCTTGAGAGCGGCTCGGGAGGACTTAATAGTACCACAGTTATTGGGATTAGTCCCTATTGTGATGCCCAAGAGGACTCTGCTGTAAATTATTCAACAGTACCAGTCGGATTTAATTGATTATTAAGCTTTAAATCAATGATAATCAGTAGTTCTGTGTGTAATTCTTGGTTTTTGGTTTTTGTCTTGATCTCTGTCCCTGGAGAAATCTCATAAGTTAGTCCTCATCTGTTTTGCTAATCCATGGCTTTTACTCCCCGGACTTGGACAGGCATCCCATTAACATGCTGAATAGGCTGCGGAGCTTTCAGAGTCTGCCAGTTACCTCACACTGTTTTTCTACATTCTCCTTTCTGGAGTCATAAAAAAGGTGCTCTTTTAACAAACCTATTCAGGCTTCTGCTCACCTCTGCTGACCTTAAGCCATTTGTTACTCCGCTTTTTCTGCGCAGTAAATCTTCATAAATGGTTGATGGCTGCTGTGCACAGAGCCACAGAGACAGCATTGTTGCCATGTCTGGTAAGAAGAACATGGCACTAACACTGGCAGGCTTTGCTTCTCTTTGACGACAAAGACTGTAAGCTGTTATGTAGCAAAGCTTTTTTTTTTTTTTTTAATGATAAACCTGTCAACTGGCACGAAGCTTTCAGTTCCAAGACGCTTCATCCTTCTTTGAATAATGCATAAATCAGACTCTTTTAGCAAAACAAATGCTGTTTTCTCCTGTGAAGTGAGTTAAGGTCTTGGCTCGGGTCATGGATAATGATGGGATTCTTTTGCTTGGGGCTGTTTGTCAGAGCTTTGATAAGTGGAGCTAATACGCTTATCGACCATGAAGTCTAGGTTTCTTTATATCAAGATATTGTTCCATGAGATGCAGAGAATTTTTGTCAGTGACATTTGAAATTAAATATTACCTTCCCAAAGTGAATAGTGTTTAATTAACTGCAGAAGCTATGAAAAAGACCTGCAGCGTAAGTTTGCTTTCATGTTTTAGTAATTTGCCAGTTGGTTTTGATTTTTTTTTTTCAGAGTGAAATTGTTAATTTAGTCAGTAAAAGCTGTTTAAAATGCTCCATTTTCCCCTTAAGCCGATGTTTGAAGCAGTACCTGTGTTTGACAGTACAATCACTGTTCTTGTAAACGCTGACGTCAGTACAGCGCTAGGCTTATACTGGGCTTGAGGTCTTCCCTTAAATAATGTTGTTGTTGCTAAGAAAAGTGCAGCGCTGTACCATTGTAATAGCAACAGAAGGTTTAATGTACAGGAGGTGCATTATTTAAACACAAACACAGCAGTTTCATCTATACCAACCTTTGCAGCCTTCTCCCTCCGTGAGCTCAGTGCCATCTGGGAGTCCTGTGCTCCCACACTGATGGATTGTAGAGATGCTTGTAGAGACAGACCTGCTTACAGACTTGTCTTGAACACAAAGTGTGCAGGGTTACCCAAATTAGAAGGAAAAACAAGCCAAAGCACACGACGCACCAACAGTATTGATGCTTTTGTGTTTTAGCACAACGTGCAAGAGGGAATGAGTGGAAGTGAAACTTGAAAATTGTAGAGACTGAGACCAGTGGCCTTCAAAGGTAAAAAAAAAA
Organism: Aulonocara sp. 'chitande type north' Nkhata Bay; assembly: GCF_057382095.1. Lineage (NCBI taxonomy): Eukaryota > Metazoa > Chordata > Actinopteri > Cichliformes > Cichlidae > Aulonocara > Aulonocara sp. 'chitande type north' Nkhata Bay. The sequence continues at coordinate 10,911,129 of NC_141361.1, forward strand.
AAAATACGTTTAAAAAAAAAAGTAAGCCAGGAGTGCTTGTGATTGCAGATAAGGTGTCTTCTGTGCAGACTACAGGCAACTGTCTCAATTTGTCACTTACCAAAGCAACTACAAGGACCTTTGTGACCAATTTTCACTTAGTGGAAAATCTCAAGCAACCGCCCCAAACTGGTCAGGGAATACACATTTTTTTCCTATTGCCCACACTTTGCCATCCAGGCAGAACAACAGTGAATATTAATTTAGGCCTCAGTTACAAAGTACCCATCCAGCCATTGCTTATACAATTTAGGGTGCAAGGATACTGGACCCTATTCTAGTCATCATAGGTCAAGAGGCGGGGTAAACACCCATTTAGAATCAATTAACCTAGTTAACATAATCCCACTAACTGCATGTCTTTGGACCGTGGGAGGAAGATGGATTACTTCTTGCTATTAGGCACCAGTACTAACTGCCACAGTGCCATGCTTTCCCTTGCACTACACACTAGTACTGCTAGTGTTTGGTGTTCTGTGGCTTGTTTGTCTTCTAGTAGTCCCTCTCCTTTTTATAACCTTTTATAACCTTTTTATGACCTCCTTTTATAACTGAATTTCCCGGAGGAACCCACCCGAGGGATTAATAAAGTTTCATCTAAACTAGTCTAATCTAACCTGGCACATGCGATGTTTGATTCACACGTCTGTGAGCTTTAAAAGAAATCTATCAATCTCAGTTCTTATGCTCTGTATTTTTATTTTGGGACTTGACTAGAATAGTAGCATCTCAGTCCATCTCCTTGACAACAGTATATTTCAATTCCTGTCTCTTTAAGGCCTTCCTCCCTAAAATCATGATTGGTCAGTACTTGTTTATGGTACCTTTTTCCCTTGACTACAGATTCTGCAAGTTTATATATTTATTTCAAGACATTTAAATTCAGGATTGTCGTTGCCTGGACAAATACAGAAAAGGTCATGTTAAAGAAATCTACTGAAAGAAATGACTGATGCATGACGGGTCTATTGCAATTTTTACTTATTTTGTTTCCATCACTCAGACGACCTTTTAATCAAGGAAAAAAAAAGTGTCTGCACACTGAATGAAATTTTATTCGACTAAAAAGAGGCAACATTTACGTTGATATAAAAGGTACAAAATGTTGCCCATTTCAATCATTTAACATTTAGTGGAGCTGTAATTCAGTGTGCAGGCTCCTTTACCCACTGCCACACCTGTCCTAAATACTGTACAGGATATGCACACACTATCTTGCCAGTTGTTTATCAAGTCTGCAGATGTATCAAAAGTCACCACTTGAACTCCAGATGAACTGGAGCTTTAATCTTTTGTGTTTCAAGATTATCATTCTGTATGGATTAAAACAAGTCACGTCAGACCACAGCTCCAGTTTTTGCCACTTTCATTTGAAAGACAGAAAAAAAATATGCACACTGACTTTAAGGGAATTTCTCCTTGCAAATAAACCAAGAAATGCACAAATATGTATTGTCATTGTTGTTATTGTTACTTTATACTTAAAGTGACAGTCGTATTATATGGAAATGGAAATGAAAATAATACCAGTATTTAACCAGTCAAGTGTAATTCATATTCAGTTCAGGTTTGTTGCTGTGGAGACTTTTTGGTTTTGTTGTTGTTGTTGTTGCAGGGATTTCCTTCTCTCATTTAAAATTCAAACCTGTCACTCACAGAGTCCGTGTCTCACCCTGTCCCCTTCGACCGCACCCTACCAAAAGCACAACTTATAGTAGCTGACAGGTGATAGGTAGGTTGTGGGAAAGTTACTGGTTGACAGGTGGCGCGTTTCCACAACACTAAGGCTCATGCTCATTACCATGCCACGAATGGCCCGTGTGGGAGAGTGCATTCATTACGTTTGGCTAGTGCGGTGACTCCAACACCCTTTTGTGATTGGTTACAATCGTGTTAGTGTAGGAGTCTGGACCTGTTTGCACTGAATTAGCAAAACATAGTGTATATTATATTTTAGCCTGTATTATACTGTACAATAGTACAATAAGTGCTGTTAGACAAAGATGGAATAAATACTTTTTTTTTTTAACACAGCTGCATAATTTTCAGTTATGAAATCAGCATGGCTGTACAGCTGATGTAAAAAACTCATTAAATATTTGGTTGGACTGTGGAGAGACTCACTGCCCATAAATTTTAGTCATCTGGGAATTAGGTTTTTAGTGTCAGGTAACAAGTCAGGTAAACATCTACAACATGTATATGCACAGATTTCCAGCAGATCTTTATGGTCTCCATGGGAACCGGATTAATTCAGCTTTATTGACCTTTGTGCTATTTAGAAATAGGTCTTCCACAACATTTTCAAATATTCACCAAAACCTAAAGTGCCACATTGATTGTTGTTTGTACGTGTAGTCTATTCATTATCTGCCTTTGTTTCGTTTGCTCTGAGCTGAAAGGAACTCAATCCTCATCAGCTTAATACATTTCTCACAAATGGTTCTGTCTGGTGTTGTACTTTTTTTTGTTTTGGGTTTTTTGTGTGTGCAATTTTTGCACACTTGCATCCCCGTGTTTGCGTGGGTTCCCTCCGGGTACTCCGGCTTCCTCCCACCGTCCAAAGACATGCAGCTTGTGGGGATAGGTTAATTGGATAATCCAAATAGCCACTAGGTGTGAATGTGAGTGCGAATGGTTGTCTGTCCCTGTGTGTTGGCCCTGCGACAGACTGGCGACCTGTCCAGGGTGTACCCCGCCTCTCGCCCTATGACAGCTGGGATAGGCTCCAGCGCCCCCTGCGACTCTGAAAAAGGATAAGCGGAAGCGAATGGATGGATGGATGTTATATGTAGCACCATGCTCTTGGAGGAATGTTATCTCGCTTCACTGTGTACTGTACTGCTGGACATGGTTGAAATGATAATAAAGCCACTTGACTTGAGATTGGTGACAGAAATGTCCATGACTGTGCGAGCAACCCTGATTTAACTTATCTTGTACATACATTAATATTTTTATAATATTTTAAGCTTGAAATCGTCTTTTTTTGGCCAGGTGTGGGGGTGGTGTTTGACTACCTTCTGTTAAATGAAAAACATGGGTTTTAATGTTTTTGTTTAAAAATTCTACATAATTTTTGTTTGATGCCCAGTAACTTTTTTAACATAAGGATCACTAAACTGACTAATTGGTTTGATCAAGGAAAGCCGATAAAAGCAATTTAAAATGGTCAAGTATTCAGCATGTGGTTTAAATATAAATAATAACAGGTGTTGAACATTCATTTAAAAATCTAATTAAAATTAAATTAAAAATCAACTGCAGCACTTAGGAAAAATATATAATTTCAAATAATCACAAGTCACCGATTCCTCACATGGGAGCTGAGGGTAGTGCAGGTAAAAAAGTAACTAAAAGTTTTTAGGTGTAAAGGATTTGTTTTTGTTTTAATCCTGTAGGCAGGTGTTAAAGTGGGAATGAATGATCCAGAATGGCATTCTGGGCCCTTTAGTTATTGAGCATTTAACTCTGATTAATGACAGGTTAATTCAAAATGCTGTCAAGGGACTTAATTTTTTGCGTACTGCAACCTGGTATTGCTTGAAGTTGACGGCATGGAGATAATTGCTCAGTAATAAGAAACTAATGACATCCCACGGTCCACGTGCGATCCCAACACATCATTTTTTTCTGTCTTTCCTTCGTGTGATGCATTGATTGTGTAGATGGATTGTGGCCAGAGTACTTACATGTAAGCTCCTCTTCTTAGCGCTAGCATAAATGGAGTAAAGTTTTATTTTATATATCTGCTGTATTTCCCAGGAAAAGAAAAATAATGTTAATGTGAGATTCTTCTAATATTTAAAGACTGCTAGGTAAGTAGCATTTGGGAAACTGGAAATTTAAAGCATATCTGGAGTGTTCTAACTAAGGTTAGAGTTAGTTAATAAGATACAGGCTCTATAGATCAAGTTTTTTAATGTTGCAAACGTTCTTGAAAAACAAACTAGATAATTTAGTACAATTTAATTCTGGCAAATCTAGATAGATTGTAATATTGCAGTTTCCAGTAATGCTCTTTACCAGAGTGGTACAGAGCAGACTGGTATTCATGGTCAGTGTTACGTTACCTTAGCAGTATCAGACATCAATTTAAATTAGAGTTACACTGATTTATTGGCTAGGGACCAGAAGTGTCTGATTTTCAGCCTTGTGGGGACTGACAGCAGCCTATTTGCCAAACAGGGAAATGGTCATGTGCATTCACTTAGCAGATAGATTATGGTCACTTTATTATGGTCATTATGGTCAATTTGGGAATCTAGTTTAAATTCAAGCCAATGACCAAATCACCAAACGAAATAAGCCTCAATCTTCAGTTCAAATGCACAAAGGGCAGCAGCACAGGTCAGCTGATCACAGGCTGTACACAAAGAAATCTACTGCAGTTCATGATACACAATATTGTGACTAAATTCTAAATGATTGTTTTCCTGACACTGCAGCCAATCTGCCAAATCCCACTTTCACCCATGACTATTGAATACAGTGCATTTTTACAGGCTGAATCTTTCTGGTTTAATTCTTTAAATGATACAGTACTTTGGCAGTGGCTCTAAAATAAAATAATTTTTATCTCACAGGTTTTTTTTCTCTTCCTTCTTAAAGGACTTTTGAGTGTGGCTTTGGCATTTAGTTTCAAATTGCCATGAAATATACTCATTTTAAAAAGAAACTGAACTAATGGAATAAAGCTATGAGATTTAAAAATGATTCACTTAGTATTATTCTTCCTTTTCTGACATTTTTGAACCTGAACTTTTAATGGAGCTGTTGATGGAGAATCAAATTCAACAACTAAATCGGAGGATCAAAAAAGAATGAATGGAAACCGAAGGCTTAAAGGTTTCATTTTTTAGATTAAAGTTGTTGCAGAGTCAGAGAAGATTTTAACATTTCAAACTGGGCCATGGGGATATGTAGTTACATTACGTTATGAGTTTATATACTAATAATATATTAGTTAGCAGCTATAGTTTATTTAGGGATTGTGATTTATAATTTCGAATTTATTTTGGTTGATGAGCAATGTATTCCACGTGTAAATAACTTGGATACACATGTGCTTTATACCTGCTTTATATCACAATAATACAACAAGAAATTTAGCGCAAACTTTAAAAGCTGAAAAAACAAACATGAGCTAGTAATAGCTAAAAATGCTAAAATTACTTGAACCCACCCATATGGAAAAGATATATATAAATCTTATAAAGTTTGTATCTGTCTTGTGTGAAACTTGTATGAAAAGCACACAAGAGTGAAAACAGATATAAAACTTGTATGTATTGGATACTTACTAAAGCAATATATGAAAGTAATGAGAAAGTGGCCACTTTCATGAGTAAATCATATAAGTTTTTACTGTTTCTTTTCCATATTGTATTGTATTTATTTAAATTTTTACTTTTTAATTATTTTATTTGCATTTTTCTAATCACTAGGGTTTGAGAGTAACGCAATTTCTATTCTGTGTATGTCCTGCACATGTGGCAGAATTGACAAATAAAGTTGACTTGACTTGACTTGATATGGGCAAGTAGGAAAGTGTTGTTCTGCTCATTGTGTGACGCAGAGGATTAGCATGCCAGTTAAATGCCCTGAAATGTAACAGAAAATATGCTTAGCATGTGTGACACCCTTTGATTCAAGGCTGAGCTCTAGTTATCTAATCCGGCTTTGTCTTTTAAATTGAGAAACAAGGTTATACAATCGGTTTGAAGAAATGGGAGAGAAATTTGCTTTGAAGTTTTCGCTGGAGTGTTACTGAGACTGAGACAGCGACAGAAACTGTGGGTGGTAATTGTGTGAAACAACTATCTATCCTACTTTTAACTTTGACTCACCACTGAAACATTTAGGTGCAGCCAGCTGAAACAAATGGAAATATTTCTCCATCATTCCACTTTTCTCCTTTGAAATATCACTTTTTTCTTTATCCTTGGGGCTTTAGGAAGGTTTTTTTTTAATTACGTCCAAATTTTTCAAATAATTTGTCAGTACTTTTTTTGGCAAAGGTAACTGCATCTGTCAGTGGTCTATTGTAGAAATACTCAGGGAGTTAATTATGATTTATTATCAAAGCTGTGTGCAGCAAAGCCATGAATTTAATCTCACTGAATAGTTTAATGAATTACAAGAAAGGCTTGACGCCATCCAAGAGGATAATTGGACATAATTCTAAATGTTTTTTGCTCTGAAACATGTAGGAAGAAACTTTGTAAAACAAACAGCACAGGCACCTTAGACCAGAAAGACACCGAGTAAGATGTAAGCGTGTTATCTTCTCTCCCTAAGTCTTTGCCTCGGAGTTGCTGGGGTGCTGTGAAATTAATGAGAGAAAACTGCTGGTGTTGTGGTGGGTATAAAGGCATCAGATGCCTTCCTGTGCTCTGAGAGAATTATTAAAGTGCTAGTTGCCAGGCAGAGACAAGGAGATGAGTGGAAACCCCTCGCCGAGCACTCCATGCATGTCAGGAGGGGGAAGGAGCGCTGCGAGGATGCAGGAGGGATGCAGAGAAATATGTTCTTTTTTGGCTTTCACTACCTAGCACCATCTGGTCAGTCATTTGGGTGTTTGTGTTGCTGTTGTTTTTTCTGTTTTTTGTTTGTTGCTCTAAATGTGACAGGGGACAAATGCACCGAATGTGGAGAAACTTAGGATGATGGATGTTCTCCACATGCAGAGTGTCAATGAACACAGCAGCCTGGACCGTGCTAGCAGCACGGCGCCTGCAGGGGAGCAGTGCCAAAAAATGACACACTGCACCTCGGCACTTCTTTTCTCAACAAATTTTTAGTTTGTGTGAAAATCTGCAGGGTTTTACTGATGTTGTAGTCACTGTCTTCACTTTTAATAAAAACAGATTAAATTAAATTAATAAAAAAACTAGTAAATTAATAAACAAGAGACCTGATTATAAAGGTAAAAATGATCATGGATCAGCCGAAACATTAAAACAACTGACAGGTGAACGGAGTAAGTCGTATGGTCTCGTTACATTGGCACCTGTCGAGAGTTGGGATGCATTGGGCAGCAGGTGAGCAGTAAGCTTTTGATGTCATTGTGTTGGGAAAACGTCAAGCGCAAGGAGCAGAGTGTCAGTCTGTCACATGTAATTAGGCAATTATGCACGTTTGCATTCTGTGTTTTCACCACGCATCCTGATCTAAAACCAAATCTTTACACCATAATTCCACACAGTGTTCACAGCACTATCACTTCACTCTACAGGAACGCTGGATTACCAGATTATTCCAGCCCGTTTTCTGCATTTAAAGTTAATTTTATCCAGTCCCACTAATAAAATCCACTGATCAAATCAAAAACCTATGAGTCACTCATCAGTGATGATAAATAACAGTTTTGATCGGCTGTTTTTGGCTTCTAAATTAGTCACCACACCACCCGGAGCTCCAATGTGAACATGAAATAAACATCAAAAGATATGAAGTGTTGATCGATATGAATTATTCTGAGAAAAATAGCGGTATGGTTCAGACCTATGAGCCCAATGTGAAAGCTGAAAATATTGCTCTCTAGGTATAAAAAGTTCAACGTGGACTTTGTAATGTCATTTTCTATCCATCTATAGAGACATACATGGATAGAAAGAGTCTTATCGCTCATTCACTTCATGCTTTTACAAACTGATTTGAGCAGAATTTAGTCAGCAATGTGAGAATGATAATTAGCATAGGTTAAAAAATGTATTCTTGATAATATTGGTCAAAGTGCTATAAGCGACTGTCAACAATGACTCAAGGTGCTTGTATGATACTATAAATGCTATGCAGAGCTTTTTACAGTCACTGCTATTTTATTTCCTTAACTTTCTCCAAGATAGTATTATATAGTACTATATAGCTTGATAGTATCAGGTTGGATCTCCTTTTGGTTTCAGGACTGATGCAATTGTTCATGGTGCAGGAAACATTCCTCAGACATTTGTGTCTATGTTGACATGAGAGCAACAGTTGTCATAGAGTTTTTGTTTGCATGATGCAAGTCATCCATCGCACCAGATTAGAAAGGTGGGTGACGCAGACCAGCCAATCTGGTACCAACAACAGTGTCACATATAAATAATCTTCCTTCCTCCCATTGCGATGCTCAGTTTGGTCTTCACCAGGTGTTTTTAAGTGCGTGTACATGCCTGAATGCACTGAGCTGCTGTCATGTGATTGGCTGATTAGAGCACTGTCTTTTTAGTAATATTTTTTGATTCTCAGCTATGCATCTTTAGTATTTTTTTAATATATTTGTGATCTTTTCTCTTTGTGATGAACCTATCTGTGGTTCCCCTTTCTGTTAAACCTTCAAGCAAGTCAACATTTAACCTTCAAATAGCCTCATTGCTGCTGGGTAACATGCAGTTAGCTTTAGCTAGTATTCCTAAAGCTAATGCATCGGTTTAATGCCCATAATCTTCTCACTGCATATCCAAAGGAATCTTAAGATATTGTTTTCTAATAAGGGAGAGGCAAAACATGTGATAAGAGATTGGTTCAAAGTATCCAAATATTTTACTCTAGCCTTGTATATACCAACATACTGTAGCACAGCAGCCAGCAAACAATTTTCTGCTGATGCACTGAACAAATTGGAGAAGAGGATGACACATCAGTAGCCTGGCTTGGCAGCATGCAGCTTGAAAATGTTGCTTCCTAATTAGCTTGCATTTCATAAAATATATAGATGCTACAATATTATATATTCTACTATCTTAAATTAATTCTAACTTGGCTTTAAATGCAACTTTGCAAAAAAAATGACAGATTAAATGGCACAAGAAATGCCTTCTGGGGACAGAAGGTAAGTAATCTTATATAAAACATGAGAAAAAAATCTTTAACAAAATAAAAAGTGCTCACTAGATTTTGGCCATAGGCCACGCTTATTATCTTTGCCATGATAAATCTCCCACCACTACTTTTGCACCACTGCCTGAGGTTAATCAGACAGCTCTGACATTTTCCTAGAACGTTTTCCAGGGAATGTTGACAGTCTGTAAAATGTTGCTGAAATAGTCCCCAATAGTTTGTGGTGATATTTTCATCGTATCATGGTTGACACTGCAGTATTCTCCTGTCATCACTGAAACAGAGCACAATTTGGCTTTGGTGGAGAAAATCTCCCTTTGCCCAGGATAAGCGAGTCTGTGGGTACTTCACTTTACAGAGTCCTCCATGCAAAATGTCAGAGCAGTGATATGACTGCTGGCTGTTTGCTAGGACATCAGCCTCGACACTGGGAGTTCAAAGCCTCTTTGTACCTTTTATACTGCACTCTGTCCCCTCACTGTGCTCGTATTGACATCTGCTTTAGTAGGAGTATGAGCCCATTAATTCGTGGAAGAAGGGAAGGTCGGACACAGAAGGTCAGAAGAGAGAGAAGCAGAGGAAGGGGGATGGGGAGAAAATAGTTGAAAGGGTCAGAGAGAGAATTGTAGATAGAAAGGATAAAACTCGTGAACAAAAGTGGGGAAAAAAGGGGTGACCAAAAGAGAGTTGAAAATTTGAAAACAGCAATGAATATTGAACCAGAAAAAATATAAAGCCATACTCGGGGGACTAAATTCCAATATCAAAAAAGAAGAAAGAAATAAAGAAGCCCAGCATGTCTAAGGACAAAAATAGAAAATGAAAGAATTTTTGGTGGGTTTTTTTTGGAATGCAGACAACATATATAGAAAGTTGCTTCAGAGTGACTCTAAATAAAGATGTATTCATGTCCATTTAAATCAAAATTCAAATGAAAGGCAATTAAAATATACTTATAACCAAGCATATAATGAATTTTAAAAACTTAAGTATTATGTATCTTTTAATATTTAAAATTCTGATTCTGTCCAGGAATTCTGATATAGAATACAACTTGATACCTCTATGTTACAACAGCATCTGTACGAGAGATTCCTGCCTGTCGTCTGCATATTTTCAGTGAGTATTACAGGAAAACGGACTTTCCTGTTTTACAGCCATGTTAAGGAAGGTTTAGGGATGTGCGTTGTGCTGCTGATGTTGTTGTCTTTGTGATGCAGCATTTAAAGACAACAAACAATATATGTGAAAAGATCAAAATCATACTTCAGGATTTTCCTGCGTGGAAATTAAAAAAAAAGAAAAAAGCATTTGTTCCTCTTGAACTTGTAATTTTCTAAAAGCACGATGTGTCATTGTTGCAGTTTTCTATTGCACTGTCTTGTGTTTGTGTCGTTCTGTTCTGTCTAGTGTCGCACTGTCTTGGTTTCGTGTTTTTGCAATTCTTGCACACTTGCACTTTATGTAGTCCAGTGTTGACTGTCTGTTATATGTTATATGTAGCACCATGGGTACTGTATCACTGCACATGGTTGAAATGACAATAAAGCCACTTGACTTGTTGGGGACTATTTCAGCAACATTTTACAGTGCCACTGTGGCGTTGACTCAAAAAACACACCCACCACTCAATAAATCTTTTAGCTGTGTGAAATATTGGATTAAAGGAAAGGTGTCTAGAAATGTGATGAAGCACGCAGAAACCCAGGTAAAGTCCAATTTATTTTACTTTTATGTTTCCTGTCATTTCAATCAATATTTCTAGTTTTACATGCAGAAGAAGATTTCATTTAAATACCCTTGTTTATTTTCTACAGTATGTCAAACTGTGTCTGTTCTTGGAATTATTGTGTTCCAGTTATTGCGTTTTAACAGTGCAAAGTCACTTGCGGCATGTTCATAAGTAAATACATTTCTTAAAAAACCACCAGTCGGGATACAACATCGACTGGTCATCAGCAAACACCACAGATTGTACAATTGCCACCATCATCAGAGGGCAAAATTTGTTTGTTGACTAGCCAGATCACACCTTGGACATGTATGACTGCACTCAGTGGGGTTTTCCTCTTATGGCTTAGCGATTTGTTGGATACGGATTTGGGGTAAAAATGTGTGGTTTATTTGCAGTTTATTAATCAGAAACTCTTCAATAAATGACATTTTTTGGACAAACACTGAATATATTTTTAAAAAGCTTAGTACAGGGAATCTGGATAAAACATGACTTGGATCAAAGGAGTAGAAGCTCAATAAAGGTTTTTAAATTCATGCGGGCGAGATCTACATTCAGTAAATGCTCTTTATACTTTGGCTTGAACTGTTGCACTGGTCTATGTTCGCTCATAATGAGCATAATTCATTTAAAGGAGTAACAGTCAAAAGAAGAAAATAATCAAAACTAATACCTCAAAATTAAGAACGAAACAAACCAAAACATCTGCAGCCATGTAGTTGATTGAAAGTGAGTTTAATTATGAGACATATCAGTGGACCTTGACTGTAGCCAGTGCTGCATGGATATTTTATGGTTAGCTGAAGTACATTTTCTGTACTGAATGCAATACCACAACAAAATGTTATCATTCTTCTGCAAAAGTTATTCAAGAATTCATAGCTCTGCAAGAAAATGAGAAACAGTAGTACTGCGGGGCTGGAGTTTCAGTTTACCTCCTGCTGCTATGAGACAGGAACATTTGATGGTGAACTGTATTAGAAACACACACAGTAAAACTTGGCTGAATTGCGCATCTACTGCACTGTTCCAAAAAATAGTAATGTCAAATTATTTTACTGTGTATTTTACAGTTGTGTACTGTTTTTCTAGAATATCATTACATTTACATAAGTAGACTGTGATCTGACACGTCAAATGTAAAATAACATAACATCACTGTAAATGTAATAAAACCCAATTTACTTGTTTGTTAAATATATTTTGTTGTACATATGCGTATTTAGATTGTAAAAATACATCCAGGAATGTCTCCCATCATGCCTTGGGACATGTGTTTAGATGTTCTTGTTTTATTGTTTATGGTTACGTTACTTTTAACTGTTATCTTGAATGTTGTGTTTACGACGTGGTGCAGCGTCACTGACAGTTGTTGTTTTGTAGCGAGAGTGCTGTACCATGAGTGACTTCTGTTGTGCTGTTGTTGAACCTTGAGGCACATTGTAGCACCGGCAAGTGTTTTAATAAAGAGCTCCCCCTACCAGCTTGGGGTTAAATAACAAGCTCAATCTCTCTCTGTGAGCTTCTTTGTTAAGATTTCTCTGCATGCCACAATGTAAAACATTGCATGGATATGCTGTGCTAATTATATATTTTGAAAAAGAAATGTAGAGGTAGGAATTGCAATTAATATAAATAACATGACGCTAAGCATCGACCAATGAATGTGAACTAACAACAACAAGGTCGCGGGTAACGCTGCGACCGTAGGAAAAAACCCTAATATGAAGGTAATTAACTGTGCGTTTTACAGTAATGTTCTGTTCTTCTAGAATATCATTAAAGTTACGTAAATAGACTTTGACTTCACATTTTGAATGTAAATTAACGTTAAATCACTGTAATGCAATACAACATAATTGTCATGATTATTAAATGTATCTGTCTGTACATATGCATATTTAGATTGTTAAAATACATTCACAAATGTATCAGGATTTCACAAATATCTGTCCGTTATTTAAAAGATTGAACTGTTGAATTCAAATGTAATGCTATGGAAAAGTATATAACATGATCCCTATAAGCTTGTGTTACATCACATAAGTATTATTATCATCATTGCTAGTTAGGGCGTTCGTGGCTCAAGAGTTGGCAGTTCGCCTTGTGATCAGAAGATTGCCGGTTTGCGCCCCGGCTCGGACACTCTCTGTCGTTGTGTCCGTGGTCAAGACTCTTCACCTACCGCCTACTAGTGATAGCCAAAGGGGCCGATGGTGCGATATGGCAGCCTCGCCTCTTTCAGTCTGTCCCAGGGCATGCAATCAATTATTATTTAAACCAACTGTTAACTGTATATTTCTGTACATTTACGTATTATGATTCATATTTCCACATTCAGTGACCTTGTTTATAGGTAATTTCATTGTTTGATCACGTAAAAATGTTCCTAATTTAATGTCTAAAAGCACTTGGAAAAGGCAGAATCCCATGTCAACAAACTCTATTTTCATTACTGAAAATAACTGTATTTTTATGGGACAGTTATTTTCTGTTATTTTACGGTCGTATTTTGGCGCCCCAGCTGCCGGAATATTACCGTTTTTTTAAGATGTTTTTTTTTCCCTATTTATAGATGATTTCATTGTTTAATCACATTAACGTGTTCCTGATTTAATGTTTAGCGGCACTTGAAAAAGGCGAGATCCCATATCAAATTAGCGCAACTAATTGTATTTTCATTACTGGAAATAACCGTATTTTTATGGGGAGTTATTTTCTGTTATTTCACGGTCGTATTTTGGCGCCCCAGCTGCCGGAATATTACCGTTGTTTTAGGATGTTTTTTTTAACAGTGTGCTGTGGATGTACAACACGCCCTGTAAACTATATCACAGTAAAATCTCAATATGACCGTCTTAATTAAAGATACCATGTTTTACTAATGCATATATCACAGAAATAAGTATGAATTGTTTAGTTGCAGATAAAAGGTTTTCAGAAGTTCTGCTTAGATGCCTTTGTTCCCTTTTCAATGTCACTTAAATTGCCTTTCTTCCCCATTATGGTGCTAAATTTGAACTCGAGCTCATCTTGACGATGCCTAAATGCACTGAGCTGCATCCACCTGATTGGCTGATTAGGCATTTGCATCAATGAGTAGTTTAACTGGTGTACCTAACAAAGTAAGCGTAGGCCCGTTTTCAGCAACTGGCACTCTCATGTTCCAGTGGCACATTGTCTTACTGATGCACGTTTATTATTTTAAAGGTTTTGTGATCGAATAAAGCTTAGAACTTTTCTACTAATTTAAGAAGCAATAGCTGAGTGTCTGAGGCATCGGCCCCAGTGGGTTTGATTATAGTCTTACAGCCAAAGATATTTGTCATTCTCGCATCAGAATGTTATTGTTGTAAAAATGAAGGTTGTTCAATATCGAAAACTGCCAAAAACTGAAATGTTCATGAGACAATGTGAGTTTTCTCTTCCAACAAACCAGAATATTCTGGCACGTTCTGGATTTACTGAAGCCAGTCAAGGACTCGTGATGTGTCTGTTTTAAATTAGAGACCCTGATGCAAGTTTCCTACCACTAATTTTATTATTGTTCAAAGCCGGTTCTTGCATTAGGTATAGGGTTGCCAACTCCCTGAAAAATAAATAAGGGACACCTCGTGGCCAGGGCCGGGCAACCCAGTTGTCTTCACCCTTCCCAGTGTGGTAGCTCTTTTTTTGTGTGTGTGAAATTATTTTTTAACCATTTGACTTGAATTTGATTTAAGCAGATGCATATTCTTTGTGATATGACCATATGGGAAACAAATGATCATTTAGCCATTTATTTTTAGCTCAAAATGACAACATTAACACAGTAAAACAGGTCTCTTTCTTAAACAGAAGCCTGTCATGCTTAACTTTTGAGAATATAAGTAAATCTTTCTTTAAAAGAACTCTGTCCTGCTTAACTTAAAATTATATAAATTAATAGAAAGCAATAGAACGAAAAATATTCTTGTAACAGTGCACATATAGTGCATTTAGTACAATTGGCTTCAGTTGAGGTATTATTTCAGCTTTTCTAATGCTAATCAGCTGCTCCTGTTTGTAAACCCGCTTGTTCCCATGATTACGCACCTTAACTCATCATCATTATTCATCTATGTATTACTTTTATGTATTATTCATCTATTTGTTGTAATCATCCATCCTTGCAGTTGTTTATTACACAAAATAAATGATATTATCACACTTCTGGCCACATAGCGCTGATATTCACCGCACATGCCCATATTAACCTTAACCAGAGGGTTTAAACAACAAACCAGTGTTTACATACCATATCTGCTTCTGCCGTGGCCTGGTGGACAAAAAATTGGTTAAGGGTTCCCCGAGCTTTCACGCCCCTCATGTTCTTCTTGTGCCCACCACTAGAAGCATGCCTATGGAAAAAGTGCGCCGGCACACAGTGCAGTGCGCTTTATAGGTGTTATCGTGCACTTTCCCAGCCAGGTGTTTTCCTTTTCCCAGTCCTCCCTGTACTTTTGCAGCCTTTTTTCTTTTCTTTCTCTGAGGGGAACAAACATTGCTGCTCTAACGCTGGGCTTACACTGTGCGATTTTTGGCCCATTTTGAGCCGATTTTTGAGTCGTGCGACCGATTTGGTGATCGGCCCGATTTTGGCCTTCATCGTGAATCGTGTAGTATACGTGGGGTAACGAGAAGCGATTAACACCTCACGACCAGCTCCCGATCATCAATCGCTCGTGAGGGTGTCACCACAGCCGCTCACACTGCTCATGCGCAAACACGTAAACATCGGTGAAAAAGACGGCGCAGCACGGCTGTGCAGCGTGTGATCTGGACACAAGTGATGGAGGCACTTGTAGAACTTTGGAAAGCTCATCCGAGCCTTTTCGATGTGGCATCACAAAATTATCACGACCACAACAACCGTGAAAATAGTTGGATTTACACTGCTGCTCAATCACAGCTGCCTGATCATGTTTTTCATTAGCAATTTAGCAAAGTTGATGGTGGTGTGTCTGTGTGAGTGAAAGACAGAGAGAGAGAGCGAGCGACAGATTTTCTGTTATAACCTTCATGTTATGTTGGCACAGTGTGAGCACTCAGGTCGCATCAGAGCATCGGGCCGTATAGTGTGAGACCCTGCATCGTGACCTGCAAACTTCTAATCCCTGCGAGTCAATCGTGCAGTTTGAGCAAGAGCTGAATAACGTGACTGAAAAAAATCGCAGTGTCTGCCCAGCTTTAGGTGTACTGTCATCCGAGACGTGCACCGCAGTGTCGGCGTTTGTTTCCCTGTTGGCCATGCTTGTTGTTGTGGTCATCTGTTGTCTTCCGGTATTTTCTCCGCAAGCGACCTTTCCTCGACCAATGAGATAATCTGAATTGTCATACTCGAATTGTCATAAGTGTGCTGTCAGCTCATTGGTCACAAAGCAGGAGAGGGGCTGGGAATTATGTTTTCAAACAAAGCGTTAATTCCATTAACATTTATAGACTACTTTTGATTCTCACTGTATTACGGGACAAAGTGCGTCCCTTATTAGCTCAATACGGGACGTGTACTTTTGTTTCTAAATACGGGACGATTCCGTTTTTTAAGGGACGGTTGGCAACCCTAATTAGGTAGCACAATATGACACTGGAACATTCCTGTGACCAGGAGAGAAAGTGAACCTTTATATGCCTACATGAATGTTAAAAATAAAAAGTATCAATGATTAACAATTCCATTAATCAGTAATTGCCACTTCATGCAGTACCGTACATTACTTGTGGCTTGAAATCTTGGAAAAATTACTGTTTTTAAGAAGACCACAGCAGTATTATCAGTTCCTTTTGAGGCTATATTTGCTTTTATTTCACCAGTGTAAGACTGACCGGCATTTTTGTTTGAAGCAAACCATGTGTATGTAAAAGGATAAAAATATAGCTCCCAAGAAGCGTAGCTAAACTACCTCAAAAATGGGCACTGTGATTTTATGCATGAAAAATCAGGAGGTGGGATGTTCAAATTGAGCTAAAAACATGTCAATTCTACACTGATGGTGAGGTCCTGGTTATTTTTGCCACACATAACAGACTTTTATGCAAGTAATTAATATTCTGGTTCTTGATAACACGTTAAATCTAACTAGATACCTGACAAGATCCATGGAAGTGCTTCTAAAAGGACAAATAGGCCTAAGGGACTTAAGTTCAAGCAGCAAAGCATTTTGATTGTGGTTCAGAAACAAACAATTTCAATGATATTTAAAAAAAAAAGATGGAAGGAACCTCCACTCCACAGGTTCACAAGGTGCTGGCTTCCTAAAGGTGACAATGCTATTGAGTTATTTTCATAGCCATATAGGTTTACTTAAAAAGGTAAACATGGCTTTAAAAATTCATGCTAAGGGTAAAAGGAATATCTTATCAAATTTTCAGTCCAGCCAGTATTTACTGAGATATTAAAACCTCTGAACAATACAAGTTTATTATGTTGTTGCCTTAAAACATATAACAGAGTTCAGACTTCTGATAAAAGGTTTAAAAGGGTCGATTTTAACCCACATCACTATTTGCTAATGCTAACTAAAGTTGGACTTTTTCTTTCTTTGAAATTGGAAACGCTCCTATATGTTGTTTTAGGAAAGCTTACATGGGTCATTTTAGACTGCAGATGCAAACAACCAACATGGTCATTTAGCTTGAGGACTTGTTGGATATTTCAGCCACGCTAGCTGGTATGGATAAAAGCAAAAAACCCATTTCAGAGAGTCGTTGGAGAAAAAGGGAAAAACATAAAAGCCTTTTTTGTCCTGACATCATCCGAACAAGAGATGGAGCTTCTCTGCATCAACAGGCGTCTGCTCTCTGAGGGCCCAAATCATCTCCCTGGTTATTAATAGAGTCACACAGAAAAGTAAACAAAACTGGAATTATGGAAAGCAAATTGTCTTTTTCATAATGTGGGCTGTTGGAGGTCATCCCCGATGCTTCACATTGCCTCCTGGCAGAATTAAGAAACGCCTCAGCAAGCCCACACAGCTGCATTGTTCATTCCTATCGTTAAATTGCTGTGCTCTGCGGTCTGTATAAAAGAAAAATGTTGCCAAAATGCCCTGCTTTCACCTCGCGGCTCAGCTCAGGATTTTGTCACTGTTTTGTCCCAGGGGCTCCTCAGCTACTTCAGAGACACATGAAGACATGGTGTGCCGTTCCTCTACACGGAACTCGCCCACGGGCAACCGCAGAGACTTGTGTCACGGTCTCTTGCTGTATGAAGTAATCAATTAATAACAAACTCTCATTTGCATCAAGCTGCACCCTGCAGGGAGAAGAAAATTACATGCGGATGAAGAAATAGAGGGACAGAAGCAATGCCGTCTGCTGTTCATGTTCAGATCGATTTTTAAGGCTGCAGAGCGAGTGAGAAAGTCTTTCATGTAACAGCTTTATGTTGGATGGTACTTGTGCAAACCCCAGACAATACTGTATATTTGAAGCTCTGTTCGAGTGGCAATTTCTTTGAGCCAAAACAGAAGAGAGAAAAAGAGATTGAGAGAAATAGACGGTTGACTTGATGCCCACCATCTTTTCAAAGAGGAAGGAACTTGGCCTGATAAAATGCTCTCACCAGATTGTGTCTGAAGTAAATTGATAGAGGATGGATGTGTGGGAGGGTGTAGGTCTATCCACGTAAACCTCAAACCGACCTGGCTGAAAGAATAGGAAGTAGGGGAGACCGGGGATAGTTGTAACATTTTTGACATTTCTGTCTGTAAATTGGAGCTCTTTTAAGGTAGTGGATTCAAAATGTAATGCAAAGTATTTACATGTCTCTGCTATTAAATAGTACAGCTATTTTCTCTGCAGCACAATTACCCATTGCATGGTATGGTCTCAAACACAAAGAGTGAAATGTTACAATTAACCCCATAGTCTGGGTTAGTTGTAACATATCCTGGGGTAAAATGTAACACAATGAAATAAGGGTACTAACAAAATATTAACATGTAATCTTTGTTTATTCAACACATGAATGCACTTACATCCATTTATGTAGCTATGTGTGTGTGTGACAGAATGCAGAAATCTAGCTTTTGAACATATACCAACCCCCCAAAAAAGACAAATTATGGAATTTTCTGCAACTGAATATTTCATTAATTTTGGTTGGTCTTCCTTGAGTTTGGCCTCATTGGCTCAGTGGGCATTAGAACCTACAACTCTTGCACCAATTTTGAACATAACAATGAAGCTGAAAAATGTAGTTGTTCACCAGCATCGCAATTCCATTACTTTTTATCATGGCTTACCTTGGTGTGGTTTGCAAAGTGCTTCAGAAAGATGAGGAAATCTGTTTCTTGCACTCATCCTGATTTATTTCCACCAATACTTCCTACTGGTCCATCTCTGACACAGAGGTCTGCATAATGTATGTGTGGGAACACAAACAGTGGAGGAATTGTGTTGCCAATGGCATTAACCGCATATACAAAAGCGACCAGTGAACCTCTCTCTGCTGATGTCGTTGCCCCAACTTGTTTAATATAAGTTAAAGTAATAGTGTGGCAAGTTGTAACATCTGCATTATTGTTACAACTAACCCAGACTGTTGCTGTTACAACTGACCCAGACTCCTATAGCCATGAACTAGCTAACATTACAGCCAACGGCTAAAACATTAGCACTAAAGACCTACACAGAATATATCCCCATAGACATACAAATAACATAATTTAAGTTTGATGACTTTAACTGCAAAGCAGATAATGCTATTAGAAATTGAAATAAAGTAGAAAAACTTACTTTTTGGCATACAAATTACTTTTTTTGGTGTTAAATTGTCTGTTTTTGGCAAAATGTGCTGATTTTTCACATGTGATAGCAGAACTGAGTTGGGCATGCACAGGATGAGTCACATCATTTGAAACTTAGCCCTGATTGGAGAAATTGGAAGTGTTACAACTGACCCACGTTACAACTATCCCCGGTCTCCCCTACTTTACTAATCCCCATCTTTAACTCCTAAATACTGATATAACGTTAGGTATACAGCAGGTTTGGACGCAGAAAAACCAGACACTACTAGAGAAAAAATCACTGCAATGCTCCACATAATAACAGGTATCAGAAAGATGCTGATTGTGATGCAGAAGGAACGAGCTGGTATCATTTTGCTGATTAGCAAATAAAAACAACTCTAAATATCAAGGTTAAAACAATTCTAAATTTGGTCACACTGAGGTTTGTTTTTTTTTTTTAAATATAATGGGTTTTTTTTAAGAAATCAGGGATACATAGACTCATCAGCTGTTTAAGGACAGATTGCATTTCAAACATCATTTAACTAGAAGCGTAATCAAAAAGCATTATGTGGATATGAATTGATTTTGATGGAGTGTGCTGTCAGGTCTCATGTAAAAAAGATTTTTTTTAAAAAGATAAAAGACTCCCTAGTCGGATGGATAACTAGCTAAATAAATAAATAATGTTTGTGCTATGGGAAGAGTTGCATAAGGTAAGTACAGAGTTATCATAGGTAGTCACAGCCAGACTAAAAGCTAAAAGGAGGAGCACAATTTTAACAACAATTTAATTGACTTTACAGAACTAAGTAAAAGAATTGGCACATTTATGGGAATCCACATGATTGTGAGTCAACTGCCTACAAAGTGTTGTGTTTATTTGTAATAACTAATCTGATTTTGCAGACACATTGACTTCAGTGTTGCAAGTTAACTTTAATATGAAATACAGACCTGGCTATATGAAGTCCACATGTCTTAGGTATTCTGGACTTTTTAAATCTCTTGGGTAACTCATGTGTCAACATGATTCAATCAAACAAATGCAAACCTGGCAGAATAAGAAATAAACAATGAATAATACCCAAGTTATTTGGTCCATACACGTAGAATTAAAAACACTACAGAAAAGCCGCATATGATGGAAGATTAAGGCTTAATTCCGTGAAGAACTTTGAACTGCAGCATTATTGAGCTTCACCTTTTACTGACCACCTCCAGTGTCCAGTATTAAACTTTCCTTTGGCTGTCTGTACACAGATCTTAAAAATCTTTGTGCAAAGGCCAAGAGCTTTCTGGTTTCTGTTTGTAGTCCATTCGTAATCCAGGTTCTGTTAATCAATCACATTTGAGCAGATTGTCCATGACAAACATTTGAATTTGTGGAACTGTAGTCTTGAAACAAGGGAATGTGGTCAGGTGATGATTTAGCCTTTTGTTATGTTCTTAACACGGTGAGGTTGAGATGGTTTGGACATTTGCAGAGGGAGAGATGATGTATTGTTCAAAGGATGTTGAATATGTAGTTGTCAGGCAGGAGGAGAAGTGAAAGATATTTCCTTATTGATTTATATTATCTACTTTGTGCATCAGTTTAGTATAGCCTGACCTCTTTTTGTACTGTATGTAGTTATTAATCCTTCATCTTTGTCATGATTCTCCCATGTAGTTACTTCCTGTTTTATTTTGATAGTCATTTGTCTCTTGTGCCCTATATTTAAATTACTTCCTCGTCTTGTCATGATTAGTTACAGCTGTGTTTTGTTCCTCAGCTCCTTGATTTGCCGTCCTTGTATCTCTGTGTGTATACCTGGTCTCAGGTTCTTTTTGTCCTTTGTCAAAGTGTGTGTTAATCCACCCTGTTATCCCTCTTTGTGTATTGCCAGCCTGTTTTTGGATTCTCTTTATCCTCCCTGTGTTTCCCAGTTCATGTCTTGGATTTTTTTGGATTCTAGTTGCTTTCTTTGTGGATTTTTGCAGCTCATGGACTTCCAACCTAAATAAAAAGTGATTTTTATGTTTACCTATTCTGCCTGAGAGTCCTGCCTCGGGGTGTTGTTCCTGCTGAATCTCGAAAGAAAGAGGACATGGGGAGTGTTGGTGTGACAGAGAAAGTGAACCTACTAAAATAGAGTTTGTGAAACTATTTTTAAATTGCACTTTATGGTTAGTACACTTTATGTTCATGAAAATTCCATGTTTTTTCAAATTGATAACATATTTTTAACTTCTTACATAACTTCTTGAAATGTCCTTGGATATCCACATGGTGCACTTAGTCATAATAAAAAGACCTAACATTAATTACAAAACTAGAAAAGAGTGATTAGACTTTTTTTTTAATCTTAGATATTTTCATCTTACAAGGTGTCATCTACAGAGACTAGGTTTTAAATCACATCTGATACTAACTGAAATAATAATTTTATTTCTATCCACCAACCAATAGTTTAAACTAGTTTTCAGGTGTATGATATCCTTTCACCTGTCCATTACCATTCTTTTGACACCATCATCATGACATTCTTTATTTTCTTCAGATGATGCAGACCCAAAGTGAGGACGTATGGTTGTGCTACTAAAAGAAACAAAAGGGCAAAAATAAAACCACAGTTCAGGGAGGATTCAGGCTCACCTGGTCCAGCCCTAACTATATGCTTTAGCAAAAATGAACGTTTTAAGCCTAATCTTAAAAGTAGAGATAGTGTCTGTCTCCCGAATCCAAACAGGAAGCTGGTTCCACAGAAGAGGGGCCTGAAAACTGAAGGCTCTGCCTCCCATTCTACTTTTAAATGGCCCCTGGTAACCGTCAGTTGCTAGTGAAAGGGTTTTTGTTGCAGTCACTAGCAGTTCACATTAAAGGTGATGACTTCCTGCAAACACTTGCAAACTGCTTGCTAAATGATAGTGAAACCATGCAGATGGCAACAAAAATCATTACTTTAATGGTGGAGACCATTCACCATTAATTGATCATTGCTGTTGTGGTAAGACATACCTTTAGTTTGAGGACAAAAGTTCTCAATTTCTGGTTTGCATCATAATTTTTCCAAGTTTCACTGTAACTTGGAGAGCAAATGGTGAGTGTTTGCAGCCGGTATCTTCTAGTTAGCAAAGCAATATCAAGGAAGTTTGTGGTGCAGCAACTTTCACCTGGTATCAGCCAGCAAGCTCAAGCAGCTACTTGCCACCTGGTCACGGAAAACACCCCAACAACCAGTTGAAGACATCCCTGGAAACCTCTGGCCTAAGCTAACTACCCTAAACTAACCTGCAGGATACAGCTATACATTTAGGCACAAGAGTTGAATCAATGCAATAATCTAACTGAGTAAGAAGGTAAATGACCTTAATTAATTCCATTACATTTCTTTGTATCTTGAGTCATGATTTATGAGCTGCCAAAGGCAGTTATATCAGCAGTGGGTCGTGCATAATGAGAGCAGGTGTTCTTTTAAACATGCAGTCAAAGAGTGACACCCAGCCAGGCGATTATGTGAATATGTGCATTTGCCTGATATTACATCATTTATTTTTGCCAACTGTAAAACAGTTTTCAGAGTCAAAAGGATTTCCTCTCTGAGTAAGGATCAAGTTTTTACAATAGAGCTGAGTTTTATTCCACTAAGCACTTCTGACAGGTGTCATGTCATATTTGTGCAGCTTGCAGAGGCATTAGATAGCATGGCTCGACTGAATCAGTCGTCAGTGCAGAGTTTCTTGCACACGTGGACAGCTCTCTTGCTGTGAATGTCAAGTGTGAGTTATTGAACAGAGTCGTAGGTAGAGGAGTCTCTCACTGATCCTGGGCAGTTCTCCACCGCTCCTTAGCCCCTGGCGCTCGGCAGGTAAAGCACAACAAGCTCCAGATCAGTCCGACTTAGGGGATTATTTACTTAGACCCCGCTCAGAGCATCTGACTTCATTTCTCAAACACCCTTCATTTGGCAGTGCCAGTAGCATGGCAGTATCCTAGCATGTCAGTCCCAATCGCTCCCGCCTCACTTGTCTCAGGTCTGTGTTGGAGAGCAACAAAAAGAGGGATTTATCTGAGCTTTTTATGCACATTTTTTATTTCTTTTTTTAATCCCCATGGTTCATGCCCAAACCCAATTTATTGTTTTATTTTTCAAGAAAGCTGTCTCAGTGGCTTTAAAGACTGCTTAAAAAGCCAAGCAGTGTCGAGCCAGACACATTTTGTTTGCCGTCTTTGAGTAAAAGACGGAATTTTTCTGCCTTAACAAAACAAGCAAATTGCATTCTCTCTGTCCTCCGGCTCTGGATGTTATTTGTCGCCTGCCAAAGCAGCTTCACACCGTGTCTTATCTCTCTTAAATTGGCCACACAATAACAGCATCTTTTCTACTCTCTTGTCCCATTATAATTGTCACAGGTAAACACATTACTGGTTGTAGACCCTGAATTCAGTCGTTCTCGGCACGTCTTCACTGCCAAACATCTGCTTTGAAACGTTAGCCACCGGGTCAGTGGATCCCACCCCCTTTATTTATTCCTGACTGCCTTTTTGCTCCAGGACATCCAGCTCTCAACTGGGACGTGGTGTATGTGTGCCTGTATTCGTCTCTGTCTGCGTGTGTGCCACAAGAGTGGCAAATTACTAATGAATAATGCAGGGTAATAGTGATGTGTTGACAACTCTGACAGCTGAGAGCTGCCGAGCTGTGTATCAGTGATAATGTGCCATTTCCCTTCTGTGCTCCTCCACTCCTTTATTACAGCAAATTGCATTTTTTTTTTATTTTCACCTCCCCACAACCCCACTGTCTATGTGTTTATGAGGGTTTTGTTGTACCACTAAACCTCAAAAAACAAACTACTTTCTGTTCACATTTTTTATTAACTCTTTAGTTTAATCTCTGATTGGTTTCTGGATTTATTTTGGCTCGTTTGTACCCAGACTCTGGCTTTGTCAGATACTGGTGATTTGAGTGTTTGGCTTCTCATTTAACCACCTAATGAATTCACTAGAGAGTCACTAGGTCTTTTCCCTTGTTTGGATTTTCAAAGAAGTGGATTCATACCTAAATTGAATGGGTTCTTTCTTTGTCCTCTCTTGGTCCTGATAGTTCATCATGTTGTTAAAATACAAACACAAACATTCTAACTCTGATCTGAAAAATAAAATAAAAGGTTGGTGTTTTTGAAGTAGACACTAGAGGATATGATTTTAAATGTGTTTTAGCCTCGTAAATTTAATTTTACACTCAATTGTTTTGCTATCAATCCGCCATAATGGTAATTGTAAAGCACAGATGGAAACGCAGAGCTTTGTTGGCCAACAGAGGAAGACAACTGGGAGTTTATTTCTCACTTTACAACCTGTACTGACAAGAGAGCACCAAATCATGCTTATTGTTCACATATGGTAAAGAACTATCTAGCCCACCATAAATGGATGGATATCAGCTAAACAGATGAAACAATTGTAAATTAAAACATTTGCCTGTTTTTAAAATTTCTTTTAAAAACTTTTTTTTTTTAAGTTTTAAAAGTTTTAAAAACTACAACAGCTAAATTAGTTAATATGACATTTTAGCACTATGATGGAAACCCTGCAAAATCCACTTGATGGTTTAATCTGTGTTTTATCCTTGTAAATACCAGCTCTGTTAGATAAAGATTAAAAAAATCATGAAAGATCTCATTATTAAAGTTAACACAGTATAATTTTTTACTTTATAATGACACTAGAGAAAAAGTCAGGCCATCACCAGTCAGTAGGATTCAGCCTTTTGGCGCCCTGAACATGTGAAATGTCAATGTAATCTATCTGGTAATAATTTAAGACTATAGTTGAGATACATTCTGGCATGACTAAAATAGAGTTGAGTCAACCAGGTTTCTGGTTTTGTTCGACATAAGCGTACTAGAAAACATTCACGTAATGGCTAAGATGAGCCCATCCATCCATGTTCATCTACTTAAGAGGCGGGGAAAACCCTGCAAAGGTTTCCAGTTTGTTACGGGACTAATACAGAGAAACAAACAAACATTTACGCATAGAGCAGATTTAGAATCATCAGTTAACCTAGCATGTTTGTCTTTAGCGTGTGGGAGGAAGAACCCACACAGACATTGGGAAAAACATCCAAACGTCACACAGGAAGCTCCCACTGTTTGTCTGATGTTAACCAACAAGCAAAAGAACTGCTGTATTTATTGCGTTTGTCCAGATAACATGAAAAGAAGAGTGTGACACACATACAGAGAGTGAAATGAAGTGTCCAGATAACTTACCTGGCACACGATCGTGTGACAGATGATGAAATTTGTTAAAATTGGTTGTTAATAAAGTTGCTGATCAGCAGCAGCAGCAGCAGCAGCAGAAAAACACAAGCAACCTAAGAAGAACTTACAGTAACTAAAACGTCAGCAATTTTATCATCAAGGACACAGAGCATTGCTCGCAGTAACCAGTCAGAAAAATTCAAAGCAATTATTGTACTTAATAATGAGCAGAGAGCACTGTGTGGCTGTCACGTTTAATCCTAGAAACTGTTTAATTTCCAAGACTTACATGTTGTGTCCCTACACATCCACCTGCTCCCTCCACCTCTCACAGTTGTGACTGAAATAGCGAAACCCACAGTATGTAAATGTTAAACGTTTTGATGTTAAAATTTTGACCCCCTTGCATTTAATGATGCACGTGTTTGCATAATATTTTGCAGTGATTCTGGACTATGTTGAAGGAGGTCACTGCAAACCAAATTCCCCTGTGTGTTTGTGCGCCTTTGTTATCTGAACCAAAGCTATTGGGCATAATTGGATTCTATAAAAATGAAAGTTTAAACTATTCTTCACTGGTGAGTTTTAATGATTTTTACCGTAACCGTATTATGTATTATCTTGAGGCAGGATTTGATTCATATCAAAGAATTAATCTCATGATTAAAGCAAATGAAAACAATTGTATCAAAGGCTAAGTGTGTGTGTCTGTACTAGAAGTAAGGTTGAGCCAGAACCTGCTACAAAAACATGTTATCCTCACAAATTAGTCACTGGCCCTATATTCTAATAAAGGGTTGTGGTTTAAGTAACTGTTCCGTAATGTAAATCGTGTGCAGCTCACTCTTAGTTCTTTTTATTTATTTATTTTTTAAATTCCTTCCCAGTCAGTTGAACACCCTCGCAATCCCTAATACATCTATCATCACTAACATCTATATCCATGATTGCATGTGAATTTTAAAAAAGTGGCAAGTTCGCAAAACATTTAGTATATGTTACAAGACAGATGTAATGAGAAAGGGGGGGTAATATATTCCTTGGAAATGGAAAAAGAATAGGCGTGAGAAGGTGTGTTAAATAGAAATGTTAGAGTTTTTCCACAAACTGATTAAATTCTTTCACTGGTCTTTCATGGGGATGGTATAAGCTAGTTAAAAAAAACAGTCCACAGGTTTATTGGGCAGCTCAGGTTTATTTTACGAGGAGGCTTTTGGATAACAGCAACAATACAATCGTGTGTTCAGCTGTGTGAGCTCCGTGAGTGAAAGTACTGCCGCTGTATTTCACCTTGATTTTACATCATGTGCACAAACCTCAGATTCAAACCGAAATTTAGACTTTGTGAACCATTTTAACCCTTTTTAAAACCCCCAACAGAAACTATAATTTTCATTTTATAATAAGTGTTCATACACAATAGAAAGATTTCTTCCCTTTTCTGCTGTCTATATGGAGGCATGCCTATTAAAGGATCTAATGTTGTTTAAGTCAAAATGGAACTTAATGTTTTGTAGTTAAAAAACCTTGACATGCCTCAAAAAAGTGGTGTACAACAGATGGTCAATGCCTAAGCACTGTATAACATTGTCAGCTATGAGAACATGCTTCATAATGTGAATGATTATTTACCTGCCGCATTAATGGGAGAGGACGTGCAAACGTTACCGCTGCTGCTGGGTTGAGATTCATGAGTCCGGAGCGGAATT
This sequence comes from Aulonocara sp. 'chitande type north' Nkhata Bay, assembly GCF_057382095.1. NCBI lineage: Eukaryota > Metazoa > Chordata > Actinopteri > Cichliformes > Cichlidae > Aulonocara > Aulonocara sp. 'chitande type north' Nkhata Bay. The sequence continues at coordinate 10,938,443 of NC_141361.1, forward strand.
AAAAACACGAGGTCATCACGTGTTTTGTGAGCAAATACTTTTGCATATTCGTAGTGTTTCCTCCCTTAAATGAAATATCTACTTTGCAAGTATTGCAAGTTGCCCTGTTGTCATCCGTTCTCGTAAAGTATAACCAAACTTTTGAGCGTTTGAGCCGCTTAGGCGCCGTGTTTCCTGCCAGGTAAATGACGCTCCGCAACGTGGTGACGTCATTCGGGGCGACTGGAATCGATAAGGGAATCATTTGCAAAAATGGCAAACAATTCCAAGGAATTGAAACAGTGGGAACCGGTTCTCAACAAGAACCGGGTTTCGATACCCATCCCTAGCCACACCTTAATGTTTGAATTCCTCTGGATTAACATCAGCACAAAAACTGTTTGCCAGGAGCTTCGTGGCTGAGGCTTTTGTCCTTATGGTGTTTTCTATGCAGATGTTTGTCTTTATACAGGGAGTGCAGAATTATTAGGCAAATAAGTATTTTGTCCACATCATCCTCTCCATGCATGTTGTCTTACCACAAGCTTTATAGGCTCGAAAGCCTACTACCGATTAAGCATATTAGGTGATGTGCATCTCTGTAATGAGAAGGGGTGTGGTCTAATGACATCAACACCCTATATCAGGTGTGCATAATTATTAGGCAACGTCCTTTCCTTTGGCAAAATGGGTCAAAAGAAGGACTTGACAGGCTCAGAAAAGTCAAAAATAGTGAGATATCTTGCAGAGGGATGCAGCAGTCTCAAAATTGCAAAGCTTCTGAAGCGTGATCATCGAACAATCAAGCGTTTCATTCAAAATAGTCAACAGGGTCGCAAGAAGCGTGTGGAAAAACCAAGGCGCAAAATAACTGCCCATGAACTGAGAAAAGTCAAGCGTACAGCTGCCAAGATGCCACTTGCCACCAGTTTGGCCATATTTCAGAGCTGCAACATCACTGGAGTGCCCAAAAGCACAAGGTGTGCAATACTCAGAGACATGGCCAAGGTAAGAAAGGCTGAAAGACGACCACCACTGAACAAGACACACAAGCTGAAACGTCAAGACTGGGCCAAGAAATATCTCAAGACTGATTTTTCTAAGGTTTTATGGACTGATGAAATGAGAGTGAGTCTTGATGGGCCAGATGGATGGGCCCGTGGCTGGATTGGTAAAGGGCAGAGAGCTCCAGTCCGACTCAGACGCCAGCAAGGTGGAGGTGGAGTACTGGTTTGGGTTGGTATCATCAAAGATGAGCTTGTGGGGCCTTTTCGGGTTGAGGATGGAGTCAAGCTCAACTCCCAGTCCTACTGCCAGTTTCTGGAAGACACCTTCTTCAAGCAGTGGTACAGGAAGAAGTCTGCATCCTTCAAGAAAAACATGATTTTCATGCAGGACAATGCTCCATCACACGCGTCCAAGTACTCCACAGCGTGGCTGGCAAGAAAGGGTATAAAAGAAGAAAAACTAATGACATGGCCTCCTTGTTCACCTGATCTGAACCCCGTTGAGAACCTGTGGTCCATCATCAAATGTGAGATTTACAAGGAGGGAAAACAGTACACCTCTCTGAACAGTGTCTGGGAGGCTGTGGTTGCTGCTGCACGCAATGTTGATGGTGAACAGATCAAAACACTGACAGAATCCATGGATGGCAGGCTTTTGAGTGTCCTTGCAAAGAAAGGTGGCTATATTGGTCGCTGATTTATTTTTGTTTTGTTTTTGAATGTCAGAAATGTATATTTCAAATCAAATCAAATCAAATCACTTTTTATTGTCACATCACATGTGCAGGCACACTGGCACAGCACATGCGAGTGAAATTCTTGTGTGCGAGCCCCACAAGCAACAGAGATGTGCAAACACAACAACACAAACGAGCAAAATACAAGAATGGCCAACCTGAAACTAATAAATATATGTACAATATATAATAGTGTATGCATTTCTGGATGTGTATACTAAATATTTTCCTACGTGTGTGTGTGTGTGTGTGTGTGTGTGTGTGTATACACATTTTTACAAATTAAATAGTAAAAAAATAAAATAAAATAATAATAATAATAATAATAATAATAATAAAATATATAAAATATACAGAGTTGAATATGTGCAAAACAAGTGGCATTTATATACAGTGTGGAGTGCATAATGTTGAAGTTCCAGTAGTGAAGCTGAGGTGTCTATGACGTGTTCAGCAGTCTGATGGCCTGATGGAAGAAGCTGTCTCTCAGTCTGCTGGTACGGGACCGGATGCTGCAGAACCTCCTTCCTGATGGAAGCAGTCTGAACAGTTTATGGCTGGGGTGACTGGAGTCCTTGATGATCCTCCCCGCTTTCCTCAGGCAGCGCTTCCTGTAGATGTCCTGCAGGGAGGGAAGCTCACCTCCAATTATCCGTTCAGAGCACCGCACTACTCGCTGGAGAGCTTTGCAGTTGTAGGCGGTGCTGTTGCCATACCAGGTGGTGATGCATCCAGTGAGGATGCTCTCAATGGCACAGTGATAGAAGGTCCTGAGGATGCGGGGGCTCATGCCGAATCTTTTCAGTCTCCTGAGAAAGAAGAGGTGCTGCTGGGCCTTCTTCACTGTTTTGTTTGTGTGTACTGACCACGTAAGATCCTCAGCCAGGTGTACGCCAAGGAACCGGAAGCTGCTCACTCTCTCCACAGCAGCGCCGTTGATGGTGATGGGGGTGTGTACTTCTCTGCACCTCCGGAAGTCCACTATCAACTCCTTTGTCTTTGCGACGTTGAGGGTGAGATGGTTGTCTTTTATTTGTGAATATTTTATTTATTGAATATTTGTGAATGTGGAGATGTTATATTGGTTTCACTGGTAAAAATAAATAATTGAAATGGGTATATATTTGTTTTTTCTTAAGTTGCCTAATAATTATGCAGAGTAATAGTCACCTGCACACACAGATATCCCCCTAAAATAGCTAAAACTAAAAACAAACTAAACACTACTTCCAAAAACATTCAGCTTTGATATTAATGAGTTTTTTGGGTTCATTGAGAACATGGTTGTTGTTCAATAATAACATTATTCCTCAAAAATACAACTTGCCTAATAATTCTGCACTCCCTGTATATGCCCTTATTAGAAAAAAATATTAAATGTCTAATAAAAATCCAACATTTTCCCGTAAAATAATAACTACCTAAGAAATCTACACAAGTTCTAAGCTACACACATATACATGGACTGTATTATTATTGGCAAATTCAGCACATAACGAAAATACAATGCCTGCAAGCACGCTGTCTTTACTTTAATGCTCACAGACACTATTATTTTCTGGGAGAGCCAGTGATGATCTAATAATAAGCGTTCACAAAATAAGCAAAGACCATACAGCATCAGCTATGCACCGACTATTATGAAAATATCTCCAAGCAAAAATATCTAAAAACATTCACTTACACATTATTTACAGACAAATAAATTGCACTGGATCACCAACTTTCCATTAATAACAGGCTGATGTGCATTTTTGGCTACTGTGCAGTAGTAGAGCAATGAAAAACTGGTCTTACCTCACCCTGATACTCCAAAAGTGTTTTTTTTTCACATGGAATTGGCTTTGATTGTTGGAGTTTTCTATCAGAACTGAAGGATTTTACCTTGCAATATAAAGCACCTTAAGGTGACTATTGTTGTGAGTTGGCGCTATATAAAAAAACCCCAATTGAGCTGAATTGAAGCTGTTCATCATGCAATGCATTTTCAACTGCTGCCTTGACAGATGTTAGCTCCGAGCTCTCAAGCCAGCAAAGAAATTGTATTTGGGCTATGAGCCTACATTCTGCTGTGGTCAGGGGTTGATTCTGATGATCTGCTCGGTGTTGCTGTTTTTGATTGCTTCGTCAGAGGTGCCATAACAGAGAGAGCTATTATGCTGTTAAGCTGTAGCCCATGGAGCAGATACAGATAAACATTAAAACATTAATTCAGCATTCATACATTTAATTTTGATTATTTTATATGCATATAGACTAACAGTCAAAGATTTGTACATACCTTCTCATTAAAAGTTTTTCTTGATTTTCATGAGTATTTTACATTGTAGAGTCTCACTGAAGGCATCACAATTATGAATGAACACTTATGGAATTATGTGATAAACAAAAGAATGTGAAATAACTCAAAACATGTTTATATTTTAGATTCTTAAAAAAATTCCACTCTTTGCTTTGATTACTGCTTTGCACACTCTTGGCATTCTCTCGATGAGCTTCATGAGGTCGTCACCTGAAATGGTTTTCCAACTGTCTTGAAGGAGTTCCCAGAGATGCTGAGCACTTGTTGGTCCTTTTGTCGTCACTCTGTGGTCCATCTCATTCCAAACCATCTCGACTGGGTTTAGGTCAGGAGACTGTGGAGGCCAGGCCATCTAGCGCAGCACCATCACTCTCCTTCTTGGTCAAATAGCCCTTACACAGCCTGAAGGTTTGTTCGGGGTCATTGTCCTGTTGAAAAATAAATGATGATCCAACTAAACGCAAAATGATTGGGATTGTGTGTCGCTGCAGGATGCTGTGTGGTAGCCATGCTGGATCAGTGAGCCTTCAATTTTGAATAAATCCCCAACAAAGCACCTCCACACCATCACACCTTCTCCATGCTTCACGGTGGGAACCATGCATGTAGAGACCATCCATTCACTTTTTCTACGTCAAACAAAGACACCACAGGTGGAACCAAAGAAGTCAAATTTGGACTCATTACACCAAAGCACAGATTTCCACTGGTCTAATGTCCTAGTGTTTCTTGGCCCAAATATATCTCTTCTGCTCGTTGCTTTTCCTTAGTTGTGGCTTCTTATTGATTTATTTATTTAGCGGATGATCTATTATTTTGTATTGCAACTGAATGATGAGAAAATGACCGAAGTGGTGGCCAAAATATTAATTTCCTCGGGAGCTCACTATATCGTCATCATCAGAAAATAGAGAAGCGTGAATGAGTGAATGCTTTTGGATACAACCTTTATCTCAGATGGAAAAATCTGACTGTAAATCATCTGCAGAAAACAAGCAACACATAAGAAACCCTTTTTAAAAGATTATCTCAGTATTTACTTCAGAACACAGCTGGTTTTGGTTGTGAAGTTTAATTAGCACAGTTCCTGCTTGTCAAGATTTTCTGACTCATTTTGTGTACTGGCTTCTTGCATGTAGCAACAGTAGTTTTACTATAGTTCACACTGTGTGCTTTAAAGTCTAGTGAATGGAATAGAGTGCTGTCCATGGTCCTAACCCTGAAACAGTATCTTCAAAGTATTGTTTGCAGGTTTTGCATTTGTATTTTAATTTGGAGACAAAAAAAGGTTTAATTAACATCCTTCAAACAATATGGTTTAATGAATTAATTCAATTAATTCAAGAAGGATGTAATATTTGTTTGTTTTCTAAGTCTGTCTTTACACATACTGATCTACTAACATTAATAACTCTGCAGCTTTGGCCTCTTTAAACAGAAATAGAAAGAAGTCATTTGTCTAGAACTAAATAATCTGAACTTAATCTTGAGCCCACACTATGAAAGCTCATAGCAGTCGCAGTAGTAGTCTTTACTGACCTTTTGGGAATTCATTTGTGTTTGTGACAACTGATGGATAAATATAACCACAATAAAGAAGAAATCACAGGTGCAGACGTTATATCCCACATATAAAAATAACACTGATATATAATAACAGCAGAAATATAACCAAGAATCAAAGCACACCAATGTTAAAGGAACTCAACTGTCATATAAGTTTTGTGCTTTTTTTTGTGGTTTACAGAAGGTAAAGAAGTGTGTTCAAGACCACTACATCTCCCTTTCTGTTGTCATGCTCTACATTTATTGTTTTTGGAATTATTTTTTCTTGATCACAATATCCACTTCTGAAAGCTAACAATAAGTCTTTTTAGTCATCTTTAAATTAAAAATTCCAGCTTTTAATTTTTTTTAAATGTTATTAAGCTCGTCTTTGTCCTATGTGTTATTGAACTGAATGTCCTTGAAGGTTTTGTGCTGTTGGTAAAACAAAACAAGCCATCTGAACACACCTCCTCGGGACGTGCGTAACTATAACAAACACCTTCCACTGTTTTCTGACAGTTTTTAAGAAAAAAATAAGCTGAAGTGAACAATAATGAAAATAATTTGTAGTTTCAGACCTAATTTATTCATTTGTTTATTTTAATGATGGTGTCGTATAATTGGATGCTCTAAAGGAATTTTCATTGCACCTCTCCGTACTGATGCTGCATTACACGGTGGTCATGTCCCATTTCATTTATCATTATCGGTGTCATGCAGTGCACTGCATTTAATTTATTCACAGTCTAAGGCTCCTGGTGGTGTTTTGCATTGCAGAGAAGAGTTGCCCTCGGGGTATGTGGGGGGCCCCCTGCCTGGAAGAGGCTAGGGAAGCACATTTTATGACCCGCTTCAGGTGTTACTAATCAGGTTTCTTAAAAAAAATCTTGAGTCTGTGTGCTCTGTGTTTGAAAATGATCAAAGCTCACTTTTTTTCAACTTTGATGGGTCAGAGCTCACAAACTAAGGGTCTGATGATGATGGTGATGAAAGGATAATGCATGTTGTTATTGACCGGCCTGCTTCACTCACAGGGGATGACTGCTGTGAATGAAGCTAATCAACAACATCAAGCATTTCTCAGCCCTCAAATTTTTTTATATACAGCCACTGTGAATGTTACAACCCCCTAAATTATCACTGTACATAATATTTATTTGGTCTCTAAAATTAGAAACATTTCTCATGTGAAACTTGACATATGGTTATGCATCTGCCAGCTTTCTTGCTGTTCTGTAGATATATATACATTTGAGCTGAGGCTCAGATCCAGAGCAGCCTACGCTAAGAACATCTGTTAGGATAATTATAATTCTCAGATCAGCTGAATTACAATCACACAAGAGAGAAGTGTACAAGGGGCTGAAAAATGGCATACTTAAAACTTTGTGCTTGTTTTTATTTTTTTATATTTCAATGCAAATGATTAGGATTTTTATGCAAATGAATATTACAGTGCATTATCTTTGTGTGTTGCAGGATCCAGTCCGGCTCCTACCTCAGCACGGGCTGGTTCACGCTCATCCTCGCCATGGACATGTGCAAAGAGATCCACATCTACGGCATGATAAATGACACCTATTGCAAGTAAGACATGAACTGTCACACTCTCGCTACCCGCTCCCACATCTTCCTTCCTCTATACTTGCATGAAAAATGCACGCGTTCCTACAAAACTTTGAAAACTCCATTCACATTCACCCCAGCGCCGGCCAATCACAACCTCCCATAACCACGGTCTGCCCTGTTACATTTCCAATGCCTCAGTTTGGATTTAATGGCTGAGTTTCTATGCTGAAATCCATATTGGGTTCTCTGTGCCATGAATACCATTATGTTTCCCTGCCTAGAATACCCAGCAGGCAGCAGTCTCTCTTTGGCTGCGGGTGGCTGGGCTCCAGCACCCCAATTCCTCCTCTGCTTCGAGTTTTATTTGTATATCGGGCCCGTCGTCTTCTCTCTGACTCCGGGGTGAGTGATTACTGTCTGACTGCGAGGCCATGGGAGGGATGACAAACAAGATGCTCTTGCTCTGGGCATGGCTGCTCAGTCTCAAGTCATCTCAGCCTTGATGATCTCGCCTCCTCTCGCAGCTCTACCTGAGCTCTCTCTATCCCCCAAATCAAACACTTTTACCTAATGCACACTGAAAATCCTGCTTTTTATCCTCTCTGTGCAGCCCGTGCACAGAAGGAGCTGAAATAAAGACACATGGCAGAGCGAAGCGATAATTCAACCAGCACGGAGGATTTTATGATTCAGTGAGGCAGTTAAGGGCCAGTTTTCTCTCCCTGCCTCTCTCATTTATTTCCCTCCATCCTGCATAGGACAGGAATATATTGTGTTTCACCAAGTTTCTGAATTGACAGTTTAGAGTCACGCAAAGTGCTTCTGTCAGCTGGATGCTCCAGAACAACAAGGAGAAGGAAACTTTTGTGTGGCAATATTCATGGTTTTAGGTTAGGATTGACCCCAGTGGTTCTGTGGCAGTGGTGCTTCAACAGGTGCTGCAGAGAGGGTGAAATTGAATTTATTTGTCAACACTGGTGCACACTGTGTGACACAGAGGAGAGGCAGTGATTGGGCTTTGTATTACTGTAAGCTGGCAGACAGCCACGGTCGCTTTCCCGCTGTGGAGTCACTGGCTGCCGTGATGGCTGTTTCCCTTCTCTCTGTATTCATTCTCTCAGTGCAATTGTTACACAAGTCATCCTCTCATAAAGCTGTCACTCGCCATTAGAAACCAGTGGCAGAGTGCACAATGAACCTTATCCATTGCTCCAAGCTTCCTTCTGTTTTTATTGATCCCTTCTTTTGAATGCAAACTCTAAACCGAGCGACGCATCGTGAAATCCATTACTGTACATTACTGAGCTTGCTGCATGTTTTCAGATTTACTTTGTCTCAGAATAGAAGTGAATCTGTTGTGATGTAAATCAGAGTTTAGTTAAAAGACTATTTATTGAATAAATGCGGGCGCCGACAGCAGCCCCTTTTTTCAAATAAGGTAGACCTGCCGAGTAGAAGCCTTTGCTCGCGGCAGAATCAGCTCGAATTACTGAACACCGTCTCAAAGGAGCTTCGTTTTAATGGTTTAATAATTGAATTTGTTTTCTTACTTTGGATTTTTATTTATTTTAAGCCAAAACCAAGAACGCTAAATGTATTCTTAACTGTGAGAAAGAGAAGATTGAAAATTTTAACAATATATATTCATCAATATGTTTATATATTTAACAATATGTGAATACTCAAACATCAGTCATGGTTTTAATTTGATATGCAGTAGAAAAATAAATACCTATATGTTTGTTTTTTTTAAACCTGAGTGACTAGTGCAAACACATTTTCTCGGGGTGCTGTGGTTACACACACACATGCATGTTATGTTGTGAATCTAAATTGGTCCTAGCTGTGAATGCCTGTCTCTCTGAGTTAGCCCAGCGATGAACTAGCGACCTGCCCAGGATGTACCTTGTATCTGTGAGAGCTGGGATGGGTTTGTGAGCTGTGACCTTAGTTGGATAAGCAGTTAAAAAGCTGGCTGGATAACTGGATGGATAGACATTTGACAAATAGTCTACTACTATAACAGTCTCTACTTTGCAGGGCAGCTTTTTCACAATTTTTGAGACTTTAGGCAGGGATTTGCTCCCATTTATACACGACAGCATTAACAGGATGTAGAGTGATGAACTCTGGCCTGGAGATCCTATTCCAATTCATCCAACTGAGAAAACCTTTTCTTTACTGACCTCGATTTGTGCCTGTGGGATTTGCCATGTTGAAACAGGAGCAGGCTGCCATCAGTGTCTGCCATAGCAAATTAAAAATGTTCCCTGACAAACATGTGTACACCTGGATAAATAAAATAGCTTAGCATATGTACAAACCCAATTCCCAAACAGCTGGGACACTGTATAAAATGAAAAACAGAATGTAATGATTTACAAACCCATGAACCCATATTTTACTCACAATATAGGGAACATATGAAGTTTTCAAATTCTGGGAGAGGAATGTTGTCCCATTCTTGGCTGCTCAAGAGTCATGGGTTGCATTTGTCATGTTTTTTGTTTCATGATGCTCCAAATGTTTTCAATTGGTGAGATATCTGGACTGCAAACAGTATGTACCTGTATATACCTTTCAGCATTAATGGTGTCTTTTCAGATGTATAAGCCGCCAAATCTACAGACTGTGATGTTCTCATAACATCAGACTTTTGAACTGAACACTGATAACAAGCCAAATACTCCTTTTCCTCTTGGAGTCACAAAACATAAAAGTGGAAAACTGCTCTGGGGTCAGATGAATTGAAATTTCGATTCCATCCATCCATCCATCTTCATCCGCTTTGTCCGGGGCCGGGTCGCGGGGGCAGCAGCCTAAGCAAAGAGGCCCAGACCTCCCTCTCCCCAGCCACCTCCTCCAGCTTATCTGGGGGAATACCAAGGCGTTCCCAGGCCAGCCGAGAGATATAATCTCTCCAGCGTGTCCTGGGTCTGCCCCGGGGCCTCCTCCCGGTGGGACATGCCTGGAACACCTCACCCAGGAGGCACCCAGGGGGCATCCTTGTCAGATGCCCGAACCACCTCAGCTGGCTCCTTTCGATGTGGAGCAGCAGCTGCTCTACTCTGAGCCCCTCCTGGATGGCCGAACTTCTCACCCTATCTCTAAGGGAGAGGCCAGCCACCCTTCGGAATTTCGATTCATTTTGGAAAACATGAACATCTCGTGCTCTAGACTAAAATTTATGTATGAGATATGGGACAGAATCACGCCTGTTTTTAATGCTCGGCTGTGAGGGTCCAAAGATCATGAGCATCCAATCGATTTCTCCAGATTTTACATTGAGGAACATTACTCTCGGGTTAGGGTTAAATCAACATTCAAAGGTGTACAGAGGTGAACAATCTGTTACCAAAGTGTAAAAAAGTAAACAAAAAGATTTGTACTTAATGGATAATTCAAAGGCAGGCAGACTGACGTAACACGAAGCTGAACATGTCCCATCAATACATCAGTTAAATTGAAAAGCAAGATTAGGACCCCAAGCATTTTCATATTAATAACAAGATGTCAGTATTTCAATTCCAAATAATTGATACACACATGGTGCCTTTATCACAGTTTCATAAATGTTCATAAAGGCTACAGTGCAGTTAGTTTACTCAATTTTTAATACTATACTACCACAGTATACACTTTTGTTAGACATTTGTATGCTATGTCGGTGCATTTCTCCAACATCAGAATTGACACAGCAGAACTAGAGATCATGTTTTTTTTAACACACTCATTCTTCTTCCTTGTCAAAACCTACCGCCCACAGTACTCACAGTGCAACTGAACCACTGACAGGTCAGCTGGAAATTCGAATGTAATATGTGTGGTGGCTAATGAAGCCTCAAGCTGATCTCAGACACAGATGAGGAGTGGGCTGAATTTTTTTAATAGCTTTTTTCCCACATATGCAGTGCCATCCCCAAGTGAAGAGGGTGTACTGAGAAAATGGAACGAGTGCTTTGAGGAGCTCATGAATGAAGAAAATGAGAGCAAGAAGAGGAAAATTGGTCAATCAGAAAGTGCTGAGAATTAGGAAGGAGGAAGTGAGGGCAGATGTGAAGAGTGGAAAGCAGCTGATATGGGTGTGACATACCTGTGGAGGGTATGGAGATGTCTAGGAGAGAGGGCAGTGGACTTTTTAACCAGACTGTTGGAGAATGCCCGAAGAACAGAGAAGTCTATTGGTACTGATTTTCAACAGCAAGTGTCATGTGCAGAGCTGTAGTAACTACAGAGGTATAAAGCTGATAACCCATATCATGATGATATAGGAAAGAGTTGTTGAAGCTAGACTGAGAAAACAGTTGACGATCAGTGAGGATGAGTGTCAGGGGTAATTTGGGACTGAAAGAAAAGACTGTAGTAAGAACTGCTATGGTTTGGAGACAGTGGCACTAACAAAAAGACAGAAGGCGAAGCTGGAGGTGGCAAAGTTAAAGATGTTAAGGTTTTCACTGAGTGTGACCAGGATAGCCAAAATTAGAAATGAGTTTATTAGACAGACGGCTCAGGTTGAGCCGTTTGGAGACAAAGTCAGGGAGATATAGCAGAGATGGTCTGTACATGTGCAGAGGAGGTATAGTGCCACTCCCAAACAATTGTAGATGAAAGTTTGTCTAAATAATGTGTAAATAATCTTCTTCTTCTTCTTCTTTTTAGGACAGAGGATTACAAAAAAGTTCCCTACCATTATTACGAGGCGGGCAGCCGAGACGAGTGTGCTGAGTATCTCCTGCATGAGAGTGCCCCATATGGAGGACACCGTTTCATCACGGAGAAGTCCGTTTTTGCCAAGTGGGCAAAGTCTCATGCCATCAAGTTCTTCAACCCACCGTGGCAGCTGTCGTGACCCTGGCTGAAGCAGCATGGAAGCATCATTATCATCATCATCATCATAACTATCATCCACAGAGACAAAATGAATCTCTGCAGTTACACTAACCAACACACAGCCATTTTTGCCCAAATCCCAGCCCATATCTATTAATAAAGGTTGTTTTTAAAGTCCTGGTTGGGTACACATGGAGCCTCATACAAAAAAAAGAAAAAAAATTACATAAAAGTTTGACCAATGTGAACAGCAATGACACATCTCCTGCTTTTTTGAATTTAAAGCCCTCTCCTGAATTTTAGAGCTGAGGCCTGCTGCTGTGCACTGACTAATCGATCCGCTCGCTGCTCTGTGAGTCTAGCGAAGGATGGTTTGAACTTTAAAAAAAGGAGAAGAAACAAGCGTCCGTCAACTCGCAGTGACCTCAGTGGCTCAGATTTCCGTATTCTCTACACATCACAGAGGCCGAATTTACATTTTCTCTCAAAGCTGTAGCAGAAGAAGCGCTTAGCTGCCACCGTGGAGGCGAGTGGCATCAGCTTGGACGTCTGACAAGCTCGTCCACTTTGTTTCCTCTGCGTGTCTGTCTTCTGTCAGGCTGTAATTAATCTATAACGAGTATCATTCAGGCCTTCATCTCTGACTGAGCGAGTGGTGAAGGCAGATGCTCTGTCAGATTCAATTTTACTCCGTTCTGTTCAAAGACACTTCAAAACAAGGTCACGAGAAAAAGACAGCACTAGCAGATTGCAGTCAAACTTGAAGGTAAACCAGAGGTGGAGATGTAAATCAGCTTTTTTGCTTCTGTGTGGTCATACATGCAACTTAAAGGTGTCCTCTTTATGTTATTTTTTTTTCTTTTTATAATGCTGTGAAATTGACGATTAAGACACATGTTGCGGTGTTGGCCTGATGTCCTGATAGTTTGCTAATGTATTCCCGCGGAGATAAATTGTTAATTCTCTTGAACAGTGTGCCAATCGACAGTGTGAGTATCACAGCGCACAGAATGATGTGCAATTAGAAGCTTCGTCTTTACGGAAGGAGTTAAGTCATTTGTGACCCTGCGGAGAGAGAGATTTATATGTGCAGTGAAACCATTTGAAGTTAATTGTATTCTGTTATCATTGTGCCTGCAACATACTCTGAAGTTCATCGTATAGACACAAAGGAAGATGCTCTCTCTCGTACTCTCATCCAGCTTTGTGCCTCTTTGTGTAAAGCTTTGCTGCGTGAACGCATCTTCCCATTTGTCTCTGGTTGGAGCGTGCGTGTCTCTTGGCTCGGGCCATTACATTTGAATACATCTGTTCCAGGACGGTGAAGAATAATCAGTGAAGTGGTGAGGTGTGTATGCTGGCTGGTAGCTGTGGATGTGACCAAGACTGCCTCTCCCGAGGCTGTGATTAGTGTCCTGGTCAGAGCGGTGGCCCAGAGGGGAGGACTGGACCGACTCAAAGACTTTAAATACAGACTGCTCGATGCAAACACTCCCTGGTGATTGCAGCTGAGATCCAGAGTCTCAGAATTGCTGCAAATCAATGCCTAACAACACACGGAGGCTATGCTGTTTGTCTGTGAGCACTGATGTGGTGATTTGCAGGTCAAGTTTACAGGTTAAAACTTGACTGAAAATAAGCATGAAATCCATTAGATTTTTTTGAGGTCCATTTGTAGCTTTTTCTAATACTTTCACTTAAAAGAAAAATGGGGGTTTGGGGGTGAAAAGTCACATTTTGACATATCAGCAGAGTTTCGGCAACTCTGCACTCACTGCATTTCATTTGAAACCAGGTACCACCTACACATTGAAATTCAGTGCTTCAGATTCTCTGTAAGTTATTTGTAACCTAGTAATCTTGTGTGAGAACCCTTCTAGACCCGTAAAAACATAGAACATGGGTGTCTGAATGTACTTGCTGATGGCACAGGAACGATTAAGAAGGTGCTTAATGTTGCTAAAACCTCATGGCAGCTATAACTTGAATACATGTATTCGGATAGTAAGTAGGAAAAACAATTGTAACGATGCAATGACCATATAAAAAACTCATTTTTGATCTTAACTTGTTGGCCTTATAGCCCCCCCCCCCCCCCCCCCCAACATCTAAGCTGCTTTTAAGGCCCATAAGATGTAGCTGGAGACCTTGAAAAACAAAGGTATTGGATGTACCTCAAGATTAAAGGCACTTTGTGGAGTTTTTTTTTAATCAATAAAGAACATTTAGATTTACATTCAGAAGTCATTGTGCGTACCCTTGAGGTTTAACAGCTACAATGAATGGATTCCCTACTCAAAAAACACTCTCATAGCCCCATTTTGTGACAAACAAAATGTGGAGCCACTCGTAGAAAAAAAGAAACAAACAAACATTCAATATCAGCAATATTAGAGGTCACAAACTCCACAAAGTACTTTTAAAGGTTTTTCTTTTTTCAGAGTTTTCTACTTTGAAGAGGTACACTAAAGGACTTTAAGGCTCCACCTCTAACAGTTTACTTTGTAACAGTTTTCTAAACTCTCTCTGTCAGTGTTGTTTGCCTGAAGCCGTTTTTCACACATGCACTTTGGACAATTTTGTGAGAATCAGGTTGGGATATTTTCCACAGTTGTCTTTCCTCATATGTATCGCACAGCAGGAAATAGTCAGTTTTAGATGCGTTCGCCATCCTGGAAATACTCTGTGTTGTTTAGGTGAGGGAGCTGCCTAAATAAGACTTCCTGGAGGCATTACACATGATGCACTCGCTGCATGTAATATTAGATGCTCTGCTCTCACATCGGCACACGTCATACAGCCTTTGTACAAGTGAGCTGGCGGGTTAAAGACCAGCTAATGGCTGATTTAATTGCATTAGACATTTGCAGTCTCACCTCCACCTTTGTTGGGTTAGTCCTAGAAAGGTTCTGTGCAGCAGTCCATGCGTGAAAACTGCTTTTTGTTACAATTTTTTGTGTTCAAGTTTATTTATTTGAATCCCTAAATCAGTCAAAAACTAACAAAGTAGTTTAAGTTTTGAACGAAAGTTACAGTAATGGGGTCTCCTCGGGGATGGCGCGTGTTCAAGAGGTGTTTGGAATCCCAGCACGACGGGTAGCAGTGGATCAAAGTGTCCTCCACATGTACGTGAAGTATTAGAGCATGAAAATGAAATCTGGGCCGGCAGAGTTGGAAATCATGCTTCTTCTCCTTCCCGTGGGGAAAAAACAGCCATAGACACTGAAGCGTGGATAGGTACAGTAGGCCATGCATGTTAAACATTTAACATACATGTTTTATACATCTCGCTCAGCACGCAATTGTGCAGTCATCTGGCAGCTCTCCAACAGGCAGTTGCATTTCTGCTGTAGTTTTCAACCTACATTGTAAAGTGCTTCACATCAATACAAGAAACAGACTTGCTGTGAGACATGTTTGACGTGTTTTTAGGGTTTTTTGATGAATTATTTGAAGGCTTTTTGTTTGTTTACTCACAAGTGGAAGAAGAGTGCTGTTTTTTTCTGTTTATCTCCAATCCTCCTTTTGTGGCATGTTTTTAATTTAAGCATTGATGCCTTTTTTGTTTGTTTGTTTGTTTTTTGTTGATGCACTCGTTTGTGTGCAGTCGTTTTTTTTTTTTTGCTGCTGCAGGCCACGTAGTTGGTTATTTCCTGAGCAACAGACACTGCATTGTTCTCAGCTGGAGCACACTGGATGAAAACCCAAGGATGCATTATACAGTATATTATGAAGAATACATCCTCTTATGGGCTCTCATGAATCATCTGTGGCTCGCAGGAAGGGGACTGAATAAAAGACTGGGCTGAGATGCAGGCAGTTAATAAGGTAGCTTTATTTCCAGAAGTTCTTTTTTTCAAATGCAAGAGCTTTTTTTTTGTTTTTTAAAGAAAATATGAGCATTCATATCTGCCAGCTAAATATACAGCCAGCAACAGGTTACAGTAGGTTACCTTAGAATAAAAAATGAAAATGGGTCATAAAAGGTAACAAAATCCACCGAATAGCATCTCTGAATTTCCCCTATTAAAATGTTTTATATCTTATTTGTTTACAAAAACGCTCTTTTACATAATCATTACTAGTTGGCCAGCTATGAAGTGGTTTTCTCTTGTTTGCAGCTTTAAGTCGGGGGCCTGAAGCTTCATATTTACTGTACAGATATGAAAATGGAATTGATTTGCTCAACTATTTTTTTGTGTCCTAAAATTTTGAACTATTTTACCCCTTTTGTTCTTATCCAGACCTTAAAGTATCCCTTAAATCAGCGGTCCCCAACCTTTTTTGCGCCACGGACCGGTTTATGCCTGACAATATTTTCACAGACAGGCTTTTAAGGTGTCGCGGAAAAGTACAACAAAATAAAACTAGTACCGGTACCGAAAAAAAGAAGATTTAATCTCTACACACGTGAAAAGACCCAGGAAAACCGAGTTAACGATAAAAACGATAACAAAATAACGCTGAAAACCGATAAAAACCCTGAAAACTATACATTTCACACCTGAGCCTCAACTCCCGGTACCAAACGACTCACGGACCAGTACCGGTCCGAGGCCCAGGTTTGGGGATCGCTGCCTTAAATGACCTCAAGTCATGTTCTGAGCAGTGCTGTTTAATTTGAAAAAGTATAAACTGTCGTTAAATCCGAAGAAAAGTCTGCACTCGAATGAAAACACAGATCAGCTACAACATTTAGACTGGCTGCTAAATATTGTGCCGTCCCCCTTTCTGTAGCAAAAACAGCTCTGATCATATGTGTAGGTCATCCTGTAGACTGGGTGTGTTGTAGGGCATCTAACACATGCTGCAGAAGTTTGGGGGCTGGATCACCACCTTGGGATCTGTTTCTGGGCAGTTTTTGTCTGGAGTAGATACCCCTACTCTTGCTTTCCTAGCTCAGAATTTATTAGCACTAATCCTACATGATCAGGTCAGTTTTACAGGGAAGAGCAATGCAGACACACTAGCACATGCCTATAAATGACAATGTATCACTAACCATAGCATACGACAGGATGTAAGTTTTCTAAGCGGAACACCACGTTGTTGACAAGATGATAAGTGTAATTAATTTCACCTGTCAGTGTTTTTAATGTTGTGGCTGATCAGTGTAAATAAAAATTAGGGGCAAATGTTGAAGTTAAAAGCAAACCGAAGTCCTGATTAAAACATTTGAGTCTCGACATTTGCAGAACAAAGACGTGAATTTCATTATTCGTCACAGTTTTAAAATACAGTCATTATTTTTTTCTGGGTGTCCCGCTGTGATAGTCAAAGTAATTACAGTTTGGAATTTAGTTACAATTTGACAAAACTTTTGATTGTTTCTTTATGTAGCACATTATTTATTCCCTGCTAATTATCGTATTGCCATTTCAAACTCTTGAAGTGCTTTTTTGCATTGAAAAGTTTATTATGACATTCATAATTATGTCATCTCCTTTCCTCTGTGCATGTCTTACAGTTTTTTTGTGTCCTGACACATGTTTGTTTTTCGTGTCCAGGTTAAGTGTCCTTGTGAAGTGTGTAACTTTGCGTGTTTAAGTTGCATAGAATGTAAAATGACACTATGATGAAAAAAAAGTGGTTTTGCTAACACAGCTAACACACCTTTTTTTTAATCAGTGGTGAAATAACATCCAAATGCTGCATGGATTTTTGCAGGTTATTGAATTGTACATTTCGTTAAAAATAATAATAATTGTGATTATATGTGTTACTTCTGTCATTTGCTGTCTGCATATTAGCTAAAATTAGATATATTGTGAATGTTCTTATTTTTACCGATGTGAAGTGTGTCCTCTGTCTTTTATTCACTGTGGGGATTAAAGAAAACCGTAAAACTCCTTTTATATGATTAATTTCTTTTCATAACAAAGCCGAGTAAGGAGGATAAGAATATAAGACGACTGGTGAAATGTGTTCATGTTATATGAATGGAGCGCCGGCTGAGCTGTCATCTTAAATCTGGTGTCTCATGAGAATTTTAAAACGTCAGTAGAGGAGCAGAGATGTGCTGAGTCCAGACACTTCCTGGGAGTTTTTGGTTTTTATGTAACCTCTGCATAAATGATCATAAGTTTGAAATAATAATGCCTACACTTGTGCTTTTTATGCCACAGTAATGAATAAAGAATCAAGACAGAAAATTAAAAGGCCACTGCAGCAGTATGTTAATGCAGTTTTGTTACTTTAGAAACAAGAACAGCTGAACTTGAAGCACACAAAATGAAATATCCTGACTGAAAACAGAGGAGTTTTTCTTTCTCCTCTCTGTAACCTAAATACTACATTGCCAAATTCAGCACCACCTGCTCAACTCCTCATTAATGCAAATATCTAGGCAGCCAATTACATGGCAGCAACTCAATGCATTACTGGGTTTACTGACAGGAAGTCACCAGTAACTGAAATAACAACTCATTACAACCAAGAAAAGCAAAAGAGAATCTCTCAACAAACATCATGCCGAAGAGCTACAGCAGCAGAAGACCACATTGGGTGTGACTCCTCTCTGCAAAGATCAGGAAATGAAGCTACATTGTAATCGGCTCACCAAAATCGGACAATGGAAGATTAGAAAAAATGTTTGATGGGTCTGGTCTGATGAGTCCCAATTTCTGCTGCAACATTTGGATGGTAGAGCCCGATTTTGGTGTAAACAACATGAAAGCATCAATTCATCCTATTTTAATCAACAGTTCAGGCCTGTGGTTGTTGTTTAATGATGTGGGGGATCGTTGTGTCAGAAAAAGCTTAGATCATGGCCTTCACAGTCTCCAGATCTAATGTCTGGTACTTGCTCTATGGACACTAAGCTAATGTATAGCTTTGTTTGGTAACAATATCCAGTGTAAATATAGCATATTGATTAACATGTGGATAGGCTACCCTGAAACTCACTGTAATAGGCTGTAATTGCATCGAGTTTGCTCAATAATGCACTAGTTTGTATTCTGCCAGTGCAAACATCCAGTTTTTCTCATTCTTATAGTTTAAGATTTATAAAACCTAAATCCACCATGATGAGGTCAGTTTTAGCAATAGAGATAGACAAGCGCATGCTTACAGATGGCAAAACAATCACTACCAACGACATCCGGGCAGTACTATAAATCAACATCCACATCAAGATCACGATGCAGGGTTTTTAAGCAGAACATTACATTGTTGACAAGATGATCTATATTATTAATTTCAGCTGTTTTAATGTTGTAACTGATCATTGTAATAACAAATAGGGTTCTTTTGAACATGAATGCATTCCCAGTACTCAAATGGCCTCCAGAGCCTGCAGATCACAATCAAATAGAGCACCTTTGAAATGTGGTGGAACAGGAGATTCACATCATGGATGTGCAGCAGACCAATCTGAAGCAATTATGTGATGCTGACATGTCTCCTTTTTGCTGTCTTTTTACTTGATTTTATTTATTTGGTACATTAACTAATGTTTTAATGAGCGTGTTTTCTAAGTTGCAATTTATTCATTGACAGTCTTCTTCATTTGAGCTTGTGGCAATTTAATTAGAAATGACGCTTATAATAATGCAACTCACATCATTTTGGGAACATCAGAAAAGAGATTTAGTTAAATATAGTTTTCTGGTTAAATATAGAAAAAAAATCCAACCAAGATGAAAAGCAGGAATTTATTGTAAATTATGTTGTTAAATTATTAACAACATGGGGGAAATGGAAAAAACCTGACATCCATTGCTACAATCCACCGACTGAGAAAAACATTACCACTGAACACACACATTCAGGAAATTACCTGTCCTTCAAAACTGTTCAGTACACTGTAAACATGACATGAAGGCATCAGGGGTAGCGTGGCCTCTCAAGCCCTGCTACCAATAGGAGTGAAAGTCTTAGTTCTTTAAAAAAAAAAGAAGTGTATTTTCTTTTTAAATATGAATCGATTGAGCCGTGATGCTCAATGTTTTCAGCTCACGTACGTGCTGGTGTGTTTGAATAGCACATTTACATAAGTTTAATCAAAGAGTCATGTAGTGTCCAGGAGGACGCCAAGCCACAGCACAGAAAAGTATGTTTGGATGTTGTTGTTATGCTCCCTCTGGCTTTAGTTTAATTAACTGACAGTTTGAGTTGTTGTCTGCTTGAGCTGACCAGCGTCTGTATCAGCAACGCTGTCCCGAGCCCTGTAGAAGTCAGTCGGTCACATTAGTGCATATTCCAAATGAGATTTAAAAATCATTCAGTGCTGTGCTTCCAGCACTACTTTTACAACTTTTCCCTCATGGCTTAGAAGTCCTGTTCTGACTTATTGGATGTACAAATGTGCACAGAGACCAACTGCAACTCAGAGAACAAACAGGAGACTTTAATGAGGATCCATCTGTGACCATGCCAGGAGCACATCTATAGTCTCTATCATTACCATAAGGTTCTAGTTCTATTGTAATGTCCTGAGGCACCTGTGGGAGGACAGTGGGAATTGTGCACTTTTTGGCTGAACCAACACATTTATAATTCACCACCCATCACACCTCCTATTTGCCTAGTTTGGGTTATTTTAACCGTGTTCTCGTCCTGGGAATGATGGTTGACTTTCTGGCTCAACATTTTGAAACACGGGAGAAAATTAAAGGAGTTTAACAAAAATATCGTTTAAACTTTTTAGGAAATACAGACATTTTTATACATAGTTCCTATAAATAGTTTTCAGATGCTCAGAAGTAATTAGAGAAACTCGGGCAATTAACAGTTGTTTTTAGTTCTTGGATTGAAAACCTTTGCAGTTAAGTCCAAAACCTGCAGATATCGCCAAATGCTGTTCCTCCTTTGAGATGCTCTGTCAGGCCTTTGCTGCAGTCCTCTGCAGTTGCTGCTTGATTGTTTGTCTTTCTGTATTTAATTTTGTATTAACTATCTGGAAAGCATGCTCTTCTGGATTGTGATCACATGACTGACTTGGTCATTGAAGGATGTCCCATTTCTTTGCATTGAGAAACTACGGAGTTGTTTTTGGCTCATTATCCGTTTGGACTGTCAAGCACCATCAGTTTTGCAGCATTTGGCTCAATGTGGACAGAGAGTATTGCCCTATATGCTTAAGATTTATCCTATTACTTCTGTCAGCAGTCATGTCACCAATAAACACTAGTGACCTGTGGGAAGTTCTCTGTGACACTTGGAACAACCTACCTGCCGAGAAGAGCTCTGGACCAGTGCAACTAGGAGAATTGGTTTTCTGTTCTAAGATTACTTAGCATTAAGCACTGTCCCTTCTAAACACACACACACATTAATTTACCTCCCCATTGTGCTTTGTCACAAACAAATATGAGTTACATCGCATCAAATAATAAACTAAGGTGCCTGGAATCCATATTCAGAGCTGACCACATCAGCTCGGCATGCTCTTCAGTCTTCTTTATGAAATCCGTAGACAGTACAATGACACGGCTGATGTATTAACTAATAACTAAATAGCTGCAAGCTCCACAGCCCATTCATTTCTCTGAAGTGCTGGGTGGAGCCATACAGGGAGCTTGCTTTCTGAGCAATGGAAGTAATGGACATGATGTAATTTGCACAAGCTTACAACAACAGAGAAACTAATGAGCCGTTGGGTAAATGTAGAAAATAACTTTTTCAGTCTACCTTACCCTGAGGAGAGAGAAACAATCTGCCATTATCACTTCACTTACCTTCACTGTGCAAGAACTCAATTAAATTCCAGTCTGACCCCATGCTTACCTGATTTTTTTCCTGCCTTCATTTTTTTGTTGTCCTGGCAGCTGGTGCACATTAGCGTTTTCTGTTATGTGCACAGTTCAAACTGCACAAGGTCAATGACACAACTGGAATCTTTTCAATTTGGTGTTTGCAAATTTGTTCTTGCAGAGCGTTTGACCTCTGGAACATATTTGCAGGAGGATGTGCTCTCCAGGGCCAGATGGTGCTGCAGCATGTACCATTACCGTGGCTCAGGGACACGCACAGCGGTAATTATAAGGGATGAAGTGGAAAAAAAAGAAAAACAGATAAAAGAAACAAAGTCTAAAGTAGCTCTGTCTCTCTCTACGTGCCTCTAAAAAAATGTTCCAGCCTAATAAAAAATGAGACTGACATATTTTATGTTTGAATAAATACACCGACTGTGCACAAGCCCAGTACATACTACATCTCAATCAAATAGAGCACCTTTGGAATGTGTATTCAAATCAAGGATGTGTAGCCAGTAAATCTGCTTTGACTGTGTGATGCTGTCATGTAAATGTGGAGCAAATTCTGTGATGAATGTCTCCAGCACCTCCAACACTCAAAGGATTAAAGCAGTTCTGAAGACAAAGAGTGTAACCCAATATGATCATTCTTTTTGTTCTCCAACTTTCAAAAAAGCTTTGGAATTGTATATTAGATAAAAAAGCCATAAACATCTGCCAAGCTATATTAATGCATAAATTTTTTTTTTTACTTCTCATAGTTGTGTGGAATCACTTAGGCGTTGGTTTATTTTTCAGCTCCAGACTTTGCCACTTTTGCTAAAATTTACTGACAAACAGAATACCAACAATGAATGACTTCTTAATTAGAGCATTGTTCTTACTGAGAAATATTTACAGCACATTTGTTGCTATGAATTTGAACATTGATTAAAACCTGCAGGTAAATATTTGTTAGTAGATATGGTGCTGATAGGCATGACAGGAGGCCGAGCTGGCAGTGCTGAAGATGCTAAGATTTTCTGTGGGCGTGACAAGGATGGATAGGATTAGAAATCAGCACATCAGACGGACAGCTCAGTTTGAGATGGTTTGGAGGTGTAGATAGTAGGCATGTTAGGTAAAGGATGTAAAAAATAGAGCTGTCAGATAGAAGTCAAGCAGAAAGAAGATTCATTACTGTAATGACAGGACAGAAGAGGATGCAAGAGTGAGACGTAGGCAGATGATCTGCTGTTGATCAGCCGAAAGAAGAAGAAGACCTAAGGTAGCACTGTACACGAGTGGTATTTGTCGCTGATCTTTGGAAAACACAAAAGGGAATAAAGCCTGAAAAAAACATTTTTTTCATGGTAATTATCAGGTAAACTTCCCATATTAAATTCATCCTATTCAGCATTTTCTGTTTTTAACAAAGGATTTGAAAATCAGTTTTCAATCACATATAGTCACAGAGCAAGGAGATCCATGCTACTGTGGAATATATGCCGTGGAAAATAACCAGTTGTGGTTTGCTGGCTCACTAAGTTGTTTTCTGCAAAATGTTATCATGCCGATCTTTTTCTAGCCTGCAGGCAAAGATATCTGTACAAATCTCTACTTGCATCACATAAATTTTGTGCCCTGAATGCGAAAGTCATTTTTAATAAGTAACTGAACCAAATTACCATGTTTCTGACACTTGTTTCAGTCCAGCCGTCTGCTTGTCTCAAATGAAAACTCCTCTTATGTCTTCCTCGTGTTTTACTCCTGCGCTAATGACCGTTTTGTTGTTTGTTGACAGATGCAGCCAATTAGTCAGGTGTGTGTGTGGGGAAAACATCAAGCCAAAACACATCACAACATATCACCTTCCCACGAGTGCTGATCTCCAGCTGTGTAAAGCTCCTTGTTTGCACCTTCAAATATCTGCAACCCCGTCTCTGCTCATTTGTATTTTTCATGTGGACTGAACGGAATGGGAGTCATGATTTTTGGACTCTCTCCTGTCCACTTGGCGAAGCACTCGTGTTTTTGTCGCCAGATCCTGTTAATTGGTGTATTTCACTGGTTTCGACGCAGCCAACAAGTCTAGAAGCTGTGTCCAGTTTTTAGCAGAAAGAAATGAGAGTCCTAGTGGGAGTAAGAGTCCAGTCATATGTTCCTTCACTGCCTGGTAACGCTTTTAAAAAGACTGCGAAGCGAGTGAAAGACTGAGCAGGAGCTCGTGTTTTATTTAATTCCATACAGGTTTCTTAAAGGCTCTTTAACATTATATTCCTGTAGCCGCGCTGGTGCCTCATTAGTGACTTGCACGGAGCACACATCACTTTGATCGCCACATTTTTACGCCCACCTCCCTAAAGAAATATGAGTGCTACACTAATTACCTCATGTCTATATTGATTACACCCACCTCCTCCAGTAGTCCCTCATCCCCCTGTCTTCGTTTTCTCCGCGCATATCGAGCCTGTCAGGAATCGGGAGGATAAAGTGTATGGGCTGGCACTAAATGTCAACGATTTTCAGATTATCTGAGGCAACAGAAAACATTCAACTGTGACTAATTGCAGCCGTAGCGCTGACAAAATAAATCTCTGTATTGTCATGCATGTCGACAGTATATTATTTTGTCTGTGCTGGTGCTATTTCAATAATCTTGCGCAATTATTCAAGCACTATAAAAAAGCAGAAATAAGTGGTTTGCATTGACTCGAGTAAAGACTGAGCAATATATGATCACAAGCCATAACATTTCAGTTAATGTTCCTGTTTACAACCCTCTCCACCTATCCTTTCACCTGCCTTGATGTAATCAAAGTTTATAGCAACCCACATTTCCTGTGGGCCTGAAGGTAATGGAATTGTTCTAAAAGGTCTTCTCCCTGGAAATCCTCCCTTTGCTCATCTCAATCAATCACACCAACCTCAGATGCCTATTTATATTTCAGCAAATACACGAGCCACAGGTTTTCTTTATTCATTTTCCATGTTTCCATTTCTCAGTTTTATGCAGATGACGCCCTGGTGTGTGTGACAGCCGACAGACTTGATTGACTGCTCTGTCAAATCTACTGCTGGGAGGCGTCAGCTGCTTTCAAGGTGCATGAGGATCAAGGGGAGCTCTTATTGACTGAGAACGCTTCCTGGAAATAAACGCTTCTCCCCCGAACACCCTGCTTCACATTCATACAGTCTCCCCTGGGAGCCTCCCAGCACACCCACAGTGTTCTGCTGTTGGCTACCGAGTAGCTCCACTAAACCCAGTAGGTGGTAACCGTTTACTGAAGTACAACATGTACTACAATTTCAAGGTACATTTGATTCCATTATATTTCAGAAAGAAATAATGTTTTTTCTCACTTCACTATCTATATTCGTTTTGATTGATTAAATTCCTGCTTCCACTTCTATCTAACAGTGATCCTTTTTTTCAGCTGCCTATTTAAGCATTCAGCATAGCTTATAGAAACTCTTCATGGGTCCTCCTCTTTTATTTGTGTTTCCATCAACTATGGACATCATCTTGCTTTTAAGTTGAAAACTGCTGCTTCCCTTTCCCTCAACAGCAAGTGCATAGGTAGCTGTAATTGCTATATCTATTGTTATTATATTATACCTATTGTTGTATAGGTAACAGCTTCCTCCCCGTGTAATTCCTGTTATCACAAGTATGTGCCCCAGTGTATCTACTACAAGACCAGATGTGTGTTATCTTAAATTTTTCTTTACTGGTATAAAAGTATGAAAAGTAAAAGCTATGTAAATTTAAAAAAAAATTAGCTTTTTAACATTTGGTTTCATTATGAAAAAGAGGGTTGTTCTTCTTTTGTAACCAAATAATTTTACTGCCAAAAACTAACCAAGCAGCAAGTGAGACCAAAGCTGAACAGCAAGAAAAATGATCTGAGTCCAACAATAAAAGAAATGTGGAATAAATAAATAAATAACAGCCCCACGTGGGAATGAAGCCAACCCCTTTGGCTGTAAATCATCTGATTTCTTCCACCATCTTTCCAGCATCCTTATGTTGACTTTTGTTGCTGTTCCAAAGTGAAACTCTCCTTCTATACATCTTTTTAGCAATGCAGTACCACCCTGATTAAATGAGTTCATAACTACTTAGTGATATCTCCAGCTGACGGAGCAGTCTGCCTAAAAGCTATATTCGTTTGATTGATATCATTTGATATAAATGGAGGACGTATCAAGCAGTTATTTTGAGCATCTTCCGTGCATTCACTGCAGTCTTAAACTTTATCCTGCCAGTTCTTGATTCTGTCGACTATCACATGGCACAGGATGGAGGTCCTGGACAATTTCCAGATTTAATGTCTGAAAACATCTTAAATTTACTGGCATGTAAACCGTAGATTATACTGTATCATCAAAAGTTGCTGAATGAGGTGGTTGAGACATCTGACTCAGACTCCTCCTAGATGAGGTATTTTGGGAGTGTCCTACACAGAAGTGACCGCTCTGTGAACCTGGGATGCGCTGCAGAGATTATGTCTCAGTGGATTTGGGAACACCTCAGTGTCCCCCTGAAAAAGCTGGAGGACATGGATGGTGAGGGAGTACTGGGTAACGACCAATGACCCGGATCTGAATAAATGGCAGAAAATGGATGGATGGACAATTGCATCAGCTGAGCTTGAAATAAGTTTCCTGCACACTTAGTTTTAATTGTTTTAGCAAGACCACTAGTGCAATAATATGACAAACACACAAAAAGTAAAGAGCCTGAGGTAAACAACATAAATTTACATACTAAACAGAAGGACAAAAAGATGCTGTGCAAACAGTTTTAGGTGGTAGTTAAGTGTGCAGTGCTGTTCTGTATATTATAAGAAGGCTATGAGGAGCACATAACAACAGGGAGGAGAAAAGATCACCAAAAAGGTGGAATATTTAAGAATCTGAAATGCTTCACATGGATAAATACATGTACATGTACACAGATCCGTAGGTAGTACGCTTGCTCACTGACCTGTCCTCATCATTTTGAAGCCCGTAGGCAATGATAAGCGAACAAATCTCACCTGCCATTGCATGACTTGTGCACCCTGAATCTCAAAGATGTTTTTAAAAAAATGACTCACACTATATATTCAATGGAAATGTTCGAATTTCACAAACCAGCTTTGCCAGCCATTTGACTGCAGTCGGTCATGGATGTGAAATTGCAGAGAAGAGCTGCCTCCCATCATCTGAGCGACGATTTTACAAGCAGTGAGAGGAGATGTTCACAGCGTATTTGCAGCCGTGGCAAGCAGCTGAAGACATGAATGATTTCACCAACTGTGCTAACCCAACTTAGTAAAATTTTGGAATACATTGACAGTTTGATGAATCCCTACTCTGTTGGATATATACTACCAGCAGCAGCTTTTTTTTTCTTTTCTTTTTTTTTTACCCTGAAGCAAAGTAAAGCAGAACAGCCACACACACATTCGTTGTTCTCCTTCTAACCAAACACGATGTGAGCACACTTATCATGCCTGCTTCAGAAACCCACCGTGTATGTTGAGCGGTTTGCTTGTCTGTCCAAACCTCAGAGGCAGCACTGATCTCGCTGGGAATTCTCGCACAACAGAGACAGAGGAGCTTTCAAAAGCCTCCTGAAAATAAGATATGTCCAAACCAATCGTGTATCGCACAAGAATATTTCCACAAAAGAAAAAAAGACAGCAGGACGAGGAAAGGATTCATAGCTCTTCAACAGCTAGGTTGTCTATCTGCCCCAGTGCTCAGTGCAGCCATGCAAACATTCATGACAAGCTGGTACATCTGCACTATGATCCTGCAAAAAACATGATATCTTGTTTAAAAAGTCTCATCTGTGCTTTCAGAATGATTGTCAGTGAGCTGCTTTTCTTTGTTAGGGCAAGTAAGAAGTTTAAAGTCGTGTTTTAAGTGGTGATTCATCTAAATTAGGGAATAGATTTTCTCACTTGCTACCTCTGCTGTTGCAGATATGGAGTGCGATGGAGAGCTACATGTATAGGAGAGGTAAATAGGTCATTCTTTGACTGCAGCTCTACAGGGACTACATGACTTATATATATATATACACAGTTGCTTCAGATCTGGTGACTGTGGAGACCATTTGAATACAATGAATCCATTGTCATGTTCAAGAAATTCTTTTGAGATGATTTGAGCTTTGTGACATGGTGTGTTATCCTGCTGGAAGCAGCAATCAGATCATGGGTACACTGTGGTCACAAAGGACATGGCTAGCGACAATACTCAGCAAGGCTGTGGTGTTTAAACAAAGCTCATTTGGTACTAAGGGGCTGAACACGTGCCAAGAAAATATCTCCCACACCATAACGCCATCAGCAGCTTGATTTTCTAAATAGGTGAAATTAAATGTTAAATTCCCTGCACTTACATAGTAGTTACAGAGCACTCTGACATCTTTCTTTAATCTGGTAGACCAAAAATTATTCAATAATTTAATACACAGAGATTTCTGAAGTGGTTACAAATTATATTTGGGAAAATAAATTAGGTTTATAATGTGTCAGCCCTGCAGTTAAATTGGGTTTGGCATTAAAAAAGAAAAAGTTGGTTAGATTTAGGGAAGGTTTCAAATGTGTCATAGCTTTTTAAATTGTGTTTTTTTTTAATACGTGTTCTCATTGTGGTTTTTCCACAACAGGCAGCTTAATTCTGCAAAAATAAAACTTCACTCGGTGTACCGGCAAAGCAACAAACAGCAGAGAGACACAGATAGCAACTCAACGATGAACACAGAAAATTTAGCCGTGGAAGAGACAGATATTTTCCACAGGTGTTGGCAGAACCCAAAACCAGAGCTAAATGAGCAGGGATATTAGATCTTCACCAGGTGGCCAAAAACTCAACAAGTAAATGAGCAGCTGCTGCTAGCGAGTTCACCACATCCACTTCAAAGGTCAAACTTGTTTCTGCTGCTCCAGAGTTGCCACTGAACCCATTATTGCAAGTTTCATGGTTGTAATCATGGTCGTAAACACTTGCAGTCTGAAAATGGAAAACAGCAGTTTGCATTGTGCATTGTTTCGTAATATTACTTCCACTTTATAAGTTTTTAGCATTTAAAGGACTTGGTCCTTTTAAAACTGTTGGTTTTGGTAACTTGATCACAAAACTGCTGTTGTTTTTTTGTTTTTTTAGGGTGTGGATTTTAAGGTTAAATGACGATTGGCATTTGTCTTTAAAATTTAGTTCTATCTCATTATTTATTTGAAGGTAAACTATGTTGCTCCTGTAACATATTTTATTAAAATTAACCACTGTTAGGTTGTTTGGCTTTGTCGCAAGCTGCAAGCTTTGTGTCATGTTGCATTATAGTTTTTTGTGTTGGAAAAGTAAATATATATGTATGAAATTACAGTTAGATTTGCATCACAGTGGAAGCAGAAGTCTCCAAATCTCTCTGATTCAAACCAGACTCCACTACAGGTACAATAGCTTGTCACTGGGGCGCACTTCTCTAAAACACTCTTATTTATACCCCCATGGTTTGTACCTCACAGAGACCATTCCTGAACCTCTGGTCACAATTTCTGTGTACGTTAATGGAACAGTACAAAAAAACATTTTTAAAAGGATGCAGAATTGAATGTTACCTGTTATTTTGGTGTATATTTGAGCTTGAACTCTGGGAGACATCTGCAGTACCGAGAGAAAACCCACCAGGCACAGAGAGAACCGGCTACAAAATGAAACTTGTCATAATGATGTAAAGGAAACACTGAACCGTAGAATCTAAGCTCAAACTGCACATATGCCATCTCCTGCTACTTCACCTCAAAATCTAGACAAATTGCTGCCAACGTGTGCCTTTAGCTTTTTCTGCATAGTTACCTTGATTTCCACTAATTAGTGATTTCTAGAAGTGTAAGTGAGAAAAAAGAATTATAATTTGAGCAAGTGCACCCTTGAGGACTTTACAGAGGAAAGCCTGGATATATAACAGTCCTAACCTAAGTATTTACAGTGCCATTATTATATTACCCGTAGTTGAATAAGTCCAGAGGATGAAATTTGCCATGAGGAAAGCTCCACTCAGTCTGATATGACAGGGCGTGTGTCATGAAAAACAAACTACACTAAAAAGCTCTTTTTGCCCATTAGTTACCAAAGTGCAAAGGCTCAAGTGACATATTTAGCACTGTTATATTTGTTAAAGAGTAACAGCCATTTAAAAGGGGGCACTGCCATGGCTTTTGCACTCACTGACAGGATTATAAATGATTTCAGCCTCGATGTTTTGCAGTCCTTCACTCCTGACCTCCAATGGCTCCCTTGTCATTCGCTAGCATCTGGCCCACTTGCTTCCCCCCACGAGAGCGAGCATGTCGGGGCAGACAAGTGTGCCTCCCTATGGGCCCAGATGATGAGACAGTGCATTTACATTAGCCTAGTGAAGCAGGAGCGGTGGCACAATGCCAGCACTGAGGCACAGACCTTACAGCAGAGCATCTGGTACATTTGCATTATTGTCAGGAGTGGACTGGCCTGACTGCAGACAGACTCATAGACGACACTCAGGCAGAGAGGCAGACAAACTGGCACACAGTCAGATCATAAAGTCAGATAAACAATCATATTCAGACAGTTAATTAGCCATTACTCATTCAGCCAAACCAGCCAAAGAGGGAGATAGACTCCTGGCCTGTATCTCAGCCAGTTATTACCAGGGAGTGGAACTAGAATGGAGAAAAGACGCCTTCATTTATGGGATTCTGGCCTCCAGTCACTTGGATGGTAGGTTGCTATGTCCACAGGGAAATTAGGATGGCGAGAGAGTCGCTGAGTGTCGAAATTATCTTGGACACAAACTGTAATCTTCCTCCTAACCATGAATTTTCTTGGAATTTCAGCACAACTTTCAATAAAGATTCAAATGGAGGGGGCTGAAAATGGCACATTAGAGTGGCACTTTGAAAAAGGCACTTAGGTGCACCAAATGTAAATTTCCATTAGCTGGAAGGTGGATGGACACATTAATGGCAGTGAGGGCAGCAACGTTTTCAGAAGGGTTGCATTACACCGAGATTTGGTGTAACAGAGAGGGGAAAACTGCTGTTCTTTAGCTGAATTGGGTTAAAATTCATTGTGCACTAGAGCTGAAATATGCAATAAAAGTAGTTGCAAGAGGCTTTTTTTTTTTTTTTAATAAAATAAAAGCTGCCCAAGCAGCAAAACAGAAAAAAAAAATCCATAGAACAGAAAAGGAACAATCATTGTGGGTGATGATAAGAAAGGTTTCCCAGCCTTTACATCACAAGTTAGGGCCTGTGTACTTTCCCAACACAGTTTGTTTCATATTAAGACTTTTACCTTTACATAAAAGGAATTGTTGTCAAGCATTAATAGCCCGAATTTGTATGCTTAAAATAGACAATACATAAATGCAAAACTCATTTGGTAAGAGATATAGAATAATACAAAATCCATAGCTTTAACAAATATTATTTTCCTCATCATTATTTCATTCTTCAGTTCCTCCCGTGTCCTGTTTTCTCTGGAACTTCATTCTTTGTCTTGCTTTCAATTTATTTCTGTTATATTTTGAAGGTTATTTTCTTGGGTGGCTTTCACTAACCTCCTTTGTTACCTGGGTTCACGTGTGCTTGGTTAGTCTCCCTGTCTGTATGTTTGTGTGGAACACAATACTAATGCTGAGAGCTAATCTTACACATCAGGTATTCATCATATGAAGGATAAATGTGCTTTATTTGAAGGCAATTTCCCTCATGTCCTCATTAAGTTAATGCAATAAGTAGAAATGAACAGTAAAGTTTGTTTTAGTGGTCTTATGCAAAAGTCCTTGGACACACTTTTATGTTTCATTTAAAATAAATTGTGACAACTTTCCAAATCATTAGCTGCTTTAGCTGCTTTTATGTCTACCAATCATGCTTTAGTTTGATCAGGAATTCATCTCTGTTATAACAAATCTTTCAGAGCCACATTTCAATGTGAAACTCATGTTTTGAGAAATCAAAATATGGAAAATTGTCATAACACGTGTCTCAACATGTGAAACTTGAACAAAGTTAATATAAAAGTGGGACACCTGGCTACCCTATCGCCCTCATACAGTCCAGCTTCCTGAGTTTCCAGAGTGCTATCCCCTCTTCTGTTTCAGTTCTTATCTGAACGTGGGTCGACTTTGTGAAACTTTATTGCCATTGTGACAGAAAGAAGAATTTTTTTAAAAGGAAACCTTACAATTGATATGTCCAATTTTACTGAGATACAAATACCAACACAATTCATCTCTTATAGACATCGGCATGTCTATAAGAGGCATGTACATAGTCTAATATTATAACATTTGACAATGCAATCACAATATAGCTACAACATAGGAATCGCAAAATTGTATTTGTAGTTTATATGTCTGTTCGCAAATCCAGAAGCTACGTCTTGAGATGAAATTGTGGAGTACAATGCATATGTAAATACTAAAAAACAAACAGGAAGACCACAGAGAAGGTTTGTGGATATAGTAGAGGAGGACATGCAGACTATTAGTGTAACAAAACAGGAGGCTAGGGATAAATTGAGATGGAAGCAAATGATTTGCTCTGACTAGCCCTAAAAGGATGAGCAGAAAGCAGAAGATATGAAAAACAGTACTGAGCAACCTAAACATTATAGCTCCAGATGCTTCTCAGCCATGGAAACGCATGCCACGAAGCTCCCAGCACACAGCTGATGTTGATGCTAGGAGAGGTTTGAACCTCTGCAAAGTGTTGGTAACTTTTACGCACTGTGTGCCTCTGTCATTTATTTAAGATTCATTGCCTTTTTACTTTCACTCATTAGTTGGATGTTGGCACACACAGACACACACACAGACACAGATCGATTACATAAGTTCTTTATCTAACAACAAAACAAATTTCCTTGCGAGGATAAAAGAGTAAAAATATCTCCTGATTCATCACCAGGACGTTGCTTTAATTGTTGGTGAAGTTATACTGTGAGTGCTTGTCTGCTCGTCTCCCCTCCAATAGAGGCACACAACAAAGCCAGACCTGTACAAAGCACCAGGTCTTCATCCGTGGCCCAGTCACCCCTGAAACTAGATTCCCTCTTCCATCATGCCTGAGGGAGCAATTTAATTAAAGGCTAGCTCAGAGCAAAGGACACCCATCACCCTATTCTTGATGTTTCCACAGTCAACAAATATGGAAAACAAACAATCCCCCAGTGGACGATGTCCTGGCCTAGCTACACCAACTGTAAATACACACAAAGTGAACAGATTGTCATGTAATGACAGCAGTTTACTGGGTAAAGGGGTAGGATTAAGTATTATTTGGTCTTTATTTTCATTTGAATGGCCCTAATGATTGACGTTATTTAATTAAATTCAGTCCTGGAAATCTCTTTTCTAATTTACCTGCATGCCATCATGAATGGGCTTCATTTTTTGGCCCATCTGGTAATATAATTCATTAATTTCCCTCCTAATGGCCTGTCAGCTATCATTATCATGTTAACAAAGTGTTTGTTACAGAAAGAGCTAGACCCCCATTCATGCAAAAATGAAAGGGGTCAAACTGTTTAAGTTTCAGCTGATCAGGTTTTTGGCAACGTTTCGGTCATTTACTTGTAGTAGCTTTCCGATTTACATGTCAAAGTCTGCATATGAAAAAAAGAAAAAATAACAGTTATAGGAGTCACAAAACTTGTGACAGTGTTGTTCCTCTCTCGCCCACCCTTCACTTCTGCTTGAGGCTAGTAGTTGTCAGCAACATCAGCCAGCGTCTGTAAATCTGTGACTGAACTCCTGGCAGTTGGTTGAGCTGCACCGAGGATGTGTAGGGAGGCTATGACAATAAAAAGGAATAAATATAAGAGAAAAAGAAGCACAACACTTGTTCTGATAAGAACTAACTCAGTGAGAGTGAGAGAGAGAGCTCACACCTTGACTAACTGGATTTGACTCGCCTCAAGAGCTTGTAAATAGTTCACCGTAAATAAACTCACTTAAAATGACTTGAGTCCAGCCTGCACATTGGTTATGATATAAGGTGTGCTTCACATGACTGGTAACCATTTCTGAGGGACTTTTTTAAATATTGTGCCACAGTATGAAAAGCAATTTTACATATAACCATAAACATAATTAGTAGACCTAAATCCTTTTAACAATGGCTGGGTTCCATAATTAGTAAATATGTTCCCTCCAAACTTCAAGTCAATTGTATTTACAGCATATAGCACATTTAAAAAAACCAAAAAAAACAACCCTCACACACACTGAGGTTTCTGAAAACCTGGTGTCAAAACGTAAAACTCATGCCAACATAATAAAACTGTAAACCAAACAAAGAAAATCATTATAAAAATGTAACCGAATAAGAGAAATACTTGGATAAACCTGAAAAAGGAATTAAAAATAAAAGCATACATAAATGGATTTTTTTTTCTAAACATTTAGGGGGGAAAAACTAATAAAATGCTCACATTGAAAATCACGAGACACAGACTTGACTAACAGCAAGTGGGGGGGGGGGGGAAGGGTATGTCAGTTGTCAGGTTTTTACATTGAATGGCAGACTGTTCCAGAGCCTGGGGGCAATAACAGCAGAGCCAGTTTGCCTTTAGCTTTTCGGCAAGAAGGGGGGCCACTGAGAGAAGTCTTTGGCAGGGTGACCTCTGTGACCTGGAGGCAAAATATGGAGTTAAATGATCTGTGATATATTGTGCAACTGATCCATCGAGGGCTTTTAAACTGGCTTTAAACTGGCTTTAACTTAGCAATGGTTTTCAAAGACATTGCTGACTTCAATAAAACCATGAAAACAGAAGGATTTCTGCAGTTTGGACACATGTGGATGAAGCACCAAGTGTTTTAGAATAAAGCATTGTAGAGTTTGATGGACTAAATAAAATAATTTCAGTTTTGCTGTTATTGGCAGGTAAGTGAGTGTAACCAGGAGTGATACTGAATATTGTGTATCTGAAAGACAGAGCTGAGGGGGTAACATGTGTAATTACAATGCAGTTTTATTCAAAGTTCAGATTTAGATTATTGGCTTTCATTTGGCCACCTGGAATATGGGACCAAGAGCAGTGACACAAAATTAAAATGGTGCAATTGGAAAAATCCCAAAATTATGAGCTGCAAGAAATGCAACTTAATGCAGAGAGAAGCTGCAGTTGGCTCTTCTGTACACATGGGACCTACAGTATTGGAATTCTCCCTTACAGTATGGGGGGGGGGGGGGGGGGGGGGGGGAGTCTTGAGCCACCTATCATGTAAAGATAGATCTATCTATCTATATCTATATATAGTGAGGAAAATCAGAAATAGGTGCAGCGATTTACTTAAACGTATGCAAACATACAAAACTAGTGTATGAGGCAAAAACAACGTTTGTCCGACAAATTCGAAAGTCCATATTTGGTCTGACCACTTGTCTTCTTCAAAACAACCTGAACTCTCTTAGAGTAGCTTTCTTGTTGTCTGTGAAGATTCTCAGTCATCCAGGTCATCATAGTCTAAGGAGCTTAGAAAGAAAAGCGTCTGGACTTCTTTGAGTTGCTTGAAGACGTTTCACCTCTCATCCGAGAAGCTTCTTCAGTTCTAAGGTCAAAAGGTGGAGAGTCCCAGATTTAAAGCCAGTGGGAGTTTCCCCCCAAAGAGGGACAAAGGACCCCTGATGATCCTCTACCTAATCACATGAGCCAAGGGAACTCAAAACTGGATTATAGATGGCAGACAGTTGGTGTCGTAAACCACCGTCTCTGTTCAAAGATGGTCGCTCACAGTGGACATAGATGGCTTCTTTCACTCCTCTTTCAAACCATCTGTCCTCTCTGTCCAAAATGTGAACGTTGGCATCTTCGAAAGAGTGACCTTTATCTTTTAGATGCAGATGGACTGCTGAGTCTTGTCCCGTGGAAGTGGCTCTTCTATGTTGTGCCATGCACTTGTGAAGTGGCTGTTTGGTCTCTCCAATGTAGAGGTCTGGGCATTCCTCGCTGCACTGTACAGCGCCGGCCGCGTGAAAAGCAACGACGGCGATCCAGTTTAGGAGGCCGTCCACAACGCCAATGAAGTCCAGTCAGCAGCCTGGAAGGTGGCTGGCGATGTTGAGGTACCGGACGTGGACCGGACTGGACCAGGCGAGGCAGGTGGCTGGAGAGCTAAACGAGTCCCATGAAAAATGCGCCCGTAGTCGGGGGAACACTATGGAACACAGAACAGAACCCAGAAGCGCAACTCTGACAAAGAAACCAAAAGACTAGAAATGATAAATAAAGGCAAAAATCAAAGTACAATAATAATGAAAACTCAAAACTCTGGGTCAATGACTCAGGCACCCCAACAGTAGTATCTCTCTTTTGAAATCCTCTGACCAGGATTTGAAACAAAAAATTTGGAGTTATCAGTCCTTGTATACTTTGGCATACCTCAGCTTGTTTCCTTTCCTTATGAATGGCCGCCTGACAGCCGGCCTTCCACGGAGACCATTTCTGATGAGGCTTCAGCGAACAGTAGATGGATCAACTGAAGGTTCCAGAGTCATCTCTCAGGTCAGGTCAGGTCTGTCAGAGATTTATTGATTTTTATTTATTTATATTTTGATGGACGTGACTTTCAGATACTGTTCTTCCACTGTAAATTGTTTTTTGGGCCTGCTACTTCTTCTTTTGTCCTCCACTTGTCCAGTTACCTCAGTTTTTAAAGAGAACTACACATAATCCCAAAGCAAAAGGGATATAATAGTTAAAAAGAAGATGAAAATATTCTTTAAGGATAATAATAATAATGTTGATTCAACAATCCAATTATTTAGCACATGCTTATACATATTATTACATGCATTTTTCCCACACCTTTTTTATTCTGTAGAATAAAAACGGTGTGGGAAAAAATGCATTGAAAACAAAAACACCCACCAACAGCATAATGCAGTTCAGCAGTATAACAAGTCACATCATCCAAGATCAGCTGAATCCCCATCACAGCATTTTTGAAGGTTCTGCTCAGATCTAGCGAGGAGAGTCTTTTAAAGTCACGACAGAATGCATGTTATTTATAGCAAATGTGAAAAAACATTCAAAGCGATTCATGTAGTCCTTTAAATCCTCCCTGTGTCTTTATTCTCCTGGTCAAACATGCAGCTATTATCTCAGTGGGATGTTGGATGAAAATAAGAATTCCCTATTTTTAGTGTGATATGATAAGTACCTTGTGAATGCATCTCCCATCTCTCCCGCTCTTGTATGCACTGTTGCTCATTCGCCCCAAATGGGGCAGTGTGCCTGCATTAAAACACGCCTGCTCATCATTTGTCACTGGGCCCAAGGGTAATGAACGGGGTGAATTGGATGTACTCTCTAATTATGGAAAGGACAAAAAGCCAGTATGATTCTCTTGTCAAAGTCCCCCTCCTGCAGCACCGTGGGGAGCAGCTTTCACTCATAAATCAGAGGCGGGATTCAGATCTGCATCGGATTAGAGACAACATAAAAGGGAGAAATATAGTGCAGACGTGGGCGACAGACAATCAGACATGGCATGGCCTATGGCAAGTAATAACTAGGCGACTGAGCATGCCCGCACATTGAAGAAGGCAAACACCTGCCAATCAGCATCCTTCATTGTCCGCATACTCAGCAGCATTACAACTACCATCATCATCATCATCATCATCGTGCTGGCCCTGACAATCAGATTTTGCAGCGTCATAACCTCAGTACTCCAGGGATCATTGCAGTCGATCAACATGCTCCAGCTGCTGCTGGCATGCTAGATTGCTTGCGGTGGTGATTACATTTTAAATTTGTATGGCTTCTCATGGTCTGATGGTGATGGTAAGAGTATATAGAGCCGAAGCGCCCACACAGCAGAGATCTGCACTGGCCCCTCATGAATACTCAGTGGAACTTGTTTTAAAAGAGAGCACAGTTAGAGTTCACAGAAACCAGACTTTTTATAGCACGCAGGGGGGAAAAACCAGTTACTACTTTAACGAGAGCAGCTGCAACAACTGACTTCTCTGTTTCTGGCTTTATAACAGTTTCTACAAACTCACAGTGGAGGTTTGATCCTTTTATCTTACAACAGATTCATGTATAATGTAAAAGCACCAGCATAACATCCAAGCTGTAGTAATCCTGGTCGTGGCATTTCCACAAAAATAAATCCGTTCATTTAAATCCTTTGGAGAAGTATTAAATGCCACAATAGGCTGCACTAATAATGAAGATACAGAAGAATTCATTAAATCCATCTCTGTAAAGATGGATCGAGCAAAGCTTCCTCGTGTTCATATTATGCTGCAAATTTTCATTATTTTCCAGCTTTCAGTTTGAGGCATCACTCTCCTCTCGGGACTGTAGATAAAACCCGACTCGGGGGGGAAATTAAAGTGAAGGTGTTGCACAGACGTCCTGCTTGCTTCTACGTGCTTGTGTAGACTTTTGTAACACTTTTGTCTGGTTTCCCAAGAGGGAATATGAGCACAAAAAATCAGACCGTGTTGTCTTTTAATCCCCTGGAAGTTGAAGTCAAATGTCTGTGGACGTTGTTATGGGGCGTTACAGTTTTACGTCACAAATATGATTGGGATTTTAAAATTCACGACATCAGCAGCAGCAGTGGAAAAACAGCCGCGGAGTAAATAATTTGTGCTCCTGAGAATGCTTTGTCGATTTGCCAAATTGCCCACGTTTCCCCAAATATCCCCGCTAAAGCTCAGAGATATGCATGCCCTCTAACCACGCAGCAATCGGTGCACTCTTCGAAAACAGACTTTCTGTGAAAGTCCTGTTCTCATATGCTGTTTTTGTTATTGTTGTTATTGTTCAGCCTTCCAACCTTTCGCTGTTTTATTGCACATTTTCCCCCAGTGACTCAGATGGCAACACTGATGTGAGTTATTGCTTCTGGGAAGTCTCTCTTGGCTCTCCCTTGGGGATCTTTTTTTCATAAGCAGATTATACACAATCACTAGCAAATGGGGGTGAAACATGCAGCCACTCCTCTCTATATTTAATGCTGTCATATTGTCATATGTGGTGCTTCGTGCAGAATGGAATTGCTGGAAAGCTGCTTAAAGCTGGTTATAATCTGCATATATATATATTTTTTACCTGAGCAAAGATTAAAACTATAAACAAAATGAGCCAACAAGTGCTGCCCGTGTTACTAAAACCTTACATGTCTTCTTCATCTGTGCCATTGAACTATTTTGCTGCTCAAAACATATTACAAAAACATTATTCAGCCACTCTGTTGCTCTGGTTGACATCTTCCTTTATTCCAGTAAACAAAGATGTAATTTATGCTGAGTCATGAATTGTAATTGAGTTGTTTTATGCCAAAGCCACACCGCTGGTTTTTTATGGAAGTGACAACCTCTGAGGCCAAACATTTAATAATTTAATAATAATAACCTTTATGTCCCTAACGTTTTCTAAGGCAGAGTTAAAAGGTGCTTCAAAACAGTGACCAAAAAGTGGATTAAGTGCCAAACATATACATCACTAAGATATATGCATAACAAGTTGTAATAATATGAGGAAATGATAGATTTTAATGTGTTCAGCTACAGAGGAGCATGGCAATGTTATATCGAGTCAAAAGGCACTTGTGAAATGCTGGTTAAAACTGAGATGTTAATCAAAGATGTAAAACTCCGATTGCTTCGGATCAGTTACTTACTGAGCAGCACCGTTAGAAATATGATCAGGACCAAGAACAAGGACTTGAACATTATTTGAGTTCAGGTACATAAGAAATAGCGTGAGGCAGAAATGCTGTGAACCCAGATTTTCTTCCAGACTGGCTAAGTTATACAACTGGCAGTAAATGGATAACAGTGCTAGAACACTTTACATGGGCAAGGGGCGCCAGACAGAAACTGAACAAGATCGGTCCAGTGACTGAGATCTGTGGGAAACCACGAGCATGAGGACATTTTGTGGAGTAAAATTGTAAATGGTGACTATGCTGTGTGATAATATGAAAACCTGTAGATCATCTACTTAGGCTAACCCTGTTTTCAAAGTGCTGTATGAGCCAAAAACATCCTCAAAGGTAGGCAATACTTTCTCTTTAATACAACTGTACATGAGGGGAATTTAAAAAATAATTCACCGAGGCCTCATCTCAACTAATTTGGATCACTGAACTGGAAATCTCAGCTGCAATTTGTCCTGTCTTTGTTTTTTTTACTAACAACTCTTCCAGGAAGCCCATACTCTAGTTATGGTGAGTGAAAATCTAGTGTTGCGTTTTACCTGATATTGGTTAACCAGTCTGTGTGCATTTATACCTGTACAGTATATATATACACCTTGCTAATCATGCTTTAGATCAGTCCAAAAAACCAAAGGTGACCACGTCCATCTTTTCCAGAGTATATACGCCACACAACTTAAGCAGTTAAGCAATGACTCTTAAGTCAATGACTTAACTGAAATCTCCACTTTATTAGCTGGCAGACTTAACAAACAAAGGCAGAGCAGAGCTGGAACAGAATGACTAAAAAACTAGTCTTGGCAGACCCACAAACAGGAGTACACACAATATGAGAGGAGATCACCACAACAAACAGAAGAAAACTTAGAGCTTAAATGTACACATAAGGAAATCAGGAGATGGAACACACAAGTGAACAGAGGTGAACTAAATCTGACTAATGACACATGGGAAGCAAAAGTGAACATACACAAACACGATAGGGGACTAACAAAATAAAGCAGGCAGCAACGCATAGAGACTCAGGTGAGGCTGACGCTGGGACTGGGGAATAATCAGACATGGAGACATGATAGATGGAGAAAACCAAAGAACAAAACAGACGTCAAAAGGAGACGCTGAAGACAGAACACAGAGACGAGACACGAAAAAGAGAAGATATATGAACGCAACCAAGAACCAAAAACTAGAAATTTAAGTTACAAAACTCAGAGGTTCTCAAAAAGTGAACATAAGTATTTCATAATCCTACAGAATGAATAAAACAAATTATTGACCCGGGATTGTGACGAGGGCATGGAAATAGAAAAAAAGTACTTTAATAAACAGATGACATTTTTAAAACAAGCATATGATATATATTACATTTTATTTTCTGCCAAAATATATTCTGCCTGCCTGGATTTTGACCTCTTTTGAGAATTCTGTTGCTTCTAGTCTTTTAAGATCAAGACATAAGCAAAACTTGTCTTCTTTGGCTTGTGAGGCCAGTCAGTAATATAACACATATAAAAACATCCTCTGAGCTGTAGCACTTGCAGCACTCCATGCCAATAAGATTAGGAGGGGTTGAGTGCAGATAAGTGAGGGAGGGCGGTCCAAGATCTGACACAACAACTTGCAGTCACAGAAGAAAGAATGGCAGACGACAAGATGAGACCTTGTTTATTGCTGGCAACTTTTGTAAAGATCTAATCAAAAGATGTTTTTCTGTGTCATTTGGCTCAACTGTCTCATTTTAACCCCATTCAGTTTTATTTCTATAACACGTTTAATGCACGCATAAAAAAACTAAACTAAATAAATAGAATGTCAAAAAAGTGTAGCACAAGTCAAAACACCAAAGTAAACAATTGGAAATAAACAAAACAATCACAAACAACAAAATGTGGAATATGTCTTGGTGTCAAGGCAAAAAATTATGGGGCACCTAAAGTAAAAGCCAAAAAGTATCTTGAGGTTTATTTTGAAAATGACGGCTGTGTCCTTTAGATTCTGAGTAGGGCTGCAGAAGAGGTCAGCTTACAGGGTTTGAGGAATGTGCTAGCTAGAACTAGTTAGGCTGGTAATTTAATTGGCTCCAACCAGAGAATTTATTTTTAAAAATCTGTTATTTTTTCTTTGTCAACTTGAATTAGAAATGGTTTAACATTTGCAATATTCTTTTTCTAA
Organism: Aulonocara sp. 'chitande type north' Nkhata Bay; assembly: GCF_057382095.1. Taxonomy (NCBI): domain Eukaryota; kingdom Metazoa; phylum Chordata; class Actinopteri; order Cichliformes; family Cichlidae; genus Aulonocara; species Aulonocara sp. 'chitande type north' Nkhata Bay. Next base: position 10,979,995 of record NC_141361.1, read on the forward strand.
ACTGACTTTTGTTCTGTTTCTTATTCAAATGTTCAGTGATTAAAGATGAACCTCAGATATTATGATCTCTGCTTTGTGTTGATTTAACTTTCAGAAGTAGCATGACATCCATACACTTATGTAATTAGCAAATAATCTATATCTAAAAAAAAAAATCATCAGAGTATGCAGTAGGTTTTTTTTATGTCTTTAATATATTTTTTTCCTTTTTTAAATGGTAAGTTTTCCAACATTATATGTTAATGAAAATAAGACATGCTAAGTTGCATAAATGTTCAATAGATGATAAAATAAAAGCATAAATGTGTATTTTAGACATTTCACCATTATTCTAAAAGATGTGATAGAAAATATCAAAGCAGGTCCATGAATCTCTCTGTTTCTCTACTTTATTGGTATATCCTGAAAATATAACTAGCTGTTAACAAGATTGTTTTCAAAGGCATCCTAGAGTCCAGAGAATCTTAAAACAAATTGATCTATAATTGCTAAGAATAATATGGTTCTCCCGGCACAGTCTGTAGAGCATGGAGGTGATACTGGGAAATAGGCAGGAGTGTGGAAATGCATGAGTCCACCAGCAGGACCGGTGTCTGCTCCTTTGTGTGCAGGGAAATGAGAGGAATACAGCCAAAGTCTCACAACATTACTTCCAGTGGGTTATGTGTATGTTTCTGACCAAACTGTTAGAAACCAACTCCATAAGGCTGGTATCAGGGCCCAATATCCTTCAGTGGTACCTGTGCTTATACACCAGCGCTGTGCAGCTCAATTGGCATTCACCAGAGAACAACAGGACTGGCAGGTTCACTACTGCTACCCTATTCTTCTCATAGATGTTGCAGGTAATATAATGTTTTCCATGGTGTCTCCAGGCCACCCATTCTGGTGTTTTCTGGTGAATTCCAGGCACACTGCAAGGTGCTGGGCTGTAAGCACAGGTCCTGCTTAAGGGGGTCATGTCCTCATTAAAGCCTCTGAGTATCCCACTGGAGGTTATTTTGTAGGCATCCAGCAGTGCTCCTAGTGTTCCTCCTCAAACAAAAGACTTGATCTAATACCTGTCCAGTTGTCACTTTAATTTGAATCAAAGCAGGTAAAACTGATTGATGATGCTTGTTGGTTTCTAATAGGACAGACCAATTTCCCTAAAGTTTAACAGAATTAGATTTCTACTGGGATGATCAACTGCTTCTTTATGTTTTTAACAGTGTATCATTCCTGCAGACACGCTCCATTCATTAATGCTCGTTGTCAGTTCACTGGATTACTGTACTACAGATTCAATTTGATATGATATTGATGTAAAAGTATTTAGTTTTAGGTTATTTATTGGTTTCAGTGTGGTGGCATTTTACACCTAGCTTTCAACAAATTTTAAAAATAAGAGAAAATTAAGTAAAATCAATTATATTTTTAAAAAGTGTGGAAAACTCAAAAACAATGAAAAGGAAATAAAGATTTTAACTGTTTTTAAATCTGTGTTCTGATGCGCTGAATGGAGAAGAGGAAGGATTCATTTACTTAAATACAGCTTTACAGGTTAAAGCAGTTCAGCAACAATGGTGGGTAAAAGTAAAAAGTGTCCTTCACGATTATAGAAATGGGCTCTTTTTGAGTTTTTCATATCCTATTGCTGGTGCAGTAATGTGTGCAGCTTATGGTTGGATGTGATGGAGTAGTTTAATAAGTAACACCGCCTTAAGAGTCTAATTTCTTAAGGAAGGACGTGATGAATGGGATTCTTTGCAGACTGGAGTACAATCTACAAAGAATCTCTAGTCTACAGTGGAAGTATGAGGAGATCTAAAAACTGAAATACTCGAGTACAGTGTAGTTTGAACATAAACACAGCGCACGAATGAACATGTGGTTTCACCACTGAGTGACAGACATTCAGGGAGTTGTGCCAGATAACGTCTGCACTGTAAAGCCATAACTTCTCTTGTCTTTATAATCCATCCCATGGATAATGCAGCAGACGTCAAAAGATGACAGAGTGGGCTCACTGTACTCTAGTTTAATTGCGCAGATTTACATCAAATATGCCTCAGCAGGAAATAACGTTTAGCAAATAGGTCTTATCACTCTTTTGCAGTAGTCTGTTTAATTAAAAACGCTGCGCCTCCACTCACCGGCTCCTAAAGAACTCGGGGGGCATTAAGACCCAGCAGAGGTACAACAGTGAACATCTGTCGCGGTCTCCTCTGTATGAATTGCGCTTGGGCTCCAGTCTGAAGACACACGGGCAGAGGCAGGCGGGCTGGTACAGCGCGGACGGACTGGAGTGCATTCGGGAGGCGAGCAGATGACGCTGGACCATGAGTGAAAGTGGAGCCTTACGCACTGAACCGCAGCGATAAGACAGCGCGCCGCAAAATGAAGACACCTATGGTAAAGGGTTTTGCCATGTAACCCCGCAGTCAAACTGTTTGTGCTCGCTTTTAAATCCAGCATTGTTCCGTCAAGTGCGCTATAATCGACATAACGCCGCTGTGGCGTACAGTGTCGGATCAAAAGATTAGGATCAGAACAATGGGCGTCCAGCTGTGCGCTCTGTTTGGCACTAAAGCTCCACTACAGCACAGCGCGCTGGATGCTTGATTTGTCTCCGTTTAATACGGATACACTGTAGAAAGTGAACAATATCCGTGTTGCTTTAATATTAACTGATAAGCATTAATTCTAAACTATTTTTTTAAAGAAATAAAGAAAAGAAAACAAATTGAAAGTGCCGTGAGCTGCTCATCCTGTTCATGTACGATTGGCATGAATTCACATAGGTGATTTATTTTTCTTTTTTATTAGAACTTTTACTTAAAATCTGTTGGTGTCCTCTGAGGTGTGGCACCTACTGTAAATTACAGTACACATGTGCTCCTCAACGCACCTGATGATTAATATTAATGCATGCAAACTAAGTAAAGAAGATAATTAACAGCCTGACAGCGTCATAAACATTAGCTGTGCCCTTATCATAGTTCGATAAAAGCTGTTTTTAAGTTTTTGGTCGCACGTGACATGCATTACAGGAAGTTGGGCTTTTACTGACAAACCAGCGCCTGCTGCTGCCGCTCATCTTGCATGAAGTCCGTAGGTGCAGGTTAAACTCAGTCCGGTGGAACTCGGCTAATTTGCCCGCATCTGCTTGTGTCTTTGTGTCAGCGCCATGGGGTAGCCGTGCTTCTCGTGCTTCTCCTGTGCGCCAGCTTGTTCCTCGTGTACAACGGCAGCTTCAACGGCGCTTCCAGAGACGCCAACGACACGCGCATCAGGCAGCATGAACAGCTGCGGCGGCCCACCGAAGCCTCCGTCGGGGTCGCCAAGCCTCACCCCCCGATCCTCCAGGGATACAACAGCATCATCGACCATAAGGTAAACAGATGTGGCTGAGTGCGTGTCTCATAACGCAGAGAACGGGCGCGTGGTTCGCTTTAACACGTGGTGAATGCCCAGCAGAGTAGGCATCAAAGCTTTTGAAAGTTTTACTTTTCTCCAAACCCCTTTTTTCGGCACTGAATCTTTCCCAGCCTGAGCCGCACTCACGCAAATTTCCTCTTGTCCTGACGACCAGTAGCTGTCTTTAGAGAGAGAGAGAAAGAGAGAGAGAGAGCATCCTCTCTGTCATTTATCACAATTTTCTCCGGCGCTGCGTTGCGCCACATTCAATACCCACCTGTCGTTACTAATAACAGCTTAGGCTACAAATGAAATCCTCGACTGCATTCTTAAGCTCTAATTGATAAGCCCAGGAGACCCGCAGCTAGGTGAACTCTGACGTCATTGTGGGGTTGTATTGACTGCCATCTGTTTACCAAGCCAGGAGAAAACAATCAATGAGAGTACCGGGGAGCGAAGCCTCTGCAAGTAAAGCAGACCCATTCACCTTGTGAAGGCGTTTTCAGTAAGCGTGCAGGCACAGCGTACTACCATGCAGGCGGTTTGGCTGGTGGGCTCTCGCGACTGTCTGAAACAGCTGGATTTAAGAATGACAAATTTGGAGAAACGTTCTGGCCACAATCATTCATTCAGATGTGCAGGAGCAAAACACCAATATGATTTGTGGCTATTTGTAGTTGCTGTTTCTTTAAGTCTTCTTTAATCGCTTTGAGTTGCTGTTCTCATTTTGTATCCCTCTACTGTCATATGCCTTATTACTCTTATTACTTATTACTTCTTTTTTTTTAGCCGTGATTTCCTTTTTTTCTTTACTTCCCTCGCATTTTGCATCGATCTGTGCTCATTTTATGTCCATATAGGCTTTTTGCATCCCTTCACTAGTAGTCATTTTTTTATTGCTCTAGTGCAATTTAGGCTCCACTCATTATCATTTCACATCTCTCTGTAGTAGTCCTCTTTTTCAACTGAATTTTATCTTTTAGTCTCTTTTGCACTGCTTTACATTGATTTTTAGCTATTTTCTTTCACTTTTGAGTCATTTTGTGTCTCTTCTATCATTTTTGCATCCCTGAAATAGAATTTTACCTGTTTAATTGTTCTATGCCTCTTTGATATTTTTTGCATAATTGCCCATTTACTTCTGTCTAGACATTTAGTATCTATTCTTTTTCATTGTAATTCCCCTCATTGTTTTATGTGTCTCTGCAATCAGTTTGCATCTTGCTTTACTGATTCTCACTCTCTCTATAGACATTTTGCATCTATCTAAAGTAATTTTACCTATTTTTGTAGTCATTTTGTACCTCTGTTGTTATTTTGTTTCAGTAGTTATTTTTGCATTGGTCTATTGCCATTTTAAATATATTTGATGTCATTTTTAGTCTCTCAGCAGACACGTTAAATCTTTTTGTTGTCACTTTGTGCATCTGTAGTCATTTTGTATCCTTTCCTTGTCATTCCACCTCTTTCTAGCAATTTTACATCTGCAGTCATTTTGCATCTGAGTGGTTGTTTAATCGAGTTTTAAACAAGAACAGTCACTTCTCTGGCCCCTGAGCTCTGCTGGGCTTGTGTCCAGACGGTGCATACAGTAATCCGTCAGTGGCAGGACTGAAGACACCATGAGTGACAGGCCAATTTGTGCTGCCATCTCTGTCTTAAAAAACAGTATCTGCTACCTGCTAGAAAACGAGCATTAAGTCATCAGATTATGTCATAGGCTGATTTACATATGAGTAATTGGACCTGCTCTTAGATGAGGCTGTGGCTGTACAAATGAGACAAATATGCAACGTGAGTATGTTCCAGCCACATCTGGGAGTCAACCCACTGTTCCTGAACATCAGAAAAAGTAGCCGGGTTGGTAAATGAACTTCTTTTAAATTAAACACCAGAGGATCTGAAGAGTCATTTAATCTTGTGACAAAGTAATCGAGGTCGGCAACAGATTGTAGAACTATTATTCACTAAAAGAAATCTCACCGGTGCAGAAACCAACAAGTGTGGAAACCTTTAATGCTGCCTGAAAAGTTCAGCTGGCAGTTTTCTCAGGAGACATGCTGCTTGTATTTCTTCGTGAGTTTTTCCTCCGAGTAGCTCTGCTCTACAGAAAATGCACGTTTGTCACCTTTTGGGTGTATTTACTTTACATGTCATCATGGTGATTTCCGATCTGTGTTTCTAGTCAGCCCATGTGTGGCAGGAATGAAGACAGCATGACTGACATGCTGATTTAGGCTTCCATTTCTCTCTATATATTTCTCAAGGGAAGGATGTATCGGCTGCTTTTAAAAACAAAAGGGTTTTAAGTCATTATGTTTTAGGTTGTGTCAAATTAGTATTCCAAAGTTATATATATTATCATATTTTAAATGTTTTTTTTTTATTAGATGTGATGAAATTTTTCTCAGTTGTCTAAAATTAAAGGTGTTATTTGGTTTTCTGGTTATGCTGTTAAAACTGAGCAGAACAGCAGTCAGATATTTGGCCAAATCCACACTTTCACCATATTATCCAAATGGCTTCAAAACAAAACAGGAAATTAACATTATGGCTGAATCTGTTAATAACACATGCAAATTTTATTTGTTTAATATGCAATCACTGTTATTCACACTTTTTCTGTGTCTGTGGTATCTCAACATGAGTTTTACACCTTAAATTTGTGGACACATTTAGTAAAAGGCTGTTTCTTTTCTTGCAGTTCATGTTTAGTATTTTGGATCTTTTCTTACCTTACAGTGACAGTAAAGCGCTGGCAGGAAATTTGTGACATGCAACAAAGATCCCAGTTAAAGAGTTTGAAGCTTGTAATTGGCTTCCAGGGTGGTTTATATACAGAGGGCCTTTTTGAGTCATTACTTCTTTAACAGTGGTTAAAAAACTTGGTTTTAGAGTTAAGGTGAGAAGATGATTTTGTAAAGAGAGGGATGTGTGGTTGCAGCCTTACAATACACCTCTCTATGCAGAAAGCTAATGCAGTATTTACCAATACTGCAAATGTGATAGTTGTCCATGTCCACTCTGGAGTCCAGACCACAATTTGCATGTAAGAAGTAGGTACATTTGTGCCCGACACTCCTATTCTGCTTTGGAGTCCAACCTTTAATTGTATTATATCTGTGAGATTTGTGCTAAATATGCTTCTTTCAAATATGGGAAAACTTTTAATGTTGTGAATTTGATTTAACCAGTGTGGGTTATGGACCTCGTTTAATAGAAAACATTCAAATGCAGTTAGGGTTAGTATTTACCCAGAGGTGCAGTCGATGTGCCACTGGCTGTTTAGCTCTTTGACTCTGACTTGGAATTATTGTGCAGCTAGGTCACATAGATCTCTCCAAAGTCAAGCAGAGCAAAAGTAAATACGAAATGAGTCATTGCTGTCATATTTTCGGAAACCCAGGGCACGCAGCACCATCTTTTTTTTCTCACTGCCTCAAATGCCAATATTCAGTGACCATGCATGTTTTGATTTGATGAGGATTTGTCTGTAATGCGTCAGTAAGCCCAGCTAGGGATGAGAATTGATTTCCCTCGAGTGAACTGGAGCAGCCGAGCATCATAAGTAAACTACTAATTTATTTTTTCTCTTGGCAATAGATTTTTTTGACATTTTGGCAACAAGGGATATCAATTAGGGCCGGAGCACCACTGAACATCATTTATGCTGCTTGAAACCTGCTATTATGTCACCCGTCTTGTTCTCTCACTGCAAACTCCAATCAATACTCTATGATCTGAATGCGCAGGCTACTATAGCGTGCAGCACGGTAAAGTCTTCAAAAACTTTCCGTGAACTTTTTATGTACCTGAAAACGTGGCTGAGGTTTTTCTGTGTGTATTAAAGTGTAAAAGTTGTTGGCCTTGTCTCAAATGTGTTCTCCTGCAGTGTTGAATGATTATTGTTTGGGGAGAAAAAAACATACTGAGTCGAACATTTGTCTTCCTCATCTTTGCTTGCTGACCTCGCCGCCATATTGATCTCTCCAAGATATCAGCTGGCTGGCACACGGGCGCAGTGTCAGTCAGCCTTTGACCGCTTCACTTTATCTTCCACCAGAGTATTAAACTCATGACAGCCCAGAAACCATTTGGAATCTTATATATCTTCTGCAGACACTTGGCCAAGATGCTAAAGCATTTGCCAGAGTCCTTAAAATGATTTTCTCTATGACTGTTTGAACCATCTTTGAAATAAATAGATGAATAAATAAATGCATGTATGCATTTGAAATCCATTAATTCTTTCATAGCCAGAAGTTTCAACACCACATGTTTGATTCAGTTCAGAGTGAAAGGTATTTTGAGCTACACAGCAGCATTGGTGGGCCTGGACTTGTGCTGTGAATGAGAGTGACCAGATAAGAAAGCAGAGAAAGAAACTTAGGGTGGAGATGAAAAGGGAAAGAAACTCTTGTAGAGTAAGGGCAAAGAGAATGAGAGAAAAAGACAAAACTGGGGAAGGGGAAGGACGAAGAGAATGATAAAAGAGAATATAGGAGCCAGGAAAGGTTCAGCCTGAGAGAATGAGACAAGAGAGTGAAGGAGGAGGCAGAAACTGACACAGAAGTGAAAGATGGAGTGAAATCCCTAAGGGTTTCCTTTCTTCTTGCACTATCCTGCTTTTTATTTTCTCAGTGAGAAGGTGGAGGAGGAGGAGGAGGACTGGAAACCACTCTTGTCTGTCTCTCAGTGGAGATAGGAGGACAAGAAAGCGTCTGTCTTCCTCTGATTGCCTTCCTGACACCAAAAAACATGCAAATTTTGTAAAAAGTGATATCCTGCATGTCAGGTGGAGTTAAGAAAGGGAGGCTAAGGTCCTTATATGTGGCTGGAGAGAAAGGAAACAGGTGGATTTTTCCTGTGATTAAAGGTCAAAACCAAGAGAAGCAGCCTGGTTGCTGAGTAGCTGATGTTCTCCAATATAAACTATTTGTTTCTTTCATCTACAGTTAAGTGACACCTCTCATTTCTTTGTATTTTGCTTGTATTACCTTGTATTTAAGTGGTCTTCAACAATAGTTCATTAGGCTTTCTGGAAGTCTCTTAATGTATCTTTGGACATTGGCTGCTTTTCCCCTCATTTTTAGTCCCGGCCTTGTACTTGACCATTTTTACATTAATGTTTTTGTTGATTTTTATGGCCACCTAATAATGACCATTCAACCTTTAAAAAAACACACAACTCCGACAATGAAGAAGTGATACATCTTCAGGAACTTGTTACTAGCAGCCTGTCACAATTTCTTTTAATGAATTTACTAAAAATGACAAAGATAACAGTCTGATGGGCATATAATAGTATTTGTGCACCAAAATGCTGCTTTGTAAAGGACTATGTGAAGTGCGTCCGTAAACTGCACAAGTAGAGGACAAAGGAAGAAGTGGCAGGCCTAAAAAACTATCTACAGTAGGCGAACCTGAGAGATGCATCTGACCCTGAAGCCTCTTCAGAAATTGTATCAGTGGAAGGACCATTAATAAGGAAGGGAAACGGGGTGAAAAGGCTAAGGTATGCCAAATTACACAAGAACTGGACTGAAAATCAGGTCTCACCAAATTGGATGTTTTTGGTTCAAATCTTTGTCAGTATGTACAGACGAGGTCAGAATTGAGGTACAACACTCAGTGTCTATACTCATCTGTAAAACGTGTCACATTATACAGTGGTGTTGGGGATCTTATCAAAATTGATGGAAATATGACTGCAGAAAAGTGCCATCAGATTTTGATCCACCGTAATAAAATGATTGGCAATAGCTTAATGTTTTAAAATTTCAATGAAACACACTGCCAATGCAACCATGCCTGGACAGAAAAACCCACAGTGGAGCGGTAGCGGTATGAAAAGAGAAAAAAAAAAGAACGTTTGGACTCTGCTAGCATAATTGACAGGTTTTTGACAGGGCTTCCACACAAACGCATAGCAGGATATGAAGCATCGCCAAATATGTTTCCAAAACAACTTCCTTCCTAGAAAATATGGTGAAGCATATCTTCCCTTTGGCTTCACCTGCACAAGTGCCAAAGTAGGTTTCCCCTGCAGAATTGGTTTTCCCTGCGTCGGGAGCACACACTGGGCTCTCCAAATCACGGACAAACAGTATCCCACATTCTTGATTTTTAGGCCCAAACATTTTTCTTTTAAAACAAAGGGGGGCCTAGCAAAAAAAAGTTTGGGAATCACTGCATTAAACTACATGTTTAATATTTGGATGAAGATCATGGTTTGGGTTAAAACCATTTTCAGGATTAAATACATTAAAATGTTTCACTCTCAAGGTTTCTCTGGTGCCGAGCTTCAATCCATCAAAAGATGATGGCACCAGCAAGCATTTTATATCCACTTGCTCAAGGGCTATTATATTATGTAATAGCAGCTTACTGAGCAGCTTATTGAGTGAACTTGTTAGAGAAGCAGAATCTCTCATTTCCCCATATTTGTTGCCTGCCAGCATTTTTCTGAAATCAAGGTAAATTCCCCCAAATGATCTTTATTTAAAAAAAGTTCAACCTTGACTTCTTCAACAGGAATTTTAGCAAATGAAAAAGGTAATTTTTCATTCAGTGTGAAATTCAATGGAGTCAATATTAAAGTTGAGAAAATGCTTAGCAAAGTGGCATTCATGAGGCCCGGTCTCCTCTATAATGATTTAAAACTATTCTGTCAATCAAGCTTGCTGGGGAGCATCACGCATTTGCGCCCCGGGGTCTCTAAGCTGATGATCTGGACATGTCAATAGCTGATGTTAGGTTGGAGGTTGTGCTTGTTGCAGTTAATGTAACCTCCACCTGCTCACGTCTCAGCTCTGACTTACTATACCGCTTTTTTTTTTTTAAATTGATGTTATTCATCGCCACCTTCACCATCCTGACAACATGTTGAAGTGCAAATCAGTGTTCTGCTTAAGACAAAGAAAAGTAGTGTTTTGATGACATTTTAAACCTATAATTTAATGTCATTTCATCGCATGCTTTCTGCCTCTCCTATTTACACACTCAGCAGTTTTGGTGTCCTGACCACAGACTGTACATAAAAGATGTATGTACCCACCTTGATGTGAGAATTTATTTTTGAAATTTGCATTTTGGATTTCCACCTTTTAGCATTTTGAACATTGTTGGGAGCCAGCCTTAAGAGGTAACTGGAAAAATTGTAGATTTTTAGTACTTTTGTGGTGACTTTTTTTAAGCCCCAGAGGTTCTTACTTAATTGGAAGTTCATCAGTTTTATAAGTCATAAACCAGTGTGTTGCCTTATGGTGGTCTGTGATGAAATTCAAATAATTGGGCAAATTAATGAGGATCCACGTTCATTAAAATTTATCCAAAAGCTATCACTGACTTTCACTAACGACATAAATGTCACCGCTTATGTGGCAATATGTGATTGCTCCTCAGGGAATCATAATAGCTCACCAAATCTTGTAATATTAGTATTTTTCTTTTATTTGTGCCGCCCTCAGAGCCGCAGCTCCAGTATGGCCAAAAAAACAGAAACTGTTGTGCGGCAGCAGCAAGCAATCCCACTGAGACAGAACACGAAATTTACAAAGCAGATTGTTCAGCACAAACTGTGGTCAGAGTGGATTTTTTTAGACATATCAGGGCTGGAAATACTCTGACTAGGTACACTTCGCTTGAAGGCATGAGCATGCGAAGCCATCTGTGCCAAGGAGACATGACAAGGCATCCTTCCCCCAAACGCAGCTTTAGTGACAGCTGGAGAAGTGAGACGTTTGAATATTTCATCTCAGACAGCCACATCTTCGCTGCGCAACGAAGCTATTTTTCACTGTTCATTAGGATTTCGCTCTGCAATTAGCCAGCTGGAAAGCAAGACAGAAAACTCCCCAATTAGGCCGTTATGGCCAAGGACTCTGTAGTCATCTGATGTGAACTAACAGTGTTTGTGAAGTCTGCAGGGCTGTGTGGAAAAAGAGCACAAACGTGTGTGTGTGAGAGAGTTCTGTCTTTGTGCTTTGTACCATTCACAGGGTTTAAATTACAACACAAAATGAAGGAAACATCAGTGACAGATAACTGCTATTTTTATGCAAAGACAATGTTGGAATACTAAAACGGCTCTCCTGACTGAAGAGAGGAGAATAGTGGTTTCGTTATGCCACAGTAGTCCCAATTGGAGCATAGTCTTGGAATTCAACTTATCTCCAGAGTATTCTGCTCCCGCCAAACATAACACAGCTCCAGGCTCTTTCCGGTGCAGGCCTGGAAAGCAATTACTGGTGAAGGGTGGGGTGGAGGGGAGAGGAGACTGCCTCTCGATAAGCATTCCCTCAATGGAGTAATCTTGCATTTCGTGCCTTTTGGTATTCTGTGGTTAGGGAATCACTGGTCAAGTTATACATTTTTAACATAAAGGATGTGGAGGGAAGATTTCCCGAGGCTTATGCCATGAGCCGAATGGTGATTTAAAGCTTCTCTGCGTTTTAATCTTTGGTAGATGATAGGCTTTAGCATGTGGAGCACCTTCGTCATTCAGCGCCAGAGAGAGCAGCAAAGGATCTGAAAAGGTTAAACTATGATAAATGGATCATACCTTGTGGCACAACATCAGGAGATAGATGATAGCTGCTGCCGTTGTCATGGTTAAGAGCAAATGGAAGACGACAGCTGGCGAGAAGCACTACAATAAAACCGAATTTCTTTGCTTTTCCGTCATCTGGCTCCACAGACACACGAGTCCCGCAACATTACTCAGCTCTTTAGGCGTGATTAATGAGCGTGCCCTCCATGGTGCGAGAGAGAAATGATCCAACCTTTTCTTTTTGTATTTGGCATAGTCTCCTTCTCTATGCCATGAGCATTCCTTCTCCAGATTAGAAACATATTGGATGCCAAGGTTATTAATTATGGAGACACGGGGTTTGCCTAAACAGTGTGCTTCTTGTCCAAAAACAGAGCAAAGGAGCAGAGCTCTGTTTTAAGTTTATAAGTGAAACAAGAAAAGACAAAAGAAAAGTTGCAGAAGAAAGTTTAAGTTTTAAGCACCAGACGGCCGAGAAGACAGAGGCAGCTTCTGTAGCCCTGCGGTGTTTTGCTGATGTGACATTAAATCATTTCCTGTACCACGTTGTCTGCCCTTCAGTCGAAACATTCCCAATTACAGAGGCGACTTTGATGTATATCCCATCATCCCCCCCTCATTGAAGAGATGGTGTCATGGCTGTTCGACAAAGGCTTTCTTTGGTATCCCGCTCACTGATTACACTTCCAGAGGTGCCGAAGAGTAAGCAATTTTCCCGGGTGCATACAGAGCTGCTTCGGGCTCCTTTTTCTTCCTCTCTGATGGAGGAGCTCTGCATTAAATCAAATTATATCAATACCAGCATCTTGTCATGGGAACCTAAATCTCTGTAGTGCAAAAGAGGCACTGCAAATAGTCCAGCCCATGTCAAAAACAATTTAAGATGAAATGTTGTTCACTGAGCTGGAAATTGTGCATATGATCCATATCACCCGGCCAATATTGGGCTTTTTTCTTTGCCGTTTTATTATTTGTCAGGTTTTCTAAATGAGTGAAACACATGAGATCAACATGCACATTTTGTCCTGAATCTGATTTGTCAGGGTCACTTGGTCAAAATTGCTCAAGTGTGACTAAAGCCAGTTTAAGCTGGTAATTTAATGCAAGCTGAACAGCTCTGATGGAACAATTGGAATTGAACCTGCAGTATGAATTTAGTCTGGACACCAGAGGCATTCTGAATGTTCATGGTGGACGTTATCCTGCTAATGCTCAACCAGAACAAGTTGCCGAGACTTTGTCTGTTATCGGACCGTATCAGACAAACGGTCCTGAGCTGCCATAACCATAATCTGAGAGGAAGATGCATCTTATTGGAAAAATGGGATTCAGTCTCCTGAAACAGTGTTTGAGTCACTGTGAAGGTGAAAGAAATGGCTCTATCAAAAAGGGGGGGGGGAAAGAGCAAAAGAGATACAAATCCTGCCTCTCTTGTCTTTGTCCCTGCACAGCTGACCGTGAATGGGCTGTGAATGTCAGGTTTGGAAAGTTACAGATTGCTTATCGGCAGTCAAATAGCTTAGCAATCTCTAACCACTTCATGCATCCAGAGGGCCAACTGGATAACTATCAGATCTAAAAATTGCAGAGTGCAAATGCAGCCAAGAAGCATTCAGACTTGAATCCAGTCACTGAAAAGGTGTAAATGCATCCATCTCGTTGGCGTTCTTTCACAATCTTCACACCTTTTGAATGTGACTGTGTAACAAAGAAACAAATTGAAATGCCAAAAATGTGTCTTCAGTCAAAAATCACCATGTTTCCACCGCAAAACCTGCACTGTGGTTATGAAACAGACGCCATAATCATGGCACTGTTTCCACATCAGACCCTGTTACAAAGCAGAAAGTGTTAATTATGTTATTGCATAAAAAAAGCAAACTAAAAGATTATGTGTCTGTCTTTTAATATGATCTTTAACTGAAAATTTGATTTGGGTTTGTTGCTGTTAACCTGTACATAATATGCGAGTTTACTCTCTGCAAAAGGCAAATCAAGGTTCAGTATGAGTTTATCTGCTTCTGAGCCGAACAATGCCCAAAACAATGAACAAAAGCTTACTAATCAGCGTTCCTCATTCCTAACAATAAAACAAAAGGCAAAGAAATTAAAAGTCTGCAATCTAAGATCTGGAACAAAAAGAAAAAAACAAAGGGAAACGTGTTCAATAAAAAAGGCTTCTCAATCCTGTTAACTGCTAATAAGTGCTCGATATTTACTCTGTACTGTTTGCAATTATAAGCTCACAACTAACAAGGCTATCAAAGTCCAACGTTATGTTGCTTACACAGAATTCTCAAGGCTATACAAAGAACTGAACATCGTGTCATTCGTGGCAGCATAAGACTCTCTGCATCTCTCACTGATGAACCATGATTTTTCCATAAAATGTGACAGCTGGAGTCAGGAAGAAAATCTACCTTTTCATTTTGTGTTTTTTTTCTGAAGGACTAGATTTTTACTTGTTTGGCTTGCATCTAATTGATTACAACCTCATGTACAACTGTTATATTATGATTTTTTTAATTTAAAAAGTCACATCCAGAAAGCTTCCTTTTGCTAAGAAGGAATGATGTCCGGCTTACATTTATGAAGCACGCTGAGCAGACCTCATAGAGGTGATGTGAACTCTGGTGCTATTTTTGCGAAGTGTCTCAAGATTGACAGTCAACACAACATCATTCAGCTCCAAGATGCTCACTGGAAAGGAGTTTGTAAGTAATAAGTAATCTTTTCAGGAGCTGTCACCTGAGAAGCGTAAGTTACTAAAATTAGATTGAAGTCAGACACTTTTCTCCAAGTCTCCGTAGCAACAAAAGCAGCAACAGAAAGGCATTTTTAACAAAGAAGAGCATTTTATTTGATGCCACAACTTGAATGTGTCATGGTCCTGGGTCGTGTGACCCAGTGTGTTATGCTTAACCTATTTTGATGTTTATTGTTTGCTTAGGTTCTTTAAGGTAGTCCAGCCCTTTTTGTAATTATGTCACCCTTGCATTACGTCTCCCTTGCCCTTCGTGTGTTTATGTCTGTGTGTCTTGTACTGTCAAGTTCATGCTGTCAGTTATGTCACCTCCCCCTGTACTACGTCTCCCCGGTTCATGTCTCATGTTTCCTGTTTTACTTTGAAGGCCTGCATTCACTGTCTGTGTATTCAGCTCACTCCTCCTGTCCTGTCGTTAAGTTCATGTGTGTCAGCTGCGTTCCCATGTGTGGCCACTTCCCCTGATCATCCCTCATGTGTATTTAGTCTCTGTGTTTCTTACAGTCTGTGTCGCGTCGTCTGTGTTATCTCCCCTACCCCTTGTCATAGTTTCCCAGCCTTAACTAGTCCTAGTTTGTACTTTGTTTAGCCATAGTTTTCCCAGTCTATGTTCAGGTTTTCCTTCAGT
The DNA here is from genome assembly GCF_057382095.1 of Aulonocara sp. 'chitande type north' Nkhata Bay. Classification (NCBI taxonomy): domain Eukaryota; kingdom Metazoa; phylum Chordata; class Actinopteri; order Cichliformes; family Cichlidae; genus Aulonocara; species Aulonocara sp. 'chitande type north' Nkhata Bay. Next base: position 10,995,337 of record NC_141361.1, read on the forward strand.
TGCTTTGCTGCCTTGTTCCTTAAGTTTTCGGCCCTAAATAAAGGCTCGCCTTCTGTTAAGTCCGGTTTTTGTGTCCTCACCTCTGTTTGCTCTTGGGTCCTCCACTCACTCCACACGGTCTGCCCCGGTGGCCCGTGACAGAATGAAAGGGATCAAGCCAGCAAATGGACGTGATTTCTATCTGAGGCCCAATTCTGTGCTCATGTTAAAAAAAACGATAGAAGGTAGAAAATGGAAAATGTTATCTGTGTGTAAGAGTTGATCACATGACAAATAATCCCTTTTGATAATACGAGGCATTTCCACAAACATGTGTGATGCCTGTGTCCTTTTTCTTTCAGCGTGGATAAAGGAGATTTCATAATGCAGAAGATGCAATCTCAAAATCATAATAAAAGCAACTAAAGCAGCAAAAACTGGTCATTATACAAAGGTAGGGTTAAAAATACGTCTTAAACCATATCAGTAAACAAGTTCCAGTCATCTCCTAGTGTGATCTTACTTGGAAATCCTCTTTTTGTCACGTCTCTGATCACACGTTGTCTCCATTCCTTTGAAAGCCAAGGTGTCTGCAGTGAACATGAACAGTAAAGGAGGGAGTAATTTTAGGAGTGTGGAGGAGAGAATTGTCCTTGCAGCTCTCCCTGTTCTCACACTTCTTGTCAATCCTTGAAAAAAGCAAGTGTGACTGTTCGTTTGTTTGTGCGGGAAAGTTCAAACCGAGGCATTTCACCACTTCACGATTGTCCAAACATCAGCTCCAAAGTGGCTATACTGAAGCCTGTAAGAACGGTGATGAACCACTCACCTCCATCATCCTTGAGAAGTCAGTAAATGCAGACTTTAACTATCCAAAGGTCCTGTCTAAGCCTCAGCGGTTGCAAGTGGGTCATGCTAATATATAGGGAAACAGCTGAAGTTCCCATAATTGTCAGTGTGACTAAACTGATTTTGAAGGTGTAGTTGGTGTGGTCTTTTTCCTAGTGGTTTTGCAAAATTGCATTAAAAAAAACAACGCAGTTTTAATCATATCAAACTCCCATCCAACTCAGCAAAGTCCACTGAAAATAAGCAAATCACAAAGAAGCTTTTCCTGAAAAGACTTTAAAAAAAATGGAGTTGAAGCTGAGCACCGCCAAAGGGCACTGAACAGCTTTAAGAGGAACTAAAAAAACAAATGTGTCTGCACAGTGCAGCGTATTTCAGACAGCCTTTAACATGTACCTCACAGCTGCACTAAATGTGCAAAGAACAATTAGTGCTGGTCTTATTATTTATATTTCCTTTTTTTCTTGGTGGGTTTTTGAGCCGTTAATACGTCAGAACAGTGGAGAATGGACATGAAAGCTGGGACAGAGCAAGGGAAGACATGCAGTAAATTAGTAATAACTTCACTTCATTGGTGATGATCAGACGTTATTGTCTTTTTGTAATAAAAATTTCATCAGGGATCAGTGAGCCCCCTCCTCATGGCTGGGTGTGAAATACTTTTAATACTTTTCATTTTTATTTTTAAACAGATGCACACAGGTTATCCTTTGGCATCTGTGCTGTGATGCATAGCAGTAAACCAGTCTAACCACCAGCTCCTCACACAAAGATGCTCAGGCAGGACCTGTTTGGATCACATTGTAACGCATCAGCCACCTCTGGTGTAAATGCGCTACCCTTTTAACAGGGATGATGGAAAAGTGATGATGCTTTAACCCGAATTACATTATTTTTTCCTCCCTACACCTAACCCAGTAGGTGAGTGAAAACAAAACTGAACCATTAGTGAAACTGCACTGCTTCTTATGACAAGTAACATTAATTTTAATGATCCAATGGCTTTTATGGGAATAGCAAACCTGGTTTTGTTGTGTGGGTGTGTTGTGTTCCTGTTGCTCCTCCTCTTGTCTTTAGGGCTATCTACACAGGAAGAGACAGCAGCAGCATCATGACCAGAGACCATATGAAGTCAATGATTTTTGGCAACTTCAAATGATAACAGATGACATAACCACTGGCAATGAAAAATGAGCGGGTCCTGAGCTAAAATTTGTTTATTTGCAACTGACTCTACTCAGTAGTGTTTAAGCTGAGTGGATGGTCTGCACCACACAGCCACAGCTCTGGGCAGAACTGTGTGTTATCAGTTGCTTAACCTTCTAGATGAAGGAGCGATTAACTTATTGATGTAATCCTTTCTATCGATCAGTTTTGTTGCAGTGTTTCTTTTCTTTTTCCTTTTTTTAATGGTAGTAGTGGCTTAATATTAGTTAAGACTGGACTGGACTCTCACACACGTCACCACACGCACCACCACACATTTCCTATAATTCCTATAATTTATCATCTTTATAATCTTTATAATCTCTTCTGCTATTTGCACATTCTTTACTGTAAATTCCTAAGTTAATTTGTAAATTCTGTAGTAAACTGTAAATTGTAAATATTGTAAAACTTTTCTTCTGTCATTTAATGGTCGGGCATTGTACAGCTACAAGCATTTCACCCCCATGTCATACTGTGTATGGTTGTGTGTGTGTGACAAATAAAATTTGAATTTGATTTGAATTTAAACTGGTAACAAACATCCATTTTCTGGTATGAAGTTTGCCTCCCGATCTCCTTGGGAAGGAGACAAAGGCCTTTAGTTTAGGGATAAAACGCTGAAACTTTACCTCTCAAGTTCACTTAAGTCCAGTTCCTGAAGATTGATAGGTAAGTAAACTTTAACAGATGTAGGGACCAGTGAACTTCCCTGGCACTCTAACAGTAGCCAACTAAATAATGTGTATAGTCACAAGCTAGTGTACTCATAGTGCCAGTCCCAAGGAAGAGCACCTGGTATAAAATCTTGAAGATGTTGTTCTGTCTTGGGAAATAAGAGAGAAGCTGTAAAAGCAAGTACCCCAAATACATAGTATTTATTAATTTTGTTATGCACTGTTGACTTTTGTGAAGCACTTTGTGATTGTATATCTTGAAAGGTGCTATATAAATAAAGTTTTACTTGCATATTATCTATTTACATAGGGTTTTTTAATGTTTTTCCTTTAGAAAGCTAACAATCCAAACTACTAAATATAGTGTAATTAACTCTCAGTGTATCATGTAAAATCACTGGTTATTAAAACATCTTAAAATAAAACAACCAGGCTTTAAGCAGTGGCTTTAATGTAGAATCAGCGGATGTTTGTGCTTTAAGGTGAGCAAAAAATCTAATGAGACTGTGTTCACAGTGAGCCAGCAGATGGATTACTCTTTTTTTTTTTTAATGTGAGAAAATATAAATTGAATGAACTTCAGCAGTAAAAATAAAGCAATCTAATAAAATATTCTCAAGTCTTTAAAACAACACTTTTTCCTCTGAGATTGTATTGAGTCATCTCATCCCACTGCAGTTATCTGCACTCGAGATAACCAAATGAAGCTAAGTTACTTCAGCACATGTACAGTAGTTATTTGAGTCAAATTGCTCTTCTTTGATTGATAGAAGTGCAGACGTTTCCTCCTAGACCCAGCTGATTCATCAGCAAAGTTTATCCCATCAGCACTGAGCTCAGAGTAAAGTTCTGGAACAAAATAATGTTCACATTTCAAAACTGGAAGCGCTCCTAATTGTCATTTTTGCTCTGAAGAAGAATGATATAAAGACAGCTGGTTGCGGCTAATAAAATTAACAGATACCGAAGCTCATTTCAGCAATGCAAAAGAGTCTATTTATGAGCTGAAGATGACTCCATTTCCACAGCTCATAATCAGTGTTAATTCCTCCTCCTATCATCATCATCTCATTAATAATGCAAAGAAAGCTCTGATGATGATGATCATCATCATCATCATTATGGCATCAGATGCTCAGCTAGTATCTGCCTGAGCATTAGACAAGTTTATTTATATCACAATCAGTTTACAATCAGTTTTATTGCTTCTACAAATCCATTCAGAGTTACAAACTTCAGCTACTGAGAAGATGACTGTGCAGTGCTGGAAAAATGTCTTTTTCTCCCTGACTGAAACATTTTACTTTGTGTTTATCCGAAAGCTGCAGTCAGCTGTAACCTGCAGGTTAAGACTAAGATTTTACATTTACAATAAATGTTGCATTTTAATGAAGCTCTGGATTTCTACGCTGTGGTCTTGAATGCTAATTTTTTAAAGTTAAAATGGTTACAGAGGTATCTTCTTTTAAACCACGAAACACTAAAGCACTATAAAACTGTAGGGATGGGGATCAAACGGCCATGAAATTGTGACATGCTTTTTTTTTTTCTGAAAAATTCAGAATGCAAAACATGCCATCATGTTGGGCTCATAGTAGTAAGCTTTTGCACACCTGAGTCACATAAAAGCCTTTATTCTTCCATGTCTTCTGTTTAGAGTTTAGAGAAAACCCCTCTACTCTAAAACTGTGTCCACATTAGAAGTGATTTCCTCGTTGGGTGATTTGCTTGGAAGCTGACAGCTGGCCCCTTGCAGACCTTCCAGGCCCTGTGTCATGCCTCCTCAGCATCCTTCTCCATCTCCCTTATCCCTATGCCAGTTTGTGAAATGGCAGACTGTCCTTCCTGGTGGGATCAAATAGGCATTTCCCTCGCCTGTTTCTGTCAACTGGGGCCAGCACACCTGTTTTCCATCTTCAATTACCCGCACATAGAAGGATCAGCTCTTCATCCTCTCTTATTGCCAGATAGAGCATACTGTGTGGAAACCAGTCTAGCTTCAGGAAAACTTTCTTGTAGTTAATCTCTCAGTGAAATTACCTCTTCCTCTCCATCTGCCTATATCCCCCCCAGTGTTCCAGCCTCCATTCCTTCAGTCAAGCAAACAAACACCCGCTGTGGAAAACCTGTGTGGAGGAAAACCCACCTGCCTGCCTGCTCTCACGCTACCTCCCCTTGTTTGAACAAACCTTCCTTCTTTAATGAAAGTTAGAGGCTAGACACTTTGGTTGAATGGATAACCCTCTAACATATTTACTGGTTAACATATTAACAGGTCATATGCCAGTCAACAGAGTCCTGCTCTCTCATTGGTAGTCGCTTCAGTTGCTCAAGGGGAAAAGCTTCTCGTCATCAGCAGTTTTTCAACCATAGTTACTTGAAGTTGTTGAATGTTATTGACTTTCTGTGGTCTCAGGTCACCACATCGCACCAAATCCATTCTGGAAATAGCAGTGACATCACGACCAGAGACCACAGAAAGTCAATGACACTGTGCAACTTTCAGCAAGCAAAGATGAAACAGGCAGCAAAATAAACTCTACTCAACATCCAGGTGAATGATTGAAACAACCACCAATGAGAGTGTAAGATACATGTGACTGGCCCATGACCTAATAGTAAAAACATTGGATGGTTACCAGTCTGTACTGGAACTGTAAATAATAAATTATGAGCAGCCTATCCCTGTTTTAATATCTCATAATAACACTCAAAGATATAAAAAAGTTTAAGGCGATGAATACACATTAATGGAGCAGAACTTTGCTTTTCATCTGTTTGGAACTACTTCGAATCGGTGAGTCATCAGTTAGTCTAATAACGTTCCATTAGTCTGGGCCATTTATCTGTAAACAAATACTTTTTATTTGCGGTTGTTTTTCAAGAATTGCATTAAGTGAAGTCTTTGAATGCTTCCTCCACTTCTGCAGCTGTGAGATGCTTACCTTTTCTTCATCGGCTGATCAGGGCTCATTAAGGGATAATACACTGTGGGAGCCTCTTTCTGAGAGAAAGCTGTTAGTATGCATGTGTGCATTGTTTGTGTCTTTATGAAGTCCTGCTAGGCAGAATACGCTTAGGGTTAGGCTAATGAGCCTGCCGTATGTGGGGAGGCTCATCACCTTGGTGAAAAAATCAGTAAAGAGACAGAAAGGAAAAAACACAACAACTCCCAAACCCTTGTTTACTGACGTGAGCCGCTTCCAGTGTCGCTGCTAAGAATCATTACTTTCATTGTGAAGATCAAGGTGTGTAAATGTAACTCATTCGTACGTTTTGTGATTGTTGCATATCAGGTGTGCATCCATTGACTAAATGAATAGGCATTAGCCTGGCAATAAGCATTAGCATTCGGATTCATTTCATTAGCATTTTCCCATTAAGATGTGTGTATCTGTGAATGCAGCAGAAAAATGCATAAACAGGCTCTCCTCTATGTGGTGGAAGAATCACTTGGATTCTTTCCTTAAATACAAGCACCAAAATTGTAGTTTAAAATAATACTTCAGTAAAACAAGACAAGCATTAAGTCCGCAGCTGAAACTGCTTGTTTTTTTTTTTTTTCAGAAAAATGGCTCAGGGATTCATGTTTTCCACTACACTCAATCCTTATTTTATTAGGTACAACCTGGTAGTAGAGTTGACTTTTTGCCTTCAATACTGCCTTTATTCTTCAATGCATGCATTTGTGAAGGTCCTCGAAGCATTCCTCTGAGATTTTGGTCCATGCTGAAATGATGGTATCAGGCAGTTGGTGCGGATTTCTGGGTATCACTTTCATGATTCCTGTAATTATTTTGTTCCACCAAATCACAATAGTGCTCTGCTGGATTTAGATCTGGTTAATGTAGAGGCCTTTTGAGTACAGCCAGCTCGCTGTGTTCAAGAAACCAGCCTGGGATTATATAAGCATTGTGACATGGGGCATTATCCGGCTGAAAGTAGCTCTTACAACATGGCCGTAAAGGACTGCAGTTTAAATGATACTTGATTGGTACAAAGTGTGCCAGGAAAAAAACATCCTCCCCACATCTTTCCACCACCAGCAGCAGATACCTGAGTTGTTGATACAAGGAAGGAAGCTTTTGTGTTTTTTCTTGCCAAATTTTGACCCCTACCATCTGAGTGCTGGAGCCGAAATCGAAACTTATCAGAGACCAAGAAATGCTTTTCCAGTTTTCTATTGTCCAGTCTTGATGAGCATGCAACCACTGTAGCCTCAGTTTCTTCTTTGTAGCTGATTGGACACATGTTGTAGTCTTTTGCTGCTTTATGCTGGCTATAGTAAGTGTTAAATGTGTACCTGTTTTCTTTTTATCAGCCTAAACCAGCCTAACCATTCTCCTCTGACCTCTTCATCGTCCATTTATTGTTAACAAGAGAAGTGCCACTAACTAAGAGATATTTTTCTTTTTGTTTTTCCCTTTTCTGGACATTCCTCTGTAGACCGATAGTTAAGGTGAAAATAAGATCACCTATCATCACTTTCCTAGATGCTTAAATCACATTCAAAGTCACATAAATTCTGTTTCTTCCCAATTCTGACGCTTCTAACAACATCGACCTCTGCCTTCTGTCAAATCAGGAAGCAGTCAAACAGGAGAACGTGATAAAAGCCAGTGAATGGTTGATACAATACTGAAAGTCCTGTCAAAGGTCCTTTACTATTATGTGAAGTATTTAATTTGATTTGAACTTTATTTACATTAAACCATCTAGTAGTTTAAAAGGGAAAGTCAGTCACATTTTCGTCCCACTTTGCTGTAGATTTTAACATAATTTTGAGAAGAAGAAGGTGAGAATTAATGTGAGTCTTCGTCTGCTCCTGGTATTTCGCTACAAGGTGCATTGAGATAAACAGCTGGTGGTGCTTATCTTCCAGACGGATGATATTGCCGCTCAAATGCAGGTGTGGAAAATATGGTGTTTCTGCTTGATTCATTCATTAATTTGAGAAATGTTTCCCCATTGGAAGGATCAGGTGGGTTTTTTATGTTGAGTATGTGTCACAGCAACTTTCCCATCTCACCCCAGACTTTTTGAGGGTATGTGTTACCGACCGATGGTCTATTGGCAGTAAAGCTGACTTTACTCTTTATCTGTTGCTCAAGAAACACAAGTTCTGCAAAGGCTAAATGTTCAAAGATGACATGGTTTTCTGTTTTTTTATTTGAAGATTCAATTCATTTTATGAGCCGTCTAGGGGCCAGGCCATAACACGAGTGAAGCACTCGCTCCCCGAAGACCCAATCAGTGACAGGAAACAAATCCGTTCGTTACAAGGGGATTTATTTACAATGTGATGCAAGAGGAACAACAAAACGGGTGTGTCAACACTTCGGGGTGAGCCAAGGCCAAAATAACAAACAAAACGAAGCTAAACTGATTCCCACACACCTAACCTTACCAAAATAAGAGCCAAAACTAAAGACAGAGTCTGACCTTCTTAACTTACTCAAAACAGGAGAAAACGGGTGATCAAAAGAAACGGCTGCTCACCCCTACCTACTCCACTTCCTCAACTGTGACAAAGTGACTGTAGCCAGCGGCTGTCACAGGCATACTGCTTGGATGTTGGGAGAAACGCAAGAACCAGCCTTGATTTAATGGGCGAGAACTCCAGCTGGAACCAGTCACTCTGGAGCTATATCCACGCACCAAGCTATTGCCTCGATTTTTAATAACTATTCGCAGAATTTCCCTTAGGTTTTCAGTGTTTTGAGCACAAATTAACTGATGGATGGAAAAGCAAGCTTCAAAAGACTGAAGGTCTTTGCACTGGTCTATAACATGAGCACAGTGATGCCTCATAGCAAGAAGGTTCCTGTTTCGAATTCCTGACGTGGGCCTTTCTCTATAGACTTTACGAGTTCCTTACAAAGACTAGAGGCCACTTGGTAACCAACAAACAGAAATGGAGACCATTTGCTTTAAAGTAACTGTGGCATCTTTTGAATCCTGCTACTATGAAAGTAAGCCCTCCACTTCCAGTTTGCACTTTTTCAAGTTTCAGTGTGAAGTTGGATAGTATTTGCAGGTATTTGCAGACATTTCTTTATGCAAGCTATGAGCAACTGCAGCAATTTGCTTGTGACCAAAGCAATCACAACGAATTAGATTTGTTTCATCGTGCAACAGCCAGCCACTACCTGCCAGCATGGCAGTTAATTGGTGACTGTAAATTGGCTGTGGATGTAAGGCAGTTGAAGTGCCTGATGAGCATAGAATACAGGACTGTATGAATGAGCGATTAAGATGCGACTTGTAGTCTAAAGCGCTTTGAGTGGTTAGTAAGATTGTATATACATATATATGCAAGTACTTTTTCTTAAATAAAAACCTTCTTCAGCTTTTAAGTAGTGACAGATGTCAAAGACAGTATTTTTCCTCTGAAACGTAGTGGAGTGTCATAGCATAGAACGGAAATTTTCAATAAAAGTTCATGAAACCTGTACTTGAGTTCAATATTTGAGTAAATCTAACAGACACAGTGATGCACAAAGCACAGAGAGATTGAAAGACACACTCACATGTCCTGCTTGCCAATATGAAATCTGTCTTCCCAGGAGATTCTTCCTGCCTGACAAGTGTAGTCACTGGCAGCTGGTGTTTTATACACACACATCCACACACGCACACACACCCCTTTTGGTTACTGTCTCTCATTATCCTCTGTTCCACCACATAATGGACACACTCCAAATAGAATATTTAGTACAGAAAATGTTTTCACAGGGAAGCGGAGCTTTTGCCCACATACGGCTTTGCAGTATTGCCGATGTATTATTGATGTGTTCTTTTTGTTTTTCTCGGGCTTGTCGTTATATTGCTACAACACAACAATAATTGCTCCTATGGGATTTAGCTTGACGTGATTTATCTTTTTGCACTCCAAGATTAACAGCCCGTCTCCAGTCTGGAAGACGTTGTTTTTGGTTTCTGTAAAAATTGCCAGTTTGCCCTTGCTCACAACAAACTTGTCATCTCAAGTTTGACAGTTAGCAGTTCGTCTGAGTGCCGTATTCAGATTTCCTCCCGCCGTCCCTGCCCATGCATATATTCGGTTCCACGCTAAGATTATGCTGCACCTTTTTATCTTCCAGTTTCATTTTCAACTCTCTGTATCTTGTGCAGAAAAGGGACTTTTGCAGTGGAGGGGCAGACGTGACGGGAAAGCGAAACAGCGGCTTACAACTTGCGCTGAGACGTCTCCTCCGAGTCATTACTCTCACCAGACTTCTCTTAACAAGATCATCTTCTCGTTATTGATTCAGCCCATTGTTTACCACACTGCACTGGGCAATAACCATGCCTATCACTCTCAACAAACTGATCTGAGAGGATTATGGGAACATATCAGCACACCACATCCATAAATGGTAGGATGATCACGGCAACCGTGAGCTCACTCGCAAATGTGAAATCTTCTCGATCTTAGAATTAAACTCTGGTGTCTGGAGGCATTCAGAGAGGGAAATCCTGCAGATGTTTTAATGGTGTTTGCAAGGCTGCTGCTTTCTCTCGCATAATGACCCTTTCAGATATCATAATTTCGATAACGGTCTGAAGCAAGTGAGTGTGCATTTCTAACTTTTCCTCATCAAAGCAGGCCCCTGAAATCCCTGCCTTTTCTCTGAAGGAGCTGCCCTACATTTCTTGGTCTCCAAAGTGCTTCTTTCTCTGACAGCCACTCCTTTTTCTTGCTCCTCTTTTTCATCTATCAGATTGCCTTTCATTTTCTTCCCCTCCTCAGCCCGCCTCTGTCTGTCACAGCAACCCCTTTCTCGCTCTCTCCTTTTTCGCCTTCCTCCAGTCTTTCTGCCTCCCTCACTCTTGCTAATGTCCCTCTGTCATTTCCCCTTGGCTTTTTCCTCCTTTATCTTCTCCACATGGCACCTCCTGGTGCAATTTTGGAGCAAAAAGGGGGCGCAGGAGAGATTCTCTGACCTGGTAAATTGCACCTCATCTTTTGTATTCATGCCAAAGCAATCTCTCCTACAGGGGTGTATTGGTGTGGTCCTCTCCTCATAGCAGTATCTCTCCTCTTCTATTTGGGTGGAGGGTAAAGGGACAGGCAATGGCTGCATCATTGTACAGTCTGTACCAGTGGCAAACAGGCTGATATGGAGCCAATTAAGTAAAAAGAGTGTGTTGTAACAAGGTGCAACCCGACAGCCTTCACACTCCAGCTCGCTGTTCGGGTCCAGTCTTTCCAGCTCACGGCAGGAAGAGGCGTTTATTGTCTTTTCCAGGTCACCCACACTGGACAAGGTGAGGAACAGGAAGAGGAGGAGGTGTAGGTATTATCGGGGAGAAAAGAACAAGGCAGAAGCAAGGTGCAGCTTTGTTCTCTTCACCTTTTATGCAGGTGGTGAGGAAAGTTGAGGTTTAATGACACAGAGTCCTGCCTGCGGGGCTGTACAAAAGCTGCAGAGGTGTTTGGGATACAAGGGCATTTTTTGATTGGGGAGGCAGAGAAGTGAGTACAGCCAGAAAAAAAACGTGTGGGTGGGAGCAATAATAGCATCACCTGTAAAGCAGAACTCACTCCAGTGTAGCAACACTGTGGTTACGGTTTCTCGTTCAACTTTGAGGTAACTTTTGAGGATGGGGTTTATTTGTTTGCAAATCATAATTTGCAACACGAGAGCATCGCAAAACCTTAAATTTGTACAACTCCACACAATGCAGAGAGTATCTACTATTTTTTCTGCCTTATCGTCATTGTAATGAAAGCCTTTGCAAAGCAATCACAGCATTTAAAAAGAACATACGACTCCTGCCAGCAGCTTTCTGCTCGATTAGTTTGCAGCATTAACACTTTAATTCTACTTTTCAGTTTGTGGTCACCGAGAAGGAAAAGTTTACTTTGCAGAGCTGAAAAATCTTTGCTCATGCCATCATAAAACACTTTGCAATGTTTTGGCATGTGATAATTCCTCAAAGTAATGGATCTATTTCTCAAATGTATTTCTCTGCCCCAATCATATTTCATTGTCTCACTAGAAACAACACGCCCACACTAATGCAGTTTTTTTAATGCAGCATTGTTAGACGTCCTATATTGAAGCAGGGAACGCTGACTACTTCACATAAAACATAAATATTGCAGCTTGGCAAAAACTAGACTGGACAGGCATGAAATTTTGAGTATTGAGGGTTTGTTGTAGGTAGTGTAATGCTTTTCTGAGGATTCATCAGTTATTGCATGACCCCAGACGGGAATTGTTTTTGTTCTCCTAGCTGAGATCATCTTGAAAATACCTTTGAAACACATTTGATAATGCAGGTAAACTACAATTGTGCTATTTTCCATTTTGAGGAAAGCTCTAAACCTAAGCGATGTTCAATTGTGTGATTCAATCATCAAAAAAGTGTAACATTTTTGTGGAGCAGATCTTTCACAAATAGGAATTCATTGTTTTCCTCCAGGATGAAATTTAAATCATTGTAGCATTGTAAAGACCTGTCATCTGTCTGTTGCTACTCTCTCTAGATACCTCACTGCTGATAAAATAGTGACTTGTAACTTGTGAGAGACACAATTTCAGTTCTTAACTGCTTTATCCGACTGCATCAGTTGACTACCAATTTATCTGTAGCCTTTTTGACACATGATCTCTGGAAAATATCAAGAGAAACGGTCTCAGATGTAGGAAAAGAAAGATGTGTGTCACAACTGGAAACACCAATTTGGTTCAGGTCCGAGTGTTTCCTGGGTAGAGCGTGCAGTTGGCAGCAGACACGACGCCCACTCTCTTGCCTTTGCTTGAGCTGTTCTCACATACATGCTATTGTGAGCTAGCTTGTTAGAAGGTTTAATATCTGATCTGACTGTATCGGACATTTGCATTCTCACATGCACCTCTGTCAGGTCACATCCAGACAAGCTTGTGTGTGTATGGCAGCGCTAATGCACACTCACGATTAGATGAAAGTTCACCTTCTTTTAGTTGTAATGTTTAACGCGTCGGGATATAAAATCATCAAAAATCATTTGCTCCTGAGCAGGTCTTAAAATTAGGAAAATAAACCCTAACCTTCGGATGAACTACAAAACATGACATATTACATCGTGTCATTATTTATTTATGAAAAAATGAGCCAAGATGCAGAAACAGGGTGTGAAATATTCAGCACACTTGTGACTAAGTCGCTTTTAGAACCACCTTTAGCTGCAATTAATTTTCGGTATGATTTTATCAGCCTCTCACTTCATTGTGAAGGAATTTGGCCTAATCTTCTTTATAACGTTGCCTGTGTTCGTTGAGATTTGCAGGTATTCTTTTATCCACAGGCCCCTTAAGATCCTGTCACAGCATTTCATTCAGGCTGAGGTCTGGACTTTGACAGAAACATTGCAACATCTTGATACTTTCTTTTTTTTTAGCTATTCTGTTGTACACTACTAGAAAAAACAAGATCTCAAATCAGAACTCAGTGGGAAAAATAATAATGCTGGGCAACATCTGTACTGATGGATTGGGTGATGGGTAGAAATGAAAGGATGGCCCCAGATGCTTGCATGCCAGTTTAACAGTGTTGGGGCATGCTCCTAGGTGATGGATAGTGTCCTGGAGAATCTCCTCCCAGATCTGGAGCAGGGCATCACTGAGCTCCTGGAAAGTCTGATGTGCAAGTTGGCAGAGTTAGATGGACCGACACATAATGTCCTAGAGGTGTTCTTTGGATTCAGAGCAGGCGAGCATTGGGGCCCCTGCCTGGAACTGACTGCATACTCTTGCCACATAATGTCTCATTAAAAAGTGCTCTTTTAATTTCTTTATCAGAGAGGATTTGCTGCTGTAGATATTTTCCTGTTGCGTTACCTTGTTTCAGTCGAGCTTTAGTCTCACATTTGACTCTAGAATACTTTGCTATACAGAGGACTTCTTGGTTGGCTCAATGACAGCAAGGTGTCCAGGTCCCATAGCTGCAAAACAAGCCCAAATCATCCCTTCACCACTGACAGTTTGTATGAGGTGTTTGTGCTGATAGACTGTCTTTGCCTTTAGCCAAATGGGCATTATGGCCAGACTTCTTCACTTTGGTTTCACTGGTTTTTTTTTTTCAGTGACTCTAAGCATTACACAGTCTGACGTTGAGGTGAATTTGTTTGGAGACCGATGACCGTCTTGAATGTTTTCCCACTTGTGAATAATCGTTCTCATTGAAGGAGGACAGACTTCAAACTGTTTGGAAATTGCCTTATAACCTTTCCCAGACTGATGGGCAGCAACAATTGCTTCTTTAAGATCACTGTTGATGTCTTTGCTCCTTGGCATTTTGTTACCGCACATCTAAATGCAATAGAGTTGTTCAACACTTGCAGATGATCAATTAATTAAGTGCATTTCATTAGCAGTATCTGGCTGCTACTTACTCTTTTAATTCCTGTGGAATCAGTGAGGGTACACTTAGTTTCCCACACGCTGCTTTTGCATTTTGGCTTAATTTTTGTTAAATTAATAATAACATAGTGGAATGTGTCATGTTTTGCACTTCATCTTATGTGCCATTTTTACAAATTTAAAACGGCACAAGGTTCTGATTTTCACTTGCTGGGCTATTGAGGTGTGGGTTCAGTAGCTCAATTTGTGAGTCTGAAGTATTTTTGTTTCTGACCTTGATTTTTAGAAAGCAGCTGCTGCTGCTGTTATGTGAAGGCTGTGTGCAGGCAGGAATAGGACCCACAGTGCAGACACTCGGAGGCGTAACGTGAACTCAAAACAGCTTTAATGCTAAACTCAAAAGGGTAACAAAACTAAGACGCCAAGGTAAACTTACGCAAACAAAACACACAGCAAGATAAGGGTGGATCACGACATCGACAAACTGAAACACAGGGCTTAAATACACAGAGGGAGCAATCAGGGAATGGGCAACAGGAGGGAAACACAGCTGGGGAAAATCAGGCCTAACGAAACAGGGGAAGCAAAACCAGATACATTAACATAAGACATGGACCTTCAAAATAAAACAGGAAACATAACACAGACTGAACTTACAGACACAGACTCACAGGCAGGCACTACAACAGAGGGAACAGAGACGTGAGACCAGGGCAGACACAGACACTGACTGGACACGGGGATATAGCAGACAGGGACAGCAACTAAGGATTACACAGAGACAGAACTCTTAGAAATCAAAGACTAGAAATGATAAATAATATAATAAACTCAAAACCCTGGGTCAACGACCCAGGCATCCTAACAGCTGTTTAAAAGTGCTACTGAAGCTTTTTGTTGCTGTTGGTGTTTGCGTGACTTAGAACAATGTCCTCTAAATTGTTGCATCCCTCTCCTACAGCCGTACACTTTTACGGTTACTTTGATCGCAAACACGCACGTTAAATCTCTGCTCTGTAGACACTGTAAGTGTTTAATGCCCCCCGCCCATCCCAGCACATACACACACACCACACAGTAAAGGGCTCTCTTTACACTACTGCATGCTTTGAAGATCAGAGCTCCACCACCGGTGCCTTCTATTCTTCAAACACTCTCGATGATATCAGCTTTCATTTCAACTAGTGCTCCTCTAACAAGATCATCAGCCACGTCACTTATCCCAAAAAAAACCCCACTCTCAGGCTTCATCAGTGAATTTTCATTACTCTCTTTTTAGGTCAGATGTTGGTTTTCGTTTTTTCTGGAGTAGATAATTGCCCTCCATCAAAGGCGTCTTCTTTAAAGATCAACACTGAAAACTCTGCCCTAATTAAGACTAGAGCATCAGAGCCACAGGAGCTGTCAACCTGGAGTATGACTGCTGACCGCCGGATTCCCTAATTGCTCCTGTTTCGTTATCCACTCTCTCCTCCTCTTCCTCCTCCTCCTCCCGTCTTCATTAGTCCTCGGCTTACTTCCCACCTCGGCTCTCCCTAATGACTGGTCAAACGTGCAAGCCAGACAAACAGCTCCAAACAAGCCCTCCTACATCGACTCTGCCCTGCAGCTCTCAACCTGCTGGAGTGTCTCTTTTTTCCCAGTGTATGTGTGTCAGCGCACATCAGCACAATAGAAGCAGGTTTGATTTTTTTTCTTCCCCCTCTGAATACACAGCCTTTATCGACATAACTGAATTCGTTGTTTTCCACTCTGCCGTTGCCTGCAGCTGTTGAGATTTTACTCTAATTGGTAACTGCAGCCGTACCGCCCCTCTAGTCCGCTCCTCCTTTGCTCCTACAGGCTCTAATTGGTGTTTTGTTTCTCTGTTTGCTTATGCTCTGTTCACTCATTCTTTTATGCTCACCATCCCTATTTAAAAAAAAAAAAAAAAAAAAAAAGATTTATTTATCCTCCCAATTTCTCCTTCCATTTCTGCCCTCATCGGTTTCTCCTTCTAATCATCCCATATCATAAATTGCACATTTTGGTGCTCGCAGCAGAAACAAGCTTTGAAATGAAGCAAATTTTAGGGTATTTTTCTTGTCGGTTATCAGATTTATTCATTTATTTTAGGCCTTTTTCATCGGCTATTTTAATGAATGATAAAATTATGTATTATCATTTGTTGTATACACTGGATTAATCCCAGTGAGATTTATTATTTCTTTAGCCCAGAACAACTGACTTCAGATGGCTTTTTTCTGTTTGTTTTGCTTGGAAGATTATTTGTAATGGTTTGTTTCTGCTGCATATTTAGCCATGGCTGCACAGATTCCAGTGTCATTTTGGCTTTCGGTCTCACATAACTATTTTACCATCTAGTGAAAGATTTTTTTTCTTCAGTGTTTTCCTTGCTATGACTGTAATTGGACTGGTTTTTTTTATAGTGCTTTTCTTTTCTACTTTGATTTCCCTAGTCTAGCTATCATTCACATACATTCAATAATTATACAGGCTACACAGATACATGCAATAGGTCTAGGATGCCAGCCTGGTTCTGCTGGAGGTTTCTTCCTGTTAAAAGGGAGTTTTTTCCTCCTGTTGCTAAAGCATTTGCTTATAGGGGGTCATATAATTGTTGGTGTTTTCTCTCTGTATTATTGTAGTGTCTTTGCCTTATAATATATAACACCTTGAGGTGACACTTGTTGCCAAGCATACTTTGATATGCACATTGAAGCAGCCAGGTATTGAGCCCCACCTCCCTACAGCATCTTTACCAAATCAGTGTTTCAATTTCTCAATTATTAGCAAAACCCCTAGCAGGTCTTATTACTTTAATTGGTAACCGTTAGTTAAAATGTGAAAAAACAAATGTGCTATTCATAAGCAGTGTTGGCAAAATCAGTGTCAGAGCCTTATGATACTAGTGTTAGCAGAGCTTCTATACAGAGGATTTGATTTCCTATTAATTCTATTACTTCCTATTCATTTCCAGTTTGCTATTATTCCTGTTTTATTGGAAATGGCTTCAGTTCACCGGGAGACTCAGGAGGTAGTTCTCAATGAAAAAGAGAGAATGGAGCTAAATGGCTAAAATAATTATTTTCCCACTCACAGCAAAATATTTATTCTAGCTTATTCAGCAATATTACTCATTAATTATCAGAACTGCAATAAAACAGTTGAGACTTGTATTTGTTTTTCTTTCAGAAATGTGCTGACATTCTGCCAGTTTGTGCTGATTAAAATTACAGCAGGACACTCGGTGGCTGGCCCTCTTTAAACAATAACTATAACAATACATTAGGAGCATGCAGTATATTCCAGCTGGCTGTGGTGACCAGTAATGTGAAATCAGTTTTTATGACCTGCAGTTGTGTTTTAAAGTGACTGAATATGCATTTGTGATGTCACTTATGCATGGGTCAATAGTTGGCTCCCTGGTCCTCTGTAAATGAAGCTTTCTATGAGGGCCCCACAGGGAACGGTTCTGGCTCCGTTCCTCTTCACCATCTACACTGCAGACTTCTCCCACAATTCCACCCAGTGCTTCCTGCAGAAGTTCTCTGATGACTCTGCAATAGTCGGCCTCATCACTGATGGGGACGACAAGGAGTACAGAGGTCTGACCCAAGACTTTGTGGACTGGTGCCAGCTGAACTACCTCCAGATCAACGCCAGTAAAACCAAGGAACTGGTGGTAGACTTCCGCAGGCACAAGCATTCTCCACTGCAACCACTGAACATCCAAGGTATGGACATTGAGGCTGTGGACAGCTACAGGTACCTTGGTGTTCATCTGAACAATAGACTGGACTGGACTCATAACTCAGACGCCCTCTACAGGAAAGGGCAGAGCAGGCTGTACCTGCTGCGGAGACTCAGGTCGTTTGGAGTGGAGGGCCCACTCCTGAAGACCTTCTATGACTCTGTGGTGGCTTCTGCTATCTTTTATGGCGTGGTCTGCTGGGGCGGCAGCAACTCTGCTGGGGACAGGAAGAGACTGAACAGGGTGATCCGAAGGGCCAGCTCTGTTCTAGGATGCCCTCTGGACCCAGTGGAGGTGGTGAGTGACAGGAGAACGGCGGCTAAGCTGTCATCCCTGATGGACAACATCTCCCACCCCATGCAGCAGACTGTGACAGCACTGAGCAGCTCCTTCAGTGGGAGACTGCGGCACCCACGGTGTGGGACGGAGAGATTTCGCAGGTCTTTCCTTCCCACTGCTGTCAGACTCCATAATAAAGACTTTAACTGATCAAGCACACACATCCATACATATGCAATAATACTAAGTGCAATAATCCTTTCTGTCATCGTTGTATTTTTACTCAGTTGTATATAGTATTTGTATTTGTATTCTATTTTTATCTATTGTATATTTATTTTATTTTATTCTACTGTATATAGTATTTTATTTTATTCTATTCTGTACAGTTGTGTACTGTATTTATTCTTATTGTATTCTAATTTTTGCCTCATAACTTTTGCACTGTCCACTTCCTGCTGTGACAAAACAAATTTCCCACGTGTGGGACTAATAAAGGTTATCTTATCTTATCTTATCTTATGTATCTAACTATGTTTTCTCGTTGTAACCTATCAGTTTTGGAATAAATGTGAAACTGGCAAAATTCAGTATGTGTACCAGCTACACACAGTCTACCTTCAAAAGCTGACTTTCTTGATCCTCAGGAGTAAAAACACTCATATATGTTGCTTGAGGAATGCTTATGTGGGTCGGTAGGACGAAAGCAAGTGCTATGATTCTTTAGGTGGTAGACTTGGCATGGCCAAAATAATCACATGCACAGATAAATATTTCGCATCTGATGGAGGCAGGACCAAATTATAGCTTCAGACAGCTGGTTTTGCTTCTACTGGCTCTGTAACGCCTTCCTTAATGTCTGTAATGTCTTTAAATTTTGCACAGCTACAGACTGTATCTCTCTCACCCCTGTGACACTACAGTATGAAATATGACCCATCAGTCATTAATGAGCCATGGAAGACAGAAGTCACTTTCACAGTCTACATTAGCAGGATGGCATGCGAAAAAAGAGATTTAAATTGACGTCATAATTTCCCCTTCGGCTCTTTTCTAAGAAGGCCTCATGAGCATTTTTTCCTCAAGCTAATATTAAGGCCTGACTGTTATAGAACGCTTTCCTCTGAGGAGGCTATAGAAAACAAAGGGATCTTTGACAAGCCTAAAGGTCAGCCTGGAGGAGGCTAAAAAGGCTCTGCTCTGTTGTAGCATCTGTGGGCAATACCAGACAGCCAGACAGCATCCCGCTGGGCTGGATGATTGCTGCCTCTCATTGCTCACATTTACCGGCCATATCTTCCATTTCGCATCCTTGCTAAGCCCTCGCTCGTCCCCCAACCCCCTTCCCATCGCATTCATGCACATGAAATCAATAACAACACTTGAATGCTATTTCTCCGCTCTGAGAGGGAATGGCATACGTCAGACGTAATGGTTCAGCGCAGTGTAAGTATTCCTCAAGGGACAGAGCTGAGCAGGGGGATGGTGGAAGGGAGTCGGGTGAGGAATTAAAGCTGATTTCATGCCCCCTTAAGACCCATGTGAGTTTTAACCACCAATTATTGCCTGTGTTACCCATGGGCAGCCAGGGGCTGTGAGTGCTGACCACGAAGCCAATCAGGGTAGCTGTGCCACACAGTCTTTTTCAACTACAATCACACCGTAATCATAAGTGATTATATGAGTCCACCGCGGCTTGTATTCCTCTTTCCATTTAATTATACTCTCTTATATACTCTTATATATACTTTGCAAATGTCACTCAATAATGCCAGCCTTCTGACTCACACACAAGATCAAAAGGACATTAATATGACAAGAAATATATCTTGAATGGCAAACATCATGTTTATTCAGTTCAACACCAGACCGTAATGGCCCCCAAATACCCACCCAGCTATTCCGTTTCCTTCTTCACGCCTCCCCAGGTGGTCTGGAGCTGAACTGCTTCTCTCTTTCATCACTTCCACCATCCCTCAAAGTTAATCCCCCACCCAGCTCTGACAGCCATGTTTTCTTCGGGTCAGGTAGTCAGGCGGGTTGTGTGGTGTGGAGGTACTGATTGTTCCTGCAGCCCCGTGAAGGACAGGCCCGGTGGAAGCGGAGTGTTCAGATGCAGACAGAATGAGGAAACAGAGGAGGGCAGCCTCCTCGCTCTGGGTTGTCGCTCTGGCAGGTTGAGCACAGATCAGACAGTGACTGGCTGTTGTCTGTGTGCATGTTGTTGTTTTTGTTCCTTTACTAGGACACCGTGGATGGATGGGCTTTAAAAAAAACACGGCAGGTTCACGGCAAGTCCCACAAGTGGGACAAGGTTATCCTTCATCTCTCTGAGAAACACCTTACTATAAAATAAAATAAAAAAAACGTGAGATGATTTTAAATGGAAGTTATTTATGCTGGAATAGTTTTATTCTTTTTATGGGTTGTTTTAGATTTAAACTTTCACCAAATACGGTTAGAATCTGTTTTGCAAAAATAACCATTGCTAAATAATCAATAGTTAGTTGCAAACCTTGAGTTTCCTTGAAATAATACATAGATAAAATTGTTTATTGTTGCTTAGTCATTGCATTGGCTTAAAAAAATCCAAACAAGCTCTCAGGATGTCATGAAGGTTTAATATAAGAGAAATTGAGCTCTCAACTTCTCTGTTATGTCCTCTTCTGCAGGGCTTAATTTGTCCCAGATCCTGCTAGAATAGGAGCTGGAGCCTCCCAGACTGGGACCGGCACTTATTTCACTGGATCCAGCACCTCACTTGTCAGTAATGAAATCTACCTGGAGAGAACTGGTAAAATGTCAAACAGACAATCAGATTTCTTCAAACCATTAGATTGGCTTGATTCTCAGCAGGCCAAAGTCATTTTGGCAGTTCAGACGGCATGGCTATAATTGCCAGCATGTTCTTCTTTCAAGGGCATCAAATATTGCAGTTTTGCCAAAGCCGCTGGCGTCTCAGAGATATGCGCAAGGTGTCCTTTGGCTTCGATACCTTGCCAGTATTTGACACCCTGAGGATGAGGACAGGTTCTAATAGCTGCAGCACAGTAGGTAGCAAAAGCAGTGCTGCAGAGAGGGAACGACAGGAAAGTGAAGGTCAACTAGAGGGAGCTGCGAACTGTAAACAATTGCTCGTTGTGAAAGTTGAGACTATTAAATGTAAATAACAATGATTTGTTTGCTGATGTTTTTTCTTGTGTAAGTGTCTGAAAAGTAGTTTTTAGGAAAATCCCTGATGTATCAGTGTTACTGTAAAGCCCGGACAATATTAAAAAAAAAGGCAACAATCATGTGATGCTCTATGCGCAAGCACCAGGCGATGATGTGAAGAAAAAACTCCTTTTGTAAAAGGAAGAGACCTCTGGCAGAACCAGGCTCAGTGAGAGGCAGTCATCTGCTCTGACTGGTTGGGTAGAGTGAGGGGAAAGAGGAGAGAAGAAAGAGAGGATAGGGACAGACAACAAAACACAGACTGTGTGAGAGATGAGATCAAATTTAACAACATACAGCCGTGGTGTATAAACACCTGGGGAGTGAAAAGAGGTGAGTGGAAAAGAAATGCAGAGGGTATCGCAGGAAGACCCCCAGCAGCCTGAGCCTATAGCAGGATAAGTAAGGGATGCTTCAGGGTCAACTGATTCCAGCCCTAACTGTATGCTTTATCAAAAAGGAAAGTTTCAAGTCTAATCTTAGGAGTAGAGAGGGTGTCTGTCTCCTAAGCCAGAACTGCTTCCGCAGGAGAGCGGGCTGGGAGCTGAAGGCTCTGCCTCTCATTCTACTTTTGGAAACTCAAAGAGTCACAAGTAAGCCTACAGACTGAGGTGATTCCTTTAAAGGCTTATTAGAGAACTGATGTAAGTGAAACAACAAAAAAGCATCTGTAGGTCATGTTCAGCTATGAAGACGAACATTTTAGACTTATCAAAAATCTTTCTTTGTGTGTGAAATGCTACCTTTTTAAATGAAATTGTGTGAGATGTTAAGAGGCCCCAGATACACACTGCTTTTGAGTAACAGTCAGGGGCCTAGAGTTTCGTGTTTACCAGTGTTTTGCAGTTTTTAAAATTATTGTACTCCCAACCGCCACAAAAGCAAAGCAGCTTTACTGCTGGTATGTAAATGGTGCTTTGACACACAACACCTACTCAAAGATTGTTAAAGGCCAAGAAGCCCCTCCCTCCCATACCCACTGGACTGAAAGGATTTGTCACCAGCGCTACAAACCACTGGAAATCGCCATACCTCCCAGAGGTGCCTCGGTTATTTTGTGGCAAGAGGGGGACCTACACAGTATTAGTCAGCTGGTTTTATTGTAATAGCTGATTGGTGAATGACTACTGGCTTAAAAGTAGACTATTTTCCTTTAAATTGCGCTGGAGAAAAATATGAAGTACCACTGAAATTGGATAAAATTACCTTTCACTCCCTAAAGAACTGCACAGTTTGTCGTATACCTACTGCAGAACGACTCCTCCCAGCCTTTATATAAAATCACCCTTTTATAGAGAAACTGTGGCTCAGTGGAATAGTTTTTTTTTATTCTGCTGAATTATCTCAAAAATAAAAAGATTCCTGGAAAAATCAGAAAAGCTTTTAATCAGAGCAGCTAGACTGTTTTATGGTACAGCAGAAAATACTTTTTCTGATTTTTTTTTTTCCCCTCATCTGTGTCTTTTCCCCACTGCTGGTAAGACAAAACATAATCAGGATTGGGAAATTCACTGAGTTGCATTATTGATCACAGCTTTGATCAGGTGTTGTAACCAGAAACTGATAAAAGAAAGAAAAACTCTTAACAGTCAAAGTTTAAATGTAGCATATCTTTTAATTATGTTCAAAGGCATTTTGTTCACTAAGGAGGAACAAAGGCAGCGATTTCAAAGACATAAATGATAGATGTGTCTTGAATTATAAACCATTTGTTGCATGAATCTTTAAATGGAGTTCGAATTTCAGGGGGGTTTCGAGGATAAATTGGATGTGAAAGATATTTTCGGTTCTTTGGAGTCAGCAGGCGCTCGCGTCCCATCTCGAGGTAAACCACAGTTTACCTGGACTTTATCGCCTCAACCCAGAACCACCATATTGGATGGGTCACGTAATTCCGACTGGAATGGAGAACCTCGTCCAAAGCATGCAGCTTATTTCTTAGTAATAGCCTGACCGAGCTCCCCAAAGAGGCCAATTCTGGCCAGCAAGGCCCACTTAAATGCTCCGTGAGACAGAGGAGGAGAGAATAAGGTCTATAGAGCCACTTAAAAGCCCCTGGGTAAAAATGGGATTTCTGACCTGCTCCGCTGGTGTCGCAGCTCTTCAGCCAGATTAGCTGTCAAAGCTCTGCCAGGTGGGAGAGGAAGGGCCAGGGGAAGACGAGAGGAACTGATGGATGCTGGTGCTGTTCTTGGTGATGATGTAGACCACCAGGACCTCATTAGCTCAACATTTCATCAAACACGATGGCACCAGTGTGGCTCTCTGTGCCTCCATCTATCTCTCTCTTGGCCCTCTCTCTCTCCCTCCTTTACATATCCTTGATTTCCGTACCTCTTCTGTGGTCCTCTTTTCGTTCCTGCCTCTTTTCCATCTTTCTGTCACCCCCCCCCCCCCCCCTTTTTTTTCTCCCTGCACCTTAAGGTCTCATTAAACAGATGAGCCCGCTCCGCCACTAATCTGCCACTAAGTCAAAGTCGGCAGATGACGACGATAATGGCACATCTTCCTCCACCCCCGCTCCACCCCCACACATATCAGGCTATTATCATTTGTTCTTATTAATGCCAAGAAAATGTAAATTTGTTATGGCTATAAGAGTGTAAATAACTACCACACGTATCAGCTGGGGTGATATTTCAGGGCACATTAGAGGGCTCTGCAGGGCTGGTTTGCATATCATTGATTTTCGGTGCAGGGGTGTGTGTCTGTGTATGTGTGGCAGTGCGGGGGGAATCACAGACATGCCCACAAATACATGCAAAGCATATGTGCAGCAGCTTCATACATACCAACAACATGCAGGGCAGCTTTACATATATCAATAGGGCTATGCAAATGATTTATGTGCATGCCGTAGTGAAAAAGAGGTCACACTTACATCAGCGGGCCGTGGTGTTGTATGTTTTTAGTCATAGACACAGATGTAATTTAAAATGAACAAGAGACCTATTCATTCGCTATTCATTAATTACTTATTTTCCTTATTCTCTGTCATATACTGTTACGCGGATGGATATTAGTATAACACATGGCCAAAGTTCCAAATATTAAAGCCAGTTTTGACACCCTTCACCATCCTTCCTTTATCAGAATTAAGCTGGCGTAAAGGGAGGGCAAGGGAGCTTGTTTATTTTATGCTGCACCATGGCTCAGCATGTAAAGTAAAATTCAAAAAAATGCTTCTAACTGTGAATTGTGAAAAGCAGCTGTATTAGAGTCCAAAAATACAAGCCTGGAAATGAACATAATCCGCTGCTTTAATAATAGAGCAAAAGAAAAAAGGAGCTCTGCTGTGGCAGCTCATATATGGACAGGAGCAAGAAGAAAAACACCATCTACAAAGTAGAAATGAATTCAAATAAATATGTTCATGTTGTAAATACCCTCATGTTCATCAGGCAAAAGCAGTATTTATGCTATCCTTACAGCTGTCAGTATAATGGTGAATATTGTTGTGATAGTTGTTTCTATTGACATGGTTGTCCTGTGTGCTGTATTTTTTTAACAATATAATGTTTTGTGAGTTTCCCATAAAGTATTGCAGGTGATTTTCTGCATCTTGGTGTTGGTTTTGGAGGTAAACACACATTTTTCTGTTGTGTGGGAGTGAGAGAAAGATTTAAGGTGAATCCTTTATAAGACCCCAGGGTTTCTACCAATCGCAAAGCAATATGACAAGCTACATATACCCAGGAGGCTCTGTCGCTACCCATTTGTCAACAAAGCATTTTCTGCCTCAAATACATTGTGAAGCTTTTTACCAAAGTTCCCCTAGGTGTGCATTTCTGTCTGCTTTGCATTTCTCTGTATAAACCAAGGCTAAACAGAACTTCACAGCATTTTTGACTTGTGGAAAAAAGAGTTTGTAGACTTACAAACAAATAACTGCAGAAAACGAACAGAAATTCTGCTGCTGTGCTTCAGGGGTATTCACGGAAGGATGTGGAAGCCAAATATTGTGAGAAAGTTCATGTTTGCTTACTTGGTTTTTTTTTTTTTCTTCTTCTTCTTCTTTGCCCTCTTCTCTCACTCAGCCTCTCAGGATGCACTGCCACACCTGCACCCTGGTGACTAGCTCAGGTCACCTCATTGGAGGCGGTCGAGGTGAAGAGATCGACCGGGCCGAGTGCGTGATCCGCATGAACGACGCTCCCACCGCCAGAGGTTACGCCCGTGACGTCGGTCACCGCACCTCCCTGCGTGTCATTGCACACTCCAGCATGCAGCGGGTCTTGAGAAGTCGCAACGAACTGCTCAACGCCAGCCAGGACACAGTATTTATCTTCTGGGGCCCCAGCAACTACATGAGGCATGATGGGAAGGGCCTTGTGTACAACAACCTGAGGCTCATGAAAGAGGTGCTCCCCAAGCTCAAAGTCTACATGATCTCCTGGCAGAAGATGCTGCAGTTTGATGAACTTTTCAAGAAGGAGACCGGCAAGGACAGGTGAGGGCGTCACTGCATCAGAACCCATCATCATCAGGAGTCTAATAATAGTTCAGCTAAAGCTATAATTTAATTAATATTTAATCAGTTTTATAAAGTTTTAATCATTCTGCCCTTAAACAAACTTAACAGGTTGATTTTTATAGTTTGTACAAATGCGTTATTATCTGATCAGTCAAACGTTCACATGTCACTATCCCTGTGGAAATCAACCATATGCCACTAGGCTGTAGTCCCTCCCACATACTGTATCGAAAGCAAGGAAAGATTTTCAGTCACTACCAATTTCATTCACTTGTGTGATTCATCTGACCTTCAGGGCAGCACAGTCAATACTTTTCAAGCTACAAGTTTCACAGCTTCTTCAGCTATTACATCAGCAGAAAATTCAGCCATATTTCTCTTGTGAATTTGTCCAAACTTTTCCAACGCATAGTGCACAAAGATTAGTAAATTGATGAATTTGGTGCACGACTTACCGACGGCGAATGCTTTACAATGAGCTCATGTTACTGATAATGATGCTGGAATAGTGTTGCATTTTTGTTATGTGGAGTTTTTGCATTGCAAGAATGCATGCGGGACCAAAGATATGTTAACTTTGGCTTCTCTTGTTTGTCTGTGCTGTTGTTGGTCCTTTAGTTGGGCTTATGTAAAAGACAAAACTCACAGTGCAAAGAACATCTTGTAATGGAGTGAAACCAAATGCTTAAAACTGTCCTCTGCAGCCATCGTTTGTTCTTCTCAGCCATCTTTCTTTGATCTTTGTTGTCTTTTGAGCTCCTTCATCTTTATTGTGAACCCGTCTCTGATTTTTCCGTTTTCTGTTCAAGCAAACTTTTTATCCAATCAGATTTCAACCTACACATAACATTTGAGTCACAGACAATGCTGTTTGAGGACTATAAACACGTCTTGTTTGAACTTCCACAATCCTTATTTTTGTGTAGGCTGAAAAGTGGGACCATAAATCTGGCCTGATCCAATTCAGAGCACATAGTCTATAGTAACTATACCATATGCCTTCTCCCAAATAGTCTCTTTTATTCCAGCACCGTATGAAAGTCAGCTTCTTTTGTGTTGTAAAAGTGTATATGTCTGTCAAACCATGGCTATGCATTTAGTAATACAGTACGTACCATGCTTGCAGGAAACCCTTAAACTAAATGGACAAGAGTAGGTGGTTGCAAAGCATGCCTCTGCATTCATAATCCGTGTTGTGTTTGAAAAACAGACTTTAGCAAGTAAACCTGGATGTCATGGAAACATGAACGTGCAAGTTTCTCGCATAAAGAAGTCTCAGATATTGTAATTTATTTACAAAACTACTTGAATGGGTCTCAGAGGGATCTACTTTAAAGTAGTAAAGAAAGGAATGAAAGTGACAAAACAAGCTTTCACTTTCTTTTGTGTGGTGTCCTAATGGCCTCCTAAAAATTACCCCGAGTTTCAGTTGCAAAATGAACAGTGTTAAAGGACTCCGTTTTAATGAGTCGGAGATGAGTTCTCAGCCCTGTGGCCATTAACTCTTAATGAAAACCCACCCATACAAACACTGTTTGTGTCTCCGTCGCTTTATCTGAGCCTTTGTTTGGGGTGTCATCGGAGATTGAATCTGACTTCAGCTTAAGATAGATGCCATGGGGGAAATCGCCGAGCAGAGGATTTGGTGAATGGCTCAGACATTAATCCTTCAGAATCTGTGCCTACAATCATGGTAAATGTTTACAGTGAGCAGGCTTTCTCTGTTATTGTTCGTATTTACAGTTTCTCATCCTTTCTAGCACCAGGCATTAACATCAGTGAGAATTATTCGAGGTCCTTTCTGCTCCATGGAGCGTGGAAGCAGAGAGAAATAAAGCCTTAATATATTAGTGTATATCTTTGTAATGCTTGAGATAAAAATTTAACAGAAGCTCTGTGCATGCAAAATGTCTCGTACCTTTATGAAGCAATATTTTATCTAATTTGGAAAATGAATCCCGTGTTATTTAAGAACTGGGAGCCTGTGGCCGCAGCATTAAAAGCAGAGCTTCTGGGTAATCAACCGTGCAATCGGCAACCCTGCAAGCTTAATTGTAATTATGGGTTATGCCTTTTCAGTAAAGAGAACTAATATGGTTTAGGATGATGCCACATCCTGCAGTTTTTAATAACACATACAGAAGAGAGAAGGGAAGCAGGTGTCCCTCTGCATCCTTTCTGGTAAATTCCTAGAATGAGCCTTAACTGGTGATTAGAGTCAAATTAGCTTTTGAAATAACTTTTTTCTCCCTTGTCTGTGTTTTCTGTTCCCATGATGCTTTGTGCTAATTGTTAACAGCCCAACTGTGGTTTCTGCTGGAGCTAGCTGCAGTGTAAAATATGATGATTTGAGATAGGTCACCTATCAAAAAGATCTAGGTTGAATCCCTTTAACAGTGCATCTTACATCAAACCTTGGCAGTCGTATTGAAGCGCGCTTTGATGGCTTATGAACATTGGTCAAAAAAAGGAAAAGAGAAAAGCCACAGCAGGGCAGCTGTGCATCAGAGAGCAAGGAGACAGCTGGAGCAGTGGACAAATTACATAGCTGTGAAGAACAGCTGAAAGGGACTCATTTATAAAGCTGACTTTTGATCAGTTTTGATCTTAAGCAGGATTTACAGTAAGCAGAAGCAAAACTTAACTTTGAGCTTATCTTAAAGCAACGTTTTGACTTGTAATACGTTTTCTGCAGGTTATGTAGAGGTGTTTCAGTTTGGGTTGTAAACACGGTCTGCGGTGACCTTTGTAGTTCTGTCCTTCTGGCCAACTCCCCTTCTTCTACTGCAACATTACGCTGGTTCCCAAAACAAAATAAAAGGGTCTGCTGCAAGAAATCGGCCAGTGATTGGCAGATGAAGCCTGCAGATCTGTCCACAGTGTTATTCCCGTGGAAATGACCTAACATTGTGTGGCTACACAATTCTACACACTTCTACATAATGTTACATACTTTGAAATAAAAAAGTTGACCCCTAGAGTGTTATTGGGAGACATTATTGGTTATGTTATGTTTGTGACTTTTAAAAAAATTCTATGTTGCTAATCAAGGTCATGGAAATTACCCTCAATGGTTCCTCGGTTATTTAAAGTAAAATATTTTCTACAAAGTGTATATGTTAAAGATGTAAGAAAAACTTATAAACTCAAAGGAACATTTTTATTGACTGAAAATGCTCACAAATGTAACACAAATATAAAAGTACAGTCCTGTCCGGTCGTCTAGGCAACCACTTCATGTCACTTGGTGAAATTTCATAGACTTGATTGAGCGTGTGTATACACCTAAGTATAGGTTGTGCTATCCTAAAGCATGGTATTTGACGGGCTGACACAACAACAGTCTCTGTCTTTCCATAAAAGAGCAGAGCAGCAGCTGCAAAAGAAAAGAGTGCATTTTAACAGTAATAGTGAGGATGTTCTAAAAAAATTAAAATAAATTATAGATATAAATTTTAAATATAACAAGAAGTAATTAAATCAAAACTAAGTAAGTCACAGATTTCAAATTACTAAATCAATTAGCAGTAATACGACTCACAGTAAAATTAATACCAATATATTAAATTAAATTATTAAATGCATCTGATGTATGTCTGAAAATCGACTTGCCAGTTTTAGGTGACGATACGGTCCCACCACTTTTCATGGCATAAAGTTTCACTAATTTCTAGAAATACTACATAAACATCATATGTCAAATTTACCACTGTTACTTTCGATGTTATGGTCAGTGATGTAAGAGTAGATGGGGTGAAAAACAGAATTTCCCAAATTCCAGAAGAACACTGAAGTTTGAAATGCTCCAGGCAACTTCAGATTGTTAAGATGCATTTATGTCACTACCTGTCACATCACCTGATTTTTGCTGACTGGCTGGGACAACTCCATATACTTCTACAACCACAGAGAGGTTTGGGGAGGACAATTTTGATGTCTTTCACAGTTACCACATAGGGTTCTCTGCCAGATAAAGCCTATAGAAATCAACAAGGCTATTTGCTACAGCGACGATATAATCCTAAATTAAGTCTTTATCCTTGTTTGCCAACCAAAGATGTGTTGTCCTTCATTGCCACCATTTGATCTACCAAGAAGTTGGGTGTTCTCTCTTGATGGTGTTGCAGAGTAGACAGAGCAGGCAGCAGATAGCAAGCCAGATGAGATGGAAAGAGGAGGGATACATGACAGACAGCTTGAAAGGCAGATTGACAGATCTGTAAAGATCACGGGCTCGAGGCTGATTGGCTCAGAGCCCTGACAGATCACTGGACAAGAATAGTGATATTGACATTTTGAATGAGCAAGAAAGAGCAACAGTGACAGCCCATATCAGTGCAACTGATATTTAAGGTAACAGTACAGATCTTCTAACTTACAAAACAGTGAGTGGAAAAAAATTTAAGTTGATTTGAGATTTATAAGTTACAAGTTAAAAGTGATATTTTTAGAGCGTGCTTAAACTGAGATTTGTATGCCTTTTTAGAAATAAGAGCCCAAAACGAAGAACCTGTGATCTTTTGATCTAAAATTTGAGAATATTCAACTGGCCCAGCAGTGAAAAAGCTCCCTGCTAAATGAAAAGAATAGGACACATTTACAAACCAAGTAACCTTTAAAGGCCATGCAGACACCCACACGTTTCCACTTATTTTGGATGATAAGACTTTTGCTCAGGTTGAAGGTGGGCAAAACCTTTGCTGTGACTCATGAAATGTCACAGGACTGCTTAAGCTATTATGACCAAGATAAAGGTGTAATTGGTCAAACAAACAACACAAACTGATGGAAGAAAAGTGATGTGCCTCATATCAATGCATGCGGTGTGGAGATTTCCACTATTTCTACATAGATTTTTGTTGTTTAAAGACTTCTGCTCTCACAGAATTGAAGAGTGCAGTCTAAAGTCTGAACTTGAAGTCAATTTACAGTCCAACACCAAACTGAAGCGAGGATTCAGGTTTGCTGCTTGTAGGGAATGAACATTAGAAAATACATATAATGAGGGGAATGTACAGTAGTAGGAAAAGATTATATGTGGAAGCAGACTGCAAACAAAACATATTCAGGCCACATTATTGCTGCCATTTCCATGGATATAAAAAAGAGCGAAATACAAGAGAAACTGTGATCAGACAGAACGTGATGTGGAAGTCAAGTAGATACAGAGGCGACTAGAAAAAGTGAAGGAGTTTAAATTAGTAATCAACCCTAAACACTGCAATCACTCAGGATGAAAGTGTCAGGTATAAATAACCGTGTGCACACACAAAATGAACTCAGATATTTTTATACTTTTTCTTTATAGGAGTGTTATGAAATAATGATGCTTCACAGATGTTTCAGCTTGAACTTACAACAGCAAATCATACCTGTATGTGACCTTCACACAGTAATAACAATAATAGGCTCAAAGACAGTATAGCTGCTATATATGTATAGTAGCAGTCAGTGGTCAGTCATTGTGGTCATTTGGGGCTTTTAATTATTTTTTTAAACTTTTCTTTTCCCAGGGTTGAAAAATAAACAGCAACCATCTGTATTGGCTTTAAAAATCCGAATTGGATGCACAAGTTTGAATTTATTTAGGATCTTCTCTGATCCACACAGACTCAAAAGTACAGCTCAAATATATCCATACACTCACACTAATATTTGGTTAAATGTCCCTTAAAAGCTTTTTGGTGGCTATAAAAATCATCTTTGCAAGGTGCAAGTTCCTAACATAGTTTGGGCTGGATATTTGACCAGCTCTGCTTGGCATAACTGGTGAAGTTCATTCAAATTTCCTCGATTTCCTGGCACCAACCTGGCTTTTAAGTGCAGTCCACAAATTTTTAAAAAGGTTGAGGTCGAGGCTTTGGGACGACCATTCCAGAAACCTAATGTTAGTGTGTAAC
Source organism: Aulonocara sp. 'chitande type north' Nkhata Bay (assembly GCF_057382095.1). Taxonomy (NCBI): domain Eukaryota; kingdom Metazoa; phylum Chordata; class Actinopteri; order Cichliformes; family Cichlidae; genus Aulonocara; species Aulonocara sp. 'chitande type north' Nkhata Bay. The sequence continues at coordinate 11,027,019 of NC_141361.1, forward strand.
AAAGTTTCAAGCATCTATAAAAAATCTAGGAAATCATTAAAAACCCCAAATTACCATGACATTCATGTTCATAAACTTCTGACCACAATTGCACAAATATAACTAAAAAACCCAACTCCATCCACCCCAAAGAGATTTAACAGTCATTTCTCTTGTTAGGAATGAAATGCAATGGAAAGCAAAATCTTATGTTGAAATATAGAAATGTGATTTTAAGACTCAAAAAAGAAAGCTCAACGTGCAATTAAACTTATAGCTACATGTGTACCTTTTCTGGATTTGCAATCCCAAACCATGTAAACATGAGAAGCAGCACTGCTCTCCTTCACAGGGATAAATGTGTCGTCCCACTCACAGCTTGCCTCAAGTCCTTTTAAAAGACAGTCATTGAAGCTAAGAGCTTGACATTTCACACCACATTATTCATCAGCATGTTCATAAACAAGGAAATGAGGAAGACTTCTTAAGTGAGATTAGCTGCATGCCTTCTGACTAAGACCTCCACACATCCACCACAGATTGGTTGGTGTCAAAATGCTGTGCTTTGAACTCTCAAAGTTTTCTAATTTGCAAAAGAAGAGCTTGTGTGTATGTAAGCCTGTGTGTGTGTGTGTGTGTGTGTGTGTGTGTGTGTGTGTGTGTGTGTGTGTGTGTGTGTGTGTGTGTGTGTGTGTGTTTGAGAGACAGGGCTGTTGTTATATTAAAGCCCGGTGGCCATGTTTGCATATCAAAACAAATCAGCATGTTCCAGACAAACTGGGTCCTGTCTTAATTAAAAGAAAATGAGAAGCCTGTGCTTCTTCTGCGATAGCATCACTGGGTCGACAGCGTTGTCTGCTGCATGGACAGACTCTAATAAAGCAGCAAGTCACACAAAAGGGTGTTGTCACTGTTCATAACACTGTGGCCAGTGTGGGCCGATTGATTTGGTGGGTCTGGATTGTTCAACCACATTTTAAATCAACATCCATTTTGTGGTGCGTTTTTCCAGCAAACACAAAGCTTTATTGGACCACAGAGAAATAAGGAGCGGCTGTACCTGAAGAGGTTGTTTTTTTTTTTTGCTTGATTTGAAGGAAGAAAGCAAACGAAGACTGGGTTTATAGTCTCTATTTACTGTAGCTGTAGTGCATGTTTGTCCTCCGCTATTTTTATTTAACCGAATGAGCATCTTCAAAAGTTCCCACTGTGGAGGATAAAAGTAGCAAGGCAAAATATTTCAGACGTTGGTGAAATCTTAATGTCTGTACAGAGCTAAGAAAAATATTTTACAAGTAGTTTTTAGAATGATTTTTATTTTTTTAAGGGAAAAACAACAATCCAAATCTACCTGGCTCTTTGTGAAAAAGCAAGCTTCTTTGTTTTCCTGCCTCTCACTTTGCAACTGGTCCAAGAAGATGACTGCTGTCCCTGAGCCTGGCTCAATTCAATGTTATTTATATGGCACCAAATCACAACAACAACCGCCTCAAGTCGCGTTATATTTTAAGGTAAAGGCCCTACAAAAACACAGAGAATACCCCATTAATCAAGCGACCCCCTTTGAGTAAGCACTTGGCAAATAGCGGGAAGGAAAAACTCCCTTTTTAACAGTAAGAAACCTCACTGCAACTACCTTATAATATGTCACATTCAAATGACTGGTTAGCTGGTTACTAGATGAATAAAACTGAAATGAAGTGATGACTGTTGTCTCATAGGTGATTGATATCAAGCCAAATAAACACCTTCAACTCTTTGTTGTGTTCCTGAAACAATATTTTGAAGTGGATCCCTTCTTTTAAACACTCATTCTTGTTGATTTTGTCTTTCAGAATCTTTCATGAAAATTAAAAAAACCAGTGAAGATCTCTGAATGATTTATTAATTACTTCAGTGCGGACCTCGGCGAGATTTCCCTTAAATTTCACAGCAGTCTACTCCTTAGCTCTCCGAGATGTTTCTTTTTACATCAAAGTCTGACCGACACTGAACCACAGCTTGTCTAAAAATGCATCAAAGCATAGACTTAAAGCCTTGCCATGACAAAACAGCAGGGTTTAACTTTTTAGGTACGCTCTAGGGTGCTGTCTATAATGCCTTCTCATACACTTTAAACACTGATAACATTTCCTCGCTCCCTTATTGCCTTCCCAGGAAGACATTTCTCTGCCACTTTCCTAAGAAAGAGAAATGCTCAAAGTTTAGGTGTTAAAGAGGGCTTTCTTTCAGCATTTTTGCTTGACATATACCCCACAAGCCCACCCCACCCCATCTCCCTGCACTGTTGTATCTGTGAGAAAACGAGGGAGAGAAGGTCTGAACACCTTTTCAAACAGCCAGGTAAACCCTCCACTCCAAATGTGTCACCTCATCAACAGCAGGCGAGCAGAGTTTCGAGATGCCTGCCTGGTTGTTCTTGTCAAGACTTTTCTTATCAGGGCCCAGGCTTTGTTTCTCTGTCTTGCCAAGTTAAAGCCTCGGATGCTGCGGCTGCTGATGCATATGTGTGGGAACAGACAAGAAGGAGTAACAAGCTTTGAGAAGCAGCAGGGTGATGAGGCCGGTCGGGAGATAAGGAACACATGCTATCAAAGTGCTCTCAAGCAAGAGTTTGAATATGAACCTGCTCACTTTTCCTCCGCCGCATCATTTTAAAACTATAATGAACTGTGCTTGGAAAAGAATCAAAGGAACGAGTGCAGAACATTTTTTGACACCTTTACCGTGTAGCATCCTGTTGGTTCAGTATAATGATCGCAATGTGTGCATAACTAAATCACACCAGATGTGGTTGACATTCACGGTCATTGTCACTTTGATGATTGGGATTTTTTGAAGCACTGCGGAGACGTTGATGCATGTGATGTTGAGGGAAAGTTTTCAGAAGTGATGAAATGGTAGAAACTCTGCATTCAAACTGTCACTAGGACAAAATCTGAGCCAAGATGAGAAACAGAGCCCTGTGGCTACACAAGTAAAAGACCCCCAAATCTCCTACAGTGGAGTAAGACATCAAAAACTTAAAGAGACACATACTATAAATGACCACAAACCATACAGCAAAGTTGTTTTATCGTTATGCATCTCCTAGAGCTTTTACTATATGTTTGCAGATGTTTTGTGTCATTTTGCTTCTGTTTTTTTAGGTTTTGTGACTCTGCCTGAGGGGTGTTCTATAAAGAGAGATTAATGGGCCAGAGTTTTCAGTGTCACAACGGTGCATCCCTTTTTACCTGGCTGGATCACTATGGTAACTTATGCTGAACACATAATGGCTCCGGAGCAGGTTATGTTCAGAGCTTCACTTTAATATTGTGTGTAAATGCCACATTTTCACTCATTCTTTTCCTGACTGCAGGCAGTGAGTGGGAGATGGATTCCTTTCTTTGACTGGGTATTTGCCTGCATTGAGTTGGTGATGCAGTTGACGTGTAAATATAAATATATAAATAAATATAAGTAAATATATTCATGGTGGGGGATAGTTTAATTGATTAATCCAAAATTGCCCATAGGTGGGAATGCGTGAGTGAATGTGAGTGTGAATGGTTGTCTGTCTCTATGTGTTAGCCCTGCGACAGACTGGCGACCTGTCCAGGGTGTACCCCGCCTCTTGCCCTGTGACAGCTGGGATAGGCTCCAGCACCACCCGCAACCCTGAAAAGGATAAGCGGAAGCGAATGGATGGATGGATGGATGGATGGATATTCATGGTGCAAATTTGCTGCCAACTTGCAGATATTGCAGGTAATTGATCAGTCTAATTATAGGCTATTTATCACTGGGAATATTAAACCAGCACAGTGGTTTCTGTGTATCCCTCATTATGGAATGGAGCTTCTCAAGTAGTCTGTTATGTTTGATGTTTCACACCTGTGCAGATGTCACATTAGACGAAAACCTTGGAGCTCAGAATAAGCGGTAAACAAATAAATGAAACGCTGAATTCACAAGATTAGATGTTTATGTCGGTATTCCCCTCTTGCCTTATTTGCAGCGCCAGTATGTCGTTCACATTTTATATATATTTTTATATTCTTTATAAGACCTCTTGCAATGTCTCAAACTGGAGTAGGTGGCACTTTGTTGGCCCATTTTCTGCAGAAGAAGAGTCGCATGACGAGACTGCCTCTTTTATATAAGCACACTCAGAAACTGAAGCAGAAAGCCTGGGAACCCATCATCTCTGAGTAGGACTTCAGTTATACTGACTGGAAACAAACTTTCTTTGTTTTACATATTTTTATGTAATCTTATGGAGTAGTTTCCTTGCTTTGCTTTGTACTTTTGCGTTCTGCATCTCCTTGTAGTGATGTCATGGCGGGTAAAGGCCAGCCTTGTTGGCATGTTCACTAATCCATCTGTGGCTTTACTTTTTAATTGGTGTTAATTACTAAATTATTAGCAGGCTAAACCAAGTTGGTTATCATAGCAAAAACCACACCTGCGGTCAGCAATATGTTGACATTAGCATTTACTGTCAAAACAATTCACTTTTTATCCCATCATCTCCCTACTTGCATTGAGTACACGTGACTCCACCAGAGCTGGAATTGCTGTTTTTATCACCAGAGCATTGTATAAATGCAATATGCAGGCTAAACTTGTTTTGAAATCTAAAATTAATAGTGACATTATGCGAAACAAATTGCCTAAGAACATCAGACAAAGTCGGTGTATCCTCAGCTGACTCATTTTCACCATAAGGTTTTCTTAGCTTTGTTTCATCTGCCAAAATTATGCATACATTAGAGGTTGCGTGTCTTTATAGTTTCCTCTTATGCCTGCCCTTTGTAGTTGTGTTGAACTTTGAATTATAAAAGAGGAAAAGCATTTAATGCATTAGTTAGACCACATTTTGCCTCATTCACTGTGCTCCATTTATTTTTTTCTCATAAAGCTTCAGTAAAAGTTGCAGTGTTTATTTACCAAAAGCCATCTAAAAGTGCATCAAACACTGAGAGATTAATGCATCCACTGGTTACCAATAACAGTTCCCATTAGGATAGTTCAGCTGTTCAGCAGGGGAAGCTCGATGAGAACCACATTTGAGTCTAATTCAGCTTAAGGATTCAATTGTGCTGTAGTTTGTAGCACAAACCTGCTACATCAGCTCATATTTGAATCACTTCACAGTGTGTACGAGGGAGCTATGATGCATTTTCTAATAAATTTTCATAAGTTGATTTGATGAATTCTGATTTTTGCAAAATGTTTTTGGACCACCGCAGCTCAACTCATCTGCATGAATTTTAGTTGGAAGGGATTACAGCTGTGGCTGCAGGCCAGCGAGCTGGAGATCAGTATCATTGTGAGGTTTTGTTGCTACTATACTGTGAAAATGAGACCATGCTGGTAACGCTGTGAGGAAGCACTTGGTCACAGTGAAACTTGGGTACAGTTTTCCTCCCAAGACCGCTTTGGTACTTTGCCTTTAGGTTAGCAGGGTCATTCTCAGGCCTTTTCCTGTGTTGAAATCCTTCAGAAGCTGAAAAACACATGCTTCATACCGCAGCTAAACAGATTTTTAGTTTCATTATTAATCAAAAATAAAAAGAGCCAAGAACAATTTGCAAGAAGGTAAATGATTCATGCCACACAACAGCAAACAAATAACTGGGGTTGTGTTTGTTTTTCCTAAATGAGGTTTGTTCAGCTACAGCTGAGGTCGATGGGAATTTTGTTACTTTTGAATATTTTTCATAGTTGCAGTGTACAAGGGCAAAGGTCGAAGGTAGAGGTCTGCGCGGGAATGTTTTTTTAGTCCCGCTCCCGCCCGCTCCCGCAAGGTTTTGTACCGCACCCGACCGCTCCCGCTGTATATTCAGTCTTTGTTCACCCGCTGCCCGCTTAGAATAATTTTCTACCCGACCCGACCGTTCCCGCTAAATTTAGATCTGGTTTCCAAAATCTCACATTTAAATGGGGTACCACCAAAAAATAGAGATAACAGATAAAACTGCAGGTTGTGCAATGATTGTATTTATTTTTCTTAAACAAGATGCATTTATCTGTCAACATGCAACATTTATCTTTTAACATGGAAAACGTGTTGCAAAAATAAAATAAATAAAAACGAATACAGCATTGTGGCCTACTTGTTATTTTTATGTAAAATACAAACGTAACATTTTTCTGTCAACACAGTAGGGAAAGTGTCGCGAAAAAAAAAAAAAGTCACTTAAAATTGTAAACAAAAGAACAAAATAGTTGGCCACTGTGAAATTAAATGGTTGTTTAAACTATCAGTTTAACGAAAAAATGTCCCAATGTCGAATTCAAGGTCTCTCCTACAAAAGAAAATATGCATATATAAATACAACAATAAACGACATCTCAAAATTATAAACTATTAATCAAATGAACGAAACTTACTTAAAAAATCCAAATTATTTTAAATTTCCATGCAGGAAAAGAATGTCACTGACTGATGAGGGTTTCAGTACTGAACGTCTCTCCTCCAAAATCCGACCACAAAGGCTGAATGCTCTCTCGGAAGGTGCACTCGTTGCCGGGATGCAGAGGACAAATCTTGCAAGGTTGCTCAGGGCAGGGAACTGGGAACTGTTGGAATTCCACCACTGCAAAATGTTTTGTTGACTTGATAATTCAAGTTTCATGGTCCTGTACTCCTGAATCTGAACATCTAGTGATTTTGATCCACATGATTCTTCCTCTTCCTCCCAATCTGAAAATTTATGAAGAACAGTAGGCCTTTTGGCAGGTGTTGGTTCAACATCCTCATCATGTGCATGATCAAACTTTAAATCTTCGATCATCTCCTTGACTCCCTGTATCACATTCTGTCGCCCTCTTTCATCTAACATTCTCAGACCTCGCAGATTTGGTGTCAGAAAGGTTGCTATTTTATAAAGCATGTGAACAGAATGGGATGAAGTGCTGTCTGCTGACAGTAATTCTTTCAGCCGTGTTACACAGACGGTTGCAATTTCAGAGAGCAGAGGGTCTTTTGTGGCTGATGTACAGTGCTCAATTAATCGCACAGACCACGGAAGAACAAGTGAGGCACTGGGAGCTGTGTTATCAGTTTCCAAGTCGTCAGTTGCCTCTTTGAAGGGTTTTAGGAATGATACTAGTAACTTAAGAGTACTGATGCTAATGCGTCCGATCTTGTCATAATTATTGCTCTCAGTCAGCACAGATGCAATGTCTTCGTACTGTTCCAAGACAGAATTTAACATGTCAAAGTTAGAGTTCCATCGTGTCTCTATGGATTGTTTCAGTGACTTTTTAAGCTTGCCCTGCTGTCCTGAGTGTTTGAAATATGTAACCAACTTTTTAACATCAATCAGAAGGCTAGCGATCTCTGGAGACTTTTCGATTATGGCAGTACCAAACGCACTGGAGAGAGTCACGTTTAGTATGTGCGCTGTGCAGTTTAGCCTCGTGTATTCTCGTAAGGCACTGATCATGTTGGCTCCACGATCTGTGACAAAAATAATCTTTTTGCCCATGTCTGTCGCATCAATGCCAAACACTCTGAGATTCTGCAGCAGGTGCCTTCGAATGTTTTCACCTGTCTTTGAGGTGCTTGGGTCAAAAGGGGCAGCAAAAAGCACTCTTGAATGTAGCTCAGATTGCTCATTAACGTAATGGATGGTTGCAGACAAAAAGGACGTTTTTCGATATGTTTCTGTCCATATGTCTGCTGTAACAGCGCATCCAAACTTCGATATTGTTGCAGTGATTTCCTCCACAACATGTTTACGTAGACTCTGAGCCCTCATTTCAACATTTCTTGACACCGTTGTGGGGTGTGGTAGTATCTCACAGACATCGAATTTTCCTATTCTTGCTGCTGTGTCGACCAAATGTTGGGCCAGCTGTGTGAAGCCTTTTCCAGAGATGGTATCATACGGTCGAATGTCTTGGCAAACAAACTGAACACATTTGTCTCTGGTTTCTTTTTTAAACTTCTCTGGCACCAGCAAAGATTTAGTAAATGCCAGTTTTGTTTGCCCCTTTGTGATGGGACATGAGTGCCGCCTTAAACCTGAGGTTCCAGTCTTGTGACTGCAAAAGGGTAAAACTTTGAGGCATTTATCGCATTGTACAAAGGGTAATTTTTTTCCATTTGCGTCTATGACGCATGAAAAAGACTCCCATACATCAGACTTGCCTGATGTGGGTTTCCTTAAAGTAAACTGACCGTTGTCTAATCCCAGCTGAACGTCCTTCAAGGAAATTGCATCTTCAGTTTGCTCTGCCATGTTGGTAAAGCGCGCTCTGATGCAGGTGATGCGCGCACAGAGTCACAGACTGTGCAAGTAAAATGCACGTGCAAAAAGCACTGATCCATGCGCTCAGTGCATGTAACAGGCGTGAGCACTGGCTGTACCAGTGCTCAATTAGAATGAGGAAATCACAGATATGCTGTTCCGAAAAAATGTCGGGCACGCTATATTTTCAGACCGCCCGCTCCCGTTCAAATTACACCAGAGTTACCGACCGCTACCGCATTTTATTTGGAAATTTATTCCCGCGCCGCAAGAAATCTGGTCGGGTCCCGCGGCTCCCGCGGGACAGCCGCGGGAATGCAGACCTCTAGTCGAAGGTTCACCAAAGTAGCTGGGCTTCATGCTCTGTTGGGATATTTTTGTTTGAATGAATTTATTTAATCAGCATCCAAAGGTCATTTCCAAAGATCTGCTGTGCTTTTATACTAGAATCTAAATGAAAAGCACTGCTCTATAAACATGTCAGTGCAGCGATATTGTAAACTTCATTTGAAAATTGAACCAAAATTATTAAGCTTATTTTCATTTCATCTTCAGGTGTAACTTAAAGGTTTTCATTGACCTCTAGAAGTGTTGCGAGTTTCAGTACACTGGAGACCATCAAATCTACACAAAACCAACAAGGAATTATTTTAAAAAGTATGATAGTAAGGCAGCATTTTTTTTTCCAGTCCTGTGATGGAGTACATGTTGGAGCACATTTAGATTTTTTTTAAGTACAATGTTAATATTTCATTTAGTTTTTTTCATAACATCATGTCTGATTAGCGGTCAGCTCTTTTCTTCCTGAAAGCAGGCACATCGTTCTGCATGCTGAAGGTATGTCATCCAACTATCGACACTTCATGCAGAGCAAGGCTCTTTTCTGATTAAGGATTTGATTATTTGACAGGGTTCATTTGTACCAGTCGATGCATAAGATGGATTTGTATTTTAATGAAGCTGTGGGGGAACTTGAATGATCTTGCAGCCAGGAATATCGACCTCAGGATTTAGAGAGATCTTTATTCTGCCCTAATACGCCAATGTGAGATTTTCTAATGATCTATCCAAGTTTTTCAGTTTTCATCCTTGTGGTCTCCCATGCATTAAATCCATCTAACTATCTTCTTTCACCCCCTACATCCTCCTCCTTTCCTCTGCAGGAAAATATCGAAGACCTGGCTGAGCACCGGCTGGTTCACTATGACCATCGCCCTGGAGCTGTGTGATAGGATCAATGTCTATGGCATGGTGGCGCCTGACTTCTGCAGGTGAGACAGTGGAGCTGAAAGTCAAAGATCATCACCAGCTCCACCAGCAAGCACCATCATTGAGATTTTTTTTAAAGGAGAGCCATAAATGCAGTAACTTCAAATATGAATTCAAAGCAGCACAGCCGCCTGATAAGAAAGATTAAAACTAAATATATTAAGACAGCTGAAAATGAAATTTCAGTGTGGCTGGAGAGGGTTTTGGAATACTTAAATTGCTTGTGTATTAGTACATAATAATTCAGTAAACTGACAAGTATTCATAATGTTGAAAGAAAAGACAGAGTCCTGGGTTTTCTTCTGTTTCAGAAACATTATTATAGAGCCAGTGCCTGTTAACAGAGGTGTTAGATTTATACTAATCATCCAAATACAATGTACAATTTCAGATGGGGGAAAAACGACAGTGAAAGGATTTTCACTAATACAAAGTGCCTGGTCAAATTCCCTGCTATTGCATTAAAGCTTGAGTCATGCCTCCCTTTGCTTTTTCTGGCTTTGTCTACCTTTTTGTGCTGATACATTTGGTTTGTTTTCTGCACCATTCAATATCCCCACAACAAGCTTTTTACTTTTTCATTCGCTGCAGTGTGGCATCAATAAAAATATCCAATAATTGACCGACACACAATGGATTATCTGGTCCCGAGGCTGGGAAAGCACACATTGGTCGTGAACTCTGAATACAGACAACTGAAAAGCTGCATTGCTTTATTGCATTTAAAATCCGAATGTTTTTGTCCTCCACATGTTCTGTATTATTCAGTATGCAAATACAAGAGCACCCAGCGATGAACTGGAACATGCGTGCATGAGGGATAATGCCTCATGTGTATCCTGAAGGCAGGCATATTTTACCAGAGTGATTTCTGTTTGAGAGATGCTTTTTGTTAGGTCAGGTTAATGCATGTACTATAATGCTGATTAGATGATAAGAAGTCATTTTGTTGACAAGCAGAACTATATATTGCCATCTTATGAGGACCGTGTACTTTCAGTATATACTGACTAAACACTTGCTTTTCTTTCTTCAGAACTGGCTTTTTCTTTGGGCATAGACTCAACACGGTTCCTCTGAGATATTGACATGACAGCATCACACAGCATCAGCAGATTTGTCAGCCGTATATCCATGATGAGAATCTCCCACATCCACTACATCCCACAGGTGCTCTATTGGAGTGAGATTTAGTGACTATAGATGCCATTTGAGTGCAGTGAACTCACTGCCATTTTAAAGAAACCAGTCTGAGTTGATTTCAGCTCAAACTGCTGGAAGCAGCCATGGTAACACCGTGGTCATAACGGGATGACTATCCCAACAATACTCACGTAGCCCGTGCCATTTAAACAATGCTCACTTGGTACCAAGAGGCACAAACTATGGAGAGAAAGGATCCACCATAACATTACACCACCTCACCATCACCATCACTGAGAGTACAAGGCAGGATGTGTCTGTTCTTTCATGTTGTTTATGCCACATTTGACCCTACCATCCAAAAATCAAGAAATCGAGGCAACATTTTTTCAGTCTTCTGTCATTCAGTTTTGGTGAGCTCATATGAGCTGTAGCCTCGGGTTATTCTTATCAGCAGGCAGGATTGGCACCCACTGTGGGCTTTCGCTGCTGTAGCCCATCGGCTTCAAGGTTTGATGTGTGGTGCATTCAGAGATGCTCTTCTGCATACTTTGGTTGTAAGGAGTTCAGTTACTGCTCCCTTACTATCAGCTCAAAGCAGTCTTTGCATTCTCCTCTTGACCATGTCTACATGCCTAATTTCATTGAGTTTCTGCCATGTGATTTGCTTTGTAGATATTTGTGTTAATAAGCAGCTAAAGAGGTTAACCTAGCAAAGTGGCAGATAGTGCCGGTGTCACTAAAATGCAGCATCTGACTGTTTCTGCTGTCAGACAGCAATCTCGATTCAGTGCAGTAGTTTAGAATAAAATTTTAGCCTGAAGCAGATAAGATTCAGACTTTACGTTTTTAAATCGCTCTTCTTGAAAGTTCCAATTAAAGAAAATCGGGGACTCTTTTAAACAGTGTTTAACAACATTGTTTGTTATTGTTGATAAGCAGAGGTGGGACCAAGTCATTGTTTTGCAAGTCTCAAGTAAGTCTCAAGTCTTTATCCTCAAGTCTCAAGTCAAGTCTCAAGTAATGTCAGGCAAGTCAGAGTCGAGTCTCAAGTCACTGGTGTAAAAGTCCGAGTAAAGTCACAAGTCTGAAATTTTGAATTTCAAGTCCTTTCGAGTCTTTAAAAAAAAAAAATGAAAAAATAATGTTGCAGTTATGCTAAATGTAAATATTAGACCATGTAATTTTTAAATCTGTGTTTTTCTCAACACATGACAAAATAGTGAACTTAGAAAATATACACAAATTGTGAAATTGCACCTCTTTAAAATGCAGCTCAATTAAACCTAGCTCCAAGGATAATTTTCACCGACGGTTCTGAGATAAGCTGCATGTTATTCTTGGATGTGGTTGTAGGACCAGCTTTAAAATCGCATGACAAAAAATATCATACACATTAAAAAAAACTGTATCACCAACGTAGCCTGGACAACATTTGCTAGTTAGATGAAGTCAGCTATCTCATTGTAGCATATTTATATGCATATTTATAATCATACGGTTGTTGGAGTGAGTGCATACACTCATGAAAGTTTAGTAACTTCAGGTCACTGCAACAAGCCCAGGTACAGTTTACCGACGGATGGGTGCAGGACCTTGAAATGCACCGTGTAGAACGAAAGACCATCGTACGTATCATAAGTTTACCAGTCTCACAAATTGTCTTCATAAATACACATTCGTTAACCGTTTATTAATAGGACCTTTGAGCTCAACGGTAATTAATTAGTAGTGGAAATAATTTCTGGTACCCATCACAGAAATGTAGCAGTGACAATAGTACTGTATGTTGTAATCGCACTGGGCAATTAGTGATACAAAACAACTGTTTTATCCTGTGAATAAAAGTATATGTTTTTGTCAATGTACCATAATAACAGAGGAGAAACGCAATATTGTGTCAGGACAATTCACTATTTATGCACAATAAATAAAGGAGCATAGCGCGACCATTTCTGTTCAGCGCCAGACTTGCTTGTAACCTATATCACTAATTATGTTATGAAAATGACGTATTAACTACTACAAAACTCTGACCTTTGTGGAAATGCTTGGAGCAGACTAACCTGTGAGCTGGAGTGTTCTGGGACGTTATATTTGGTCTTTGAATGGCTGCAATCCAGGCCATCCGTCGCGTCTTTGTTACTTCGGAAACATGGCTCGAACAATTTCTCTTCAACGACGTAATCCGATAACAACCGATCTCTTTACCCGTCGGCTTCCCGTGGCTGTCATGCGACCGGCTATTGCAGTTAATAATACAACAGCTTCTTGACATTTTTGTGTTTCTTTTTATCGCTGTGTGACTGATTTCAATTGAAAGCCTGCGTGCGCTAGTACCTCTTGCCACGAGTTCCCAGAATCCTTTGCGGTTTTACCCCTGAATGACGTCACATTTTCAATCTCTATATAATATGCATGTTAAATTTTATATTTGGGGTGAAATATCAAGTCTTTTCAAGTAAACCGGTTCAAGTCCAATTCAAGTCCCAGGTCATTGGTGTAAAAGTCCAAGTCAAGTCACAAGTCTTAGAACATTTTTTCAAGTCAAGTCTAAAGTCATAAAATTAATGACTCGAGTCTGACTCGAGTCCAAGTCATGTGACTCGAGTCCACACCTCTGTTGATAAGGCAGCGGTCCCTAACCTTTTTTGCGCCACGGACCGGTTTATGCCCGACAATATTTTCACGGACCGGCCTTTAGGGTGTCGCGGATAAATACAAGAAAATAAAACTAGTACCGGTGCCGAAAAAAAGAAGATTTATTCATAACACACGTGAAAAGACCCAGGAAAACCGAGTTAACGATAAAAACGATAACAAAATAACGCTGAAAACCCTGAAAGCCATACATTTCACACCTGAGCCTCAACTCTCGCGCCCAGTACCAAACGACTCACGGACCAGTACCGGTCCGAGGCCCGGGTGTTGGGGACCGCTGTGATAAGGAACATTACAGCATTGTTCTATGATGTGTTGACTTTTCATAAGATGAAAGGATGTAAAAAGGTTAAACTTTGTGTAATTGCATTTTTAATTAATTAAGTTAATTAGCCTATTAAGGGCTAATTATGCAATTAAAATAGTAAAGAAGCATATAAATTATTCCAACTTTGAGATTTTTCTTCGTTGCAGCAAAATTATTAAATAATTCATTCATTAATAGAAAGAAGTAAATTAATTCTAGCAAATGCAACAGATGCAAGCCAAATTAGATGTTAAAAAAAGTGTATCAATGCATCAATACTGTAGATTCACAGTACAGGGAACTTTCAGAGAAGCGCTCTCATCCTGATGGTCCTCTATAGGAGAAATGAACTACAGGGAGTGCAGAATTATTAGGCAAATGAGTATTTTGTCCACATCATCCTCTTCATGCATGTTGTCTTACTCCAAGCTGTATAGGCTCGAAAGCCTACTACCAATTAAGCATATTAGGTGATGTGCATCTCTGTAATGAGAAGGGGTGTGGTCTAATGACATCAACACCCTATATCAGGTGTGCATAATTATTAGGCAACGTCCTTTCCTTTGGCATGGTGGGTCAAAAGAAGGACTTGACAGGCTCAGAAAAGTCAAAAATAGTGAGATATCTTGCAGAGGGATGCAGCAGTCTCAAAATTGCAAAGCTTCTGAAGCGTGATCATCGAACAATCAAGCGTTTCATTCAAAATAGTCAACAGGGTCGCAAGAAGCGTGTGGAAAATTACTTAAATTCCAGGATCTGGTTAATTACAATACATCCATAATTTTGTATAAAGCTTTTACTAAACTTTTACCGGCAAATTTACAAACTAGATTTGAAATTCGAGAAAAGGTTTATAATGTGAGAGGCTTTGGAGAATTCAAATTACCCAGAACTCGAACAACCCGTAAAGGCTTTTGTGTGTCTGTATGTGGTGTGAAAATCTGGAACAGTCTGAGTTTACAATTGAAACAATGCAAAAATATTCATAGATTTAAATTTCTCTACAAACAGTTGGTCTGGTCACAGTATACTCAATGATGGGTTTTAGTGTGCTCTGTAATGTCTGTCCTCTTACCATTGCTGGTATGGATTCCAAAATAAAAAATAAAAAATAAAGTGTGCGTATGTATGTACATATATGTACTTGTGTGTGTAGATATATATGTATGTATATGTATGTGTGTCTGTTACTTGTAGTTATTACTGCCTGTTACCTGTGGTAATGCAATTTATAATTTATATATTCTGTATTCAGTTATGAAGGCTCTAATTGTTGGTTGCGAGCTGCCGCTTAGATGCTTGTATCTGCCCGGGGCTGTTGATGGGTCTGTATGCAATGATGGGCGTAGCTGCGGGAAGTTTATTGTTTTTTTTTGTTGATGAGTGAGTATAGGGGTGGGATTTAATAAGTTTTCTTCGTCCCACTCCTTTTTCAGGCAAGTTTTGTTTTTTGTTTTGTGTATTTTATGTTCAATATAGGTATTTGTTGTGCCTGAAAATGAATAAATAAATGAATGAATGAATGAATGAAAAACCGAGGCGCAAAATAACTGCCCATGAACTGAGAAAAGTCAAGCGTGCAGCTGCCAAGATGCCACTTGCCACCAGTTTGGCCATATTTCAGAGCTGCAACATCACTGGAGTGCCCAAAAGCACAAGGTGTGCAATACTCAGAGACATGGCCAAGGTAAGAAAGGCTGAAAGACGACCACCACTGAACAAGACACACAAGCTGAAACGTCAAGACTGGGCCAAGAAATATCTCAAGACTGGTTTTTCTAAGGTTTTATGGACTGATGAAATGAGAGTGAGTCTTGATGGGCCAGATGGATGGGCCCGTGGCTGGATTGGTAAAGGGCAGAGAGCTCCAGTCCGACTCAGACGCCAGCAAGGTGGAGGTGGAGTACTGGTTTGGGCTGGTATCATCAAAGATGAGCTTGTGGGGCCTTTTCGGGTTGAGGATGGAGTCAAGCTCAACTCCCAGTCCTACTGCCAGTTTCTGGAAGACACCTTCTTCAAGCAGTGGTACAGGAAGAAGTCTGCATCCTTCAAGAAAAACATGATTTTCATGCAGAACAATGCTCCATCACACGCATCCAAGTACTCCACAGCGTGGCTGGCAAGAAAGGGTATAAAAGAAGAAAAACTAATGACATGGCCACCTTGTTCACCTGATCTGAACCCCATTGAGAACCTGTGGTCCATCATCAAATGTGAGATTTACAAGGAGGGAAAACAGTACACCTCTCTGAACAGTGTCTGGGAGGCTGTGGTTGCTGCTGCACGCAATGTTGATGGTGAACAGATCAAAACACTGACAGAATCCATGGATGGCAGGCTTTTGAGTGTCCTTGCAAAGAAAGGTGGCTATATTGGTCGCTGATTTGTTTTTGTTTTGTTTTTGAGTGTCAGAAATGTATATTTGTGAATGTGGAGATGTTATATTGGTTTCACTGGTAAAAATAAATAATTGAAATGGGTATATATTTGTTTTTTGTTAAGTTGCCTAATAATTATGCACAGTAATAGTCACCTGCACACACAGATATCCCCCTAAAATAGCTAAAACTAAAAACAAACTAAAAACTACTTCCAGAAACATTCAGCTTTGATATTAATGAGTTTTTTGGGTTCATTGAGAACATGGTTGTTGTTCAATAATAAAATTATTCCTCAAAAATACAACTTGCCTAATAATTCTGCACTCCCTGTATGGGTTATGCAGCAGTTTGTGAATCCCTCTTGATTCTGGCAACCAAATTAACCAGCCTTGTTAGCAGAGTTTAATGGTTTGAATTACAGCTCACGTCTCATTGGTCTCAGCCTGTGCTTTAATTGGGGGATTTTATTGAACAGGGAACAAATCTTATTAGATTTCTCAATAAAAAAGAACAAACTGTAAAATGTTCTGTATATCTTTGTCCTTGGCTGTGATTGCTTAAAGAATATTTTTTTTATTTTGGGTTTTAGCACAAATTCAATATAGACAATAACGACGAGGGTGTGCTGCTGTTTCATTTCTTTGAGCAATCATTGGCCTAAGCCAATATTTAGCGTGTCTCTTAGTTTACATCATGACTGCAGTCAGTCGATTTTTACTGAATGCGATGCTACTGAGAATTTAAAAGTGTACCTCAAATGCCATGTCAGATTCACTTTATTGACATTCAAGTGTGTGTATAAATATATAACGCTAAAGCATTAATAAATAACTAACAAATATAAATAATGCATGAATTGTAATATTAAAATATTCCTTACTATTCCTTCAGTGCTGCCTTTTCTGTTATATAACTTTTTTCAGTCGTAAGATGCAGGGGAATTTTTTTTTTACTTTGTTAAATTGCTGCTACATGCTGTTTATGGACTGCTTTTAAAATGCCCACCTTTCCTTTTTTTTCCCCAAAGGAACACTTCTTTCTAAAAACAAATTGATTCTTAAAAAAAATGTAAGTCAATTTTGGGGCTTGTGATTTTTACACAGTGGCCAGATTTCTAAAAGTATTTTTTTTTGTTTGTTTTTTTTTTTTTAAATAAATGATTGATCATAGTGGTGAAGTACATTTCCCCACATTTTAAGGTGTTTTTAGAACTCACAGTTTTTATTGCACTCCCAGCGTGTGCAGAGAAGCTGGGGAACAATATGAAACCCTCCCTGTTAGGCTTTCATGACAATGTTGTTCATGACAACGCTGAACAACTTCTGTTACACAAAAGTTTCAGTGTTGTGCAAGACAACTGGAAACAAAAAAAATTAAAAGGATACATCTGCCACTGAGATTATAAAAGCAGAAGGGGTTCAGAACTAATTATTTTCCTGATCTTACAAAAAAATTATATAATACAGTTGAAATTTTTCATTTTACTGTTGCAGTTTTTTAACTGAAACAGAACTAACAAAGCCAGCACCCTTGTCTTTTCATGCTATTAAAGCATTTCGAGTGATGTAAACCAGCGCTATCATTTGCTCAGCAGTTGCAATATCTTACAAACTCACATTTAAAATGTATCACGGTCAGAAATGCATACAAGTCCAAGACTCAAATTTGATTTGAGCTCACACTGAATAGAAAAATGGGCAGATGTGGAAAAAATCTAATGGCATAATGATTAATATATGAAGATAAATTGCTCTATGGACGTGATGACTGGCGTAGGTGAAAATGCTAAAATGCCTCATTAATATTTCAGCAGAATCTCAGCTATTATGACAGATGTGTGTGAAGAAGTGATTTAACACTGGGCAAAATTCAGAAATGAAAATTGTTTGAAATACACAAACAGGAAGTCTACTTTCTTCACCATCTAATTTAATTTAAATGAAAATCTGTGCAGTTAATCTGCAAAGGAAAATTAAGCTGAAAAATCATTAACACCATTAAGGCTGGGTTTTCCAATTTTAGAAACAGAATACAGTGCAGAGTATTTGCTACACTGTTATAACACAATAATATGTTGTCAGCTTTGTGAGAGCAGTTTGTTTGGCTCACTCTTTGTTCAAGCTTACAATGCCCTTGTGTATAAAGAAATATTTTACTAGCCTGTTAAAGAAAGAATTCGCCCTGACCTCAAGTACATCCGACACTTCAGAGCATTCGGGGTCTACAATGTTGTGCAAAGCCTCAAACCAGAAGGCTGTAATGCTGTTTACTAAGAAACAGAACATGCAAGTTTCAAAATATTTTGGGCATGTATGGTGTTGTGTACTTCTACTTTTAAAAAAGAAAGACATAGATGTTCTTTCTAGATGCTCCAGCTCCTCCCACAGTCCAAAGATGCGCAAGTTAAGTTAGCAATTCTATATTCTTTCTAAATTGGTGTGAATATGAGCATGAATGTTTGTCTGCCTCTCTTTGCCAGCTTTGAGACAGACTGGTCCTATGACCTTCAGACCTTCTTGTGCTATGACAGCTTAAACAAAAATCAATTGAAGGAAGTGGTTAATCTGTCTGAGAAATCAAAGACATTCTATGCTAAAGTTTGTGTAAAGAGTGGAGGGGAAAGTGTAACCTTGTAATATTCTAACACTGTAACATTTATTTCTACCTGGTTCTATAGTAGAATCATTTTGGCCACAACCAGGACAGTGTGGGATTTTGGCAAGTTGAAGACACCTAAGATTGTTTGTAACAGTGCAGGTGGGGAAAAGAATTACCTACTAAATCACGTAGTAATTTATATTGCAAGCGCCAGTAGGTGTTACTTTGTGCAGGCTGTGATCAGCCTTATGTACCATGAAACTTCTTTTTTGCAACCAGTGAAACAACCTGCAATGTAAGAAAACACCAGCAAATACAAAAGTGCTGCAAAAGCACACAAAACACAACAGAAGTGTTTTTGGGGGAGACGATGATTGGATGCAACAGTTGCAGAAGTGACAAGCTAACAGTAAACAGCTAATAGCAAACATGTATTTAAGGTATTATAAGAATTTACATTTACAACAAATACTCTGCTGCTTTTAACTGTGTCTCAGCGCAGTCTTTCACATGTTCTGGTTTCTGTCACTTCACTGGGTGTTCTGTCATGTTATTGTGTCCCCAGAAACACTGCTGTTGTGTTTTCTGTAGGGTTTTTTTTTTTTAATTTAGACAGTGTTTTGTTCAACTTCTGTAGTGTTTTGAGTGCTTTTACAGCATTTTTGCTCCGGGCCACTGTACACTGAAGTCAACCCCGTCCATCCACAAGTCAAAATGTTGGATTGTTATCTCAAAATTTACACTTGTAATTCAAAACTGAGAAAATAACTTATCTCTGCTAAATTGTGGCAAAAAGCGTATTTTTTTCAGTCACGCTTCTATATTTTTCACTTCAATCTTTTAAAGCACTTTAAAGCGCATTTATTGTAGTGAATCTCATTGTACGTCTTTTCTCTCTTTACACTAATCTCAAGTGATGAGCGAAACAGCTGCCCTCCCATCACTTTGTTCTGCCTATTAAATGGGAGCTCACTCCCCCACTGTCGCCAACTGGATCCTTGCCGGGTTTCTGTCTATACAACTGCAATGTCTTTACTTTACAAAGTAATCCCAGGTGCCCTGCAATGTCTGTTGAATGATAAATAAAACTGAACTCAGTTGGATTTGAATGAAATGTTGATATATGAAGTGCCATGAACTTAAACCAAGCACAAGAGACTTATTATTCATGTTCAAACAAAGCTGCTGCTTTTAGCTTTTTTTCTTTGCTTGGCTTTTCCGCTCACTCTTCAGCAGCAGATGGCATTTAAAAAGTCATAAAAACTAGTTACATTTAGCTGTGTGGGCCGTGCAAACCTCAAACAAATGAATGCAGATCAGTCTCTCTCCCTCACCTTGAAATGAAAAATGCATTCTGGTGTCACATGAACCTCTGTGACTCATTAAAGTGGTTTTAAATGTCAACAGTCTCTTCCCTCTCCCTCTCTCTTTCCATCACTGCAGGGAGCCTCAGAACCACTCTGTCCCCTATCACTACTATGAGCCACGTGGCCCAGATGAGTGCGCTATGTACATTTCTCATGAGCGTGGGCGACGGGGCAGTCACCACCGCTTTATAACAGAGAAGCGCGTCTTCGCCAACTGGGCACGGACATTTGACATCCATTTCTACCAGCCGGACTGGAGCCCCCCGCCTCTCCCAGCCAACCGGACGCTTGAGGGGACAGTCACTGCAGCTCCGCTGAAGACGTGACTTTTGTGGGGTTAAAGAAAATGCTTTAGAAATTTGTGTAAGGACTGTAAAGATTTGCATTCAGGGGGTGCGGCACCCTTGAAACAACGAATAAAACATGAAGGAAAATTAGTCATTACAGATGAAAACAGATGCAGCTCCAGCAGTGTTTTGTTTACTGTGGTGAACCAATTCAAACTTGAACAATCCTCACTGAAAGCCTTGTAAAGTGAGGTAATACAAGAAGGCAACATCATTACACACTCTGCTCATGATGCATGCTTGCAATGTCTTACTGTGGACTCTCTAGCTCGTCGTGTATATGTGTGTGTGTATGCATATCTTTACTAGAGGGATCACAGGGGATATAAACTTGAGTCTGGTCTATCAACAAAGTCACTGTTGAATCGTGGATCTGTGCAGGATTCGCTGAAGGATTCGTGGAAAGAAAAATACCATTAGAATGTTTTGAAATCTTGCTACTGGAGGCAGTGCAAGGTGAATACAAATAATGGTGTAGCTCAAGTTAAATTTGGCTATTTGAAAGTGCGAACAGTCACTGTTCAGGTGTGATATTCCTCTGCATTTTTCAAAGATTGGGGAGGTCAAGTTGAATGAGATTTGTTAGACCTCCCATGTCACACAACAAAGGCTCAGACACCTTCAAAGCGTTTTTATAAATCACTTCCCTGACTCATTTAGGCTGCCTTTCAGATGTGTGCATTATGAGCTCACCCTAACTCAAATGTCCCGATGTCGCACAGTCTGGCTGAATGACAAGCGTGTACTGGTAGGTTTTATCCTGTGCGTATGTGTGTGTGTGCACCTCCTCTGGTGCCAGATGTATGTATCATAAGGCTTTGTTGGCTCCTGTCACCAGTTAATAGTGAGATCATATAGCTACCAGCTGGGTGTAAATGCACAACCATGTCACACAAGACAGGTAGGAAATTAGGATCGAGGACAGGGATGCAGGAGCAGCTATCCATCCAACTGTGTATCTGCTGCCAGGTCTGAAAGCCCATATCAACAAGAAGGAGAATTACACCGTTTCAATGAATGCTGGGTTTTCTTTTTACTTTTTTTTTTTTTTTAATTAAACTGGTGAGTATGTAATGTGTCACTCTCTTGTTCTCATTTACATACATATACACTCTCCTCTTGTTTAATACAATATATAGTACATGTAGATTCCTGCTCTTGATTTTCCATCCCTCCTTTCTTGATCCATGAATAAGAATCTGGCATCGATCAGGATAAAGCAATGAGACGTGGGGTTATCTTAATGATACATCCTGGTGCTAAGTCCCTATTGATTTTACTCTCATCTCTGTAATGTGAGTAATGAGAGCAGAGATGCTGTGGGTCAGATACATGGGTGCTCGCACCATGAGGGCATGTTTCACATTACATTTCCTCGGCGGAGACAAAGACACAACTGCTTCTCATACATCATGAACAGCTGCTGCAGGGTCTGCTGCCAGGCTGAGAGTGCTTCTAACTTTGTACTGCAGCGAGAATCTGGATGTTTTTTTTCTTTTCTGGAGAGATGTTCACTCATCCATCAATGACAGTGTTATTTGTGTCTGTTAGCAATATGGTAATTAGTTGAATATTTTTATTTTTTTCGCCTAATTAAACAAATCATGCTGTGTAGGTTTGCAAATACTCACTCTTTCCATTATAGAAGATCGCTTTGGTTTAGAAAATGCAAGAAAACAGTGAAAAATGCTCATCTAAATTACCCAGGCTACCGTGATATTTCCTGATTGTCCAAAATCTGAAGATTTTTATCAAACAGCGATAAAATCCTGAGAAAGAAGCAAATCTCCACCAGTGGTATTTTTGATATCTTTGCTTCATAAATAACTTAAATAGTTTGACACTTTGGAAGATCTGATTATTCCCTTTCTTGCAGAAAGTTAGATGAAAAGACTGTTACCTCTCTCGTGGCTGTAGCCGGTTAGCGTAGCACAAGCTGAAAGTCAAATGTAAAAAGAAAATAATAATAATAAAAGCCATCTGCGCTACTATTTGTTTTGTGGTAGTCAAACGAAACATACAGACGCAAGTCTTAACAGTATCCTCACTCCCCCTGTATAAGCATGAATGGTATCAATCTTGTTGTCTGTAAAATCTGTTGTTAGTTTTATGTTGACCAGTTGACTAATCGTTTGAAAACTCAGTAAAGCACCATTTATCGGTAGCTTTGTTGTAAACTAAGTGCTGTAAATGCAGGGGAAAAAATGGAAACTATTTTTGGTACTTGTGTTCAGCAGTGACCAGGAGGGGAAGATGATGTATGTAGGCTGTGTGGAGGCGAGAGAGTCAGTGATTCACCTTCACCCTTGAGTGACGGCAGCTGCCATTTTCACTTTTCAATCTTGTTCTTCCTGTCTGGTTGTGACATCAGGCTGTGTCATACTGAAATAATAATGAAACACGGGACTAGCTACAAGGCTCTCTCATTACTCCCCAGAGCTACAAATAGATTCTTGACCATGTTCATAACTGAGTGTGGGAGCATTTTTTTGTGTTTGAAAATTGCACTGTACTGCCATCTCATAGAAGATGAGGAATATAAATCAAGCTGACAAAGAAAAGGGAATTGAAATATGCAGTAAAAGGACAATTTAGTTATTAGACTGTGGAGCTTTTACCAGATCAATAAAATCTGCTTAATTCATATTGGGATGATAAAAAGCTCATTGCATTCTCTAATACTCAGAAATATTAACATAACAGAACTGTAATTAAAAATCTTCATCTGAAGTCAGATGTTATACAGTTGTTTTGTCACTAAACAGGATATGCAGGCTTTTAGATTTTTTATATCATATAGAACAAGAAGCGCCCTGAGAGTGCAAACCTCTGCCAAGGCAGCTTTCTCTCTGGGCAGGATCTACTTTTAAAGGAATCCTATTAAATTGTGGATATATTTATTTAATTTTATTTGTTCCTTTTAAATGTACTTTAAAATGGAGTGGGTGTAAAATTTATTGTTTGTAGTGCAGTAAAAATAACACGTTATGGGGTCAACTTGAAAGAAAGGCAGATCTGAAATGTGACAGTGGGATCAGAGGTCATTATATAGGACATTATTTGGATATTTTCATGCAAACTGCAATGTGATATTTAGAATCCCCATTTATCATTCCCCTATATACCTGTATGTTGTCACTACGAATAATGGCAGTAAGAAACATATGTTTAAATAGCTCTGCATGGCATTATTATCACTTTGAACTGTAGATCAGTCTTAAAGGACAGATCAAAGGTCAATTGAGCAATTACATTTTAAATCTTTATAAGGTATTTTATGTTTGCTGGAAATACACCTCACACTTGATTTCTAATTTTTAAGGATTTTTGTTAATTTTTGACCAGTAAATCATTAAGCTGGCCTCAAAAACCTTGATGTATGTAACGTACATTTTAAGTGATCCGTAACATGACAGCACTGTAAATGCCTACAAAGTTTCATCACAATTCCTTCAAAACTTTTAAAGCAGTTGTGTTTACAGACAGAATGACACGCACGCATGTAAACACTATCAAGCTTTTGATCTTCAAAAGTTCTATTTTGAAAATCACATCGTATTAAGGAGTCTTACTGTAATACACCAAATCTCCATCTCTGTCTGTCCGTGAACTCCTCCTACAGCATACAGAACCCCTAGCAACCACCTATCCATCCATCCACCTTTTCATCCATCCTCTTCCACTTATCCTCATTAGGGTCGCAGGGAGCAACCACCTAACAACAACTAAATTCACTAGTCTTTTATGCTGAAATGGGGATTTTAAAGCATCGTGTAGAAGTCCTATAACTAGTAAGTTAGGTCATTACTAAGATTGTCGTTCTAATATGTATCAGGGCTTGTAGTCTGAACATTTTTCATACATGAGTATAAACATTACATACACACAAATACCGACAGAAGCAGCTTTAAATTGTGAATGGCATCTTAAATAGTTGAAATCTGTCCTGATTTTCCTTTAAACTGCAAACAGCCTGACTTATAAATTCAGTTGTTGTTTTCCTCTTACTGTATGTCTATACTAAAAACCTCAGACAGATAGATTAATTGGTTTAAATGTTTTGAATACGACAAACAAGCTGGTCATCATAGTGATTGAACAGTTTTTCTAAGACAAACTGTGCAGGACTATAGTTTTAGTAAAAACTATAAATAGTTTTAGTAAAAACTATAGTATAAAAACAATAAAGACTGCACCTGACAATGTAAAACGGGATTTGTTTTTATTTGCAACAATTCCAACAATGAAACTTCAAACTGAAGTGAACATATCACAGAAAACCAGCAGGGATGTCATGGCCTTAAAATGTGCCACTAATCCTTTTCAGTACATCCCAGCAGTATTTATCAATTCCTAATTAACACGACCCAGATACACGACAGAAAAGGCTGGATGAATGGACAAATTAAAAATAACGGATTTGGGGCTATTGAAGTTTTTTGGTTTGGTTGGGCTACTGATGTATGACAATGCGTATTAGAGCTGTTACAGAATAAAAAGAAAATTACGGAGCTCTGGGATGGGGGTAATAATTTGAGAAATTTCTGAGATTAAAGTCGTAAATTTATATTTAAAAAAAAAAAAACCTTCAAAACTACTGAGACAATAAAGCCAAAACTTAGCGAGGAAAAAGTCAAGAAAGTTATTAAAGAATGTCATGCACGTTCATTAGTGAGGAAGCTAATGAGTCTGTATGCACATGATAAAAGAGCAGGGACTACATAGACATATATAGGGCTACAAATCCCTCCATATCATAAGATATCTGCTCATCCAGATATCTGTCTTGACATTCACTGCGAACATCAAGACGATATCTCCCAAATTAAATGTGATATTTGTGCATATTTGTGTAGCTACACTATGTTATAGCTGTTATAGCAGTTTAAAAAGTTCTGCATCTGAATCTAGCTTTGGATCAATTCCAAAAGCTAATCATCTTCAAGTTGGACCAAGCCCCTCCCTCTGGTAAAGATTTCAATGCAATCAATCATTTTGATACAAATAATTACTTCCTTGGCGGAGGTAAATACGGTGATGCTGGGCTAAAATAAGAGTTCTTTATTAGCATTTATTGATAAATCCAATAATGAAGTATAGGTTATAACCTTGTTAGGTTATCTACTTGAGGCATAAGTAAGCAGCAGGGTCTGCTGGTAATGAGTTGAGCCAACCTCACACAGACGCATGGATGCATGGATGATAAATGACTTTAATCTCTGAATTTTATCCCCCTCCATCAGCTGGCTCTGTAATTTTTCTTTTAACGTACAGCAGTCCTATTATGCTACGGTAACAATGGGTTCTCAAGCCAGTGTAGAACTGTTTCCCAGTTGTGATGTTGTTGAATGAAATGGTACTACGAAAGGATTCCTGCATATACAATCTACTCTGACAAGTTTAGTTTTTATGTGTTTGGTGTAAACAAAATTCTTTCAACAGTCATATTAAAATGTAACATTACAGCAGGGATGAGAAAACAATTTAGGATTTTGCAAATTAAGACTGTTTAACACGAGGCTTCTGTGGGAAACTAAATTAAACGCTCTGTAGAAAATTTAAAGGCCTGGAGTTACAGTACTCTAATAAATCTCAGAAAAAAACGGAGAAAAAAAATCTCAAAGCCCAAGGTGATGTCCTGAAATACCTCATTTGTTAGACCAATACTCTAAAAGACTCAGATCTAGTCATTTACGAGCGCATAATACAGGAAAAAAGCATAGTATTTAAACTGGAGCGAACAGTATTTTCCTGCTTCATACCAACTTGATTAATGTGAATTATTAGAATAGCTGTTCAGGGAATGATGTTTTCAATACTTTCTGGTACACAACTAAAAGCAATGATTAGATTTGTTTTCCTTGTCATGGCATAAAGTAGGTTTATGAAATGCAGAGTTTAACAATTGTGACAGCCTCTCACTCTCACCACACCTGGTTGTTGTAAATGACTCACTGGTATCACATTTAAAAGCACTGGGTAGGGCTTAAGTGTAGATGATGTTCTTAAGAGAGTATAAACAAGACACCAACATCCCCAATGAGACACAAAAAAACTTTTTGCTCTTAAAAAACAAAAGAAATTGGAATTGGATTGGAAAACAACCTGTGCAATTATTCTACAATGGGCCTAAGTGATACACAGCAAGGGGCGGATGTGGCTCGGGTGGTAGAGCAAGTCATCTGCCACTTGGAAGGTAGTGGATCGATGCTTGACACCTATGCGTGTGAATGAGACTTGCAGTAGAAAGTGCTTTAAATGCTCAACTGAGTAAAAAGGTAATATATAAATATCAATCCATTTAATTGAGTAGTTTGGTAGCTACTCTGAAACTATGACACAATTTTCCTGAGCGGTATTGTAGCTCTAAAGGGCCATTTTAATGAGCCTTATGTTATTATAAATGGTCTATAGGTATAATTATTTGAAACTGCCATCACATTTTTTTTTTTTTTTTAAATGTGATGGCAAGGCCAGCTTTCAAGCTACTGCCCCAGTCGGTCGGTCTCTGGTCAGTTTGATGTGTAGCTCTGGAAGGTTGTGTTCGAAATGCGTTTCCTCCTTGTCTTCGCACTGTGATGGCATACTGGGTGTGTGTGGTTGGTTCCTACTTGATAAAAAAAAACAAAACTATTGGTTGTTGCGACAGTCTTTCCACAGGTGACATTTTAGGAGAGACCAAAATGGTCTCTAAGGTTACAAAAATCTTTACATCTCAGTCCTAGCATTCATAATGAGACCCATCTATTCCCCGAGCTCATGAATTTTCACTTTTCTGAATTTCTACATGGGGTAAAATCAACTTATATGAATTTAAAATGACAATCTGGATCAAAAGCTGGAAAGCTGTTCGTGTTTAATACAGGGCTGCAATTATAAAAGTAAGCCATAGTGAGAATATCTCTGTGCACTGAATTTTGTTTCCTCCCTTAAAGTTTGAGAGAAAGCCATTTAAATTCAAAAGTACAGTAAGCGAGCACCATGGAGTATGATTTATGCCCATTTTTGTTGCAGATGAGTGAAAATCTGTGACTGCTAAAATTACTATTATCATTCCTGGGAATGATTGACAACACAAAGGCTCACTGACAGGCAAGCAGCTGGAAATCCGGAGTTTCCATGGAAATTGGACAACCTGTCAGACACACCGTCTCCAAACAGCGTTGGTGTGCTTGTGTGTAAATCATTAAATTTAGCAGGCTGCCACATGGGGCCAATGTCGACGCTGTTCCACTTCTAAAGACAATGAGCAGATGGGTGTGCGCTCACTGGTGAATACCGACTCTGCTCGTCTTTTGAAGAACCTGTGTGACATATTCAGAGCACCGTGCCCGACTCTTCAGCCTGAAATCTCTCAGCCTTTTTGGAGATGGCTGCTCCAATATTGTCCTGTCACTGGTTTCTCCCCACCAAGTGAGGTGTGAAGGCAGATAGACACTGATCTTTATTAGCATTGGGGAAATCATAATAGCAGCAGAGTCAAGCGCTACACTCAAAGGCTGACTATATTCAATTCCACAGAGTGCCTAAGTGGGATGGAGAGGATGTGGAGTCCATTTTGAAGTGGATTAAGATCAAATGCATCCATCTGAGACACAGTTGCTTTATTTTGGCAAACGGGGACATCTCAGGGCTGCTCTGCCACCCTGGTATACGCTGATTGTAGATGGAGACTTGGGCCCAGTTGCTTTTCTTTTGAAACACAATACTCAGTGAAAGAGAACTGCATTTGAAAACCTCCCTGGTTGTTTGAAATGTTTCCAGTAAAGGGAAAAAAGGAAGACAGAGCAGGGTTGCAAGTCAACTCAAGCAGCACTGATTTCAAGGATGTATTTGTGGCATAAATATGCTTAGATTATCAGCTCTGCCAGGCATACCTTCAAGGTTTGGAACAGTAAAAGCAGATCGGGTGCCTTTAAATAGTATTACTCTGTAACACCATTTAAGAGTAATTAAGGAAGCTCAATATCTTCTCAAAAAAAAGAACCAAATCAGGCAGTTAAAGATGTAAATTTATTCCTTTGATTCAGTGTTTCATGTTTAATCAGGGCATCAAAAATCCTCCAGTTCAGGGTATAAAAATGTTCCTGTGCTCTCTGACGGTGGAGCAGGAGGAATACGATTACGGGAACTAGAAAATAGGGAAGGAAAAGGAAATAAGAAGTGTTGCATAAATAATGTATAAGAAAAGGTACAATGTGGCTGACGCAGCAGCTGCATTCCAAAACATATGGTTTCATTTCCAACTCCATCTATTTTCTACTTTAGCTGCAAGGAAGAGTGGCAGCGGACACGCAATGGGTGGGTTTAATCCATATGCTCCGAGCATCACTCACCTCCCTCCAACAATAAGCCTAATGTAGAGTGGTTATACAAGACCAGAAGGGGAGAGAGTACTTCTATGCTGAGGCATGTTTTCCTCTTTTTACCCCGTGTGGGACGGCCGGTGGCTTACTAGGTTATCACTCACTTATCGCTGCCCTAGCACGGGACGCAGAATGGCTGGGGAAATGGCTGTCCATCACCCAGAATACAATCAGCAGAGTGCAAGGCTGGGGAGCTAATGGATGTTTCCACAGGGAGGGCAATTTAGTGAATGGGGAAAGTGGATGGGTCCATCACGAGAGATGGGATTATGTACGATTGTTATCCTTCACAAGTGTGATATGAGAGATGGGATTATGTACGATTGTTATCCTTCACAAGTGTGATATGACGGTCAAAGGGTGTAATGTATCTGGACAGGAGAGACATTAAATACTGATCTCTCTACAGCCCACTCACAGCCAATCAGCCAGCCCTCGTTTCACAATTTCTTTTTCTGACCGAGCAGACATTCTGAGTAGCACTTAAACAAAAAGGCTGCTGCTAAAATATGCAGAGCAACGCGCTCCCAAAAATAAATTAAATTCTTATCTGCAGACTCAGTTTAGTGCATTTTTAACCGAAAACAGTGCAGTTGTGGAATGGCTCGACAAAAACAGAACATCTGACACAAACACACAAAGAAAAATAAATGTTCAAGTCTTTGCAAAACAAAACCCATAAAATTCTTGTAAAATGGCTGTGTGATGCAGTTGTCCTTTTTTTATATAAAACATTTAACACAGAGCACAAATGTTTACATCTATGAGCTGGGGTCATTTCAAAGTAACAGAGAAAAAAAAAGGCACCAAGAATCACTCAGTTTCCAAACAAGCAGCAGATGTCATTCCAAACAATTCGGTTTCATTTCCAGGAATATAAGCCTGTCACAAACCGCTCCTTCCCTCAAATATCACGGGTCTGCAGCTTTACATCCAGCGGTGTAAACACAGGAGGCTCAGAAGATGTGTTTGAGATGCTTGATACCGTAGGTCTTGAAAAACACCAGGAGGATTAAAGTCCACAGGCCCAGGATGAAGCCATCAGGAGGGTGCCAGTCTTTCTGCTTTGGTTTCTGAATCGCAGGAGGGGTGAGGCAGGTAAGGTAAGGTGGGGGGTGGGGGAGGGAAAGCAGAGGGGAGCGGGGTGAGATTGCAGGTTAGTAATAGTGTGTATATTTCTCCTGTTGAGGCCACCGCTGATTGTTCTGTCATTCACGCAGGCAGGCAGGCGCAGAATTGCACGCACACACTCGCTTTATCTCTTCACGCACTTTATGTACACGATCTGCCGTCTCACACACACAAACACGCAAAGGTTCGCACAAAAAAAGCAGGTGGTAAAGCTCATCAGTACACCTCCCCTGTCTTGTGTTTGTCCCATTCACTGCCACATCATCACTTTGTGTATGATTATACTTTTAAATTTCGCTCGTATTAAACATGCATCTCACAAGGAGCACATTTATATGCTAATGCGGCTGCAATATTCTGCAGGGAGATGAGATTTAACCTCTAAAAAATCTTCCTAACTCCACTGCTGGCGACAAAGCTATAGATGGGCTGCAAGGATGCACTTAAGAGATTTCTGTTATCCCTCCCTATACAAGCTGTCATTATCCAGTCGGGAAATCACCAGTCAGACAAGGCATTCCCTAAAGCCAAAACCTGAAAAGTTGGCAAAGCGGATGAACACGCAGCAGAGTGCTCAAAGTCCGACTGAGCCACAAGCTGCACACACAACAGTAGAACGACATATAGTACTATAAAGCAGCTCCGAAAGTGCTTAGGAGATCTGTGTCTGTGCAGCTTTCCTCAGTACTACTCCAGTATCCAGTACATCTACTCCTTCTGATACACATCAATATTGGCTTGGCACACACACCCACTTGCACATACTGCAGTAGAAGCCAGAGCCGAGCTGACAGCAGACTGACAGGCCCTAGGGGATTAGACACTGGGGTGAAAGCCTAGTCCAAAGTCATTATTACCCACAACCTCACAGCCAGCGTACAGGCAAAAGACAAGTTTTAAAGTTAACTACAACAGACCCTGTAAATCAAGTGAAACCTATAAGCAATCTATAATCCTCACACAGGATTTGCTGATATTTCTGCATATTGTTTTGATCTTATGTATTTACAGAGTGATTCATGCTGAGTCACTCTCATCCATGCAATTGTTTTTCTAATTGTATTTTCAGTAAAAGTTTACATGCACAAAGTAGTGACGCATCTGGCAAGCCTGGCTATTTTTCTCATGAATATACCAACAACCCAAAGAACAGTGGAGATTTAGCACTCAGTGAGATGTGGCATGTAATGTCTGCTCATATCTGTCCTCTTTTTTTTTTTTTGCTTACTCTTTCATCAGATATTTTTACCAGCTGCAATAGTGTAGCTGGTATTGTTTTCATCTTCTGAGTCAGCCTGTCTGTGTGTGTGTGTGTGTGTGTGTGTGTGTGTGTGTGTGTGTGTGTGTGTGTGTGTGTGTGTGTGTGTGTGTGTGTGTGTGTGTGTGTGTGTGTGTGTGTGTGTGTGCGCGCGCGCGTGCGCGCATCATCATGCAAATGTGGTCCTGGAGGCACCTACTTTTTTAAGTTCTTTTAGCACATATTTACGTCTGGCAGTTTTTGTGATAAAGCAACATCTGCAAGATAGTAATGGAACTTTATAGCTGTGTAGTTGAGACTAAAATGAAGACTGAAGTTTAAAGATGGCTGTGGTCAGAGATATTCTGTAATTTATTTCACATGAGGTAAACTGATATATTCCAAGTGAAATATTTAAAGACTTTGTTTATTTTATTTTAGTTTGTTTACTTGTTTATTTATTCCTGCAGATAAATAAAAAAGGATTTACAATGTCCACAATCTGAAAAGTATACTCAAGTATACTTTGTATACTCAACACTTTGTGTTGGGGCTCATTTAGTGTGAATTATGACGATCAGGTTGTGGCACTGCTGAGGTGTTATTGAAGCCTGGGTTGCTTTGATGGTAGCCTTCATCTCTATTTTTGCGTCTTTCTCGTTTTCCTCTTGACAAATCGGGTCAGGCAAGGTGGTTATCCCACCAAACACAGTAATAGCATGGTCAGCAAACCATTTAGTACTAGTTTTGGCACTGTTGGCAGGTGCTCAGCCCTGCTGGTAGAGGAAATCGCCAACTCCATAAAGTTTGGCAACAATTCAGAGCACGAAGCACTCTAAAATCTCCTGGTAGATGGCTGTGTTCACTTTGGACTTGATAAAACACAGAGGATCGGCCACCACCAACACCAGCAGATGACATGGTGCCCCAAATTATCACAGAAACTTCACACTGGACTTCAAACACCTAGCCTTTCCACTCTTCCTCCAGAGTCCAGGACCTTGATTTCCAAATGAAATGCTAAATTTACTTTCATCTGAACAACAGTCCAGTTCTTTTTCTCCTTAGCCAACCTAAGACGCTTCTGAAGTTGCCTCTGGTTCAGAAGTGGCTCGATATCAGACATATTCAACAGATTTATCCCCCCCTTTTTTTGCGTCTTGGCTCTAGATGCACTCCCACCACCTCAGTCCAGCAGTCCTTATGATTGTGGTTGCATGTACTAAACTAGTTAGAGAAATGGCACATATTTGTAATGTTTAAATAGTAATTTACTCAAACTTACAATTGAATATTTTAATAATTTCAGATAGTATAAAACAAATCTAATATCTGTATTAACTAAAGGGCTCTAAAGATCTAGAAAAACTGTTTGGGATCACTGGGTACTATTATAAAATCAGAGTATACAGTGTAATGAGTTAATGATGATGCAGATAGAATATTTATTTCATCAAATCCTGTTGACTGACTGGCAGCGTTTCCGTTTTGAAAGTCTTAAGTTGCTTTGAAAATACACTCAAGTAGGCAATGTTATATTCTGCTGAATTTCCCTTCATATAAGCAGTGAGGACTGCTGATTTGGCATAAGAAGAGTGGAATCCTCTGATGTATTTATGTGTATGGGTATATTAGAGGATAGGAAAGAGTTCTGTACCGTTTGTTGAATATATGCAGTATCTGAAAGAACCACCTGCCAAGCACCAAATGCTGTCTTTGGCATCTAAAACCTCAAACACTGGCTGAAATTGTATGATTTAAAATAACTCTGTTACATTAAGATTTGGGTGAGTTTTTTTGCTTGCTAATTACTCTACACTTTGTCCATCAGCCAATTAAATCAAAGCTAAACAATGGCCCCATCTCAGTCTTTTCAATGGCCAACTTAATGCTCCTGTTATATAAAGTAGGCTTATCTCATTTTGTGAAGACAGGGTGATGATGATGAAATTGACCCAGTGATTATTACAGTGATCCATAGACACACTCGCACATGCAAAACACCTGATTCTATTCATGCATTATTACGTGTTTCTTAGAATAACGAATGTTAATTGCTTTGCCTGGTGAAAACGACTCTTTTTATTCTTCTTATTAGTTTAAAAGCTTTTGGTAAGTGAGGCGAAAACCTAATTTCAGGAAACGTGTGTGACTGCGTTCTCGTGCCTCATTGCAGTGTACATCTTCTCAAGGCTGTCGTTTCAATAGAAAGTCCAGGTTACGTGACAACGCTGCCAATTTCTTATGTAGAAAGACCGAGGACAGCAGTAAAAATTGGATTACGTCTGAGCCAAAATTTATTTAACAGCTCAATCAAGTCAAATCAATAGAGCGCCACTGCCATCCAGAATGCTAAAGCAGAGGCGTTTGAAGCGCACGACTAAGCTTTAGGGTATTTGTGGACAGATCAAGGCTGGAGGTCCAAGGTAAAGACCTTCCCTTTTGAAGCATCATTTGTACAGCACACACTGGCCAGAATATTCCGATTGTATTCACTTTAACCACACGCTAGTTTTGGAAGCAAGGTGGGTTTGGGAACGAGGCGGTATTCCCTTCAAATGAGCTGGAGAGTTAGCTGGGGTGGAGAAAAATCTGGTGTTCTCTGCTTAGATTATTCTCCTGAATAAACAGCGAATATTAATTTTAACATCAAAAACAAACATGATAATAAAAGATTTTTTAAAGGAGGCATCAGTCACACCAAGTGCGTTTACATGAACATAGGTATAATGTTAGGTGCTTCTGTAGAACGTCCATCTCCCACAGCCAGTACTTTTCCTACATACAGTACATACTGTATCCACTAGCGTTCAGCACTTCAAGAGAAACATCCTTTCGTGTGCCATCGAAGGGGCATATGTAAGGAATAAACCGCCATATGCAACCACAGCAGATGAGGCAGAAGGCCGGAGCTGGAAAGTGAGGTTACATCCTGTGGAGGTGGGCTGCATGGGCTTCTTAACCATCGAAGGCCACTGAATGAGGTGGGTAACCGAGGGCTTAGATGGTTGGTCAAAGAGCTTTCCAATGTTGATGGAAAAAGCAGCCACTATGGAAGGAGCCAAAGGCGGTGGTGTGGGCATCCAAATGACCAGTGGGCACAAAGCAACATACTGTCCAGTCTGATCAGACTGATCCGACTGCCTCGGCGGCGTACACAACTGGTGTGCTGCAATGGTGGAAACATCACCATATGATAAGCAGCAAACTCACCCCACCTAGAAGGCTTCTCTAACCCACTCAGGGCAAGTGCTGCGTTTCACTGACAAGGATTGTAACATCTAGTCCTATGAATAAATTAAAGTGAGCAGAGAAGAAAATGAAGCTGAAAAGAGACATGTTTTCAGCATCTGAATCATGCTTTTTTTGAGATACTGACTAAACTTAAGGAAGCTTCTCAGATGACTGATTTTGTTCTTGTTTGTCTGACATCAGACATAACAGGCATCGCAGTGGGTGTTTCATCCAAAAATAGCCCGGAGTTAAAGGCCTTGAAGACTTTCTTACTTTCTTATCAACACTATTTACTGACAAAGTCAGATCACTTTCATTTATTTTAAATGAGAGAGATTTACTGAATGAGTCAGATTCTGAGGCCAGCTGTGGGTGTGTGTTTTTTTTCATGTTACTAAACAACTGTCCATCAAATATGCTCAAGCTATATCCACCGAGTGCTAATGAAACTGAGAAACACAGATTTTTAGTGTAAAAGTGTCAAATAAAAAAAACAAACACCTTTTTTATCTCTTAAATTATTTTTAGTCATTTGAAATAAATCCATGACTAGAGTATACAATTCATCTGCCTACACGGGTGACAATAGCTTGGATTTGTGCAGAACCCCAGATTAAGGCATGTTTTTGGTTCAAGTGCACTTTACCTTACCTGTACATATTCTGTGGCTACAGTGGTTGTACACAGAGTGCATCTGCAATACTATGTGTAGATATAAACATAGAATGAGAGCTACTGGTCAACACCTCTAATCTAATCCTAAGTATTTATACACTTCAAACTCTAACTTCTATTATTATGAGACTAAAACGATCAGATTAGTCAGATATATATATTAACAACGTCTTATATTACCAGCATTAACAGACCATCCATTCATCATCTTAAATGTGTATCCAGAATTCGACATCCAGTCATGGTTTACACAGTGGGAGGTTGGAGCCTATGCCAGCTGAATACATCCTTACTAGGGTGTCAATGAGACAGACAACAGTTCACTCTCGCACCTAAATGTGAAATAAATTACCAATCAATCAATCAATCAATCAATCCTACGTGCAAAGACTTCCACACAGAAAGGCTCTAGCAGGGGGAACCTTCTTGGGCACCAGGGCTAACGTCTGCACAATACTGGCCATGTTAACAGACCTCTAACCCAAATCTCTCCAAAATAACTATAAAAAGAATTATGCAGTCATGGTACAGGCTCTGATTTGTCACTGACACTGCAAGCTGAATCCTCACTGTTTCAAAAGACCGGTCAAATTTGACCTGTCTGTTCCAGTTCAGTTGAAACAGAGGCGTCCCCCCAAATTCAAATTAAATTTTCCAGCATGCTTGAGTCATCTCCCTCCATTTTTTCCTGTCAAATGAACACTGAGCTGCAACAACAGTGATCTCTCCCACTGAGATGCTGACACAATCACGCAAATACTGCTGTGCCCGTTTGAAATGCCGTGGCAAGGTCACTGATTTAGAAACACATCAACAGTCAATTTATATATATGAACACATAGATTCTGTGAGGTTTTTCTGTTTGCATTCTCTATCAGAGGTAAATCTGAATTACTTGACAAAAATAGTTGGGAGTCTCTCAGGGGAGGACACAAAAAGGCTGACAGAAAGACAATGAGTCTGGCGGATGAGGCAGAGCGTGGCTGGATATGTTCAAGAGATGAATGGGAGTGTGTGACTGTCAGGGGGCAGTTGACCTCTGTGACAGCTGTAGGCAAAGGTGTGCGTGACTGTATTTGTTTGTGGGTGTGCATGTGCGTCTTAAGACGTAGTCCCTGGGGTGAAGAAGACCAAAGGGAGATGGAGTGACTGTGACAGGAAGCCACATCAGCACAGCTGGCAGAGAGAAGCATATACGAAGAAGGTGGTGAAGGGAATATTAAAGATATAAGAAGAGGAGAAAAGACCACCACACCATTTTGCTGCAAATAACTAATGATTATTTAACTTAATATTAAACAATAATGTGGGGGAGATTTTACAAAATAATCAAACAACTAGCCGAATGTTACTTTTACATAAAGTAATCCTTTAAGCATACTTTACATTTTTGTTTTACTCCTGTGTCTAGTAAGTGTACTTAGCGAAACATTTTACATTTGTTACCTCTGTTGTAACAAAGTATATAATGGAGACTATAAGGATAAGAGGAAAAAAAGATGCACTTGTTAAGAACAATAACAAATACAAACCTCCCAAAGACCGAATAAATAGCTTTATATCAGCTGACTTACATATACTGTGCTCTTAAAAAGTCTTGAGCTACTTCTTGTTTTCATATGTTGCTTCCAAGAAGCCAGATATTCTTATCATTCTTTAAAAAGTGCAAAAGTTCTCCAAGCTTTTCTATTTGTTTTGGACACTGGACGCTTTTTCACTCATTTTTAGTTCAGTCATTGTGATTAACAAATCTTATAGATTAGTGTCAAACCACTTAACACTGACTTAGAAACTAAAGCATAAAGAAGTACCTAACACAAGGGATGAACCAGTGTTTTGTCTTTAAAAATGTGCTTTAAATTGTATATTTAGGCACTTTGTTACTAAGCAGCCTTTCAAATGGATAACTAGTTCCCATTTCTTTATCTGATAACAAAGTTTGATATTCTCAGGTGATTCTCAGTGGATTACTGATATATCTCAGCATGGTGTGAAGTGTGTCCTTAAAAATCTGAGGAAAGTGGACAAGTAGAGTAAAAAAAACAAAATCTACAGCAGAGAAATAGAGGGGGGAAAAAGTCCATCAAAGACCTGACTCGGGACCTGAGAGATGCATCTGGTACTTCAGTTGATCCATTCACTGAATCTTCATCAGAAATGGTCTCAGTGGAAGGGTGGCTGTCAAGAAGCTATTCTTAAGGAACGTAAACTTGGAGAAAAGGCTGAGGTGCGGCAAGTTACACAACTGGACTAAAAATCAGAAGCAACGCATCTTATGGAGCGAGGAATCCAAATTAAAAATGTTAACATTAAATTAGGAGAGGGTGAAATTAGTTCACGTTTGGAAATGTTACACTTAACTGTTAATGTAAGTTATTTGATTAAGGTATTACTTTTATGTCAATTAACCAATACCCTAAATTACTGATAGAAACTTTGGTTGTATAGCAGCTTTATAAAGTGGGAAATGTCTGCTATAGTCTGTCATTAGATGTGCATAAGAGTTTTGTATCTGTGCCCTTTTACCCCAAAGTAAAAACGAAATAGAAAAAGGAAACTCAGGTGGGAGGCAGAGGATAAAACTACTAGAAATAGGAAGGTCAGAGGGAAGCAGTTAAG
This sequence comes from Aulonocara sp. 'chitande type north' Nkhata Bay, assembly GCF_057382095.1. Classification (NCBI taxonomy): domain Eukaryota; kingdom Metazoa; phylum Chordata; class Actinopteri; order Cichliformes; family Cichlidae; genus Aulonocara; species Aulonocara sp. 'chitande type north' Nkhata Bay. The sequence goes on from NC_141361.1 coordinate 11,064,576, forward strand.
TAGCCAGTGTTCACTGACCTTCACTGACAAAACCATTCACATCTCACTGCCAAGGACAGGAACCAACACTCAAGCAGCATGTTACCATTACATACACATTGTGTTGTGTGTTCAGTTCGCCCGTACAATCAATTAAGAGCTACCCATCTGATTGATCGGAGCTAATTAACATGGGCTTGCAGGATGCTAATGGTCACTGAGGGAGTTCCGAAACACCCTGCCAAACACTAGCACTCCAAGGTCAAAACTGCAGCAAATTTTATGTTGTGCAAAGCCAAATGAAGGAACAGCAGCTGCTGTGCACTGCCAGGACACTCCACTGTATTGTTGTGACATTTAAGCCTTACGCAAGTACTGAAACAGTAATAGTAGTGGGTGCATTAGTCTCTCATAAAGCAGGATTTGTTTTGTCTCTCTCTTTTTTTAGAGGATATTATTCATAATTACTGAGCAAAGAAAATTCCAGTTGATATTTGATTAAACAGAGACTGACACAGTGAGCCGTTCCTGTGATCCATACAATCCTAACATTCAGCTCTGAAAAGAGTTGCTGCTGCAAAGAGGATACTGTAGGAGGGTTGGGAGAGGGTTAGGAAGCAGGCGAAGCATTAATTTTCACTGTTTCCATTTTCAATTCTCTAGAGCCATATGGGGTGGCGTCAAGCTGGCAAAAGAACAAATAACAATTTGACGCCAGAGACCAGGACTCACAGCAGCGAGGGAAGCGAAAAGAAGTACAACACACATGAGAGGAAGGGAGGGGGGAAGAAGAGTTCCTTCTAGTTATTTCCAGAAATGAACCCACAGTGATTTGGCAATGACAATCGGATGAGATGTGTGAATTTGGAAAGAGAAGGTGTCAGGACAAGGGGACTAACCCTGAAAGCACTAGTGAGACAACTGCCAACAGTGACAGGGCATTAATCATCTCCTAACATCCACACATCCACAATCGCAATGAGAGAAGCTTGTCTACACACCATACAGCCCAGCCATATATCTAGTCACTTTGATGACTTTTCTATTTACAAGCCATGGTCTGGTCTAATAGGAAATGGAAAAAAAAACAACAACAATAAGATATCTGAGAGTACTGAACACTATTTGACAGCTAATCAACAAGAAGAGAACTGTCAATGGGCTTGATGGACGCTGGTCATTCTGTTGCAGTACAGATGGACTTTGGAGACGGGCAGATAGATGACTCAGTCTGCCAGGACTCCCATCTTCAATCCAGCAGGAGTGCAGGCTTATAATCAAAATCTCTGTCAGGGGTCACTGGGTTGACGAGTGTGTTTGTCTATTGGGTGCAAATATAAGAGGGAGAGGGGAAAAAACAAAAACACACACACATATAAAGAGAAGCCGGAGGGAGCCAAAATAGAGTGCACCAAGAAATGAAATCAAGTAGCAGACAGCAGCGCTTTAAAGGAGAGCATCTCTATAAGCCACTGTTTTGTTAGTTTGCCTTTATTTTGAATAGTGAGATTATTACTAAAAAAAAATCCCTTAATTAATAAACTACTCTTATATGAGAAGGCAGCTGATCTCTAAGAGACCAGTTTTTGCCATTTATCTGGGGCAGTCTTCAGCTAATTTCCTAAAGTGCCGCTGGCTGTGGAGACCCCCTCCTGTTTCCAATCATGACACTCAATAAGCAACTGACAGGACTCAGGCCTTTGGTCAGCTACATTCATTTCGCCCAACTAACTGTGACTTCTTTGTTCAGACTAAAGTCAGTGTCAGCCAGTGATGTTTCCAGCAGCAGGACCCAAAGATTTTCTTTTATATTTTGCCATTTACTCGGTTCAGCTGGATTTGACCTCTGCTATCAACACCAATAGTTTAGTGTCTGTTACATGAGGGAGACAAAAAAAAGAACGAATCAAAGCAAACGACAGCGACAGCAGCTCTACTGTGGCCATTGAAGCCTGAATCAGAAGCATTTCAAATGTTTATCCTTTACAAATGACTCAAAGTGATCATTGTACCCCTTTTAACAGAAGTGCAGACCACTGTTCTTCAGACCCCTCAAAAACAGCTGCTTCAATCCAGGCTTTGGTTCAAAATCCCAAAGCCCATTTGGACACTTGGTTAAGCATCTCAAATCACCTTGAAAGCCAAGGTAATTTACTGTAGTAGTAATCTGGTATAATAATTTTTTGGCATCATTAGGCAAAATCCATAACAATCATTCATTTGATATCAGTGGTCTGACAAAAAATTCTTCCCCTCCTCTAGTCCTTATCCTCAAACCTAAGACAATCTAGTCTAGAAAATGTGTTTTCTGTGTCCAGGCATTTCACTCTGATGGTATAAATCCTGACTGAGTATGAGAAATCCTGCAGGAAAAGTTGATATTTACACAGAGAATAACTGCACAAACTTTAAAGTTCACATTAAAAAGTAATCTATCACAAAAGGAACTAAAAAAGTAGATGAGAATAAACGGAAAAAAATGTCAATATCATAAAGTGCTTACAAGACTGACAAAATTGCATGATAGCATTAGCCTCAGGTTGGTTTTAGAGATTGTTGTTATTTTTCTCTGTGAGAGTAAGCTGCTGATTTCATTTTGAATGGCTTTTAATGATTAGCTATTAAAAAAAGACTAACTCCTGCGCTGGCTTTCTGGCAGTGGCTTGTCAATCATAAACAGCCGTACTCATTAAGAAAGAGATGCATGAGCTGCAGGAGGAGGGCTGTACTTTCAAATCCTTAGTATTTCAACCTACGACTTCTCTCAAGTGAGAGAAACAATTGCTCAACTGTCACATTTTGCTCAGCAGAAAAACTGTTGTATTAAATAGTCCAATTTTATTTTCACTTTAATCCATGATCTCTCGAAGGCTTTGCAAGATGACATCCCATTAAGTTTAGACAGCATGCCTATGACTAAGACTTACTGTAAGGAAGAACTAAGTCTTCAATGCTTATTATAAACAGATATTAAAACGACAAGGTGAATCCATTAAGTGCAGAATACGCACTGGAGGGACACTGCTAACATAGACTTTAGGAAGCATCTATTATGTAGACAAAAAGGCTTTTTATTAACATAAAACAATAAAACTGTTTGTGGTGCACCATTTCATTTATTAAATGAACATATTTTAGCTTGCTACTACTCAATCGAACTGAAATATTGTTAATAAAATAAGGTTGTTGTAGCAGACACTGAGCAAAATGAACAATAATTTGGAGTTATGACTGCCCTCCTCTTCAATCCAAGTTCATTATTCATTCTTCTTTTAGCTCTATTTTCTTTTCATCAGCTCCTGTGGGACTTTTCTGACTATTATGTCCTAAATGCTTCAATATATTCTGAAGCAAGAGAACCTAGTTATAGTGTAATATTACTCAGACTAAAAAAAAAAATCTTTGTCTGATGAAGTGTTCACGGTGTCTGATCAGCTTGCCATCTTTCACGCTGCATGATGTCAGCAGAACAAAATGACTTTGGATCACTCTTTGAGCCTCAACAAAAGCACAGTCTGATTTTCTGTTTGCCTTTCTGTTTTTTTTTTACATTAGAGCTCCACATTGTGGAAGCTGTCACTCAATGGAGAAGGTAGAAATATTTTTTGATATGCTGTCTTTTTGCCTGGACGTTGTCAGGTGTTCATCACCTGTATCATGTATCAGCGTCAACTGTCATATGTCAACTCGTTTTTTGGTCCCAACAGTCTACATTTCTGCTTGATCCATTTTCATGGCTGAATCTGGAATAACAACCTTATCCCAGATGAATGAGCTGAATCTACAAAAAAAAAAAAAAAAAAAAAAAAAAAAGGGGATTATGGTGCTAATTATCTGTGGGTTTTTCCACTGTGGATGGCTGGTTAACATTTAACTAATCCAAAGAAAGGTTGCACAGGGCTTTCACCAGTCTATTAAAATGCAGACAGCTTACTGTGGCTTGCCTTGGGAAAAATTTGTTTTAATCATAAGTTAATTTTACCAATATATGATGTTGGCCCACAATTATATGAACCTAGATGCTCACTGTAAATATGACCAGCTTCATTGAGTTTAAAATATGTCTAGTAGTTTACTTCAGTTTAATTCCTTCATGCTGGAATGCCAGAGCTAATCAGTCTGTAGAGATGTTAAATAAACTTTACTTTAAAAAAAAAAAAAAAACAGTCATAAAGTTTGGTTAAATCCAAACAGACCATTTAGCATTTCGACAAATATAAACATTGGCTAAAACTGTTTGAAGAACAAAGAATAAGAAACAAAAAAGACTAAAAAAAAAGAACCAAGAAAATGTTGTGGCTTAATACAATTTATCCTTCAGCTATCATCTGGCCAATTATTTTCACTAATTAGATTAGGCAAAGCTTCAATGTGTCTGTTTGAACAGGGGTGTCAAACATAAGGCTCAGAGGCCAGAATACGCCCAGCAACGACTACAATCCGGCTCATTGGACGACTTTTGAAAATGTGAAGGAAGGCATCCATTCTTAAATACATTAATTAAGTCATAAAAGAAACGTTCCTGTTTTTCCCCACTATCTACTTAAGCACAAAGAGTCATGCAGACAGATTTCTTTCATTCACTACAGCAGGATTTTTTTGTCATGTAGAAAAACTGAGACATACTGTTTAACTTGCACTTATATTGAGCTATCTCACAAATTAAGTTCAAATTAAGACTGACAGACAGGAAAGTTTCACTGTGTCGGCCCACTGAAGATCAAAGTGTGCTGTATGTGGCCCACAATGTAAAATGACTTTGACGGCATGCAATGTTCAGACAATATGCAGTATTGCACCTGAATAATGCTATGTTAGATGAGCGCTATGCAAAGCTAAAAAAAACATGTCAGTAAAAGCAAAACTAACTAGATGCTCCGTTCACCACATTTCATCTGATCATCATACATCGCATTTACATGTGCAGGAACTAATTAAACCACGCAAAGAAAAACTAAGCAGCACACTCCACATTCAGAGTGCATACAAAGTGACTTTTTAGGTTTCCAAAGTTCAATCAAATCTGGTCTTGCCCTGCAAATGCACCGTGTACACGTCGATATTAACGTGTCCACTCTCTGTATTTTAAAAAGGCGGGCAGCTCGCAAGGCTGAACCCCAAATGTAATCACCAATAATGTCTACTCTTGCTCGAGGCAAAGATTAATGTGGATTCTTTACTTTTGTGAGGCATAAGTTGAAGTAGAAATACAGAAATTGTATTTTTAATAGTCTCATAATGGAAAAATCTTACGAGAGTAATACAAGACTAGAGTCGGGCTATTCTGAATGCACAGCGCGCATTCTAAAGCTGGATTGAGGAGGAAGAGCTGTTCATTTGTGAAGGTCGACCCGAGTGAAAGTCACAATTCATTTGGGAATGAGGTGAATGCACAATCCACAATCCTGCCTATCCTTTCTGCTGGATTTCATGGTGGCCCCTCCGCACCGAGACCGGGAGGCAGTTGCATTTCACACTTAGAGATGTCACCATGGAAACGGCACAAAGACATCTGTTGGTGGATGTTGCACATAACTTTCTGTTCTGTGTCCAAATTAAGGAGGAGCATGGACACACTTGAAAATAACAACAACAACAAAAGAAGCAAAACACAAGAGCCAGGGAAGAAAAGAAGAAGCAGCTCTGCATACGCAAACACATAAAAGACACATAAAAGTTGACCAGCATGAAAACTTACATGAAAGGTATTTGACAAACACCTCATTTGTAGCGACATGGGCTTCCTCGTGCGGTTTAGTATCGGTGTCTTACCTGATGGATGATCTCAGACACTGGCAGCTGGTCCGCGTACGAGTACACCTCTTTTTGCTCCTCTCCATTTACAGGACTGAAAAACAAAACACACAAAACAGCACGCTTTGAGCATTTACTCAAGAAAGCAAATAGCACTCATACATTTGGCTTTTGTTACGTGGAACACCATCATTCAGTAATGAAGAAAAGCTGTCAGGAAGAGTAACAGACTCAGTGTTTCCGTTGGCAGTCTGTGTGCAGCTCAGGTGTGTGTGTCTCCGACAGTCAGTTGTATGCATTTTGATGCAAATGACCTCCCCTTTTTCTCCTTCTAGATAAATTAATGAAAGTTATCCTGGAACATCAGATGAGTGTCAAAATCATCTTTAAAGTAGAGGATGTGATTGGAAGAGATTGCCTGCATATCACTACCCATCACGGTATAATTCATTGAGTCACTCACCAACAAAAATCTATACTCCGAGTAGTCCACTCTCCACATTTTCACTGAAGAAGAAGTGTTAGAAGGGCTTCAAACTCCTGAGCCCCCTGTACATTCGCAATGCACTCTGCACTAATTCTTCTAAAACCCCAGTGAACATCGATGCAGAAATCAATGAAGTCAGAGGCAGCTGCACATTCAGCTTCAACACTCATATGGATCGCTTTCATATTTGTTGTCAGCTGGTGTTTGTTGTTTTTGCTCTACGGAAACTAGCTTCTTTTGGGTTCTCATTTTACAGATTTTATATATACCCACTAGTGCTAAGTCTGTTCTTCTTTGTTTAAATTTGTGTCGTATTATAAAATTTAGTGAGTTTACAAACTGTGGAAAATTAAAATTTGGAAATAATAGCATAGGGCGACTGTGGCTCAGGGGGTTGGGAAGCGTATCTGTAACCGGAAGGTCGCCGGTTCGATCCCCGGGCTCTCTGTCCTGGTCGTTGTGTCCTTGGGCAAGACACTTTACCCTACCGCCTACTGGTGTTGGCCAGAGGGGCCGATGGCGCGATATGGCAGCCTCGCTTCTGTCAGTCTGCCCCAGGGCAGCTGTGGCTACAACCGTAGCTGCCTCCACCAGTGTGTGAATGTGAGAGTGAATGAATAGTGGTATTGTAAAGCGCTTTGGGTGCCTTGAAAAGCGCTATATAAATCCAATCCATTATTATTAAAAAGAGCATTTCATCAGCTCTTGGCTGACTCTACATGACATCGACATACTGTTCCGGTTTACTTTATTCAGCTTTGTCTTCACTTCTCAGTGGTCAATTTAAAAAAAACCACCAGACACGCCTTTAGTATTTCAGAATAAGGTATCCATCATTCTGAAAGAATCAGCCTAAATCAGGTTGCTCTGAAGGACAAACGTTTAAGCCCATACCTTTGCAAATGTCACAAATCACTAGATATCTGCAAGAGGATAAGTCGAGAATGGCCACAATGTTTCTACAGTCACAATAAAATTATTTTAGTCCAACAACATGAAGAGCAGTTGATCAAACTGTGTTTAAAGGGCAAAGGCAGCGCCCTCACAAGCTACAGCACCATACACCATAAACACACAGTCATTTATTTAAATGTACATATGACACAAAATGCACCTGTAAAGTAGCTCTGTTAGGGGGTTTGTCTGAATAAATCCATGAGGTACATCAACCTGACAGTCACCGATGTCCGGATGACAGCAACCTTGAAAGTTACAAACAAGCCTAAAATAAAAAATTCTGACACAAAGTCAAACGGGGGTCAGAGCTAAGGTTTACCGTCAAGTGGAGGTTCAGGACTGACCGTCTTTCAGCAAAATTTAGGTCAGACAAAGTGAGCCACATCTCCCCTGTGAGCCATCATGACACACCTCCAGCCACTTGATGATTGAAACCTGTTCTTCTATTTGTGTCTTTCTTCACTCAAAGTTACTTTTACCCATCATTTTTCTCTCTGGCCATTTCATGTCACACTGACACAGACACACAGTCTCTTCTCGCGTGTGATGAAGAGAAGAAGGTGTTCACACAAAACAGATAGTAGTAAAGCGTATGGACTGGTAAGCAGGGAACCAACTTCCTGCTGAGCCTTCGGTGCGTGCCAAGCTTCTCTGCCACAAGAAACATGTCACTGAAAGCACAGATGTGTCACCGCTGGGATCTTCCACCCTTTTTTTCCTCAACATTAGAAATGAGCTCTAATTCAATTCAAACTACTTTCTACTTTATTTTCCACAAAGACCTTTTTGGAGAGGCATTATAAGTCCTCTCTGCTTATTAAAAGGGATGTGCCTAAATTCATCCCCCCCCTCTCTAGTTCTGATATCAATGCCGTCTCCAGCTGCAGTCTTTAGGTTAAACAAATTTTCTTTTTTTTTTTTTTTTTTTACTCTGCCAGCAGCTCAAACAGTTTTTGCAGACACAATCCAGTCCTGCAGGTCACAAATTACATTAAGTATATTTTATACTCAATGGGATATGAATTCAGCTTAATTTGATAGTTGTAATTACTCTGGGAGCTCGTGTAGCCCAGAGGAGGACGTGTTACGGTCAACAACCACCGATGGCTGAGAGTGAGGAACTACACAATGTCATTACAGTGTTAAGCTTATGTATAACGTTGCGGATCGAGAGGGTCCATTAAAACGTCTTCACCATCAAGTGCCATTCACTTAATGTAAGGGCTTGTTCTGAGGAAGAAATTGATGTTTAGAAATGTACGACAGGTTATGGGAGTGAGAGAGGCGAATGCGAGCTAGAAAATGAGACAGGCACATGTGTACACTCGCACACATGTACACATCTTCTCTAAATGTCCTCCTCCACTTGTCTGAGAGGCAGAACAAGCTGACAAAAGTGGATTAAAGCAGCACTATATTTAATAACAGCTTGTTTCCGAGGACATCTGTGATCTTCTCTCTGTGGGAACACACTGAGCTCACTACAACCCATTTTCAGGTCTTATGAAACACAATTTTCTAACTTTCGCAACGACATCTGGACAAAGGTTTCATAAAGATCCAGTTTCTGACATCGATTTAGTGATTGCTTTTTGAGATGATCCAGAAGTGCTGGCAAAAGGGTGAAGGTTGGTTTCTCAGGGGAGTGCCAATTCATGGGATTTAATACTCTTAAAGCATGCAGCATGGTTACTTTAAATATGGTTGTAAATAAAGATCAATTAGAGATCAACACTAACTGAATATACTACATTTTTTTGCTTATTTTTTCTTTCAGGCATTCATCACTGTTTTCAACCATGCGCCCAGCACAGACATGTATCAGATACAGCAGGTTTGGACATCAGCTGGTCTCCCTTGTACAAAGGCTGCATGATATTCGATTGCACCATTGTGCAGGTAATAGTCTGGTGCCTCCTGCATGCTCTATCCACATAGCTCCCTCACCTGAACTGCAAAGAGTATTTTCAGAAGTGCAAACACATTTGAAGAGGACTATTGTTTGCTGTTTGCTACACGTGACAAAGGACAACTGTGGAAAATATCCCGACCCGTTTCTCCCAAACCTGTCCAAAATTCATGTGTGAAAAGGGCTTACCACAGTACAAAGATAAGCTGGTTTCAGCTCCTCGCTTTTCAAATGTGAAAACCCATAAAAATTTATTTTCTTCTATAAAAATAGCAAAACAGTCTAAAGAATCGCTTTTTCTTTTTCAAACAACAAAATCAATCAACTGAGGTAAGTGATGTTAATAAAACCCAGAGCAAACCTGTGATGCCCCCCCACCACCACCACACTAATAATTACAGCCTCAACTGCCTTATTGTTTGGCACTCTTGCTCATCTTTCTTTGATTCAAGTATAGAGAGACACTTTGCATTTTAAATAGGCATCTCTGCATAAATCTGGGCTCTCTATTCCTGAAATTCATTAGCCCTGCAAATATATATTTTTTGTGTTAAAATGAAACCTTTTCTTTCCTGACACACACCTTCTAACATTTAATCAAAAAAAAGAAAGAAAAAAAACCAGAACATATCGAGTGCTAAGACTTTGCAAAACTGTCAAAAATTGCTTTTTTAACTCTTATTTCATGGCCAGTTATGGATAATCAGCCTTTGAATAGTCTAATTCCATTACATGTAATATTTTACACTGGTAAAACCTTGCAAACACGTTGAACCCTTCCATTCACAAAGACCCCTTAATAGGTTTTAAACATCTTCACACGTTAAATTATGAATAATTATTTATTAATGCCAACGCTGATGACTACATTAATTTAAATTATTGCAGTAATGAGGTCATGGCTATTATTTTCCACATGCTTGTATTGTAATCTCCCCACTGCTACAATGCTGTCCAGACCCAACAGAAGCACAGAAAGCTTCCTGTCACCGCATTATCAGTCAAGTCCGAATGTGGCTGAGGAAACACCCTGAGAGGGCGTACAAAATGACAATAAATGTTGTTAGTCTTCCCAACATCAACAAAGTACAAAGACACTGCAAGCACTTTGGTGAATCAGTAAACTTAGTGCTGTTAAACTTCAAATGGATCGGGTGATTGCTGGTTCTTACATCAGAAATGGAGATAAAACGTCTCTCTCTAGGACTGAATTAGGCCAACAGCTAGCTCAATAACATTGTGTTGGTGTTTCTGTGCTGCATGAGGATCAGCAGGACTAATGTGCTGGCTGTAATCGATATTAAAGTAATAGGGGAAGTTGTGTGCAATGAGTAACTTGCCCGGGGCCACAAACAGCCAATGACTAAAATCAGTATTGTAATTGCCTCTAATTACTAATTAGCAGCCAACCACATTAGATTCTTTAATACTTCCCAGTGGTTCAATTAAAACCCAGTTAATGAAATTAATACAAAGGGTTGGGGGAGTGGTGGTATTATCATTAATAAAGTTAAATTCCCATTGCATCTTTAGGTTGAACACAGTAAACATCTGTTCCTGCAGCTTAGAGAATCAGTGTATGGAAACTGTTTGCAATAGCTGTGTGCTTCCTAAAACTCCTGATGATTGTGCTTATTATGGCATTAGTGGAGCTTGGTGATAAAGCAAACAATACATCGTGAGGCACAGAGAAAAAGTTTGACAGCTCTCTACAGCCATCTAGTGGCTCAACCTATTTATCACAAAATGTAAGCATGCACCAATTTGGATATGTGCAATTCACCACAGGGTAGCGCCACAGATCATCTAAAGCAAACACTGCTCATTACTCACTGCCACTTATGAAGACAGACTGGATTAAGTCTGAAGGCTGACAATGAAGATGCCCAATTATGAGCTCCGCTTCTCTCTGAAATAATGTTTTCAGTGTCATTATTGATTATAAAAGCAGTAAATGCGTTCTAAATGAGCAGCACCATTACCCAAGACAAACATGTCATTGGTCAACTTTACAATCAGGTCTTAAAACCACCACATGGTAGTCATAGTGACAGCCACTGAGTGCTTTAATCTTCCAGAAACAGGCCAATCAACACATCATTAGCAGAGGAATCAATATCACTGATGGGAGGTGTACTAAACAGAAATCAAAGGCTGGTTAGTTGGAAACTGAACACAAAATGAATTTGGCTGCTGGCAGTGAGGCTGGCCTAAATGAGAGTATTTTATAAGGGTCGCCCCCCCTCATGTCATCATGAAAGTACAGCCCAGCCCATGTTCAACTTCATTTCATATCCCTTTAATATCTACCTTTAATCTCCCTTTCTGTTGTTACCTTTAGTTCATTTTGAAAAGCTGGAAACAATTTGTGAACAACTTATTTTTGCACAAGTATCTTTAATGCTACAGTCACATTTGGGAAAACAGTGGTGCCAAAATAATTGCAATTGCATGCAATGAACTCGCAGTGCCATTGCCTTTGAAATGATTGTTTCAAAGAGGGGGGACAAGGTCTGCAACCACTCAACCTCGGTCCATCAAGAAGGTGATAAAACGGCAATAAGTTGGAAATTAGATGCAGTCAGATAATACAGTGATTAACTACCATAAATAGCTGAAAAGAAATCGCAAATCTGTATCCATTTACATATTCAAAGTCACATTAACTTATACTACTTAACAGATTACTTTAATTAATTGCCCAGCCAGAACCTCATAGACCAAAAGGTTGAGTGTGTTGCATTCTAGACCTCTGCTACTTTTTTGCCAAATGCAAAGTTAATCACCAGGCACCCACTGATTTTTAGTTTCTAGCAGGTTGCCATCCTGTTTTTATTCTAGTTTGATTGATGCATACCTTTTGCCATTAACAAAAAAACAAATAAATTAAACTTACTCCTCCTCCATCTGCTTGATGGGGTCAGTCAAGTTGATGGCATCCATGGTGAGCTCAACTTTGCGGACACTACCAAAGAAATCTGTGATGAGAACACTTCCAGGATCTCTCAGGAACAGGTCAGTACGATGGCCTGGAGTGGACACACACTGACTCTTTGGACACACTTTGAACTGTGGAGGCAGAGACAGCAAAGATTTCACATTAGGAATATTCAACATTGTTCTAAATTAGTGGTTTCTGTCACGTTGGATCTCTATTTGGGAGCCAGTCAGCTAGTCCACTGACAGTTGCTGAGGGAAACCGACAATTTTCTGGACAACAGATAACACAATTCCTAATTGGTTGATGGCACTCTGGATACAAGCAGGCTGCAGATGGAAACCACCAAGCTTTGTGTCCCAGTGTCCTATGCATGCAGATTCTGGATATGTATATGAAGATATCTGTTTATTCAAACTATATAGAACAAAAACAACTAACAATGTCTCTCTAAATATAAATATTCGCCTCATGACAATGACAGCTTTAGCAGCAGCATAACTTGCATGTACAGGTCAGCTCTGCACAAAGACACAATACTAGATTTATTCCTTTTTGCACCACCAATTCCAAGTTCCAGTTGCAGCTAGTATTGAGCTGTTGCTCTGGGAGGTGTGACACCGTGAGAAACAGATTAGAGGCACTGTGCCTGACATTTGTGCATGTCCTTGCCAATTACAATTTTTAGCACACTTGTTATGTTACCACTTGTGAATGAATCCTATGTGAGTTTATCAATGTGTTGTTTTCCGCTTGAAAAGAATATAAAAATCACATAACTGAGGTCAACATTATTTCCTCAGCCAGACAGGACTTGAAAAGTACAGCAAATGGCACGACTTTGCAGCTTGGATCAGGGGGGTAAAAAAACAAGAACGAAAACTCAGAGGGCTCATCCAGAAAATCCATAGTATTGATCCTTAATTCCCTGAAAAGGCACAACAGAGAATCTACAGAAACAGAAAAATTGGAAGAAAAAAATAATAAGCATGCGTCAAAACACACAGAGTGCCAGAGTAACGATCTGAGGTGCTTTGAGCATAACTCCGGGTGACGCAGATGAGGAGTGGCCCTTGTGGCCTGAATCGCCGCACGAGGCTAAAAGATGAAAAAGGAGTTGCTGCTGAGACTGAGTCATGGACCAGAGCAACATGTACTCACCATTTCCACCCTGATGTGTCAAAGGCCAACGACTGCAACACCGTATCAGATATTCTGTTTCAAGTGTGACCTGTGTGACTTTTATCTGACTTCTTTTGGCCCACAGACAGAGGAAGAGGACAGTACAAGAAAAACACTGCTTCAGGTATCAGCAGTGCTGATTGCCACATCCTTCCTTTTAAAAGCTGACTTTCAAAATAGTCAATCTAATAAAAATCTGCATACCTTTTTTGTTATGTTCTGTTGCAGTAACTACAAATGAATGTATAACAAATAAAACGATGGTGTTCAAAATGTGAGACACCAGAGAAAATCTCTTCCTTTCTGTCACTCAAGTAGAAGTAGCACAACTGTAAACTTAAATTTGCATTAACACCCCTAACGTATTTTAAAGAGTATAACAAGAATTTTATTTTGTGGTTCAGGAAACTGCGATTTCCTGCAAACAGGTATGAGGAAGTTGTGACCATACTGGACACACACGCTAACACAGGCTCACCAGATCATTCATGTTGGTTTTGCTTGCAGGATGGATGTCTTCAAGGAACTCCAGCATGTAGAACGTGTAACGATCCATCAAATGGACTCCTATGGCCAAATCTGGCTGGTGCTAGAATGAGACAGATTTTAAAAATGTAAAGGATAAGAATAGTTGCTAGAATGAGCGCTGTGGTGGCATTTTTACTTCTAGCTCATTAATCAAACCTCTACACTTTTACACAATGAACACTTACAGTCTTTTAAAATACACATCCACACCAACATTCACAGATTTGTATTATAAAATTCATCCCAAGTAACAATTTATGGAACTTTTTCTTTAGTTAGTCAGTTATAGTTTCCGTTGCAAATCTGTACATTATCAAAATCTGATAAGTGTCACCTGGCATTGAAATTGAACAACGATTGTCACAGCACAAGTGTGTGAAAGGAAATGAATTAGAGACTTGTGGCAGCAGGATAGCTTCATGAGTGATATTCATTATCTTAAAGTACACAGAGGTTTCAGTTTCTGCTGTATTGCAGACAGACATTTTTTTCTCCTTTATTTATATTTGTTATATATTTTAGAGTATATTTAGTTTAGCCTTTAATTTAATTGTTAGTTATACAACTAAAACATTGGGGGGGTTGAGGTGTTTGCTGTTGCACTGTGACAGCTCAGATGGGCTCCAGTCCCCTGTGACCCTGAATAAAACAAACCGGAAAAGTAGTTTAGAAAATGGATGGATAATTTCTGTAACAATGCAGTTTCTCTTTGGGATTAATTAAGTGCTTTGTCTATCCATCCATTAATCCATCTCCAATAACGGAGGAAGTAAGAGTTTTCAACCCCCTGGGGGTGTGAAAATGGAAAATGCAAACAGCACTGACATATCACCCCCTGTTTAAATCCAATATTCACGCTTTTTTAAGCTCCACTGTGGTCTCTAACGGCTCCTAAGGGAAATATCCGGTTCTCATATTTCTTGATTCTCCGATATGTTTACAGACTAGTGTCTTACTCTGTATGCTCTTCAGTGTGGAGCAGGTAGAGGAGTGTGTTTGTTTTAAGCTTTTCCACTGGAAGCAGCTGCTTTGGACAAAACGCTGCTATAAGAGCAGAAAAAGTGAAGCAGATCAATAACGTTGTGGAGCACAAAGCTAAACACTGAATCAGGTAAATATCCCCTCACACAATCCAAGGCTGTAAATACATCTTTATCTTTAGGTTCAGTTCATCATGAAATTAAATATTAGTTTCATATTTTTTGTTCAGTCATTTGATATTTTAAATTTAAAAACGCTGTGATATAAAGCAATTATAGCTGCTTTGAAAGCTTGCATAGTATTAGCTATGTACAGCTGACAATTTGAAGTCATTAGCTGATAATGTAAAAATAATAGTGCCTGCCAGTGCCACCCGTCAGCATCGTAGTAGATACACCTATGATATCAATTTCAAAATCCTACACCATTCTTGAGTTTTTGCATTCACAAGAGTTTCAGAAAACTTGACCTCTGACCTTAAGGTCAAGGTGACTGAGATTTGAACTCGTCTAAGATTTTTAAAGCCCATTTAAAAATCCTAGGTGAACTCCTTCTTGAGTTATTGCTTTCACAAGATTCACAGAAAACGTGATGTACGGCTTCTAATCCTACGGTCAACGTCACTGAGATTTGAACTTTAGTATCAGCCGCGATACCTACCTACAGTTGAGGCCTACAGTATTAATTTCAAAATCCTACGTTGCCTCATTCTTGCTCAAAGGAGACTTACGATGCTTTCCTTCTTCCGTGATGTACATGTTGTTACAGTGGTGCGTGCCAATATTAAAATGGCCAACGTTTTTTTTTTTTAAATTAGGGGCTGAATGTACAAGCAAATCCTGTAAATAAAAAAGCTCAGACTATTTTAAACAGTCCATAGAGCAACGATATGTTTGTTAGAAAAGCAGAGCCAAGCTGAAGAAAGTTGGAGCAGGGGAAGGAAGCTAAAAGGCTTTTATAATCAGAAGGCTCTCTAGAACAGTCCAAAAACAAATATTTATAGCCACAATAAACCATGTCAGTAAATAAGTTCTGTTCAGCAAATAAATAAGGTCTTCTTTGTTTGTTTGTTTGTTTGGTCTTAACTTTGTATTTATTGTATTTTTCAAAAGTAGTGTAAACATTAAAAACAGTTGGTCATACATAAAATGTAGTTTGGCACTATTTAATGTCATAAAATTGATATTTTTAAATGTCCCCTCATCACAGTCCCTTTCCTTGAAAAATGCTTATTTTTAGATATTAAAAGACTCATTATTCATAAGTGTTTATGTTATATTCTGCTAATCCCCTATTTGGCCATTTCAGTGTTTTTACAGTGGTTCTGTAACTTACACACACACACACACACACACACACACACACACACAACGCACAACTGAGCACAGTTTTAGATTGGTCCATCAACAGTGCAAAGCAGAGAAAGAGTGAGCAAGTTTCCCCCCCTCAGCTCCTGCCCTCACTGCCTCTTGAAGACTTTTCAGGATTTTTCTAACTAAATTATGCAGTGGAGGGATTTGCACTTTAAGCTATACGTCTCAAGCAAAAGGTCAGTGTTGTGTAAAATGTGGAAGAAGAGGGGGGAAAAGAAGCAGCATTGTTCTTGTATTTGAGTGCAGTGCAGAGCTAGTAGGTTTCTGATAATTATTAGTGAGATGAAGAACTTGTAACATGTCACATTTCTTGCAGACCTTTCTTAGTTTGAATGCTAAAAGAGAGAAGACATTTGAATAAAAATTCAAAAGTGCAACACTATTTCAAGTAACACTGACTGGTGTTGCAGGGGGGTGAGAGCGTATGAACACAGAAATCAAGCTAGTGCAATGTGCTATGAAATCACACTGCTTATTAGAGAATCTGACAAGCTGATGGATGATTTTTAATTCATCTTCCACGTGAGGGAAGATAACTCACCGACAGGGAGTCTTCTCCAACTTGACTGCTGGCCAAAGCCATGATGTTTGGAGAGTAAAATCTTTCATACATGGAGGCGCCTTGACAGGTGTCAATGATGAAGAGCAGCTCGTTGTACCTGGAGACAAACACACGCACACACACGAACAAACAGAGGATCATACACATTCTCAAACAAAACTGATGGGAGAATGCACAGCTGGCATAACACTCATCCATTTGTTCCAATAAACAGATATCACACAAACCTTCTAACCATCTTTCATATTGCAGTTACCATGGTGACCAAGAAAAACCAACAGCTCCATTCAGTCCTGCTAACACTCCCATGCACACAGCTTAACCACCACCCCCTTCCTTTCCCTTCCCTCCATCCTCCTTTCCTACAAAACACTACATTTCACTACAACTTCTTTCCCCTGTTTAGACAAACATGTAGAGACTGTCACATCCAGTAGACTTAATCGAGGTGGTTTGGGGATGATAAAGGGAGGTCTCTTCGGTGGCTGTAATTTAGCAGTTCAACCCTGCAATTATCACATCAGCATGAAAGCTGGCGTCACTGAGCTTTTATCCAGTAGCCTGGAGCCTGACTGTAACCCAGACACTCACCGTGGATGATAATGGGTTTGGACAACAATAGAGGCACTCGCAGCAGCAAGGTGAAAGCTCATTTACCATCTCGTGATTTACAAATTAAGCAAAGCAGTGGCTTAAATAGTAACCCCAATTACAGAACAAAACAGCCTCTACTTTTAGAAGAATTTAGGAAAACATGACAAGTTCAAGGTAATTTCAAGAGTACTAATACAGAGAATGCTGTGCTAACACTTTGTAATCCCTAGCTTATCCCACATAGAACACGATCACATGGTCTAAAGTATAAAGTTAAAATAGATAATGAAGGCCACAAGGGACAATACGATCTATTTACTAAGTTCAACAATTAGTTTGTTTCTTTTTCTACTCCAGTTGTACTCATAAAATTTCCACCTGAAATGATTCCTTAGTTAATTCATTCGCTAAGGGGTGTCAAATTCAATTTGACATCACGCTGGGAAATGAGAACCACATTAAGGGTGAGATCAAGTTTACTGAAATTCTTTAATTAAACTGAAAATGCAAGTCCAATATAGTCTTCACATGTACAAGTTGGCTTAAGTGAAGCCCAGGCCAAATAGTGCAATGTTTATAATGCACTCTCATTACAGTGGTTTGGAGCATTTAACATTAAAACATATATCAAAATACTGAATCTGTAATTTTATTTTTCCATATATTTCTACAAATCTTACCCAATGGTTGAAATGTGAAATTTCACAAAGTTAAAAGTAAAACCTCTAGATTTAGCTGGAAGAAACCCAGCTACAGTAAAGCGTACTGTACAGTATGCTTTAGTCATTTTCACCGTCCTTGGCTCCGTTTCTGTGCTGATGTGCAGATTCAAGGCAAAGCAAATTTCATTCTTTGAAAACAGCAGTCATCTCAATGCAAATATACACAGGTCACTCTTTATGCCTTCAGAGTCAGCTTTTATATTCTGTGCCATTTTCTGTGAGCTAGCTTGTTATTTTGCAGCTGCAGTGTGCCCGTCTGTTTTGTGTGGCATACAGACACAACGAAGGGGGACGGATGTGAAGTGATACGCTAGCCGGATTAAACTTTGCAAAGGACCAGATATGGCCTAGAAACCTTGTGTCTGCCACACACGCATTAGCGAATCATTGTTCCTAGATTTGTCGTTGTTTATTTTACTAACAAAACTAGACATCCAACAGCTTCAGCTTCAGCTATACATAAAAAATTGTTAGTTTCAGACCGATTGATAACAATTCCTATTGATTTATTAATTACTCACTAAATATGGCCCAGCTAAATGTTAAAACTCATGGATAGATGGTTCAACCAGTTAAAAATTATTATCTGTGAATATTTTCCTGCAAGTTTTTGCTTCCATCACGAATGTACAATAGGCAAGAAAAATACTTAAACAATGAAATTTAAAGATTTTTTAAATATATATATGGTTTCATGGCCTTCAAGTTAGCCCTTTAGATTCACACATTTAGCTCCTCATTTAACTACTGTATTCCTACTGCATATAAAACTTAATCTACAATTTACAGGCAGGAAAAAAAGAACTATCAAGGCTACAAGTTGATGTTCCCAATGACAATTGAAAGCCCAGCACTACCTTTCAAGCTGAGCTGAAGCTATTTTTAAAAAAGCCTGAATAGAGAGTATACAGTTTCACTGCACTGACAGCACTCTTTCAACCACTGAAGTCATTTGATACACACAAAGCCTTGATAAGAGAATCAATTTAACGTAACACACCTCTGATAATCATCTGTTTTGCTTGTTATAAAGAATCAACAGAATGGGAACCTCCTGATAAAGTTATAATACTCATAGGCTGTGATGTTTTGTGCTGTTAAATGCTTGTTGGCATGCTGCACAGCTAAATGCCCTGCAGGGCAAAGAAAAAACAAGTAAAGTAGACCTGACAAACGGGATTATTTGAAGTCACTTTTCAGTTTATTTACCTTCTTTTCTGCCACATCTGCTCAAAAGCATCTGCCAGTTCCACATTACTAATCTCCTCAGAGTCCTGGAACTTCAGAAAGCCATTCCCACCGTGGCCTGTTAATCAACCACAGATTAAAAATAATTAATTCAACTTTGTTCAACTTTAATTACTTCAACTTCATAGGTACATTTTTTCCCTTTAAGTACCTGTCAGGTATATGAGGATGTTGCTTCGATCATCAGAAAGGAGGCGTTTAGAGCGTGGTGTGCTGGGAGGCAGGCGCCCAGTCAAAACTCGCAGGAAGTTCTCCACAGTTACCTAAGGAACACACGGTACAAACCTGTGGTCATTTTCCATCTATGTCTCTGACAGGAAGTAGTAAATTAGTTGTTAAATAAAACTATTCAAAGATTGAAACTATACAAAACAAAAGCCAGTAAAAAGAAAAGTTAGTGATGAAAAGTCAATTCGTAATATTTAAATTGTCATTGGTAGGATCAGTAAGTGACCACATTTTTGATCTTCTCCACTTATCCTTTAATTAAAATTTGATAATCAGCTCCTATCTGAGTTTTTTTTCCTCTGTTTTTAATGATTATTGGTTTTTGTTGCACATGAATGTGGTGTGACAGCAAACAAAGACGGGCAGTACAGTGTCATTGTATTTTTAAAAAGGCACAAAACAGAGTGAGTCGTCAAAAAACAACGAACTCGCCTTAGTCCATAATAATCAGAAAAATAAATAAAAACCGGCTGGGCCCCATTTTAGACGTGTAGATTATAAAATGTCCTGGTCAATAAAAATGTTGCCTTGGACATAATCCGTTTCTCCTCAAGTTATTTAACGCAACACTGAAGGTGAAACACAGCATGTGAGACTGTCACATAAATCACAGTAAATGTTTATATAACAAGCTGAGCAGAATCAAACTGTCTGGGGTAGGAAAATATTTACAATTTATGCCAAACAGTCATGAACATTTGTGATTATGCTCAAGCGATTCATCTTTTTCTGGCTTCAAAATACCCAATTTTTGCATTTAGACTTTAAAAATCACTCAGGGCTTGTTGATACACATAAGGCTAACATAAGTGTTGATTCACAGAATGAAGGTGAGGTGTAAACACCTGAACTGACCTCATAACCTCGATAGTCCACTTCCACATCGTCACCATACACATTCAGCTCCATGTTTTTGTGACTGAACACTGTAGCAGGTTTGGGATTTCTGTGGTTACAAGCCATGTCATCAGCCAGCATCAGAACTATGTGGCTGGTGATTAAAAAAAGAGAAAAAACAGAGTTAATATGATGATATTGAAATAAGTAAAAGGACAATGGCTGCTATCAAACACGTTAACTGTTATGTTGTGAAGGATAATGCATTTAGCCTGAAAATTAAATTGCATCAGTTTGTTTATTGATCTTACAGTTGGACCAGCTGTTGAATATTTTGAAACTTTTGACATTTGGACATCAAGAGCTCCCACCAATCATACAGTCAATCGCTAACCAGCACTACCACCACAAGTACTGTGTAACTCTCCAGAGCCAGGACTGATTTCTGAAACTTTACTATCTCGAAATAAAATGAAAACTTATTAGTATATGCACACTTGTTCATCCTGTTGCCACTGGTGCCCTTCTACACAAAACAGACCTTGTCAAACGTATTTGCCATTTTCTCCACGTTGGATGTTTTATTTTACCGCAGCTCTCCATCTGGGAAAGGCCCCAGAACAAACAACAAACCAAAGTAGGCTGTGGAAAAACGTTTGAGCACTCACTTAATTCATTTTGACACAATACAGGCACCTTGTAGAATGGACAGCATGTTCTGAGGTGCTCTCAGCTAAAGCCAAGCCTAACAATGGACAGCACCATAGACTCAGTAAACTTATTCAGAAGTCCGCTTCGGCCCCGGATGTGGCCGTGGATAATCGATGTGCAATAATAGTGAGCAGGACAATGTCAAAACTCTTCTGAAAGTCCAGTAAAATATCCCATACCCTCTAAACAATGTTCTGGCTAGCCAGGGGTTCAGCCAAAGACTAACAGCATGAGCTTCTTCATTGCAGTAGCTGTCCAGTTACACAGTTCCTCTTTCTACTGTACCTCTTTTTAATAAATTTTTGAGCAACTTTTACAAAACACTTCACCTGCTGGGATGAATAAATTTCTCCCTTAACTACTGAATACACAATGATAATTAAAAATGATTGTTCAATTACATCTAAGATTAATTAATTGATAGTCAGAATACATATTTCTTTCAGAAAGCAACCGCATAATATGCTATATCTTGTTAAATCCAGCAATAATAATTATTATGCCGAAAGACTATTTATGTTATTGAGTCTTTAAAATATCTCCAAATGACTGCAACTGTCACATATTTTCAACACTGATTACTCTGGAAAATATAATGTCTAATAAACTGGTTTCTCTTCATCATGCATGAAAATATTGAAAGGTCCCCATTATAAATTTACCTACTGATCAACTTGACCTCTTCAGAATGTCTAAAATCCAAAAATATTTCATTAACTACCATATAGAACCAAAATATGTTTCAATTCCTCAAATTTTAAATGTCTTTGCTATTATAAGTGAAATTTATTTTTACACCTTACATGATTGTGTGACTCAACAACCTGATTAATCGTTTTAATACTACAGTGACCAGGATAACTAATTTCTATTTCTATGCTTATAATACACAATGGTCCTTTTTGGCTAAGCTTAACAACCTCAATAGCCTTTTCGGCCTCAAATACCTCATCTCAGTCCTGGCAAAATTTAAATTCTCGTGTTCGCCCTAAAAACTTCTGTATAGAGATGGTAAGTGGCCTGCATTTGTATAGTGCTTTTCTAGTCCCTAAGGACCCCAAAGCGCTTCACACTACATTCAGTCATTCACCCATTCACACACTGGTGATGGCAAGCTACATTGTAGCCATAGCTGCCCTGGGGCGCACTGACAGAGGCGAGGCTGCCGGACACTGGCGCCACCGGGCCCTCTGACCACCACCAGTAGGCAAACATGGGGTTAGTATCTTGCCCAAGGATATTTGGCATGCAGCCAGGAGGCAGCCTGGGATCGAACCACTGACCTTCTGATTAGTGGCTGACCTGCTCTGCCACCTGAGCTACAGCCACCCCTAGAGGTCAGTTATTACATCAGCTCTCTTGTTATAAATACAGATCATCTGCTAAGAACCCTGATAATATTTTGAGCATTTAAAATTTGCATATCACACTTCAAAGCTCATCCAGTCTTGTTTTTTTTTTTCTTTTTTTAACTATGATCCATCCATCCATCTTCTTCCGCTTATCCGGGGCTGAGAAGCAGGGGCAGCAGCCTAAGCAGAGAGGCCCAGAGCTCCCTCTCCCCAGCCACCTTCTCCAGCTTGCCCTGGGGAACACCAGGGCGTTCCCAGGCCAGCTGAGGGATATAATCTCTCCACCGTGTCCTGGGTCTGCCCCGGAGCTTCCTCACGGTGGGACATGCCCCGAACACCTCACCCAGGAGGTATCCTTATCAGATGCCGAACCACCTCAACTGGCTCCTTTCAATATGGAGGAGCAGCGGCTCTACTCTGAGCCCTTCCCGGATGACTGAACCTCTCACCCTATCTCTAAGGGAGAGGCTAGCCACAATTCAGGGGAAGCCCATTTCTGCTGCTTGTACCCACAGCTGGTGACCATAGGTGAATGAAACATTTACTGTTATCCAGTAATTTTGAACTTTCAATACACACTTTTATTTTCACATGCCTTGATAACTCACTTTTCATGTGCATTTCCTCCTTAGCCCAGAACACAACTGCTAGGTTGCCTCTAAAAACTAGCAGGCACCTACATATAAGCCCTATTCTTATTTCCCTTCATTGGATTCCAGTGAAATGCAGAATGCTTTTTAAAATTATTATTAACAACATATAAAGCCTTTCATTGCCAGTCCTTCCAACTGTCTGAACAGGGTCTCTTAAGCATGCTCTTATATTAGAAGCCACACAAGTTTTCATCAGCCTATGAAATGGGCTGAATCAGTAGTTGGTTTTCCCTAATATTTCTCCCATTATATTTGACCATAGCAACACCATATGCTTGTTTGTTTGTCTGTGTGCTGGAACTTATATTCTTACCTTAAATGTGTGGTTTTATCCCGATTGTGAAACACTTTGCAACTGTGTGTTTTAAAAGGTGCTATACAAATCAAGTTATCATCATTGTTATCATTATTACCTGTCAGGGATGCCCAGCCTCTTCACACTTCTGTACACAGATAGAGTATTTGCCACATGTCGGTAGTTGAACCAGAATCTGGATGTGCACACCTGTTAATAAAGGCAAATGAAGAAGATGCACATATATGTCTTCGGTTGTTCCTAACATCATCTATTAGCATTTACTCAACCTGAAAAATAAAAGAACACTCACCAGAACGGCCCAATTGTTCGTATGCCCACTGCTGAAGAACTGCCCTGCGCTATTCTGTGAAATAACCGAAAGAAGGTGAATAATTATCTATGTTTTATCGGGATTTGGGGTCATATAAGCAAGTATATTCAGCATCAACAAAGCTAGCATGACAGCAGGGCTGGCTAACATGACAACGATGTTTCTACCTAAAAATGCAACAAACCGAAGGGAAAATCGGAGCTACGTGAAAATAATAAACTCACCTCGATGTTGATGCTGTTTGCTAAAAAGCATGCTGAAAATAATCCTAATAAAGTTAGTATTTTCATTGTGCAGCTCTGTTAGCAGTGGACATGTAGGAAGTGAAAACCGGTGGATCCACTCAGCAAGTGTTTCCGGTGGCAGACATTTTCAAAATAAAGGTTTTGACGTGGAAGATGAGAAGGAGAAAATGGGGTGGGGGTTAGCAGTTTTAAAACAAATTGAGTTTTCTCTCGAGACTGCAGGTTTAATTGTCATTTGTTTCTGATCAACTTAAGTGCATATCCATTGTATATCTAATATATCTAGGCTCGTGTAACACAGCAGTAAAACATACTTACAACATATAACAAGAAGAGCACAAACATAATACGTTTATGAGAAAGAAAAATAAAACATTAATATAAATAAAAACTTAAATCTCTTGCTTTCTTATTATTTTAGAATAACTAACCTAATTCAAGTTAATCCTGTTCCCATAACACTGAAGGGTCATGCTTGCACGCACGGGTTAATGTTAGGTTTCCTCCTTCAAATGACGGAATTCGTCACCATCATATGAACGTTTTCTAGATCTAGTAATTAATGTAAGTAAATGAAGAAAAAAAACAATGTTTCTGTATAAAAAAAAAAAGCTGGGGTTTATTGGAGAAATTTATAGACATTTAAAATGTTTTTAACTTTATTAGTTAATCAGTTGCAGCAGTTGTGTTAGTTTCTCCTCGAGGGTCGCCATCCATACGTTAAGCTCATGTTCTCTGTTTCTTTATTTCCTTGTTTGTTTTCTTGTCTGCTGTTTTGTTTTCATTGACATCAATTTTTAATTCCAAAGAAAAATACAAGAAAAAAAAACCCTTTGTGTGGCTGCTTATTTTAAGTACAAGAGGCTGCAGTACACCTGACATCATCATCATTCTGCCAGATATGACTGGTGCCCTGATGAGAGAAAGAAAAGCAAACTAGTCATCAAATGATGCTGACAGCTTCATATTTAGTTGCCCTTGTTAGCTAATTGGTCAGGGACTCAGTAATGAGAAGTGACAAGTATATTACAGGCAGTAGACATTAAAAGTCTCGTGGTGTTACTGCTAAAGAAGTCAAAGAGGCCAGGAGCCCATTGTGAAATAGAGCTACATATCTCCCATGCAATTCTAATGCAACTTCACAACCCAGCACACAGAAGATTTTCTGGGAAACCAGCAGCAAAATCAGTTTTGACACACTGCAGGGAGCCTTTGCAGGACTGCCAGCCACTTTAATCCTCGGTACGTCTCCTGATTCTGCAACTTTTTGACCTGCTTCCTCGAGTAGTGTGCCTGCTAGGAGCTCATCGTGGTAATGTCCTTTGTTAACTGCTCTAACAAAGCAGGTCTCAGCAGCGTACATCTGCTCAATACTCAACTTCAGTCCATAAATTAACATTTTATTTTCAAGCTGCAGTAACTGATTCTGGTATGAAATGGTAACAAGTTAGAATGATAATTGCTTTCTAAAGCATTGATGTGACTGAACTAATCTCATGTTATGTGATATAACAAACAAGTTCGTTGTGGTCAAGAGGATTAGAGGCATTAAGAATCAAATCCTATGGAACAAACCAGGAAATCAAAGTGACCTTCCTTCCTGAGTTGCCTAAAAAAGCTGGACTGACTGTCCACTGGAATCCACCTTTTGCTGAACTTTTCAACCCAACCTCAAACAAAAATATACATTGTTAAGCAATTTAAGAGATTATCCAGCTATATTTAGCTGCACCTAGAGTTAGGTTGTTTGGGTTATTCCACTCTGTTAGTCAATTCAATAATGCCACAATTTCAAAGTTGTCTTTACAAAAGTCCAGTGAGCTTCTTTGTATGTATGAATGTGGAGTTTTAAAGTCATTTATTTACAAAGCTATTTACAAATGCAATAAAAATGTGAAGTAAAGACTGACACACATTTCAGTGGGCATTGGGATATGTTGCATGTTTTATTCTCTGGAAGTAATGGAAATATTAAGAAAATCAGACCACCCCCCACCCCACCCACTGGAATAGACTGCAGCAGCCTAATTGGATGAGGGAAGGAAAATGGATAGATCATCCATTTAGTTTTCTGGAGTCAATAAATATCTCTCATTTCAGAAGAAGTAATAATAATATATATAATAATATAATAATGTCACACTATTAAGGATTGTTAAGGTATTAGTAAGGCATTAGCAAGTGGTAAATTCATCTTTTATATAGCATTACTCCTCCCTAGTTTGCCATTTATAAATATATATTATTATGACTAGGATTATGGTTATGATTATTACTAGCACTGATGTAGTAGCAGTTATAGCTGTAGATGGTGTAAACAGTAAACATTAACAGTAACATTAAACACTTGCTTATACCTTACTAATGCTTAATAAAATGCTACCAAAGTAAAACTACTCCATTACAAACACTGAATTGAAACATAATTATTTTAGTAACAAAATATGGTTACTTAAAATAAACATATTCAAAATTCATATTCTTATGGACTCATATCTGATAAGCTATTTTTTTTTCAAAAGTTTAAAATAAAAGTAGAATATTTCAGCTACATGTAGACGCTACCATATTTGATCCGCTTTATACCATCATTTTATAACCCACGATCGAATTAATCATGAATCAACACCAACTTTCAAGACTGAGGAGGAACGATTGAAAATGTAGAGCAGAGGCGGTGCGTGCGCTTTTTGGCACACGGCGCGCAACCTCTGTGCCAACCCAACGTCAAGGCACATACACGCATACACACAAACAGTCGGTGCGTGCTGGAAGCAGTCCGCTGTAGAAGGGAAGACGGACAAGCCACGCATCTGCATCAGCGAGCGAGGAGGGTGGCGCGGTGGAATTGCCTGCAGGAATTCAGTTGTAAAGTACAAACAGGAGGCAAAAATGCGCTGAGCGAGAGTCTGTCCGGAGCTCAGTTATTAACCAAAGATTACTGCACCGAGTCGTCTGAAGAAAGGAAAAGAAAATCAAACGCTTTGGAGAAGTTGTCATTTCAGAGGATTTCCGTCTAGAGATGAATACCAACGATGCCAAGGAGTATCTCGCGCGGCGGGAAATACCGCAACTATTTGAGGTGAGAGCTGGTGCACGCTTTGAAGAGACAAACTGGGTATGTTTCGCGCTCAGGGAGAGTACACTAATTCATGTTCCATGCATTGCAAGATGCATGACAGAGTCACGGTAAAGATTCTTCCTTTACGTTATCTGACGGTATAGAGGTGCGGATCACGTGGGCTGAAAGCGTATTTCAGGATTAAACAGTAGCTTAAAATAAGAGGGGAAATCATAATTTTACAAACTCCCTCGTATATATATAACTGCTATTGAAGTCTGCTGGGATATTACGTAAATACGAAAGTTACAGATGGTCATAGCTGGTGAAAGAGATACAAAGTCCGATTAAGTTGATTAATTCCTAAGCAGAGACACATATCAGAGCTCACAGGAATATGATAATGAAATATATTCTTTCTCCTGAGGGGATGCTAAATTGGCTCATCCTCTTAATTACACTCATTCCCCTGCTGCAGTCAAGCTAATGTATGCAAGCAATCAGTGCCTGTTTATTTACAGTCAGTTCAAATTACATTGAGCACTGAAGTGGCACATCATCGTCATCATCATCATAACTGCCTTTGCCTTTCATTCCTTACACTGCTGCCCCGTAACAGTGTATTCATTATCAGAAAATGAGCACATCAAATTGTTTTCAGGAAACTTCACAACGTGCTGCTGGTGGGAGATGTTAGTGAGGGTGGAGATGAAATCCCAGAGGAAGGTATTGTTTTGAAAACAGGATCGAGAGGACAAATGTCACACAAACATACGCTTGTGTTTTGGCTGTCGAGTTCGCTTTCATATTCATCACAGTCAGTGCTGCTCGACAATAACACCAAGGTCATCAGGGGTATGTGTGTATTTGTCAGGCTGAGGCCAATTTCATGGACTTCTGGCAAAATGAGATTTTTATTGCTCTGGTGGAGCCGGGCTAAGGCAACCATGCTCTGCAGTTCGAAACTTCCCCTCATTAAGGTGGTGTGTTCGAGCACTGCCACGCTGTTCCACAGCAGCACATCGTAACAAAGCTGCAGCACTGCCACAGTGAACATCCCTTCTCTAAATATTGTATGAAACTATACATCATAATATCTTCCTCCACTGTTTCCTCCAGAGCCTGCTCACAGGTCTGATGTACTACCGGCCCGATGACCCCATTGAATACTTGGAAGGCTGTCTGAAGAAAGCCAGAGAGCTCGGAGGACCAGAAAAGGTGCGGTGGGATACTTTTGTGGGCCAGGAGAAGAAGTCACTTCCTCCTCTCAATGGAGGCCAGTCACGCAGGTCCCTCTTCAGAAATGGTGAGGAGGCAATGAAACAGATTAGAGCTTAAGCAATTAGTTGCTTGGCTGATTTGTTTAAATGCAGCCGTTTGATTTACTTAAATACATTTTTCTCTTGCTTTCGTTGGGTGAAAATTTAACCTACAGGTTTGTAACCACTGTGTGATCAGGCTCTGGGAATGCTCTATTTTATGTCTTTAGTTGACTAAAAGTCTTTGGCAGATTAATTGGCGCTGCGTTTCATCCCATTCTATTTTTGGCAAAGTTTCTTGGCACAATAAAAGATGCCAGCATTTCTACTTTTTGGCTCCTGCCTTCTTTCTAAGAAAGCCGACAGCAGTGCACATCTTTATTTCACACCAATCTGGGTCCCTGCTTGATGAGAAAGGCGTTTTGATGTTTGTGCTGAGCCCAGAAGCTTCACTGTACATATACACTGTTAAAACTGTTACCACTGTCTTGGAACGAGAGATAGGAAAAAACTTTCAGAGCGCAATGAGAGAAGATGCTTTTTATTCCGGCACTTTAGTGCAAACTATAGCCGTACTTCACATAGATTTTAGACACATAGATAAGATCATATACATCCAAACCACATCTACAAAACTGACTAAAATTTTTGGAAGGAAACCTTCCTGCTTCCTGTTCAAAGACAGCGCGCATAGATCAAAACAGTGCTACCAACACACTGTCCTGTGGAATACACGTAGCTAAATATTAGTCTGAGCAGGAATATGAAAAAAAAGTCTCTCCATTCATCAGTTATTGATTCCCAGCAGGAAGTCCCATATATGCAAAACTCTGTTTGAATTTGCAAAGCAAAGTGGAGTTCAGTTACAGCTGTCGTAAGCTAATGACTTCTTCCAGTTCAGCCATTCACCTTTTCTTTGAAGCGCAGCAGGAATGTACACAGCAGGGACCCATGAAAACCAAAACAAATTTCACCCATGCCATGCAGATAACACAGATGTATAGATCTACAGTTCATTAGTTCAAAAACATTTTGTGACGACATTTTATTTTTTTATATTTGACTTCCTCTTCTTGTAATATTGTGGCAAAAGAACCTGGAAACTTTGCCTGCTGCAGTGTTTATCTCCTGGGAACTGTAGGCTAAATCAGGGTTGTTTATTTCTGTTGCCTTTGGCTGATTTTTGAAGCTCAAATTTGACAGCCTCCAAAAATGAAAAAATAAATATAGCTGCAAGGGAAGCCCACACTCATTTATTCTTATCTTGGCATGATTACCTTACTGATATGTTGAAAGTTTTAAGTTGTGGCATGTTAAGTTAAATGAAACTGTTTTAATTTTAACAAGCGGAACTGTTTACATAAAACATCCTCTGGTCTCTTCTGATGCAACGAGTGCATGCATTGTCATGTGTTGTCCTTGCTACTAACTGTATGGTCAATCCAGTTACAGTCACATGAAAACTATAACAGCTCCTGCTTCTGTTGGAGAAACTTGCACTTGTTATTTCTGTCTTTGCTAACTGTGTTATTGTTGTCGAAGCTGTATAATTGATGCTTTCATCACCAGAGACAGCAGGACAATTACCAAACCGAATGTAGCAGCTGTGTTTAAATTCATCACTCTAACTGCTTCATCTCTAATTTACTGTTTGTTGAAACAGACATGATTTATTTGGGGGTTTTCTTCTGAAATGAGAGTCTGAAATAAAGTCACAACTGCACATATAAAAAGACAGTGCAGACTTGTAGCATTGTTTAGCCGAGTATATCAGCAGACACGAATGGTTTGAGAAGTTCATCAACACACAGATAAAAGCCGGCCTGTTTTGCTTATTTAACACTTTCTATGTGTGTATGTGTTTGTCTGTGTGTCACAGTGTTGCCAGACAGCCCCAATTTCCCCTACAGACGGTATGACCGCCTCCCTCCCATCAGCCAGTTCTCCATCGAGAGCGACTCTGACCTGTCGGAGACGGCGGAGCTCATAGAGGAGTACGAGGTGTTCGATCCATCCAGACCACGACCTAAAGTCATCCTCGTCATCGGTAAAGAACCATTACAACAGACAAAAAAAAAATACCCAAAACAAGCAAAGCGCAGTTACTGTAACTATAAATAGCATCCACTCACAAAAGAATGAGGAAACTTTGAGGCAAAATCAGGGTCAGGCTATTTTATATTATTTTCCTAATCTGATGTATTGGATTTCAAGCACTCATCCAGATTCTTTGGTGAATCATGCTTTCCACTAGATAATAAACAGCAATTAAGATGCTTTCTGTTTGTGTGTTAACAGAGGATAACATTGCTGGGACTAGAGCTGCATCCATTTGTACTAAAAGATCAGCAAAATTACAGAGTGGAGGCTTTTATTTGCCCTGCTGATCTAGAAAATAATGGCCTGGACAGGAAACTATGAATCGGGCTTAAACAATTACCAGAGTTTTTCCTGGTATTTAAATACCAGTAAAAACACTGGCAACATGTTTTTCCTGGTATTTAAATATGACTCCACCTCTCTACACTAGTGTCAGCAGGGTAGATCTTATGTCATGTCACTCACTATGTTAGACACTCACGCTCTCCTAATCTGATTTTCCTGAAGTGCCTCCATTAACCTGTCAAATGCATTCATTAATCTTATAAATTAAGTGTGGCAGCTGCACAGTGAGAGTAATGACTGTTTCGGCTAGACTGAAAAAATGTTATTTATGAACTCTTTTTTAACATAGTTTATTAGAGCTTTTTAATTAAGCACAAAAAGCACTCCAGTCTCTGTTAAGAACCTTTTAACGATCCTCCGCCGTAGTATGTTTCGCTCTGGGATTTTCACACCCTGTAGAGTGGACGATAGTTTTTTTGTACTTGCTACACAAAGCTGGTTCCGATCTCTTCTCCGTGAGCACACTGTGGCCTATTTTAAAGGGGAAATAAACAGGGTGACATCAGCTGTCATCTCTGTAGAGGATCATGGGAAAATGTTTTGTCTGTCAGGTTCACGAGAGAGACAGATTGACAGATGCGTGTCATTGAGAGGACTGTGGGAAAGACTGGGTCAAAGATAACAGAATAATCCAATGTAAGATGAGGCATACATTTGCTACACTGGGATCCTTTACAGCTGGCAAGGAATTTCAAATGTTTCAGGCAGCTCAACAAATATCTCCCAAAATAAACTGCTTCTGTGCAGTTTCGCATGTATTTTGTCTGCAAGTTAAAGGTACAGAGGCTATATTTCCCAGGGAGAAAGAAAGATGGTGTGGGATAAATTCACTCTGAGAGATGGAGAAGGATGTAAGAACGAGAGGACAGAAGAGAGATTATTTGATGAGATTATTTTCATTGATAAGGACTTGAGAAACTGGAAATTTAAAGCTCAGGTGATGTTCTATTCTTAAAATAAAATCAGATTTGGATCTTCTGTATGCCTGATGTGCTGTTTTGAAATCATTTGAAAAAAAAAAACTATACAGTTTTGTATAATATAGAGCAGGTTAGTATGCAATACTGTGGCAAAGTTTACCCACTATGTTCGAGCGATGCAAGGTAGACTGTGGTGTTCATGGCCGATGTTAGCGTGCATCAAGAATAGCAGTGGGACAGGAATCCTACTTCAACCCCTGGAGCTGACTGAGAATGCAAAGACACTGCATGCAGAAGAGGGTCGTCAGTCACAAGTTAGGTAGCTTTCTATGCATACCATTTCATCTGCTTCACTTTTCAGACGCCTTTTGCATCAGACCTTTACATGATGAGACAAAATAGTCATAGGATTGAGGATAACCTTCTTCTCTAAATATATTTGTGATTTTGTGCTTATTGCACACATACTGTACACATGGATATTTTGGGCACAGCTTCCATCTTAGCTGAATCTCAGGAGCCTTTTGTTTAAAGCATCCCGAGGCCTTGATTGCTGTAGTCCATTGTGATATAAACCCTACACCACCCAAGAATATTCTAATTATGATAACTAATTATAAGATGAACCCAGATACTGCCTGCCTCTGATGTCAGTGTTGAAGAAGAGATTTGCTGTTTCACTGAAACTCGTTTTCAGAATTTAAATCTAACCACCAGTTTTCACTTATTTTCTTCACTTGGTTGCACACTCTTCATCTTTTTAAAATCATTTCTTAAAGTGGCTTCACCTTTCTTCACTCTGGAATGGCTTTCAGACTTTGGGGCATGCACCATTTCTGTGATAACACTCAAACAGCACTCAGGTTGTCAGGCCTGTAAAATCCAAGTGAAATCTTTTAATGGGCTGAAACCTAACAAATTGTGTATAATGTTTGTCTTGCGGCAATTAAACACATGAATGATAATGATTAGATTTCATTATGGTCATTTTAACTCAAAATGTGTGTTTTACTGAACTGGGATTATTTTATGTGTAAATCCGTGTTGCTCTAAGACAGCATATCCCTCCTCTGCATGTCCGTATCCTGTTAAAACAGTGAAAATGATTATTTGTTATCAAATGTAGGAGGTTCACACATACCTGTTTCAGACACACACACACTCCCTTCTCCCCCTGCACACACATATACCATAACACACAGTCATGGAGAGACACATAGCTCAATCCCAAACACCCTCCCACTTACGTGCAAACACAAGCAGACTCCTGCACACACACAGTCTCACAAACCCTGAGTATCTCTCACTCATACACACACGCGCCTACGCTAGCACGCCCACACGCATAATGTTTCACACCTTCTCGCGCGCACACATGCACACACAACAAAAATTTTCCCAAAACATCAACAGCTCTCCCTTTGTGCCTAGGTGGCCCTGGCAGTGGCAAAGGAACGCAGAGCCTGAAGATTGCCGAGCGCTACGGCTTCCAGTACATGTCTGTGGGCGAGCTGCTGAGAAAGAAGATGATCCACAACGCCACAAGCAACAGAAAGTGGAGCCTGATCGCTAAAATCATCACCAACGGAGAGCTGGCACCACAGGTAGCAGAGACACAGAGAAGGAGAGCGGGTGAAGGGAGGGGGTGACACAGAAAGAATATGAGAAGAGGGATGAATGCCAAGCCTGTCCAATCACTCTCAGGTCATTATCACAGCATGCGTGTAACAAGGGACTAATTAGCAGCATCCATATCACAAGCGTGTTGGAAAGAGGCTTTTCTGTCCGTCTTAGGAGCATCCATCTTTGCAGGATAATTATTGTGCCTGGGAGGAAAATCTATAGAGACCATCCTTTGGCTGTTGGAGGTCCACTTTTTTAATCACTATACAGTGCAACACGTGTTTAACATGAACCCTTTCTGTCCCTGTGCTACAACAAGGTTGTATCTGTTATTGAAAGGCACCCCGCCCTGTTTGGCACATTCATTTGGGATTAAAGTAGATGTAACATTTGTTGTGGTTCATTTCTGTTGCATCAGATTTCCATCTGAACATTTTACAAACTGGCTCAATAACATCAGAGGCTCATTGTTGTAAGGCTGTTTTTTATGCTCTGTAGTTTTGATTAGTAGGCGTTTTTCAAATCTTACTCTGGTCTAGTGATTTGGACACAGAGATTTATTGTATTTCAAAATTCTCTCAAGTATCTCTTAATCATCGAGCCCAAGGTTGTCCATTTTTGGCTTTGCAGTTGTGGAGCTGTTGCAGATTGAACTTGAAAATACCTCTTTTGAGGGGACAGTTCAAAGAATTGGTTATGCTTTGAGGGGTTGTGGTTGTTAAGGTTTGGAAATGGATCTAAGAAGAGTGGAGAGAGTAAACCATTGCAAAATGATAAATAGACAGGTGTTTTAACCACATATGGGTCATCTAACTGTTACCGTTTGAATATTATGGCTGTTTGTTATAACAGCCATAATATTCAAACATATCCAATATGATCTGAAACAGTCAACTTCCATCCACCCACACATCCTTATTCTTAGCCACTAATGCAGCTTAGGGTGCATAAGGGTGCACACCTGCTGCGTTTTGTCAGATTAAATCAAACTCTGGTTCAGTTCCCCCGTTTGTGCAGATGTGATCATGGTATTTACACTCGAGTTCAACCACAGCGAGACTTCTTTGAAGAAACTGGTTTGTTTATGGTGAGAATGTCATCCGACCCACATCCGGCTCAACTACCACGTGTGAGCTTCAAGTTTGAGCTAAACACCGTCTGTTAGCCAAAACCGATCAACTGATTTTGAACGCGGTAAATAAACTGTAGGAGTGAAAATTCCCTTAGAGTCCCACCGGAGCTTGAACCTATTCCAGCTGACAGGCTGATTGGAAAAAGCAGTAACTGCGCCATACAGATAATCAGTCTGAGTTATGTGTCTAAATATATCAAAGGGTGAAAGGTACTAATGGGTCAGAAGCTGTCTCATTCACATTGACAAGACAAGGTTGTGATAATAATTAGAAGTTTATGTAGAAAAGATAAGAGCAAATGATGATGAACATGAGGAGGGTGGAGTGAGAAGTGTTAGTGATGTCACAGACGTGCAGATGTGTGAAAAAGCCATTTGCAGTATTGGTGTTGTCAGTAAAACAGATGGTTTCTAGGATGGAGGGAGAAAGAGAGGCCAGACCTATTTAAACTCAGTTCTGAGGCTTTCACAGGTGTACCCAAATCCCACTAATGGCCCTCCCTGCCTAGAGACTACTGCAGGAGGAGCACCCTGGAGTGTAGAGTAGAAAGTGGAGGGACTATAAGAATCAGCAGAAACAGGGTTTTCATCAGATATTCAGTTTCTTTTTTTTTTACTGCAACACAAAATTGTAAATAAATAATTTCAAAAGCACAAAAATGATGTGGCTTCTAACTCCAAAAGGAGTCAGAAGCCACATCATTTTGCTGCTGCATCAACCACCAAATACATTTTATATTCTGTATCTCATGACAACAAGTGTCATTACATATTTGTATAAAGAGACTTCTTCATCTTATTCTCTGTGAATTGTCACAGTTAAAGACCAAAAAGACCCCGTAATAATAAGATTCAGTTAACCAATCAGTATTAGACTGGTCATCAACAGCAGAGACAGCAGGGTAAAGTTTTACATGGGATCACACCTTAGTAAATAAAATTCCCTAAAGAGAGTCCAGGGCTATTATTAAATATCCTGAAAAAGCTTTAGAACGGTCTTTGAGTTGATAGCATTTCACTGCAGATATGCTGTGAAGAATAAATCCTCCCAGTGATGCAAAGAAGATGTGCAAACCTAAAACCACAAAGAACAAAGAGTGTTCGTCCTTCAGGTTTAATTTCCTGCCAGTACGCAGATTTGAAATGCCACTTCTTTATCTGAAACTGAAATCTCAGATAATATTCTAAGTTATCTACACACAGCATGTCCGTAGAGAATTTTGAATAAAAAATATACAATGTAGTACCATACATACTAATATTTATTTTCCAATGAGTCATTATGTTGCCTTTAGCTAAATTCACTCCTTTTTGTTAACCATAAAGCTGTTGAAAAGGAGCCTTTTTGAAGCAATTACATCATTAAGTAGACTTTAGGTGTTAAAGTGAGGCATGTTTATCCATTAAATTTTCAAGTGTCATTCACCAGCTTCACCTTCTTGTCCAAATATGAGCACTTTTGACTCCAGATAAACAAGACGGTGAAGTGACAATTTCTTGGCTTTAACCTGTAGTTCACAGTTATTGGGTAATGTCCCAGTGATCGCGTTCTCTACCCCTGTTTGTGTATCTGCAGAATCTGCAGGTGAAGGTAAAGCTTTGTGCCAAAGATTTCACTTTTATCAACATTTTTAGTTTAGTTTTCTACAGTTGTACTCATTGATCAGTGTGAAAGTTTACCTTGGTTATCCTTTGGATCTAGTGGAAGCCCAAAAACCTGACCATAATCCCAAAAAGCCGAGTCAGCAGAGAGTAGGTGAGAACAGGGCTTAGTCTAAACAAGCTACATTTGTTTCCTCATAAATCAATTACCTTTAGTGATAT
This sequence comes from Aulonocara sp. 'chitande type north' Nkhata Bay, assembly GCF_057382095.1. NCBI lineage: Eukaryota > Metazoa > Chordata > Actinopteri > Cichliformes > Cichlidae > Aulonocara > Aulonocara sp. 'chitande type north' Nkhata Bay. The sequence goes on from NC_141361.1 coordinate 11,100,709, forward strand.
AAGCAACTTGTCTTGTGAAGACATGACATGGGATCAGGGTCCGATTAGTGGCAAAACTATTTATATATATAGAACAGACAGAGAACAAATAAAACAAGGATGCACAAACATTGTGGTACTTGTGTGGAAATACTCTGCTTGGGTTTCACTGTTTAACACAAAATGCAGAAGCACACTTTGATAAAGTACTTTTTCAGATGTTGGAGGTCTTACCAGGAAATGCACGCGCTCTCTTGTGGTTTTTAGGCTAGAGGAGTGATACCAGAGTTTGTGCCACGTGTTTTCCTGTATTAACCTCTGGGAAAAATAAGTATGTCACTAATGCTTCTGTGTATTAAGCTTTGGTTAAACATGAATATATTTTCTGTAACGATATAAAAGCAGCTATTAAGAGTTCATCTTTTGCATAAAATGATGAAACTCCCACTTTTCGGATGTACACAATGAAAACACCCAGACGAATGATCTATAAACTGTAATGTACTGGTTATATAGCACACTGAACAATTGTAACACAGACGCGAGCCCCCACCTGCTTAATGACGTACTTCTCAGGTTCTGTTGCGTCATGAATCACCTTCAGGAATCGCCTAGTTCATCATTTATCATCCCTTACTCGCACGTCTGGTAAGACATCGCTTCGCCGTGTCGCCATTCACTACATGTCAGTCCAGCAACCGATGAGATAAACGGCAACGTGGGCCAAACTGCAGACACATTAGATATGATAAAGTGACTTGCGGCTGTTAGGTATTTAATTTCCCACCATAATTAGTTTAGCAAAGCAGATTAGAATTTGGTTTCTTAATGATTCTGCATATAATGAAGGAGGCAAAAACGCTCCTGAGTGTGTAAGAAGGCTGTTATTCAGAAGCTTTAAACAAGAGCCCAGATGACAGTACTGTTTTTGTGCATACTCAAGGACTTCTTACTGATTCACAGCTGGTCTTTAGCGGTGTCTGAGGTCATGTGCATTTTTTCTCCCATTTTATTCCACATGAATTCAAAAGATTTATTAATTATAAATTATAATATTGCTTAAAGAAGAGTTTGGAGTCATTTTGATCATTTATCAGTGAGTCTTAGATTCAAGACGTCATGGAGTTTACTTTGAGAGTTGAGTATAAAGCCTTAGAAATGGAAGAAGTCATATGGCATGGGAGTGCATGGATTTGCTTTCATGAAAAGCAACAGATGAGAAGATGAATACCGCTGTCATGACTGAGAGTTAAACATAAAGCTGGAAGACTTACACTCACATTAACCATGTTTACCACAGACAAACTTTTGGGATACATAAAGTATATTTTTGCGCCTGTGGTCAGAAGGTTACATACACTCATTATAATAATTAGTTTGACAGCACTTTTTGGATTAACCAATACCCAGAACAATGGGAAAGTCCAAGGAGCTGAAGATCAAAGAGAACTATAGATTTACAAAATCTCTTGGAGCAATTTCTAAACGGGTCATCAAACAATTGTACATAAGTACAAGTTATTCAGATGTGTCACCACTTTGCCAAGATCTGGAAGATGACCCAAACTGACCCCTTCAGGTGAAAGGAAACACTTTTTGGGAACAGCCCAGGAACCATCCAAGTCTCAAGCTTTCCATGAACTGAAAACTGCCTTTGATACCAGCATCACTGTCCACGGGGAAGCACCATGAATAGGACATAAATGAATAGGCTGGATCTCAGGAGGATGTATATTGAGGCTGTATTATCGTTCCAAGTGAGAAAAAGAACAGTGCAAAGAAATCATTAAAAGTCCAAAATTACCCTGTCACTCATGGCCATATTGATTGTATGTTAACCTCTCTCATCTATCTTTTCTTAAAAATCTAAACTATTATAAAGGTTCAGTTGTTATTTGTTTCCAGGTCAAATGACTCCATGGGTATTCATCATTTCCAGCTTTCACCTCTGTCCTTTAATATTTGTGGCTTTTTTTTTTTACTCTCCATTGCAAATTTCATTGGTCTCAGTTGAAGCAGCACTCAAATATTGTTCAGTCAACACTCAGTCTGAAAAAACTTAAGTAAATATGAAAACTGTCAATGATCTTCTGCTTTTTGCACTTACTTATTAATTCTGATTTCTGGCATTTTAATCTCAATAAATCAGAAATAACTTGTCTACTAGGAGTACGAGTTCCGAGTGACTTTTATTAGTCGATTTACTGAGCAGAGATCTAAATACTATCTGTGCCTCACAGACACAACATGTCCTTTGGCATTATTGCTTTGATGGCCAACAGTAAATGAAAACTTCCAGCTTTTCCCACTGGACATTTGTTCTGTTAAATGTCATCTTTCAGCATGCAGGGTTAAAGGTTATATTTTAAATCAGATTACAGCCTTTTGCAAAACCAAACAAAGTAGTTTTCAGTGCACACATGGAGCACATAGCACGACCTTTTGGCTGAGAAACTTGTTCCTAACACCGTTGTCACTCTTCCAACTTATAAATACAGATTTTATTGCATGTTAAGTATTACTGCTTCCAAAGAGTGGCAGTATTTGATGTCCAGAAATCAGAAATGATTGGGTTTACCCACATTAAGATTCCTGCATGTACCATTTATAGCTAATTCTCCCCCAAAGGTAAAGAGTATGTAATTAGTTTGTTTGTCTGCGTAGCTCTTTGCTTCTTAGCAGTCTAGCATCCGGTTTTCGTGATATCATTTTCAAATTTTGTGTGATGGTAGATAACAGAAATAGGTCGAGCTGATTTCATTTTGGTGAAAATCAGGTCAAGGTCAAACCAATGTGAGACACAGTAAAAACTTTATATTACACACAGACTTCTATTTCTATTTATTTCTATTTTTTTTATATAACACTTTTAATTACAACAGTGGCGTTGACCAAAGTGCTGTACAAACATACAAATTACACAATAAAATAACACACAATAAAATAGCAATATCAATTAACATCAATGCCAAATAGCTAATAACAAATAAATAACTAAATAGCTCTCGTGCAGTATTAAAAGCCAGTGAGTAGAAATGTGTTTTAAGACACACAGGGACAGAGAGGCAGGGTGTACCAGGGTGTACCCTGCCTCTCGCCCTTTGACAGCTGGGATAGGCTCCAGCGGCCCCCGCGACCCTGAAAAGGATAAGCGGAAGCGAATGGATGGATGGATGGATTTAAAAAGCTTGAGGGTAGGAGCCTGTCTAATGTGGAGAGGCAAATCATTAAACATTTTAGGCGCCACGACCGCAAATGCATGATCACCTCTAAGAACCAGCCTCGACCTTGGTGTGGCCAAGAATCTTGACCTCCACTGTTAATGACCAAGGTCAAAGTTGACCTAGAGAAAAATTCAATAAATAATATAGGCATGGAGAGGGCTGTACAACGCAATTTTTATTTTTTCAATACCACACCCAATGATGTCACAATGATGCAACAACATGCTGACATCAGCATGCTGACATCAGCATGTTGCAATAAAAACATCATAAAATATGAAAGTTTTAGTGTAGGCCTTGCCGTCTGGGGGAGTTGCGCTCTCTGAGTGCTCGTGTTTTGGTATAAAATGGTAGATTCAGGTGAGTTCACAAAATCACAGGTTGTTCATTAAAAGTATTTCTCTACCAAACTGCTGAAAGAACCACCGTATGGCTTCACTGTCTTGGAGCCATATGTCATTGGACTATAAAATATTGTCACCATTTTAAGAGAGACTGAGTAGAATTCAGGGGTATTTTAGTTTACTTTAGTTCTTTCTTCAAAGAAGGAATTATCTGTAATATTGGTTATAGTAGATCATTCCTTAAATGCACAATAATAATGATCAATTCACTTTGCTGTTGTACATCAACAGATGCAATGGACATCCATCTGTATAGAGGACTTTATAATTGTTTTTCTTTTATCCTGTTCCCCAATAATGTTCTTCCAGCTTTAATGTTTCAGGAGCTATTTCTGTGCTGCAGTGCATTGTGGTAAAAGAATCTCCTAAAGTTAGACGAGCTAAAATGGTTTGTTTCACAAAGTGGCTGCACCAAGGGACTGCACCAAAAGCCAGTACAAGATTAATGATGATTAATTTGAACTGTGAAACATGCACAGCTACTCCAGTCACATCCAAGAATGAAAATATGGGGCTGGAAATGAGAATAATAGGTCCACTTTAAACTAGTTAGAAATCACTCTCCATTAGCTACACGGTGCACTGTGATGAATGCATGCACTAGTTCCACCAAAAATAGACAAACGAGGTGTCTCTTACCATGTAATTGACATGTTGGAAACACTATAATAAAATGCGTGACATTTGATGGATGTGGAAATTCTAATCATGCAACACCAGATCTGTTAGTGAGCACGGAATGAGAAACATTTATTTGAAATCTCAGTCTATTCTGCACTATTTAGAAAGCTACTCAGAGTCTGCCGTGTATATTGCAAATAACAAATGGCTGAACAGAAGTAATTTTGCATACGGAGTCTGTGCAGCTGCAGGTGAGTTGTTTGATGCTTCGCGTTCCTGTGAGAGCTCTGCTGCGAGACGTGCAGCGGCTCAGAGGGCTTTTCTTAGATCAGATTCTCTGAGTTAGTCTTACAAGCATACATTAATCTGGTTTATGGAATCTAGATTAGGTTTATCTCTGCGCTGTCTGTCAGGCTGCCGCTCACACTCTGCAGTCGGAGGGAAATTAAATGTCTGTGTTGTTCATGTTATTTTTAGTTCTGAGCATTGCTCATGTATCTCTGTCGTATCATGTGGTGCATTCTGCCTGGAGAAATACGTTCAAACATGTTGACCTCCTCCAGCCAAGAGGAAGCAAGTGATGCTAAAAGATGCTGGCACGCTCTGACCTCAGGACCTCTCAACAGAGTCATTCAGCTGCATTCAGAAATAATAAACAACAGCTGGATGAACAGATGAATGATATAGTGGATTTTTCATTCACCGTATTTATGGCTCCAAATCAGATACCCTTCATTATTTGTCAGATTTACAGTGCTACACAAGAAACTGCAAAAGCCATTGATAAAATTAATCTTTTTATCTCTGAATTATAATCACAACCGTAAATTGTATAACTCTGTAATTGCAATGTCTTTCTCTTCACTGAGAAAACGGCCCCCACTATTTGGCATCTCAGATGTGAGTGTAGTTAAATATGCTTTTGGACACCAAGACAGTGGCTAATTACTCAGTTTATTGATTAAAAATCTAATGAGCTCCCTGCACCAAGTGATGAAAATTATGAATCATGTTGCTTTTGATGATTTGCAGGAGACGACAATAACTGAGATAAAGCAGAAGATTATGAAGATCCCGGATGCTAACGGTATCGTCATAGATGGGTTCCCTCGGGACGTCGGACAGGCCCTGTCCTTTGAGGACCAGGTGAGTCTCATTTATCCTCTAATGCACGAATGTCCAAATTATTTTACATTGTGGGCCAGACCAGTAAAACTCCTCTTACTATCAGTGTAATTAGGCTTAACTACACATTTAATCCCTGAGTTATTTTTACATAAGAAAAAGAAAGAGCAATTTCAGCAGTGCATCTTTTTTTCTTCATGATAAAGAAATGCTGCTGCAGTAACTGAATAATTCTGTCAGCATGACTCTTTTGGCTAAAGCTGTTAGAAATACATGTGTAAATTTAAAGAAAAGGTTCTGTTGACTTAATGCAGAGGCTGTTCTTCACATTTTCCAAAGGCGTCCAGTGGGCCAGCTTGGAGTCTTTGCCAAGCGAATTCTGGCCCTTGAGCCTTATGTTTGACACCCTTTTCTATTGCTTTGTTCATCCTGGGCTCAGATGCTGTTTTCATGTTTATAACTTAAGTCATTTTACATAAATCTTAATTTTGCAGCCTTTAGGCTTAAACTATCTGTCACATCTAATCTGCAAACATAAAGAGTATTTTCTGTGTTTGGAGATTTGCTAAACAATTTTATATTTCTTTGAGTTATGAAAATTGCTTTCATGTTTCATTGACTCTATATATAAAAGAGTCACTTTGTCTCATGTGCAGTACACAACAACCCTTTCATACCTGCTGTGTTTAATCGCACAAGGGGCATTTTATCTTTATACTGTGTGCGAACTGTGTAAGTTATCGGCTAATGACAGCAAGCTTGGTTGGCAAGCTGTATCCACAGACTTTCTGGCAGACGCCTTCTCATTAGCACTAAGCAACAGACTGAAAAATATTAGAATACCATACACCAAAACTAGAGCACAAACTTCTTGAGGGTCTGTTAGTGGGGGTGGGTAACATAGCCTCAAAATGATATAATATTTGAGCAATACAGGAAAGGAAATACTGAAAAATGTTTTATTAATGATTGCAGCTTGCAGTCAGCAGCATTTATAAGTATAAGTGAACGAAGGGCATTTTCCATCCTTCTTTTCTAATGAGCTACAGTCACTGATGACACGCTTCCTAATTTGAAGTGCAAGTCTATTGAAACAAGATGCCAGCAGCCGCAGTTGCGTTGTTATAAAGCAGGAGTAGTGACACAGCGGCACACCATGGGTCAAATGTAGCTCATAAGTAGCTCGGTGTTATTTTCCCCAAATATATTAAAATAAAGGATCGAATAGCATGGATTTTTTTATTCATTTATTTGCCCCAGTGGGGAAATTTGATTGCACTTCATATGACATTTGTATGCATTAACATAAGACAAAATGTTGCCTACAATATACAGAGATTTTCACTCCCGATTGGGCAACCTATGTATTGCTCATGTTCAGCCGTTTGATGGTTCGAGCAGTAAAAGACAGTTTTGGCCAGTTTATTTGTGAACAAGGGGTGAAAACTGTGCTTCCGTTTAACAGCTTAAGTAATTCAACCCTGTATCTCGTGACATGATAAAATAGAAAAATATTTTCCACCTGGGATGTTTTATCTTGGGTCGAGCTTTTTAACCAGTTTCTTAAAGTCCTGCTTTTCTTGCTCTTATACGTGTCCGTGGTCGCCCTTCTGGTGTGCACACTAGCGAACGTAAAAGCATGCTGCAATATCACATTGTTATATCACATAAAAATGTATACTGGTATTAATACAGAATAAATAATGGTTAAGAACACATTAGTTCAGTTTATTTGTCACATATTTGCATTAATCTTACTGTGAAACAAACCAACACTATAAACTCATTCGAGAGAGTCAGTTCAGTGATGCAAATTAGGTAAAGTGAAAAAACTCTAAGCCTTAACCCTTTATCGCCCAAGTATTACACAGGGTGCCTGGGTGTATTTTCTAATTTTGACTAATTAAAATTACAAAATAATAATAATTCTCATCTTTCACGAACCATTTAGATTTTTACCTCTGGGCTAAAATGGCTGAGGAGTTACAGCAATGTGAAGTGCACATGGTAAAACAGGTCAAGCAGCAGTATCTTGTGAATGCTTTGTGCTGCTGTGATACATCAAATATCCCCATAAAGTTTGATTAGATTAGATACAAAGATTAAAACTGTTTCTTGCACCAGTTTGTAAAACATTTATTTCATATGTAAAGTTTAAAAAAAAAAAAATATTATTAAATTACTCAATTTTAATGAAAGCATCAAGTGGTCATTTGAGGAACTGCAGTGTTTGGTTCTTCCTCAGCGGTGTTGTGATTAGTGCCTGTAATCAAATGACACATTTTTTTATTAAATAACTAATTACAATTACATCTGTTTGGTAATTTAACTGCGCACATCACCATTGCTATTTTATTGTCTTGATTCTAGTTCATCTCCAGCACTAAAAGAGCTGAGCGTATCATGGCTTAGTGGTTTGAGTAAATCTACGTCAGTTTGATATGCTAAATATCAGGAGCTACACAGCGACAACAGGCCATTATGAGGGTTTTTAAGACTTAAATATTTAAGTTGTCGCATCCAAATTAGCATTCTTCCAATTGCCTTTGATTAAAGTTTATTTTTGCAACTATTTTGCATTAGAAAGCTGCATATGACAAAAGTCAAACTGAAATGCTCTTCAGGTTTCGATGACAGTTATTGTTCGTATTTCATAATTTGTTAAAAGTGGATAAGTGGATGCTTCTGGTAACAACTTTAATGGTGCATTGACGTCATTGGTGTGGGAATTTAATGTTGAGGCACAGACTCTTTTCGGGCTCTTTTCATTAAACTCTAATATGGCAGAAATATCTAAGTTAGCAGGTAAATTGTTCACTAAGAATATTATGACTGGGTCCTTTACAGGAGTGCAATTTACTTATTTTGCTGCAATCTAAGGCAAATTGTTGGGTCTGTGTTTCCACAAGCCCCGCTAATTCTAGAGACTTATTCATCATGAAGAAAACAAGACAGTCGATCGATCATTTGCGCAAGGGAGTCCTCGTCTGTGTCCACCACGAAAATGACCCCGACGACGGCCTCCTCTCGCTGCCTTTTATTGAGAGACAGTTCACACAAAACACATCACAGCAAAGCAACGCCCACATGGTTCTAAGACAAGGCATTGTATGTATATGTGTGAACTTCTGTAAGAATGTGTGTGTGTGTGTGTGTTGTGTGTGTTATGTGAGTGTGCGTGTGTGTGTGTAAGAATGTGTGTGTGTTACCTCCTGCTGACCAAAGGGTCATAAAAGCAGGGAGCTTACATCAAAAAGCACAAGGATGTATCTGTAATAAAAGACTACAGCCCCCCACCCAGAACCTGGAGAATCTGGGGAGGGGGACAGTAAAATTCCTTTCATCCCACAGTTAAACAATGTAGAGATGGATGGTAAGCATAGAAATGACAACATTTAACAATTTACTCTAAGACAAATTAAGGGTTTTTTAAGTTGAATTTTTCTTATGTTTTGCTTTTTTTTTTACCCTGAAGCCTGCAAACACTGAAAGATGTTTGATGTCATCTGTTCTTTTACTACATTCCCATCATTATTTTTCATTTATGGTGTTGTAGTACTTGTTGAGCTGATGGCAAATGCTGTAGTCTGATTATTGCACTCCATGTGATAGAATTATGGGAGGCTAGTTGGCATTAGTTATTTTTCTCAGGTCCAGTTTATTGGTGCTTCCTTTTCCTGCCTTTCTGCCTCTCTCCAGTTTTATGAAATTCTTGCTGAGAGGCAGAGTTCAATGTTAAAGAGATCAGTTTTTAAAGGTACTGATTGAACTAATTTGTGTAATTTTTATTTTCTCTTTGATTATTAAAACAGTAAAAAAAAAAAATCATTCAAAATACAACCAGTCAGTGTGTCTACAGAGTCTGCCTTTTTGCTTGTCCCCCACCTAGTGTTTGATATTTGACATTATCACAGACCTCAAGTTCACACCAGGCCCTATCAAGCTTCTGATCAGCTATTTACCATTTTGCTGTCCTGCCACTGTTCAATGTTCTTCAAATGAACAGGTAACAGCTCACTGAGCAGGAACTCTGAAGACGTTCTGACTGGCAGACTGGTTCATGGTCTCTGCATTATCAAGCATCTGACCAAAGTAGGAAGTTGATGATGTTTTTTTTGGCTTTATCTTCTAGAAACTGCAGTACTTAAAGAAGGAATTTTTATGGGAAGTCACAAAATGCTTTGAAAAGCCATTCATCCATCTTCTTCCACTTATCCAATTCTGGCGCTGGAGTCTATCCCAGGGTGAGACAGGGTATATACCCTACAGAGGTTACCAGTTTATTGCAAACACATAGAGACAGACAACCATTCATAATCACATTCACACCTACATCCAACTTACAATAATCAACTAACCTGACCCTACGCTCTCTAAACTGCATCCAAAGTACCCGGAGAGAACCCACACACACACAGGGAGACACCAGACTGAATTCGAACCCAGAACCTTCTTGCTTGTGAGGCTTACAGCCACACCACCATGCTGTTCCCTTTTTGAAAACATCAGGTTTGATATGAAGATGATAAATAGTACAAATATTCTGGAAACACGGACGCTGGGATACAGCTTGTGTATGCTTTTTTTTCCTCTGAGCTTCTAAAGGAAAGTCCGGCTCTACAGCTGAGTGGCCAATTGTGTGTCACAAAACAGTCGATTGCTTTTAGTGGGACTAATGCTCTCAATCACTATTAAACTCACTTAAGATTTATCAGCTTTTTAATAAGCGCTGAGTGACTTTTAGAGCCGTTTAGGGCCTTTTGAGGTCAGTAGAAGATAATCCTGACCTTGTAATGTCAGCAATTTTAGCTGCATTACAGGGAACAAGACGGAAGGACAGCAGACTTTCAAGTCCTACTTGGAAAGGATTAACATTTCAAGAAGACATTTTACAAAAAAAGAATGATTAAAGTCTCACCTTGTCACCACCAAGTCAGTATATCACACAAGAATATGTTAATTTTGTTCATTTATTTTATTACTTTGTTGGGCCATAAAACATGAGAAAAACACCAAACACAAGTTCCTGCAGCTTCATGTCACATTCTATTATTATTCTGTTTCAGATCGATGATGGTTCAGCTGGACTCTGAATGCAATACTTATTGTGAACTTTGGTTTATGTAGATTGATTCGGAACAGGCAAGACCAGATTTGCAATTCCTGCTCATTTATTTTACAGTATTATTACAAACAGATTGCATATAATTGCCAGCTTGACCCCATTCAGTAGGAAACTGACTAATGATAGACTGATTTCAACTTAATGCCGTTTTATTGCTGTGTTGATGCATGATGCAAGTTATGTGAGCAACAGATCAATAAGTTGACCTTGAAGTCCTTGGTGGATGTAAGGCAAATTTTAATGGATTGTTAGCATGACCCCGCTCTACTCATCTTCAAAGTTTTATCAGAATTACTTTAAAACTTTTCAAGCTATCGTGTCAACAGTTACACACACCCACACATGCAAACACTACCAAAAACATTACCTCCTTCTCAAAGGTTATGTTTTTATTGGATGTACCATGAAGATACTCAATGCACCTGAACACCACTTTTAATTAAAAAAAACTTTTTGGCCTTTCTATCAAACATTTTACCGCAAATTTAATACATAAGGCAACCTTTTTTTTTTCTTGTTGGTGCTGGAAATATTTTTTGACAATTTATGGAAAAACTGTGAGGTCTGAACAATTCTCACAGTGTGATTTGTTATTTGTCCAGCAACAACTCTGCTGTACCTTTGGACATAAGATTGCACCAAAAGGTGTTTCACCAGGTTTGATGATCAGTGCAGCAGCAAGTGCCTCAATCAATGACAGTATGTGCTGTCGGTGTGTCACGTAAGGAAGCTGTGATGCAGCCTGTGAATATTCTGTAACTATCAAACAGCGTTGGTACTCTCTACAAAACTGCAGCTCCACTGTGGCACAGAATGGTTGATTAAATTTGTGTTTTTTGGGCTCCTGCAGGGAAAACCAGATGGGACTCTTTTGAAAGCGCCACTTACTGAAAGATAGTGTGGAGCTTTATCTCGTCATCTTTCCAGTCAACACATCCAAATGGCTTGTCATTGTAGACAGCCACAGCCAGTCATGTGGCTCTACAGAGGCTGTTCTCTTCAGTTAGGGTAACAAATGGTCCAAAAGACCATTTCTGTCTCTGGAACTATGTTTTCCTATTGCCTTTTTTTGTATGCAGACACGCAAGGAAACGTGCTTCATACACACTGAAATATGCAAAATTGTATTTACATGTACAGTGAAATAAACAGGCAAATGCATAAAATTGCAAAGAGGTCAAAGCATGAAAGTGCATGAACGCACATGGTTGTGACACACAACAAATGTGCATTAGCACATGAGTGCATGCAAAAAGATATAACCTATAAATACAGAAGAAAGAGATAACCATACTTAATATATGAAAACATGCTTACATGAAGTCGAGCACAAACCAAAACAGTTTTTATTTTGTCATCCCAGACGTCACCGTTTCTGTTTTCAGTTGCATGGCATTAGTCACAGTGTGCTACCAACTCAGTTAAAAACAAGTTTAACACGATCACTGTCACTCTGAGTGTCAAACCTACAGACAATTAGCAGTTCAAGCTGCCGCTCTCCTCGGCTTCAGAATGAGAATCGTCTTTGTTTAGCTGCCTCTGGTCCCACGCTTGGGCTGCACTGTATTATTTGTTGAGCTGACACAGACTTGTGAATCTTGTGAAACATCTAATAAAAAGCATTTCATTTAAAAGATAATACTGAACTTGTATTCACCAAACACACCCTGACATGACTCAAGCAAGTCTGATCATGTCTCTGGAAGTATAAATAAGCAGCTTTCTATTGTTAAATCAACTTACAGGTAAACGGATATGATATATCAATGCTGAGTTTACTACCCGAGCTTCACACTCAGTTATAAAACTACCTCATAGTCAGCAAATTTGAATAAAAACCATGATATAAAAGACTATGAAGTATATGAACAGACTAGTTAATTATACCACTGAGTACTCTAATTTTTCTGTACTGTCTTTGGTTTATTTGGGAAACTTACTGTAGTTTAGTTATACATGATGTTATGATACTTTAAAATAGCTCATTAGGAATTAGTTAGAAAATGCTCTGTATATATATCTATATACGAATCATCACTGCTTACATATATACTAATCTTCAACTGTGTATTTTTGCTACTCATCAGCGATAAATGATTAGGTCGGCCATGGCGCTCTTTAAATTCCTTAGTAACGACTGTAATATAAGAAGTGATCCACAGCTTTTTCTTTCTGCAGCCAGCTGTGCAGAAAGTATCGTAGAAGCATCTTAGATGCTTTAAATATGCACCAGTCAGCCACAACTTTGAAATTGTCCTGGGCGACGCATGGAGACAGGACCTGGGTAGCGGCTAAATCAGATTGGGATCTGGCAAGTTTCAAGGCTGTGTCAAAGCTTTGAGCTCTTTGTGGATTTCTGCACTGTCTCAAGATGTATTTCCCCACTGGGGGAGACTGTGGAGTGAGGAACTCGTCTGGGGTATACGGTATGTGAAAGTAAATTTCAAACAAATGCCAGAACCCAAGGTTTCTCAGCAGAGCGTTGTAATGAGATAGTGTTATTCATTGCACTATTTTATATTACTTTAATTTCGTTCAGGTCACAGATTAACATACAATTTAGTTTTGTTTTATATATTTAACTTTAACCTGAAAGTCCCTTAAGATCTTTTTTTTTTTTTTATCACAAGAGAACAACATTTCCACAGTTATAATAAGATGATTTTCCAAGTATGCCAGATTTATTGAACAACAAGCATTCAGGCATTGTGAGGGGTTTCTGTGGGCCCATCACAGTAACCACTGTGGATATGTAACCCACTCGAATGTCTTTGTTATATCCTCTTGCCACTCTGGTTTTTGTACCCTCTCTCCCTGTTGTTGGGAAGAGGCCAAGTTTGGGTGTAATAATAGCTCATAATGAAGTTGCTGTCGTCTCCCCGGTCCGCTGCGCCTGACAGCAGATTCCACTCAGTACGTGCTCCCTGTCTGAAAGCTGCCTGAGGAAACAAAACACATAAACAAGAGGATACATGTGGCTGGCTCGTGTAGAGAATCAGTGCTAACCAGGCAACACCCACCCAATACTCCTCCCTTCTTTGATACACCTCAAAGCTGAGCTATAAGTGTGTTTCCAGCTGTTCCAAACATGGAGCAGATCACATCTGCTAATGTGTAAACAATTCAATAAACTCACAGTCACTGGCTAACTCATCTATGTTGCCACACATTTGTGTGTTAATAGGCATTTTCACATTCACGGCCCGGAAGTCGTATAAATCACCGCTTTTCATAAGCAGCAGTCTCTGAAATTCAGTTAAGCTGATTCAATTTTTTTTATTGTCAGAATGTTATTTAAGTGTCATTTAAAATAGCTTACAGCGGTTTGTAAAGGGGCACTGCTGTTAGATCAGGACTAGAGAAAGTCTACTGGATGTTACATAAGGTAGATATCCATGCAGCTTTGTTTATAAGTGTGTCTTAGCAACCGCTCAGAAACAGTTCATAAAGTCATTAATGATTGGATGTGAGCTGATGACCACCTAGATATTAATGCAAGCATGCGGCAGGCCTGGGGTATACAATAACCAGTATTTGTTTTAAGGCTTGAAGCTTTTATTGTTATGATCAGCGACCAGACTACAAGCCAATTCAATTAACTTCTCAACTGCATTTAAGGTGTTTCTATTTTTCTTAAAGATTTAAATATAGCTGATTGTACTACAAGGCTGCCCAAGAATTCTATAGTCCACTTTTCAAGAGTAAAATTTCTTAGTATTTCATTTGAATCCTATTTAACACTTATTAGCAGGTGTCTATTAGTGCAGTGGATCTGTATGGTCTATGGATGGACTCCACCCACTTGTCTAAATCTAGTCTCTTCTTGCCAGTAGGGATGTTTCACTAGCAAGAACCCCAACCCAAAATATGAATGATACTCATTTATTGATGAGCTACAGGAGAGGGTAAAGTATGGCAGAGGTCTAACTGAAAATCTGTAGTGGCTCCCAGCCTGGCAAATTTCCCAATATGTCTCAGAGAGGCTGACAAAAAGGGGGAAAGTGAAGGAAGGGTGAGGCATACAAATGAGAACAAATGGGTTTGTGGTGCAATGAGTTTACAGGAATTAATGTTTGAGGTTTGGTGCACTCTGGTTTGTTTCCCCTTGACTCTAAAGAGAATGATAGTCTATAAAATGAACCAATGTTATTTAGTTAGATCATAGATCAACAAGCTGACAGACTGAATAGACGCCTCTTTGCAACCAGAGGAGTCACCGCCTTCTGAATTAAAAAGAATGCAGGTTTACGGCACTTCTGACTTCACTTTTCAGACATGGAACCTTTTTATGTTAAACAATGAATCATATTTCCTCGAAGGTGTTCCTTTAGGTCTACCCTTCTGTGGACTGTTTATGGGATCAACTCGAGGATGTCATTTTTTATACATTACAACTTTTTACACTGAAAGAAAAAAATAATGGTGCCTTTCATCAGAATCAGAACACACTATTAATCCGGAAGGAAATTATGTGGTTACAGTTGCTCCAAGACAATGAGTACAGCAACAAACTGAATTAAATAAAAAAATATATTTCAAAATTACAAAATATAAGAAATAGCTCTAATATATACAAACAGCTCACTTATAAATATCCAGAATATTACAAAGATTAAATATACATTATTGAAATTTTACTCTAAACTGTAAATCTATGCATTAGATGGGGGAGTTGTACAGGGAGAGGGCCACAGGCAAGAATGATTTCCTGTGTCGTTCAGTGGTGCATTTGACTTAAGGGAGTCCAGTTCCATCCCCACAACATCAGTGAAAACTTCTTAAGCCAGCAGGTCTCTGTCCAATGGCTGAAGTCTGTCGTGTAGAGGGTGAAGAGGAAAGGGGAGAGGACGGTCCCTTGTGGTGCCTCTATGTTGCTGATCACCTTATCAGACACACAATGTTGAAGACACACAAATTGTGGTCTTCCTGTCAGGTAATCAACAATCCAAGACACAAGAAAGGCATCCACCTGCATCGCTGTCAGCTTATCACCCAGGAGTGTTGGCCTGATGGTATGAATGCACTGGAAAAGTCAAAAAACGTGACCCTCACAGTGCTCGCCGGCTTCCCCAGATGGTCGTAGACACGATTGAGCAGGTAGATGATGGCGTCCTCAGCTCCGAGACGGGGCTGGTAAGTGAACTGAAGGGGATCCTGATGTGACCTGACAATAGGTCAGAGTTGGATAAGGATGAGTCTTTCCAGGGTCTTCATGAGATGGGAAGTCAGTGCCACAGGTCTGTAATCCTGGGAGACACTGGTGCAGGATACCGCATGGATTTTTTTCTTTTTTTCTAAATCAACAAATATATAGCTGAGTTTCCAGTTGCCTTTTCAGCATCTTTACATAACTTATTTGGCATCATTCAGTGGTCACATCAGAGCACAATGTAACTCACATGTCATGTGCAGCAGTTATCTATGACATCTGGGAGCAGCAGGCAGTTTGTAGCCAGTTTGTTGGAAGTGTTTAAGCTGTCTGTGAGTAGATGCACACACTCAAGTGTTTCAGTTAAACTTCAGTTTAGATTGCAATAACCTCATATTAATAAGAGTAATATTGGATGATGTTTAAGCATATTTGGATACTATTGCTATATTATTATTCTTGAGTTGATCCTACCTTGGGTTCCCAGCATTCTGCTTGGCTTAAAAGCAAGAATGTAAATATTATGTTTAATGCTCTAAATTAATAAATGGAAACATCCATGATAGTTTCTGTGTAATAAGCAGTAAACAGCTGGAAAATGCAAAACCGCCAGTTTCTATTTACCATGTAATAACCTATTAAAGCAAACTTTAATGTTTGACAATTACCTGGAAATACCTGTGGTATTTCTGTGTATTCTGGTTTGCTTTTAAGCAAAGCAGAATGCTGGGAACCTAATGTAGGAATTATTCAAACAATATAATATAGTACTACTATCCAAATATGCCAAACACAGAGAGAGAGGGAACCATTCACACTCACACTAATCACTTATTAACCTAACCCCACTAACGTCTTTGGACTCTGGTAGGAAGAAAGTGGAATTTAGTACCTTCTTACTATGAGGCAACAGTGTTAACCTGCTTCTTTTTTTTGTTGCATGGGGCAGCACGGTAGGGCATTGGTGCCCTACCGTGCTGCCCCATGCAACAAAAAAAAAGGACTTTGTCAGACACTTTCCAGATGGTGTTGTAAAGTACTAACAGTAGTTTTGAGGCGTCACGATGCGGCTCAACTTGTTTTACATTACAGTGCAGTACCACCTAATGTGGTAGTACTCCATGCGGCTGAACGTCCCATGATGTCCTTTGTATATGAACGTCCGAAGAAATATTTTGAAAGATGATCAGAAAACCTAGAGAACTCAAGACCACAAAGATGCTACCTAAGACTTCTACATATAGACATGGGCAAAACGTGGACAATATATGAAGGAGTATTTTGTATGGTAAAAGATGTACATAGGTATTATATTATTTAGTTAAACCATGACATCTAATTATTAACTGTTTATTTTATCTCAAAGATTACAAAATAGATATCCCCAAATTATTTTTTTTATCTCAAGAACAATTCAAAAACCGGATCTGTCAGCTGCGAACGTCTGCTGGATATCTTCACAATCGAGTGGCTAAAAATGTTTTTTATTTATTACATTCTTCCCTTAAAGAATATTTTCCCTCTGCCAGTACTATACAGCTACACCTAAAACTGCTGTAAAAGACTTATGCAAGCCGTTGTATCATGCTGCTGCTAAACGTCCCTGTGAGGCTGCTGAAGATTCGAAACTCTTTATAATCATTAGCAGCACAGCACTTCTAGACCAAGAGGGCTTAAAAAGAGAGAAGAGAGGAAAAAGGTTTACTTACTGAAAGAGACTGCTGTGATTAAAGATGAAGGAGGAGGACGTAGAGCAAGTTACGCACTCAGTTACAAAGCCACAGAGAGCCTGGAGACTCCAGCAGTTCGGATTGGTGAGGCAGGTAGTTTTAGCTCACAGACACAGATATTGATAAAATGACTGCCTAACAAACAATTTAACCCAGTGAGAGTTGTCGACAGCAAGGATTTACATGAATGTTGTGTGAAAAATATGAACCAATAGTAGAGGTGAGTGTGTTTACATGGACATGGCTATTTCGGGAGTCAAATACAGGATATGGTCTAGGACTAAAAAACACACGTCTCTTACGATAAACAAAGAGCTGTTTAGTTATCGCTCTTTCTGTGCTTGATACTGTAATCGTACGCCTGAAACTGTGTACTTGATCGATGATTCGCCAATCTGATATCATCTTTTACCCTCTCTTAAAAAACTCAACTCGCAATAGTAGATTTTTTTGGACACTGAGGTTCACAAACTAAGCCTATTAAGGTTATACGAATTGTCTGAAGCAATCCATATAGCGCCCCTCCCTTTGAGACCGTCTTCCCCTTACGATCAATTTTAATTGGCTGCCACTCATAAATAGAAGGTTGGAACAGCAGGTGGGAGGGGCTTCTGCACTCACAGCAGTGGGGAAACGACTGTCTGAAACCTTATGTTTAAAGCAGCCTGAAGTCTGAGCTCTTGGTTTACAGGGATTATCTGCACAAATACTGATCTCGTTATTTGAGACATTGCACACATTTAATATGAGTATCTGTAAACTTTGATTACGTTTGATCTGGTTGTAAAGAGACCTTCAAAGAGATAAAATTGACTCTGATACTTTCAGACAGGCTCAGTGCTGCTTTGAGCTTCATATTCTGAAAGGTTCAGCACTTTATTTTCAGATCCCACATTGCCTGGGAGCCTGGGAGCTTGGGGACAACTGAGTGATCCTCTGAGGGCCTGCAGCATCCATTTTCATTACTCACCCCATGCTGCTACTTTGCCCTTTTCAGCATCACAGCAGCCATTTATGGGCAACTCCTCTGGGCCACCACAGCAACCCTGCTCTCTTTATAGCCGCCCAGAGAGACCATCTATCCCTTCATCAAGCCATTTAGCAAATACTCCTATTGAGTATGAAAGTGCCAGTCTCTTTATTTGCCACTGTCAGTTGGCTAGGAGAGGTCCCTAAATCCAAAACACACACATCTACCTATTTATCAGCTTTGGTTTGAAATAGTCATGGAACATCAATCACAATTTTGGGTGTCTACCGTAAGTCTCTGATTGTTTATCGATCAGTTTCCTGCATGAATCTTGTCTCGTAAATCCATACTCATGCATCATACCGGGTATTTAAAAAGTGCAAAAAGAGCAGCAGCTACACTGCAGTAAGTGCTCGTTCTTATAAAAACAACAGAGAGAAACTCAACTTTCTGCTCTGAGAATAATTAATTTCTGCGTATTACAAATGCGCATTTCTTTATCTTCCTCCTCCTGCAAGACAGAGACTTCCCTGGTCTAAGGGGAAGTAAAAGAAAAAAAACCTAACAGTAACGTTATGTAATTGTTCTTTTAGCAAGCTTACACCGCTCTCTTCATCCGCAGCAAGAAAAAAAAAATCAGTTTGTTTTCTGTGAATTTCCATCTAGACACATAACCACTGTGAATATGCAAGATAAGTGGGTGGGTGACATTTACAGAATCTGCACAGGTTACAGTTAAAGACTGAAGTTTCTTCTTTGTTGGCATTATAGTTTTCTGTGTGACTCTGGGACAAAATCAAAGAATAAGATTTTCAAAAGGAATCTCACTGCTGGTTATGAACCAGGTTAATGGTTGCAGAAATCATCTTTTAAATAAAAGCACAAGTACTTTTGACAGCTTTCTGTTCTATCCCAGTAACAGATTGATTAGTTGAACTCTTTGTTTATTGTCTATTAAAAAAATCTTAAGGAAAAGTGTCCAATGTTTGATATTTCATGGGTCTCAAGAATTAGATTTTGCTGCCATTATTGGTCTTGTATACACTCATCTGTGTACGATGACCTGCAAAAATTCAAATTAAGCATGAGAATGAGGAAGAAATGTAAATAAATGACTTTGAATGTGGTTGCTGGTGCTGGACAGGCTGGTCTGAGCATTTCAAAAAATGCTGATACACCGGACACAACCATGTCTGGGGTTTAAAGAGGATGGTCTGATAAAGAGCAGCAGTTCTCTGTGTAGAATATCATCTCTGAACTTGTAGTTAGTCAAACTTTTAAGCAGATGGACTGCAGCAGAAGAAGACCACACCTTGTTCTACTCTTATCAGCTAACAGGAAACTCACACAGCTTCAGCAAAACTAGACAACAAAAACCTAAAAACAAGGCCTGGTCTGTTAAGTCTTGATTTTACAAAGCTCAGTTCATCTCAAGATAGTTTCTTAAATATGACAATGAGTTCACTGTACTCAAATGGACTCCATAGTCACCAGTATCAGTATTATTTTTACAGCACCAAATCATAATAACAGTTGCCTCAAGGTGCTTTAAATTATACTCAGTCCAGTACATTCTAATAAGGTGTACTAAAGTGCCCAATTTGTAAATATAATGGAGGGTGTTTCAAACACACATGCAGTAATTAGAATTTTGTAACTCTTGATTGGACATGAGACGTTTAAAGACAACCACAATGTTCTTAGTTGGCATAATTTATTGTGCTTTATAGACCAATTATCCAATGAATCAAGGAAATAACTGCAAGACTCAGTATAACAATAAAAATTAATGTTAACTGAGGTTCAGCAGAATACACTCAATGAAAAATTAAAGGATTAGCCCATTATGCAATTAGTTAAATAAAAGGAAATGAAACTGCAACTATCTTCAATTCATCATTTTTAAAGAAAATAAAATGCCAGCTTTAGTGTTCCTGGAAAATCTTTTGGGTTTTTACTTGAGATTCTGTTGGACAGCTTACTCGTTTTGGTGACTTTTATAGACCGAGTGATTCAGCTGCAATCGGTTGCCATCCTCCAGTTTCTACAGTATATATGGTGACATTTATTTAAACTATGCAGTCTTGTTCTATTCATTTAGACAGGTTAGAAAGCTCCTGGAGACGTCAAAGATTTAAAATTTGTTCCTCTCCATGAGAGATGCAGGGCGGATGGAGAGGAAACCACCCGAGAACAATTGGGTCTATACAGACAGATGGAGACGCCTGATAGTCTACAGCTACATATGTTTAGAAAGGAAGAGGAGAATGAAATTAACTCAAGGCAGCCAAGTTCACTCTGGACTGGAGCCCATATTCAACTGTTTCTTTGTGTAAGGCAGTATTATGTGAAAAAGTATGAAACAAGATTTTTCATTTAAATGAATCAGTTTCTTATCTCAATAAACCAGAAACAAAACCTAATAAAATGGCACACAAATCCAATCACAACAAACAAACAAAAATCCTTAAATGCTAAAACCATTTGTTAGCATACAGCAACCGTCTTATGTACCTTCTGTGATAGATATTAACTTTCCATTGCAGCACAACAGGAAGCTGCGTCAATTGCGGCCATTGTTTTTTTCAAAACCTTTTTTTTTTTTTTGGATTTTGTTGTTGTTTTCCCTTCAATCGAGTGCATTTAGCAGAACATCCCTAAAAGGTTATTAGCAGTGATGTTTGGCACAGCCATCAGGTCAGCATCAGCCTGCTTATGCACCTTATTTAGGACTCTGTATGAGTGTGTGTTTGAAAGAAAGCCTCCACATGCTTCCTGGCCTTGAAGCAAAACAGATAGATTCACTTACTGAACTGCCGGCATTAAAACAGCCTGACATGATGTCTTTTTGCTCCAGTCTGACGTGAGGACAACCATTTTAATAAAGATCTATCTAAAACCGTTCTCGTAGAAAACAGCGGCTATAAGACTCAAGCCTGAGTCGCACTGCCGGAGTGGCATGTGCCTCGATAAGCATCGTCGTTCAGACTATTTTTAGTTCTCTGGCATTGTGCCAGATAAAATGCAGACTCTGGAGTGTTCATCAAGTCCATTTCATCAAAGTGAAACACAAGCTGGAGGAAACTAACTTATAAACTGCTGTGCAGGCTTTATATAGTGCAAGGTTCCCACTGGTGGTGGGTTGTCAGGTACAAGACGAGGAGGATATTTAGCGCTTCTGTGAGTCACACCTGAGGAGGTCAGAACTACCATAGAAACTAAATTGCCTGACTTTGATGATGCTTTACGTTATGCAGATAAAAGTATCCTTCAGTGATCTGCACTTGTTAGTTACACACTTTACAGGGTAGAGTAGCTGTTAAATGTGTTTTAGTCAGTACCTAACATTTTAGGCACTTAACTATAGAACTTTAACCTAATGAAGACTTAGTCTTCTTTTAAATAAGAAGACGCTCTGATGATTTCTTGTCAATGACAGCCACATTTTGTTATACTGTATGTTTAAACACTGCTCAAAAACACTTCACAGTATAACACAAAGTCAGTTAAATTTTAGGGATAGTCCTGTCCTGCTAGGAAGCAGAAAATATTGTGAATCCATTTTACCTGCTTTGCAAATGAAAGTGACAACAGGTACAAAAACAAGGACATCCCCAAAAAGAGAATGGCTTTGGAGGGAGTGCAAAAGACCATTGCTTTCTCCTGACTGATATTTTTTCTAGTTTTTCTTGGTGCTACTATCCTTGTCACTACTGATGGCATGAAAATGAAACAGTATCTGAAGCCCACAAGACAGTTTGGCTAGAAAAAAGTACACAAGTTGCCTGCTGGATTTTATTTTGTAGGGCTTGAGTAGTGCTCCAAACCTTCGTGTGACAGTACATACTGTAGCTGCTCTGCCTGTGCAGCTTGAATGAGCGTTACTTTGCTGCTGTGTCTTCAGTGTACTTTCAATTGCACCAAAGCACATGAAATTGATCCAATATGGTTTATAACTGTGTTATCCCTGAATTTTAACTGCTTAGTGTATTTAGGCCTTATGTACTCACATGACAGTACTTCATTGTTCTGGGCACATTACAAATAAATTCAAATTCAAATTCAAATTCAAATTCAAATTTTATTTGTCACACACACACAACCATACACAGTATGACATGGGGGTGAAATGCTTGTAGCTGTACAATGCCCGACCATTAAATGACAGAAGAAAAGTTTTACAATATTTACAATTTACTACAAAAATTTACAAATTAACTTAGGAATTTACAGTAAAGAATGTGCAAATAGCAGAAGAGATTATAAAGATAAGGATTATAAATTATAAGAATTATAGGATTATAGGAAATGTGTGGTGGTGCGTGTGGTGACGTGTGTGAGAGTCCAGTCTTATAGTGACGTGTTTGGGAGAGTCCAGTCCTACACCTGGTTCAGGGCCCGAATAGCCTGGGGGAAGAAGCTCCTCCTCATTCTCTCTGTTTTGGCCTTAAGGGAGCGGAAGCGCTTCCCAGACCTCAACAGTGAGAAGAGTCCATTGTTGGGATGGGAGAGGTCCATCATAATCTTCCTAGCTTTGGACTTGCACCGCTTGGTGTAGATGGACAGCAGGTCAGGGAGCTCTGATTGAATGATGCGTTCTGCCGAGCGCACCACCCTTTGCAGATCTCGTCTGTCCTGCTTGGTGCTGTTCCCAAACCAGGTGCAGATGTTTGACGTCAGGACGCTCTCGATGGTGCAGGAGTAGAAGTTCTTGAGCACCTTCAGTGGCAGATGGAAGTCTCTAAGTCTTCTGAGGAAGAAGAGACGCTGACGGGCTTTCTTAACCAGGGTGTTGATGTGACAGGACCATGACAGGTCCTGAGTGATGTGGACACCCAGGTATCGGAAACTGTCCACTCTCTCCACTGGCGTGCCACTGATGATGAGGGGTTTGTAATTCCTCGCCTGCTTTGTAGTGAAGTCCACGATCAGCTCCTTAGTCTTGCTGACGTTTAGGAGGAGGTTATTCTCCTGGCACCAGGTCTCCAGGTTCCTAATCTCCTCCAGGTAGGCCGTCTCGATGTTGTCGGAGATCAGGCCCACAACAGCAGTCACAAATAGTCACCTGCAAGGACTATGAGGCAGGCATACTCATTACAATGAGCTGACCGACTGTACATAGTGACAACTGCAGCATTTTGAGCTAAAAAGAATAGCTCTGCTTACACTCTCCTTTTTTGGTTGCAAGGTTTAAATGACACAAATTCAGTTGGCACACTAACCTTTCTTTTTCTATTACAAAACAGGTCATGCGCACCACAGACCACATCCTCTAAACTGAACGTTGAACTTTGCAATAATGATTTTTCTGATGACTTTTCTGTTTATGCACTGGCTGCTTGGATGTTCTGTAGCTGGGCTGTTGAGGCAGACAAATTAAAAGCCTGATAACCACAAAGAGAAGTTGAATGTGATCGTATTACTCCTTATTTGCAGTCTTATTTGTTGTCAATCATTAGAAACAGCATAAAAAAATCTAAATCAAAGATGATTTTGTCAAAAGACCACCTGCTGCCACCAACTTTTTTTTAAATAAATCGAAAAATTCATGGATAACAACAATCATTATATTTAACCATTAACAAATATCGCTTCAATAAAAGAGCTTGTCCATACTGGCAGAATAACCATTAGAGAAACATAAAAAAATATTTTGGTAATTACTAATGGCATTAAAACACTCAGTGGTGATCTATATAGGCAAATGTATGTAAGAGCAATCATAGTGTTGTTTACATATGGCTGATATGGGGTTATTTATCTTGAACTGTTAAATCCAAACGGGCTCCTGTCTACACACAGAACCACTGACATGATTATGAAAACTGCTGCTTGTTGGATTATATCTAAGTCCCGCAAAAAAGATGCTAATTTTTAGCTGAGTTTATCTATCATCCTCCTCTGTTTATTACACAAAAGCAATAATGCAAAGAAAAGCTTTCTGAGTGGCAGCTTATGTACTCATCTTCTTTTGAGGGGGGACAGTATTAACCTGTTTGAGTCATAATCCCACCTGTATTAAAACTGTGGCGTCGCTGGTGCAGCCGCAGGCTATTTTCTACGTGATAAGCTGAAATCCTCAAGGCAATGAATTCCAGTGGAATTCAAGTAGATTTAATTCAAAAGCAGGAAATATTTCTGTGTACACACACTATATATACCCACTGTATATATACTGTCTCTTCAGACCTTAGAAAGATCAGGTCTTTTGTTTTTGAATGAGTTGCATTTTTATCATTTTGACCTGAGTGAACTGAATTTAAAAATGAGACTGACCTGAGTGGACCGCAGAGATTTGAAAGAGTCAGCACCTCTGAGGTTCCACAGGGTCAAATTATGGCCATCACATATAAATGAAGACTTTTATGAGAGGTAAAGTATTTATAGTATTGGTTAATATATTCTCTTCTCTCCCGCTAGATCTGTACTCCTGACCTTGTGGTGTTCCTGGCCTGCACTAACCACCGTTTGAAGGAGAGGCTGCAGAAACGAGCCGAGCAGCAGGGACGGCCTGACGACAACCCTAAGGCCATTGAGCGCCGTCTGACCAACTTCAAACAAAACACCATTCCTCTGGTCAAATACTTCCAGGAAAGGGGACTTATTGTTACGGTAAGGCTGCCGAAAAACCCATTTTTAGAGAAATTACACTCATACAGCACTTCAAACCAAAGGATGTGGAGATCAGGGTGGTGGGTGGGTGAGCACGGCTTCCAGCTGGCACAGAATTGACATTCACATAATCATCCATCCATTCATTATTTTTCTTAACTCCTTACCCAGCCCCAGTTTCCACGAGAGTTGGAGCCTATCCCAGACACCGCACAGTGCTCTCACAGAGAGACGCAACCCTGTATGGTGACATCCACAACTACGGCCAATTTAGAATCACCAATGAACCTAAAATTGTTCGTTTTTTGTGGCAGTAAGTCACAGCTATGCCAAACCCACATAGAAGTGCAGATGGAGCCAGAACCAACCTCAAAAGTTAACCATTACATCACCTTGAATCACCTTGAAACCCTCTTGCTCAAGTGTCAAAAATAGATTATTATTATCATTATTATTATTTTACTCCCATCATACATTTTGGGGCGCTTTTTTTTTTTACAGATTTTTGAAGAATGTTGAGCATGAGCTAGTAATTTCATTTATTTGTAATTTCAAAAGCACTCTAGCTATAAGGTGAAGGGGTTTTTATAACTGCAGTTTAATTGGTAGCCATTGGGTGATGGGTGACTAGCAGGTACACGTGCCTCTCCAGCCACTTCTTTATTATTTAACCCTAATGGCTTAATCCCAATACACATCATTCATCATGTATGACTGCAGGCAATTTAAAAAGCACAGCATCTGATGAGACTGTTCCCACTGGGCAAGTCTTAATGCCAGGTCAATAAAATGAAGAAAAAGTTCTCTTTGGATGCAACTGGGGGGAAAAAGCTATAGTTTCCGTGATCATAAACAACAGGGCTGAGCAAATGCCATTTTTGTTCTAATGAGGTTGCTTGGTAAAAACTCTTTATAAGAGGACTTTATTAGTCCTCTTAAAAGAAATCCACCTGATATTTGTTAAAACAAAGTCTGTTAAGACAAAGTTGTTGAGACAGTGTGCACAAAATTAGAAATCTATTTAATAGCTGCAGAGATACAGTCTGAATGAAAGGCCTGACCATGCTTGGTAGGTCAGTGTTATCCTTCTGTCTGACGGGGCTTGCCTGGATGCATAGATGTAGGCCTGTGCATAGCAATTTTGTTAAAATGACCCAAGATCTTCATTGTCATGCTTACCACACTCACCACAGCAGGAGCGTGCATTCAAAGTCAAGTACGTTTCCAACCTGCGTCAGTTAGTTTCTGATTGTTTGGAGCTGAAATCCAGACTGCTGCTGTTGAAACAGAGATTTCAGTGTTAACTGGAGACCTCTGGGATATTCATCTGATTGTGTGGCTTGGTGCAAAGTGGCATTGAGTTACCCTTGGCATGTGTGAATTGAGTGCAAATAGAGATATTGGCTCCTGCAGTCAGCAGCCCACTCTTCTGGTGGGAGTCTTATTGATCTGTCTGAGTGTCAGCTCAGTGTCGTCTTCTTTGTAGCAGAGGGAATACTGAATAACTTCTCTACTGTATTATTGCAAGAAAGAGACTTTATTTGCATTCGTATGGATTTGGATCTTTGTCTTGGGATGTCTTCAAATCAAATGCATACAATAACCTTCACTGGATTTTCATATCAACACTAAAAAGAAGGCTTATGTAACTTTTGCTTCCTGTCACCTCAGGTAACGGTGAAAACATCAGTGTCATTAAGGGGTTGGCTCCACACATATTCCCATTTAATTTGCTTGCTTTGTTCATTCATGTGTTATGTTTTTCCAGTTTCTTAGCATGCTATTTTTATGCTCTGCTTATTTTCTTTTTGTCTGGCCAGCTGTTCTGTCTCATCACACTTCTTGAATCTCATTTCTGATTCGGTGTTGCTTGTTCTCTCTTTTTCAATCGCCTCTACCTGCACTCAGCGAGCCTGTTTGTCAGAGAGATAACAGGCTTTTTGTTTGTTTGTTTCAAATCCAATAACCTGCATTTCTTTGGACTGTGTGGAGAGGGAAAGAAGAGCAGGTCTTAAAGTATTCATGACTTCTCAATTTTGCATCTTGTCGACCCCCTGTGTGCAGTGCGTTGTTGTGCTGCAGTCTTTTTGAAAAATGGTGGAAGACACATCACGTATAAGGTGTCATTAATACATCTGCAACGTGGATGAAATGGTATGGTTGCAAATCTGGCAAGTTTTTAATGCACTGTGCGCTGGCACCCATTCCAGTTCGCATCATTTTCACTACTGAACGTTCCCCATCAGAGGCCTAAGGACAGTACAGTGGGACTCCACATTTATAGTTTCATCAGGGGAGACAATTTCATGGTGCTCAGCCTTGTGACAGTAAAAAAAAAAACATTGGCATGGTCCTGCTCCTGGTCAGCACCATGCATGTCACTGGGATTGAAAACTGTGGACTCATTTTGCTAAAAGATGCTGACAACTGCTTTTACTCTCTAGTGATGCTCTTGCTTCCAAGCAATAACTTGAAAAACTTTCCAGATGCTACTTAAGAAAAATAAATGTCAACCAGAAATATGCAAAAACATAACCTATCTCACTTACCTGTAATAAAAGCAAAATGGACAATTCCCCTGGCTTTGACAAGGGGAAACCAGAGCATAATGTAAAAGTGACTCCCCTCTTCCCCACTTCCTGTGAAAGACCAAAATAGTAAACACAACATTTTCAAAACCCTTAGTTTACCTGGATGCAAGCCCAGTAATCCAGGTAACGAAATCAAAGAAAATTAGAAGTTACCTCGTCACCTGGATGCAGCATTTTCAGTGAAACGAATGTTTCATCGCTCATCCAACTGACGTCTTTGGTCTCTCATTATTGAGCATGCATCAAGACACCTAGTTTACCCACCACCAAAAGAAAACACAAGACCTTTTACACTTCTCCTTGACATAAACAGGAAGAAAATGTGTTAATAAGAAAGTTTTCCCAGACCAGAATAATAGGGTCTCAATTCAAAGTAGGTACCTAAGTTTTCAGCCAGACACAGAAGAGGGAGGAAAAGACACTATTCACACACCATCAGTTTAAAAAAAAGGTCATAACAGCTGCAGAAGATATCAATACACTTCATAATATTTTCCACTTAAATAACAAAACACCTCCCCCCCAAAAAACCCCAAAGATGAGAAAAAGGAGAGAAAGGTGTTAGAAAAAATAGCAACATGCAAAATAGTTATAAGGTGTTTTGTTTTCACTGCTACCAGCATTCATGTGTCACAGCTGCAGTTTTAATTTAAATGATTTATTCCTCTAGAATTAAAAAATAATAATGCAATGTGTTGATTTATTCTCAGTGGTGGCTCTGCTCCCTCAGCTTCATAGCTGCCTGCCTGTGTGGTCAAAAGACCATCAATACCTAATATAGATTTATGCCCCAACTACTTTAATCATCATCAAAGGCTGATATTGCCCAACTGCATTCTGTGGCCTACTTTTGTCCTAAAACACATTAAAAAAAAACTTTTCATTTTGAAGTTAAATCCTGAATCTGTTGAGTCACAATACACAAACAATCCTTGTGTCCTCATTTTTCATCAAAGTTCTGCAGACTGAGTACCTAAGAAAAGCTCTAGATAAAAAAAAGAATCTTTTTATATCAATGCAATGCTTTACAGAAAAAAAATGGTACATACAGTGGGGCAAAAAAGTATTTAGTCAGCCACCGATTGTGCAAGTTCCCCCACTTAAAATGATGACAGAGGTCAGTAATTTGCACCAGAGGTACACTTCAACTGTGAGAGACAGAATGTGAAAAAAAAATCCATGAATTCACATGGTAGGATTTGTAAAGAATTTATTCGTAAATTAGGGTGGAAAATAAGTATTTGGTCACCTCAAACAAGGAAAATCTCTGGCTCTCACAGACCTGTAACGTCTTCTGTAAGAAGCTTTTCTGTCCCCCACTCGTTACCTGTATGAATGGCACCTGTTTGAACTCATCATCTGTATAAAAGACACCTGTCCACAGCCTCAAACAGTCAGACTCCAAACTCCGCCATGGCCAAGACCAAAGAGCTTTCGAAGGACACCAGGAAAAGTATTGTAGACCTGCACCAGACTGGGAAGAGTGAATCTACAATAGGCAAGCAGCTTGGTGTGAAAAAATCAACTGTGGGAGCAATCATCAGAAAATGGAAGACATACAAGACCACTGATAATCTCCCTCGATCTGGGGCTCCACGCAAGATCTCATCCCGTGGGGTCAAAATGATCATGAGAACGGTGAGCAAAGATCCCAGAACCACACGGGGGGACCTGGTGAATGACCTGCAGAGAGCTGGGACCAAAGTAACAAAGGTCACCATCAGTGACACACTACAACGGCAGGGAATCAAATCCCGCAGTGCCAGACGTGTTCCGCTGCTGAAGCCAGTGCATGTCCAGGCCCGTCTGAAGTTTGCCAGAGAGCACATGGATGATACAGCAGAGGATTGGGAGAATGTCATGTGGTCAGATGAAACCAAAGTAGAACTTTTTGGTATAAACTCAACTCGTCGTGTTTGGAGGAAGAAGAATACTGAGTTGCATCCCAAGAACACCATACCTACTGTGAAGCATGGGGGTGGAAACATCATGCTATGGGGCTGTTTTTCTGCCAAGGGGACAGGACGACTGATCCGTGTTAAGGACAGAATGAATGGGGCCATGTATCGTGAGATTTTGAGCCAAAACCTCCTTCCATCAGTGAGAACTTTGAAGATGAAACGAGGCTGGGTCTTCCAACATGACAATGATCCAAAACACACCGCCCGGGCAACAAAGGAGTGGCTCCATAAGAAGCATTTGAAAGTCCTGGAGTGGCCTAGCCAGTCTCCAGACCTCAACCCCATAGAAAATCTGTGGCGGGAGTTGAAAGTCCGTGTTGCTCGGCGACAGCCCCAAAACATCACTGCTCTCGAGAAGATCTGCATGGAGGAATGGGCCAAAATACCAGCTACTGTGTGTGCAAACCTGGTAAAGACCTATAGTAAACGTTTGACCTCTGTTATTGCCAACAAAGGTTATGTTACAAAGTATTGAGTTGTATTTTTGTTATTGACCAAATACTTAGTTTCCACCCTGATTTACGAATAAATTCTTTACAAATCCTACCATGTGGATTCATGGATTTTTTTTTCACATTCTGTCTCTCACAGTTGAAGTGTACCTCTGGTGCAAATTACTGACCTCTGTCATCATTTTAGGTGGGGGAACTTGCACAATCGGTGGCTGACTAAATACTTTTTTGCCCCACTGTACCAGCGTTAAAACTCTAAGAATGGGAAATAGCAAAGGAAAACTACAAAAAAAGGACAATAATAAATTGTCTTGGATAGAGTGCATTAAAAACTTGAACCCATAGTGTGGAAATGTAAGTATGTCTTAAATAGCAGTTGGCATTGAGACCGTTTGATGTCTCCAGTCATCTAGATATAACTAAATAACACCAGAAATAAAATGTTAAGAAAAATAATAAAGGTTTGTTTAATCTTGCCAAGTTTTTTTCTGGTTTGATCACAGAATAGAGCATTCAGACTTCACAATTCTGTGTAAGCACCATGAGTCCAGCAGGAAAAAAGAAAACGTGTAAACAATTAAGAAAGTTAAGCCCGAGCACGGCTCAAGACTTAGCATGCACATCCACATCTCATGTTATACTTTTCCCAAGTTTTAGATCTTGCAAAGAAATTCTTCTATTTTCTGCTATAGTTCCAAAGTGTGGTTATATTATACACTATATTTTACTAGGAACTGACCTCCCAGCCCATTGTTCCTTCAGTGGTCATTCTCAGGAGCTCAGTCATTTCCAGCGTGGTACCGTAATAGGATGCCACCTGTGCAACAAGGCCAGTTGTGAAATTTCCCCACTACTAAATATTCCACAGTGCACCGTTATGCCGGGCCAAGGCACATAGTACGCACTCCTAAATCTTGTGGAAAGCCTTCACTGAAGAGTTGAAGCTATGATAGCTAAAAAAGAGTGGGCCGGCATCATACTAAACCCTATGGACTAAGAATGGGATGGCGACGAGTGAATATTTTGAACAATATAGTCACTGAAACGAGTCAGCTCAGTTCTGGTAACTAAACAGGACGCTTCCTTTGGGAGGTTTTTGGGGCACACCCATTTTCTTGAGCGATCATATACGTAAGTGTGGCCGCAAAGCATATCAGTATGCTCTAGGACAACCTTGGAAATGTGACTGGGGAAAAGGACATCTGAAATACCATGCTTAACCTGCTGCCCCCGTTATCGGACTTCAGATAAGTGGCAGGAAATGGATGGAATTGTAACTCAGACTTTAGAAAAATGTTTAAGAAATGACCTCCAAATCATTTAGACTTGAATGAAATCCATAACTTCAGATATTAGGTTAAAATATGCTTTGGATTGTTTTTCTATAAGTACATTTAGTTTAAACATCAGCATCTGTTCTTACGTTAAACTGGATGAATTTTCTGCTGCCTGCCACCTCTCAGTAAATCCTCTACATCTTCCCTGCATTCCCAGTGGAGTCGCTTTAATTAAGACACACTGAGCTCTGTGTCTTTTGAAGCAGCAATGTGATGTTTTCTCTCAAACTCGAGAGATGTTTTTTGAAGACAGTCTGAGCAGTAAGCTCTTTAGTTTCTCAAGAAAGTAGATTTTGTTTTAAGCTTCCTTTTTTTTTGCTAGCCAAAATAATATCCCATATAATACTATGAATTACAAGCTGGGGAACCACAATGAACCTCAGTGCAACTTAATGCTACTGTGTCAACCAAATATGCACCAAATATAGGCTCATTTAAAAACCAAAAATTAAATCAAAGGGCTACTGGGAAAATTGCAAACTCAGGGCATCAAGCAAGTTCACAAACCAGTGGGTGACAGCTACATCTATCTTTTATATACAGTCTGTAAACCACCTAGAAAAGAAACATGAGGTCAGACTTGCTTACTGGAACACACTCCCTCTTCTAGCACCAGTTAAGTTTAGGACCAGTTGTGACAGAAGAAGGGAGAAAGTCCAGACTGAAGAAAGAAAAAGTCAGGTTCAGTGGATCGGTTCAGAAATACTACTTCCTTACCAAACCATGATTATTACTTTAATGATGAAAATGATGTTTATGTATATTTGGTGTTGTTCACTCCAGCGCTTATGTTTTCTTATGGCCAGGATAATAGCTGTAAATGGACCTCTCTGGGTGCACTGTCCTTATGTGGTGTGACAGTTTGTGTTTTGTAAAAGACTCCTTGGGAATTATCAGTTTCTTCTGTGAATAGAAGAAGTCTGCAGTCTCTACAAAAGTAGTTTGAAACTTTTTTTTTAGCTTATTGATAGTTTGTCCCTTCTCTGTCCCCACTTCCACTGTGATGCAGCAAGGTCAACAGGCTGTTACAGTGGGTCTCAGACAGACTGCACGTCACTCCACCTTTCCGTTAAGCACATCTTTAGATGATTTGTCAAACCATCTTTTCAATCGCACAAGCTTAAAGACTCAGACATCAAAGGCTGGCAGAGTTTGAAGTGCTTTTAAAAAGACATCATCCCTCCACAAAAAGTGTTGAGGAGTTCTGGTTGTTCAGAAGAAACACTGATGAAGAGCTCAAATAATAAATACAAGTTAATTCTATCTTCTCAGCTGGAGCAGATCTGTAGAGTGGGTTTGTCTGTTTTCCAGTGACATTTGTGAAGGATGAAAATGTATTTTTCTCTTTAAGCCTTGACCTTTTGTGCTCCACTGAACCAACATAATCTGAATATAAAGAGGCTAAATAGATTTTTTTATTCCATTTATCTCAACAGCCCCTTGTATCACGCTTAAAAACTTACAGAGACAATAGAAAGCCTTCCAGTTAGCTGCCCATCATCAGCAGACTACAAAATCACAATATTTTTAGCCACATGAATTTTGCTTTCATTGATTTTTAAAATAATTTAATGCCAAAGTCTGATCAGTGTGCCGTGCTGGGGTTGCTTAAATTGGGATATATAAGATCTGGTGACTGCGGACAACATCTTAGTACAGAGAACTCATTGTCACTCATTACTGAAGAAACCAGTTTGAGATGATCTGAGCTTTGAGACATGGCACACTACTGTTGTGGACGTTTTCCATTAAATAAAGCCTGCAGACGAGCGGTGAGCGGTAGCTAACATTCTTTAATCCAAACACACAAAGAACAGAAAACCAAGCTTGTGGAGAGCCTACATGACCGCGGGGCAGACGGTCAGCAGAGTCTCACCTGACCCTAGCATGGCTCTCAGTTAAATACCTTCTTCAGGAACAAAAGGCAGTACACAGCTGTTTCACACCTTAAGGTTCACACTCCCTTGCTACCTCCCAGAGTCCTCGAAGAGACAAAAGACTCTTCCTGTGGAGTGGTTTTCTTCCCACCACTTCCTTACTACTTACAGACATGTTAAAATCCAGTGGCACCAAGGCATCATACAATAAAATAATGTGAGTAATACATAAGTAAAAGAAATTGCTATACACTACCCTGCTGGAAGCAGCCATCAGAAGGCGTTAGCAATGATACTCAGGCTGTGGGGTTTAACCAATGCTTAGTTGGTACTGAGAAGCCTAAAATGAGCTTATTTTCATGTGATTGGCTGATTAGTTATTTCAGTTGGCAAGCCACTGAACACATGAACTTAATAAAGTTGTGGCGAGTGAGGACAGGGACCAGTTAAAAATGTTATTCAGTAAGTTTTAACATGCTGGATTATTGGGTACGAATCTCTCTTGAGATTCAAAATGTAAATTCTTCATCAATTTTTTGTCACTTTATGCTTGATATCTGATTTGTCCACCTAAACTGTAGCAAAAGTCAAGCATCGTTTTCAGGTTTGAACAACTCCACATACACCAGGAAGAAGGAATATACAACACTCATACAACACGTGTGAACACGAGGCAATAACAAGGCCAGGAAAAAGAACAAAGGAAGGAAAACTCCATAACTCACATTAAGAATTAAACTTCAAAATAAAGCAGGGTTAAAGTGAAAGAGGGACAATGAGTGGCTCTGGCAGACAAGG
This sequence comes from Aulonocara sp. 'chitande type north' Nkhata Bay, assembly GCF_057382095.1. NCBI lineage: Eukaryota > Metazoa > Chordata > Actinopteri > Cichliformes > Cichlidae > Aulonocara > Aulonocara sp. 'chitande type north' Nkhata Bay. The sequence continues at coordinate 11,134,664 of NC_141361.1, forward strand.
AGACATATGTATGCTAAGAAAAGGAAAGTATGCAGTAACACACCCACACACACCCTTATTTACACAGGGTCTCCACAGCAGTCAGCTCTGCATGTTTGATTTTGGGAGATTTTTTACACCAGATGCTCTTTCTAACGCCTCCCCAAAATTATTTGTGTTTCTTCCCAAGGATCTCTTGCTTGTTAGTCAAATGTGTAAACCACTACACTATGGAGCCACTACAGCAAGGCAAAAAGACAACAAAAACAAAGGATCAGGATACTTTTGAAGCTCATAACACATATGACAAAACATTCAAACATGACTGAGCATCAGTTTCCTGAAAGGCAGCAAATGGTTATGAGTTAGAAACACCTGATCGAGTTGCAGATGATGACTACTCAATCCAGATAGTTCTGCTTCAGGTTTCTTCCTGTTACCAGGGAGTTTTTCCTTCCTTTGGTCACCAACTGCTTGCTCACAGGGGGTTATCTGTAACAATAAATGAATTGGTTACCTTGGGAGAGTTTAAGTCTGTTTTAAAGGAACGAGAGAACAGCTCTTTTACTCAGTGTGATTGTTTTTAAATGTACTCTTAATTTGATCTGTTATTGTATATTTTACACATGTTTGTATGGGATATTGTATTTGTTTTAAATGTTATATACCTATGTGGTATGTGACTTTTGTTGCTATGATGCCAGGTCTCTCTTGGAAATGAGATTTTTAATCTCAATGAGATTTTTTACCTGGATAAATAAAGGATTAATAACATGAAGCGCCGTGTTGCGGGCACGTCGCAGACCGAAATGCAGAACTCGGGCCTTTATTGCTAGGTGTTCAAACAAGGTCAAAATAATGCACTCAACAAACACTATCTAGGGAAAATGCATGAGGGAGGATCCGATAATGAACAGATGGTGACACAGACAATGAATACAAGATAACAAGCAGAGGGGCAACAGGCGGGAACACAGGTGAGACTTACAGGGGAAAACGAGACAAGGGAAGCCCAGAGCAGAGGGAGACGCAGGACTAACAAAATTTTTAAAAAGTAGTAACTAAACATGGAATCACAGAGAGACAAAACTGTGAACACAGGGGAAGCATGATAACTAAAACCAGGGAGAGAATACAAACTCACTTAAACTGAGAACTGAACCCAGACAAGTAAAACTAAGACGATCTAAAACTAGAAACACTAAACAAAGAGAGGAAGCTAAGGATTCAAGAACAAAGGACTAAACACTGAGGAACTAGGAATGGACTATGGGACTGGACCAGACATGGGAACATAAGGCAGGTGAGGAAACAAAGGGACCTGGAATACAAAATAAACTGAAACCCAGAACATTTGTTCTCCTCTTCAATAATTATCCTATCCGATGGACTCCACACTTTCTTGACTGATGAATGTAATAACCTCTGAGGCTTAATTGCTTTTGCACAGCGAAGCCTTTTGCGTGAACGCAATCATTCCACTTTAAATGTCAGGTCCAATGTAAGAAGGAATAGCGTGACAAAAGAACAATCGCAGTGAGTCACTTCTCCACTTCGCTGAAAAATGACTGATTTGTCGATACAAACGCTTACGAGGACGTTAATTTCTCCATGTTTAACTGACTTAACTCCTAATTTTGTCGCCCTGCATTCTGGCACCGCTGACGTACACTTTTTACATGTGAGATGTCATTTTCCTGAATGCAGTGTTTGTGATTTTCATCTAAAACATGACATTTAGATGTTTGCGAATGAAAGTCGTTTTTATCCCCTAGCATGTCGGATGACTCAATTATCAGACATACACGCACACATACACACACAAACAACTCCACAAAAACGCCCATAATCGGAAATTGCTGCGAGGAGAGATAATTGTTTGTTGGGTCCTCGGCTGAAGCTGCCTTGTCATTCTAGGAAAACTGACCGATCTAATTACGTATTCCCTGACTGAACTCAGCTCCTGCTTCCTTCCCACATGCTGTTAGGTGCCATGCAGATATAAACAAACAAGACATCGAAATTCTCCTTCGTGAGTCTCTCTAAAGATGGGCAAAATATATTTGTTCATTTTTCTTGAAATAGAAGATTTGGAGACAAGATGGGATCACATGAAAATAGTCACACATCTATTTATAGATCCTTTCATGTCTATTTATATCAAAGCTGTCATCCAGTGATGACACTGAACTTTACATAACTTCCGAAAAGACTGTTGTGAAGTACAGGGAGAGTCTTTTGAGCTCTCGAAGAGCTTCGTGTGAATTTGTTTAAACAGATTTTGCCAAATGCACAAAAGAGCTGCAGAGAGTAGATGATGCATCTGCTTTAAGATGTCTCAGAGCTTTGGCGGACTCTGATTCATCTGTTTCCTTTAATCCACCTTCTCCGAGAGAATAGATCAAGGCTGTTACTTCACCTCATATCTATAAAAGGTGCAGCTCTTTGCTTTAGTACATGAAGCTAAAACATGTTCTTACAGACATTTTTGACAACAGCTGAAGACATGATCGATAACATGATGGATGGCGAATAAAATCACTTTAAAATCAAGCGTTTTCTAAACAACCTTGGGGGTGGATCCATTTAAAAATGCTGGATTTCCAGTTTATTGCACACCATGGAAGCTGAGATTTGGAAAATTATCCTTGAACCCTGCTTAGATGTACTTGAAGAGATGTTTCTGTTCTGGCTCTCTCTTTGATACTGTCTTGGAGCAACTGGGAAAACATCATTTCCTCTGGGGTTAATAAAGTATTCTGATTCTGATCAGCAATTAAATTTATGAAAAAATATGCACATGCAGGTAGAATTTCAGCCCCCTTCAGAGCATATATACACAAGGACTATCTTGAGTACCTTTTTTGCATTTCTTGTATATAGACGCTTTGGAGCTTCTATAGTAATAAGCGAAAAATGCTAAAGCCTCGCGATGCAGGCAGGTGGATGGGGAAGGAGTGTTACATGAAAACAAAGGCTCAAATATATCAAATAGCTGATGACTGAAGTGGAAGGAGGCGAAGGATGATGGTAGGCTTACCAAGAATCTGGCTTTGACCGTGGTCCAGATGAAGAGCTGGCTTCAGAGCTGCAGTGAGCTGTTGTCACTGCTTTTTTTGTTAGATGCAAATTAAAACGCTGTCTCACAGATAACTGCAACTTTAAGAGAAAGTTGTCAGCAGTTATTGCAAAAACGTTCTTTTAAGACATTTTTGGCTTTTTGTCGAGCTTGTAAATTAAAGAGAACGAGAACCTCGAGGTAATTTTGGATGATTATTTGGCACTCAGCTTATCTCGTTGATCTGCTGATTGATCAGGTTTGACTGACGGTGGCTGTGATTATCTGCATAAAAGAATTTAATTGGAGCAGTCTCACATGCACAAAAGTGATGAATATGCCCTGGGTTGTCTTCCTCATCAGCTATCTGTTCTTGTCCAGCACCATAACTCTTTATTGTCTCATTTCTAATTGTTTAAGAGCATGTTTTTTTGTTTTTGTTTGGGTTTTTTTAACAGAGAGGACTAGATCAGTTTCAAAGCTGGCAGCTTTAAAAAGAAAGCATCCTTTATTCCTTACATCTGAATAGTTGGCATCAGAGAAAGCATGTAAGCAAAGGTAGCCAGAAACATGAAAAGAGCTGGTATCCAGTTGCTTTTGTCTCATTATTTAAAATCAGCATGACTGATCACTTTTTGCTGTTTAAGTTTAAAAAAAAAACATTCGAACGGGCTCCATGTAATTGTAGCCCTTTGCCTGCTAGCACACTAAACTATGCTGTTTTCAAGTTTGAAGTCAAATGTCTTAAATCCCATTTTTATGTGACAAATGAGTGAGCAGCCAACACGTAGCAAAGCTGATAGCATTATGTTGTGTTTAGGTTTGTTTTGTTGTCTGCGGACAAAAGGAAAAAGTGATTTACTGCCTGACATTCCAGTGTGGATACAGCTGTTTGGGATTTAGCAGCATTGCTGCAGTTTTGATTATTAATGGGGAGAGGTGCACACTTCATTCTCATTAATCATTTTTAGCAGTTTCAGAATAAAAAAAACCAGGAAGTCTAAGAAGAGTCATGTCCTCTGCTTGATGAAGAGACACTGGGATAAAGAAGATATTTACTAGCTTTAATGGGTTTAATTCAAACATTATCTGCACCCTAGTAATTTTATTTTCAATTTCCACTTTATCAGGTGCATCTATTCAGCTGTTTGTTTACGTAAATATCTAATCAGCCAATCACATGGCAGCAACTCTATGATCAAGGACTGCTGAAGTTCAAACTGAGCATCAGAATATGGATGCAAAGCCATTTAGATGACTTTGACTGCAGCATGTTTATAGGTTCCAGACACGATGGTATTTTAGAAACTGCTGATGTTCTGGGATTTTCCCACATAACCATCTTTAGGGTTTACAGAAAAGGAGAAAATATCCAATGAGCAGGTGAAAATGCATTGTTGGTGCCAGAGGTCAACAGGTGAATGACCAGACTGCTTAAAGCAATGGGAAAGCAACATTAACTCAGATAACCAGTCATTAAAACCAAATTATTCAGGGGGCCACCTCTGAACACACAGCATGTGTTTGCATAGGTTCATCAAAACTGGACAAGAGAAGACTGGAAAGACATTTCCTGGTCTGATGAGTCTCACTTTCTGCTACAGCATTCAGATGGTAGGATCAGACTTCGGAGTAAACACCATGAAGGCATGGATACATCCTACGTCATATCAAATGTTTTGCGGTGGTATAATCTGTGGGGGACATTATCTTGGTGCACTTTGGTACCAACTGCACATTATTTAAACACCACAGCCTACCTGAGTATGGTTGCTGATAGTGTCCATCCCTTTATGACCAAAGTGAACCCATCTTCTTATGGACGCTTCCAGCAGGACAACACACCATGTCAAATCAGCTCAAAGCTCGAACTGAGCTCTTAAACATGATGATCAGTTTACTGTACTCAAGTGACATTCACAGTCACCAGATCTTAATCCAGTCTTTGGGATTGGGCTGAGCAGGAGATTTGAATCATAGATGTGCGGTTAACAAATTTGCAGCAACTGGAAGAGTTTTAATGAAGTATCCTTGGGGTTAGTCAGTAAGGGTGCTTATGAAACAGAAGTTTTGGGAAGTAGATAGCTGGATGAACCATGTTTGCCTGCCAGTCTGTTATTCTGTCTAATGTAAGTGTGCTGAACTGGCTCCTCCTGACTGTCAAGATAACAACAGTCACATAATTAGTCAAAAGACCCCCAAAAAGTCAAAGTCTCTAATCTGTCCTTGATAAATAACAGTCTCTCTGAAGAGTCCCAGGGAGCTCCTTGTAAGTATAAATGGATTATACGGCGCGTCTGTGTTGGCGTCAGAACAAATGCTGGTTTTAAAGACACTGCAGTGTAACGGCAGCCACTTTTCTGATGTGATTCATGACATGGAGATTTCTGAGAAGGCTTTTGAATGCCACGCTCTCTGAGGAATCCTCAATCTGATCCTCTCTGCACCTCTTCTGCAGGTGGACTCGCAGGGCCGGCGGGGACTCGGGGGACTCTCCCACGCAGCAGACAACAGGCACAGGCCTCTTTTTTTAGGCTGTTACCATGGTAACCACAGCAGGAAGCTAGTTGTTGGTCGTGCAGCATCCCTATCTTACATCTTGTCGTTCCACTACTTCCGCCGCTGACAGTCGTTAATGTCTTCATTGAGTTCTGAGTAACTCTGCAGAGTCAAAGACCTGAAGGCGTCGCATCACAAAACTGAGAGCAGTCATGTCTTGCGTGTTTATATTTATCTGCTTTCGCTTGCACAAAGTGGCCTTTTGCCTTTCAGCTGGTTGTCATCGGCACTGATGAGAGCAGAAGGACAGCCGAGGAGCAGATTAATGGATCGGAGGAGAAGTCTGCATCAGTCAGCTTCCAGTTCACTCACAAACCAAATTCTTCATGGTCAATTTGCAAGTACTGTATGTGCAAAGAAAGTCAGACAGCCTCTGAATAATCTGAAAGAGGCCAGCTGACACAGAAGGAAAGTTAATTAATCGAGTGCTATTAAAGCTTCCGGTGTACGCTGAATACCAAATGACCCAAGAGTGTAGCTCTGAGCATCAGAGCTGGTTTCTAATGTTTGATCTTATAATGAGGCTCGTTCTTGATGTCACAGTGGATTAACAGACGGAGTATGGCTAGAGCGTTTCAGGTTCAGGTCATAACTTGTGTGAAGCCCTACCTCAAACTTTGTGAAGAAATAAAAGAGGTTTTAGGTCATCTTCAAAGAAAGCTCAAACTTTTTTCTCTTTCAGTTGGACGCTGACCGAGACGAGGAGGAGGTCTTCTGTGACATCGGCATGACTTTGGACAATAAACTGTTTCCCTCCAAAGAGCCTGCAGCTGGTAAGAAGAAAATTTGTTTTTGTAAAGCACTGAGACACCTCAAGGCATTTTATGGTCACACATAAAACTAGTATTATCCCTAATAAGCGTTTAAAGAAGGTAAACAGCACCAATTAATATAAATGTAACTGCTCCTGTCTTGTCTAAATCACAAATACGTCTCTTCGGGACAGATTTCTGTCTTTATCATGATTTGTTCCTACAATCTGACACCTCAAATGAGAACAGGATTGAAAACAACCAACCTCATGAACATATCAAACTGCCAATGAGACAACTAGGATGGGCTGTGTTAGCGATCATGTAGTTTTGGCAAATAAAACATTTATAATTAATTAAAACATGTTTATGTGTTGCAAAAAAAATGAATGCAAGAGCTAAATGCAGAATAAATCATATGTATAAAATATCCAGCTTATATAAAAACTCATGTTCTGTTCTCGTTCATGCTCCCTGGAAGAAAACGTTGCAAAAGGAAAATCCAAATCGTCATTTTCCTGAGATCATCACCCCGATCTTTGCTTGGTTTTGATTGATCTACTCGTGAAACAGCGTTTGCTAACTTTAATTTAAGGCTATAAAGTAATTCACAGTATAAACACGCTTAGCAGAACAACTGGTTTTAAATTACTGTTTATGTACAGTTATGGATTATAGAAAGCTAAAAGTTGACTAACAGACCAACCCTCCTCTGAATTAGTTAACGTGATTACAAAAATGCAAGCATAGGTATATTCAACTAAATATATATATGACTATATCAAAAGGGAAACTTTTTATGAATGAAGTGAATTAGCCCTGTGATGTCCAGGGTCACACTGCCTCTGGCTTTAGGACTGCTGGGATAGATATTCCAGTCTTAATAATAAACACATGCACTCACCAAATCCTCATTATGCGTCTTCTGTTAACAAATTTGCCCGAAGACTAAAGCTAGAGATATTTCCTGTGTATTTTTATTCTATTTCATTTTGTTAAAGTATAAATTATAAAAGAAAATCGAATACATGGTTCACTCCATTTTTATCAACGCAGTTTCTCAGGAACGCCTTGAGGGAATCTTTTCATATTCGGCACAAATGTTTGACCAACAATTTCTCATCAGCTCATCTTTGAATCCAATTTCAAGAGGTCAAGAATTACCGTTCAGTGTTTTATATTGCTCAGGAACAGTGGGAGGGATTGTGACCGTGCTTTATATTTGGTCTGATAATGAATGGGTGAAACCTTGGATGGCCACCTTGATGGCCATCTGTGGAGTCCACATTTTGGATTTTACAATTACTTTGCAGCAACTCTGAACACTTAAGACAGTGTCGGTGCCTGCAACTCTGTCAATCAACTTTAACTACTCATGTGAACAAAAACTAGTAACTGTGTGTGGCAGAGAGACAAATGTGAGGCTGTATAATGAAGAGGAAGGCGATGTTTACAGTAATAGATTTTTAATGATGATGAAAAGGCTGCAGTTGACTCAAACCCCATCATACCTACAGTCCCTCTAAAAAATATCCTCAGGCCAAACGTACATGTGCACAGTGCACAAATGCTTCTCCAAAATAGTCCACATTCATAAGAAGGAAAAAAAGTGAAAACCAGAAACATCACCCACCAGCTGCCTGCTTACCACACAGGTCGGCATAGCAACCAGTGAAGCAGGGTTATCCGTGCTTTGTGAGAAACACAGAATCAACAAGGTTAGACTCAGCCTGAGCACTCAGACAGTTACAGGTTATATATTATGTAAAACCTGACGATGTACTGTCGGAGACGCTTTCCCGTCGGGACACACGTCATGTTTGAGTGAAAGGTACAGTGTGATCAGTCAGTGCCCTGCAGGTGTTTCTCCACCGATTTCATAAGTGATAAACAACAAGTTTTGGTTAAAATAAAAATATTACCATTGGCACTGATCTGGCAAAAAGTATCTGGTTTTGTTTGCAGAGCTCTTATCAAATTTACACCTACGCTTTATTAACATAAAATGTGCCCACACAACACATTGTTTTTTTGTAGAGCAAAGTTTGCATAAATCTACTGAATCATGTTTTGGTAAACTGGTTGGTAAATGTGTTAATAGTGGTTCCGTTACTTTTTGTATGTCGCAACAAGACTGAAAATGTTTACTGAAGCTAAAAGCTGATGATTCCTGGATCCAGAAATATAAATAGATCCATATTAGTTTGTGACATCTTCTTGAGAATATCAAGAAAAAAGCAAAATAGTTGAAAGCATCCGATAAATAAAGCACTGGAAATACTGGAGTGGAAGTGTGTGATGGGAGACTCTGGGTCGTAGAGAGGGTTGTATGCTACAGGGATTACAAAGCCTTCTGAGAACATCTTGTGTCCGTGGGACTTTATAAATATAACTGACTAGGAAATCTGCTAGCTTAACGCCTGTGATTCATCATATCATGTTACATAGCTCAGACACAGCTGTGCCACAGCAGGAAGCAGAGTAGGGATTCAAGGGACAGATTATAAGCACTGGCTATTTGACAACCAATCAAACTGCCCGTTTTCCTGGATATTTGCCTGCAGTGAGGAATTGAAGTCTAATTGACCCTCAGACCACCCATATGCCCGCTTTCCATCACAATCTGTACATTGAGTGATAAAGGCCAATCAGTTAATATGACTGAGGAAGGCCAACATTCCCACAATCCTTCACATCAAAATTGCCTCTTGCAACTTGACAGCTGCCTGACACACTTCTGCTGATCCTCACAGCACACTTGAGAGCAGTCTGCTTCACAGCACAACTTAAAAATAACAGAAATAGGAGGGAAACTGTACCTCACACTACTTGAGCGATGCAGAATCTTCAAAAATGGTTGCTCCAAATGATCTTTGCAGGAATCGGATCTTTATTAAGTAAAAATATTATACTACCAGTAGACTCTCACAAAGATTGCATATGTACGATAATTAATGTGCCCTTTCAGATGCATTTATATGTGTGTACATGACAGAGACTCCCAGTAGGTGTTAACCCAGGAATCAAAAGAAAAAGCAAGAGGAGTGCATGCAGTGTGAAAGATTTATTTTTGTAACACGCTTAAGAAGAAAAAAGAGATCTCCGGGTCACGTGGGTGTGCATTTTCGCTTCAACTTTACTGTTTCGTGGATCAGCGGATGCCTTTAATCTGCACCAATCTGCTGATGTAGAAGAAGATGCGGGAGACAAAACGATCAAGTGAAAGCTAAAAATAAATAGGCTGAAGTTAAGGTCACATCTAAAGATTGCTGCTCAGTCCATCTGCTGCTCCTAGTACCAGAGGAGGAGAGGGGAGGCCGCTGCTGTCCCGCAGCCTCACCTCCTACGTGATTATTACGGAAGAAAAATGTCCTCTCCAGTGGATATTAAGCATACTCTCTATTCTACTGCAGATGTATGCATGCCAGACTCAAGTGCTGCTGACAAGTGTGGCCTCTACCTCCTGCACGTCACTGGTTCCATCACAGCAAAACAAAACCCTCCACACAGTCATACCTCAGCCGCTCCCTTTGCAGGGGCAAAATGCACTCTGACATGTTGCCGGCTCTTAGATTGTGAACTGTTTATCATAATGCATCTAAGAAATTCTCGTCTCCCTCAAATCCACTTGACGGTCTGAAGCTGTATCATCACACAATCTAACTCTGTTCTCTAATCAGCAGGCACTGAAAAAAAAAACCTGTTGAGGGGAAGTGTTGTTCACAGCCCATTTCCACTGTGGAAGGGGATGACGTTGCCATGTGTTTGAATTTATCACTGCATCTTCTCCTGTCTGCTTTCTGACAGCAGGAACTTCAGGCTCTGTTCAGGTTTAGGTGTTTATGATAGCAAAATTAACTTAGATGTATGCTGTTATGTTACATGCAAAATGCAGACGTGCACATGTCCTCTGCAAAATGAAAGTGGCTTGTGATTGTGCAATCTGTGTGTAATATATGTAAAATCTACACATGTCAAACAAAAGAGGAAAGTTTGTACTTTTCTGTGTTTGCAGTACTGGAAGTATTGAGACATTTTACGTAGTGTCTGTTATGTTTGTGGACCTTATATTGTGAGTTACTATTGCTGTTGGACCTATAAATGACCAAATCTGAAAAAGAGTTGGTAAAGAGGATGTAATCAGCCAATACTCACAAGCTTGGTTAGCAAGCAGCATCTAAAAACTGTACAAGGACAATGCACTGATACAGACATCTGCTAATCATGCTAAATACCATACAAATAAACAGAAACACAGCCTTCTTTGAACTTGTTACGTTCCCCTGAGGGGTCTAGGCGGGGAGGGGGAAGTAACAAAAGTGACCGGGTCAGAAAAAGGAGTCAGGGAGGCAAAACAGTTAAATAAAACAGTTTTATTGAAGTAATTCAACTAAAAGAGACGGACAAGCCGTTATCACCATAAAAGAAACAAACAAAACTCAGGCGTCGGTCAGTAAGGCAAAAAGTCAAAAGGAAAGCGCAGCTCACTAGCTGGAAACACCACAAGACACTCAGCTCACTAGCTGGAAACACAAGACACTCAGCTCACTAGCTGGAAACACCACAAGACACTCAGCTCACTAGCTGGACCCACACAAAATGGCACTCTGGCCCAGAGCTCACCCTGCTCTGGGCTTAAATACCCTTAATTGCTGATGGGAGTCAGCTGTACAGGAGGGAAAGGTGGCATCTCAGGCAGGGGAGGTAGTGGGACACGCCCACACAGGCACCCTCAGGAGAGAGAGAGAGGCTAGGGCCGTAACACCCCCTCCCATAAATGCAAACCCATGGTTTGTCAAATCACAATAACCAAAAGTGAGTCCATAGCCGTGTCAGGACGAAATGCAGGCTTTCCACCTACCAAACCGCGTAGCAACGGTTAGGCATTGCCCGCGGAAGCTGCCAACCCCATCTCAATGGGTTCAAAATACTTACTGAGGGTGGCCGCAGACCCTCAAAACAATGTCTCATGTGCTAGCCAGGGCTTTTTTGAGCCATCACATGTGGAGAACACAGCAGGCAGTCAGAAGACCTTACTGCAACAGTTTTCAGACGATTGCTCAGGTCACGGGTACAGGCATGTTTGTTAGTCAGGGGTGCAGGTCTGAGTGGTGGTGTTATACATGATCTGTCCACCTGCAGGTCATTTTGAGGAACTGGGACATTGTCAACCAGCAGCAGCTCAGGGTTAGGTGACCTCTCACACTGACTACATGACACGATTGAGCAATTATGCTCCAAGTGTAGCCTTTTACTAGGCCTGGCAACCTTGTCGGTTTGAGAACCACGACTAACTTTTCTCAAAGCAGGCCCTTTATATTATTTAAGTCACTGAATCAATTTACAGAGGTGAGGCTAAGCAGACACCTTCCTCTGTGTGCAAATGCGTCAAACCTGGCATGACCCTAAATCTCAGCCTTAACAAAATCCAAACGCATGGAAGCATTTATTGATAAAGTTTTGCATTTTAATGTGCGAGTATATAGGAACTGATTCACTTTTGAAGACAGGCCTGAATCATAATTCGAGGATCTTCAGTTTCTGGCACTTTTCCATTGGTTTTACTTTTCAGCTTTTGATGTCAGCTCTTGTGTGCACACCAGTATTGGATGTGGGTTGTACAGTGAAGCTTCTGTAGATCTGGCTTGTTCCTGCACATAGGATGCTTTTATAGGAAAAACTTCTAGGAAGTTTGAAATTGCATGAATGCCCATCTTAGGGAAGATGCTGGTGTTACGTGGCGCTTCCTCTGATGGTGGGGTTTTTTTTCCTGTTGAAAACTTAAAATTGCACAGAAATAGCAGTGAAAGGTAGTAGATAGAGCAAAAATGATGATGCAAATTAGACCTCGTTTATACAAAGATTAATATTTAATTTCTTTTTTTTTTTGCCAGGTTTATGATATTTAAGGTTTCCCAGTAAAATCTTGCATCAAATGGTTTTCATGTAGCAAAGTGAGTAAAGTACATTAGACTGTATTCCCTCCTGATGATGCCAATAGTGGAGGGAATTTGCTGAGCGTTAAGACTCTGATTAATAATTTTAAACCTAAAAGTAATGAAAATAATATAAAATAAAAAATACATTTTACATGGAGATATGTTAATCACTGTTTGGCTCAGCCTCAAAATCTAATGCACAGTGACATAAATAACAAGAAACCAAATGACGTTTTTAAGATTGTTGTGGATTTTTCTGTCTGCAGGTCCCAGTGAGCTGGATCTCAGTCTTCTTGGTGAAACAAGCAGTCTGGCAGATGTTGCCTGTAAGGATGATGAGGTAAGATCGCAACAATGAAAACTATCTGTTTGACTTTTTTTCTGGTGGGATTTAAAAGCTTCAACAATAACTACATTTTCTGCTCCACTGGGTTTTGCAGAAGTTTAAAAAAAAACAACTTTTCACATGAATAATATAAAATATGTAAAATACTAAATTACAGAATCAAATTGAATCAAATTACATTTTCAGAAATGGCAAACAGTAAACCCATCATCTGAAACGCTGAATGACTGAGCGCTGAAAAAGCCTCAAGATGGTGAATATTGTTGTGTAATGCTTGGCTGCCATTCAGACGAGCTTCATTCCTCCACACTCTCCTGCAGTCAGTAAAGTGTAACCCTGACCTCCATCTCATTTCCCGCCTCCAAATGTCTGGAAACAAATTGCCTGTCTCTCTCGGTCGGTTCGCCTTTCTTTGACTTCATTCTTCCAACTTTTTTTTCCCCTTTGAAGTGTTTATGGAGGTTGTTTATTGTTGTGTAAGTTTTCCAACCAGGCAGAGTTTTCTGGGTATAGACACTCTCTCAGCAGCACACCTCTTCACGTTTATTCAGTCCATTGAATTCACACTTGGGAGCTGCTCCTGACTGACTCCATTTCTTGTTGGCTGCTCAGCTGTGTTGGATTTGGGAGTATTTTTCTCAGCAGTAATTCACTCATAGTGGGATGAAAGGCTTTTTCAGTCTCCCCCCTCCCTCTCTTCTTCTCCTGTTTAATAAGATACACCTTTACGTTTTAAAGTCTGTTTTTATTCACGCCTTTTGTATTTTTCTTCAGGAGCATCAGTAAAGTTGGTGTAAAGATTCATCAGCAGGGGGATTTAAATCCTGGGGTTGCTTGAACAGGAACAAAGTATTTTTAAATGGAAAGCACCACCTACAGCTTTTACTTTTGTTACTTGTTACTATTGGCTACACCACCTTTCAGTTTCACCTAACGAGAACAGTAACTTTTTGACCACATTTGTGTTACATATTTGCCTCCTGCTCTATTGACTTTACTTCATTTCATGTTGATAGCTCTTTAATTTCCCTCAGAGTGAAAGCTGAAGCCAAAATAAAATTGAGTTGTTGCTGTTTTTTTCAGTTTGTCACACTGTCATCATTCTCTTTTGTAATGCGCTGCTACTTTTCTCAAGTTCTACATCTCTTATTGGTACTTCTGCTCTACACATCTAGCAATCACCCAAATACAAATGTGCACTCCACCGATGTTGTTCATTCGACTGGATACCCAAACAACATCGCTGTAATCTAACAAAGCTTGACAGGATCTTTCAGGATGAATGGGGCAAAGTGCCTGAATCCAGACAGGCTTGTGGAGATTTCACCTAGCCCACAGTCCTGATGGATCAGCTGATACAGCTGATAATCTCAGTGCTGGCCCAAATCGCTTGATGGCCCAGTTTATACCCTTCTAAACATCCAATTGCGAAATATATTGAGTGCAATATTTAAGTCACTTTAGCTGTTTAAGTTGCTCCTGTTCCTACTATCAGCTTTGCATAGAAGCAACTCAGCTCAACTCAACTATCTGCTTTAAGCTGATAGGAATGCAATAGTAACTCAAATAATCAGCTATTACAACCATATGCAGAAGAGCATCGTTGACGCAGATAGGCTACAAGAGCAGAAGACCACACTGGTCTCATGAGTCTCGATTTCTACTCTGACATTTAGAAGGTAAGATCAGAATATGGTACAAACATCCATCTAAGTTGGTGGCAGTGGTGTAAGCGTGTCAGGGATAATTTTTTTGGCACACCTTGGATCCCTTAGTATCAGCTGACCATTGTTTAAATGCCAAAGCCTACCTGAGTATTGTTTTTGATTGGTGAGTGTTTATGATGGGAGAACACTTTATGTCAACTATAATGGTCTTGGCTGAACTGAAAGAAACAACAAATTGTAAGGGGGTACAAGGGACGAAACACTCAAAGCCAAGAATAAGCAAAGAAAATGGTGCATCCCTAAGAAACATCAAACACTGGAGCTACAAAAAGGGCTGGTGTCTAAGAGACATCCATTTATCAGCTTTCTGAGATGGACCTAGTACATTGTCCTAAAGTTCTTCTCAGCCAGACACACAGTGTCTATACAGTTAAAATTATTGATATCCTTATTATCAGCCTCATAAACAGAATTACTCTCACAGCTGGTTCTCTGAGACCTGAGAGCCAGAATACTGCTGAGTGTCTCCAGAGCTTCATGGCCAGCTGCGATTTCCTAATAAAACAATCTTTGTCGTGACGGACAAAAGCGAACTTCATGTGAGGATGGTCGATAATTATTGACTGATGTCACGTAGTCGCTTCGAGACCAATGATAAAGTCCGCTCAGTGAGGGAACCGTAAAACGGACATTGCTGCCGGCTCACTGAAGTCAGTGATTCTCCCATTTAACCCTTCCTGTGTGGAGCGGTGACACAGTTCTGCCTCTGCAGTCGAAAGGCACCGTGCCACCTTGTCAACCCATATTTGTGCCCCCAAATATGAAAAGGAGAAAGACTTTGTTAGAGTGTGGACGAAGGAAGGTTGCAGACGAGGGAGACATCGAGACAGAGTGGCTATTTTTGGTCTCTGGTGTCAAATGTCTTGGACGCTTCCTCCAATTATTTCTGACTATCTCTAATTTATTCATGATGGAGGGACACCTACTGTACAGGTATATTTTCTAAGGTACTAATTTTTGGTTTGAGGTTCTTAATCCCTCTTGGTTACTGGCACATCTAAATAATCTAAATATTATTTCTATCATTTTTAGGAGAAATAACAACAGAAAAACAAAAAGCAAACAGCAAAATGAGAAGGGAAGAAGGGGTTATAGTGGGACATCTTTGTGCTTCATCACAGTAACCTTTGTATTAGATGTGTCTCTGTAGACTACTAGCCATGGTTGTGCTTTGAGTGATATGGATTAGTAGTTACCCTGGTAAACAGTAATAAGTAATGCTATACTTTTAATTACATCGTAATTAAAAGTACGTAATGCAACTTATTAAATGTGATTACTTTTATATCAAACTATTTAAACTGGTGAAAAATGCAGAGAAATCCTCTAACTGCTGTGAATGTTTCCTTTTGTCATATTCTGCTGTGTGAATGGTCGATTAATTTGACCAGATACAAAGGCAGGATGCACAAGACAGGCATGAAACTCAAAGCAAGCCTTTAATCCTGTTAATCCAGAAAATAAACAAAAATGCATCTGCTCACATGAATCGGAGGAGAATGCAAGTATTTCAGAAAAGAATTTCCTTTCAGGGGATTTTTAGAAATGTAGTCAGTGACATTAAATGGGTACTGTCCAGAAAAAGAACATTTTTTGATCGTAACATGTTGGAAAATCTGCTTTGAAAAGTTTGAAGCTTACAGCCGACGTAGTCAGCTTGGAGGAAACAGTTACAGTTTCAAGAGCCAAAAAATGAAAACACAAAACATTTCAACTTACTCAGCAGCCTTAACCACAAAGTCTCCACTGTTCATCTGCATATTTGCTATGTTGCAAACACAGCTATCTCCAGGTTAGAGATGTCTTGACAGACTTTCATATTTAGCAATGTATTGATTTTTTTCCTATCTATTATAGTTTTAGCTGATAAAGGCCAAAAACATTTAAAAGAATAGACTTGACATGCACAAATATGGAATATCGTGTACTGAAGCAACATGGTTCATTATACAGTAGGACCCGCTTTTTAAATTGGTAACCTCTTGCAGACGTGTGCATCGTTACAACGATCAAAACTTTTCAGCTTGTTGCAAATGAGAAAAGTTTGACAAGAGCACTACTAATTTAAAAAGAGCATTGGATGTTTTTTTCACCTCAGTTGTTAATTACACAACAAAAGTAACAAGAACACTTCTAACATGATCTAACGGAGCTCGATCCCTGCAGGGAACTAGAGGAGATTACTGCGGTGACTGTTGGTTTCTTTAAAGGTGAAATGTGTGTAATGGCGTCTTTTGCTTTCATCATTATTATGCGCAGGACAATCATTCCTCAGT
This sequence comes from Aulonocara sp. 'chitande type north' Nkhata Bay, assembly GCF_057382095.1. Lineage (NCBI taxonomy): Eukaryota > Metazoa > Chordata > Actinopteri > Cichliformes > Cichlidae > Aulonocara > Aulonocara sp. 'chitande type north' Nkhata Bay. Next base: position 11,151,300 of record NC_141361.1, read on the forward strand.
CGATGTGATCGTATCTGTTAATCAACATGACAGTTCAGTATTGTGGTCCTGTGGTTTGAAAAGCTGAGATGACAGCCACAGTTTAATTAGATTATACAGATGACTCATGAAGAGAGTCTCATGTGAGGGAATTGGTTTTAGAAATGAAGATGGATGGAGAGGCATCCTCCACTGCTGCTAACAAAGTCATCATCCTGTTTCGTCTGAGGGATTTTGAGCCCCACTGGTGGGGTCGCATCTAGACGTGATGATGTCAGCCCGGATGCCACTTTGGAAGCGGCAGAGCAGGCTGTACTGGGTCAATAAACATCGGCGGTAAACTCCAGCTTCCAGTCAGGAGTTTCCGGTGTTCTCCTCAACACAGCGGTTTGCTGCGGAGGCAACATTAAGAATGGGGATGGTATGTGAATAGATAGGCCGTTAAGAGAGCAGGCACCATGGTGGGCATGGAATTTGCACAAATTTGCAATAAACCGTTGTCCATCACAGGCAACAACCAGCATCCCCAGCACGGTGTATCATTAACAGACTGCAGCTGCTGTCCTGCACCACTGAGATACTGAGGAGATCTTTTGTCCTCTGGACCACATAGCCCACATCACAGAAGGGGAAAGGAGACAGAGACAATGACTTGTTGCCATGACTCTCTACAAACCAGCACCAAGTCTCTTGATGCTGGTTGCAGTAGCATTTTTTTCTTAATCTGGTTTTGTGTAAAATCTTATGACAGTTTCTATATAGATATTGCTCGATAGAGGAACATTTCTCTATCTGTATGATCTATATCTATCCAGATGATGATCTATATGATTGCTTCTTGTATTATTTGTCTGTATGGTAGCAACCCTTCAGACTACCTGCACCTTAACTTACCTCACCTAGTAAGCATTGCACACATCCTCTAACAGGGACAGGTCTTGTTAGTGATAAACTTAGACCGTCACTTCAATATTGTAGTTTCTCACTTTTTTGTTTGGTTTCATCCATCTACCTACCTACGTATCTATCCATCTATCAGCATGTCTGTCTGCCATCATGTAAAAAAAGAGTACCCCATAATTCAGTTGCTTGTTGCTCCACCTTTAGTATCATTAACTCAAAGTAATCATTTCCTGTGTAACTATCAGTTTCTCACATGGTTGTGGAAGAGTGTTGACCCACTCTTCTTTACAATGTTGCTTCAGTTTGTTGAGGTTTGAGAGCATTTATTTATGCACAGCTCTCTTAAGGTCCTGCTTCACCATTTCAGTTAACTGGACCATTGCAAAACCTTATTTTTGCTGTGCTTGGAATCATTGTCCTGTTGCACTTTCCCTAAACTTTAGCCAGGCTTTATCTGTCAGACAGATGGCTCAGAATGCTCTGACTCTAGAATACTTTGGTATACAGAAGAGTTCATGGTGGACTCAGTGACTCCAAGGTGCACAAAATAAGCCCAAATCATCATCCCTTCACGACCTTGCTGGACAGTTAGTATTACGTATTTGCTGTTATGCTTTGTTTAGTTATCTTCACAAATAGAATGTTCCATCCGGAGGGCATTGTTCCAGAGGTCTTGTGGTTTGTTTGGTGGTTTGTACAAAGTTTGTGCAACTTTGTGAACCTAAGCCATGCTTCCATGTTCATTTTAGAAAAGAGAGGCCTTCTCCTTGAAACTCTTCCAAACAAGCCATAATTGTTCAGTTTTTTTTTTCCAAAGTATTCTCGAGCATTGCACAGTCTGACCAAACTGCTTTCACAGAGCTGCTCACACAGGCTGGTAATTTGGCTAGCAGCACCCAGTTGCTTCTTATACTCTTCTTATACCCTGTGGAATCAGCAATGCTGTACTGTGAAAACTTTATTACATGACTGTATCTATTCATTTCTTAACTTTCCACGTGTGGCATCAATAGATCAAAATATAAATTTGTCCCCAACTTTGTTTCATGACCAAATCTCGTGACCAGCCTCTGCTGTACTTTGTCATGACATAAAGTAGGGCTGTGCGATATGACCAAAATCTCAAGAATGCTATCATCCCGATAACGATATAAATCACAAAAATGTAACATTTTCTGTAAATTCTGTGAATCTCGGGCAGCTCGACTTGCGGGAAGTCTTTCCAGCTGGAGTCGAGTGTTTTAACCGATGCATGAAACGAGACATTTTTAGACATAAGTTGTAAGGGCCGCCGTTTTCTTTGTGAGTATTTATTACACGGCGTGCTGCGGGGAAAAGCCTATTCTAACGTTTGAGTCTAAGGTTTATTTTTTAGCACCTGGCGGCTCTTTTTTAATTCTCATCCGTAATTAATCTGCTCTTTCACGTGACTCAGTTTATTTTGAAAAGTCTCAACAGGATCTTGAGCTTTATTGTGAAAGGTTTGTGTGGAACATAAACAAGCGGACACGCGATGCTGTTACCGTCGTTGTTGCTAACGACAATGCATAAAAACAGGCACTTGTCCGTCTGTAGTGTGGTTACATTAAATATAAGAGAAAGAGAGAACTTTAAGAAATTAATATAGCCACTACAGTGACCATCAAAACGATGAAAAAATATTGCCGTAAACAGTTTATTTTGCGACACCACGAAACAAACGATAGCGTAAAATGAAACGATAGACGTTTTTATGTCGTTATCCAATCTATATCGTTATATGAACAGCCCTAGCATAAAGTATAATTTACAGACATATTTTATATACAAATAATAAAAGGTTGTTGCTGAGGGACACCATGAATTTTCCATACGTCCCACACTCAGATGGATGTTTTATATTAGTTTTTGCCTCATTTATAGGGATCTAAGAAAAAGCCGGATGCCTTTCCAACATCGGTTGACAGTTATATTTGGTAGTGCACAGTGAAGATTCTCATAGAGCTGCTCATACAGACACAAGCTTTAGGTTTTGAGATGTTTGTGTAGGAGTATGTGTTTGTGACATCTAGCAATAACATACAGTCTTCACATCATGAGAATTTAAAAAAAAAAAAGTTGTCTTGTTGTTGTTGGTGGATTTTACAGCGGCTCGTGTGTGGTGAAGGATACAAAAAAAACAACAACAGCAATAGAATAATATTAAACACAAAGTGAACCCGTCTTCCTTCATTAAATAGGTTCTTTTAGATGTTAAGGAGGAATTGACTTAACCAGGCTGGCGGAGAATGAAGACAACCGGACACCTGCGGCAGATGGGGAATCAGTGAACTTTTATTGAGACAGAGACAACCTCTCAACACAGCTCACATCAGGAGATTCCTAATATTTGCTGTGAGGATGGGTATATATTCTCTAAAACTTACAGGAGGGGGTTGTGAGGAAAGTGCTGCATTAGCAGAAAAACAACTCCATAAAAGGAAATCGGCCTTGGGTGTTCTAGTCTCTTCGCTTGCAGATATCTTGCACCTGCAGGATGAGGCGATCGCTTCTTATCGCTCTCAAGGCCAAAGTCGTGAGCACATTTTTATTACACAGTTGCACAGTAACTTTAAAGCTGAACAATATTTAAAGCTGAATAATGTTTGATCAGATTATATTTTCTTCAGTGGTTACCTGCATGTTCCATCTCCATCACGTGGACTCAATGCTCGCTGTGCATGTGTTTCTCTCTGAGTCATCAGACCAGTTGGTGTACCCACATGCCAAGCTGGCTTGTCGTTGGCACCCAGCACTCCCCCACACTGACGGCATTTATTTAACAGGAACAGTGCTCTCCTTCACTTTACGTCACATCTCTGCTCTTCTCCAATTTCAGCTTCACATTGACCTCGCCGCAAAAAGCCAAACGTATAAATCATAACCAGGCGACAGAGCAATGTGAAGTCAAGAACCAGTAATAGATGGAAACATAAAGAGAAGTCATCCTTCCTTTAGTCAACAGTCTGCAGTTGATGTTTAGCTGCTTTCTGATGTGTTTCCTGGCAGGCAGCCCGATCTCTCTACGACTCTCCGCACTGCAAACTGCTCCATAAAACACAAGAACAACTCATCTTACTTTACTTCTCTAAGAATTGAACAATACAGTATGTTTCACATGAAATCCAGGTAACAACTGAGACTTTAGCAGTTCACCTTAGGGCAGGGCTGCCCAATCCCGGTCCTCGAGAGCTACTATCCTGCAGCTTTTAGATGCATCCCTACTCCAACACAGCTGAATCAAATGGTTTGATTACCTCTTCAGCATGCCATCATGTTTGGCAAAGGCCTGATAACAAGCCATTCATTTTTGTAACATTTTTGACTAAGGATCTGTGATACACCTGTTAGACAAGTTATTTGCTGGCTAACAGAGAGTTCACACAGTATTTAGGTTCACTTTCAATGTTTTTCTCTCAAATGTGAGGTTGGAGGCTCAGTTTTCTCACATGCCTTTTGGTGGGAACTGAAGAAAAGTATGGAAGTGATTAAGCATATAATGTATTGTTTAGACTAGAGACAATTGTCTTTTTTTTTTAAATGTGTTGAGTCAAGACTTGAATAGTTTCTACTGCCAACAAAACACTAGTGAGGAGCTCATGTTTGTTTTTTTCTTTACACTCCTACAAGCAGGTGCTTGACTGACTTACAGTTTTCTGTGTCCTTTTGAAATTATTCATTTGAATTTCTTCATCTCAACCTGTAGTAATTGCTGATAATATTTAATGAACTAATGAACATTTATTTAAATAGCACTTTTCGCATACATAAAAGTCACAAAGGGCTGAACAACAGTTACAACACAATATCAAAAGTGACCCATGTTAAAACAGAGTAAAAATAATTAAAAACATAGATTAAAAAAAAAAAAAGAATGCAAGCAGAAGGAAAAGGGTTTTTTTAAGACTCCAAAGACTCAGCTGATCTGAGCTGGAATGGTAGACTGATCTGGAGCCTTAGTGCTAGGCTCTTCCTTAGCTTTAGTCTTATACAAGGGATAACCAAAAGACCTTAGACAGTGAGCAACAGTGCATTTCACAAGAAGCTGAGATAAGTAGTCCGGAGCATGTCCATTTACTGCTCTGCATGATGCAAGTGTGAGAATTTAAAAATGAATTCCAAAATCAACTGGGAGCCAATGTAAAGAGAATAAAATCAGTCTTATGCAAGCTTGCTTGCTGAAGTGTGTAGGAGTCTGGCACCAGCATTTTGTATCGCTTAGAAGTGTGACAGAGATGATTTGTCTAAGCCAGTATAAAAGGCATTACAATAACTCAGGTGTAATCATACTAACGCATGAGCATTTTTCTCTAGTTCAGAGGAGAAGACTACAGCTCACAACTGAAAATGGCCTCAGTTTTGTCACAGTTTAAAACAAGGCAATTATTGGAGAGCCAATCACTAATCCGGGATGAACAATCAGGGTGGACAGTCAATCCAGCTGGTGGGACATGACCAGCTGAATGTCATCAGCATGGAAATGATAAGAAATGCCAGAAAAAGACTGAATGATGAAAGAGAACAACAGCGGACCCAGGAATGAACCTTGTGGAACCCAAAGGTTAAACAAGCAGTGTAGCAGGAGAAGTTTCTCACCCTAGAAGAAGAAGTCCTTTCAGATAAATAGGAGGAAAATCAGTCTAGTGCTGATCCAGCCAAAACTTTTAGCCTATTAAGTAAAATATTGTGGTCAACGGTATCAAAGGCCGCACTGAGGTCAAGCAAAATGAGCACAGAACAATTCCCTGCATCAGATCCCATTACAAGATGATCACAGAGACTGAAAAGAGCAGTTTCAGTGGAGTGTCAGCCCCTCAAACAGTCCTAAAATAATGAATAATGACCTCAGTGTATCTCCATTCCTTATACTTTCAAATTAATGTCTAAAAGGGTCCCTGCTCTTATACCAGAAGTATCACACCTGCGATACTGTCACCTGTGTTCGAGTATTCATTTTATCCATTTTTCTCATCACCTATTCAGGTCTTAATGTTCCTGTCTGCTTCTGCCTTCATCGGACTGTTAAATCATAAGAATTAAACACATTATAATGGTAGCACTTGAGTAATTAGTAGGTAATGCATGCCAGAGTGATCCAGATGGCTGAAGCTGAGGAGCATAGTAATGAAAAGGAAAATCTGCACAAATGACACTTGGGATTTTTTTTATTTTAGTTTATTATTTTTAACAGGCTGAAGCAGTTTGCATCCACTTAAAGTGACAAAGTTTTCTAGCCAGCTTTAGAGCTCAATTTGCCGTGAGGTCGTTGCTCTGCCATCACAGTTTACTGAGAGACATTTCCTCAAGGCTAGCACCATGTGATTGCTCTGTAGGGACACTCAGCCCAATCTCTTTTTCAAATACATACTTTATCTCTTCTAGAAGATGGTTTACAGTCTGTCTGAGCTACAGTGTTGCAAATCAAATATGTTTATACCCAATCTGAACAGCCAATACAACATCCTGGGTACCTGTTTAAAATAGGGGAAAACAGTCTATACTTTCAGGCAGCATCTCTATGTTGTTGCTCATGAACAGCGCCAATAGTTGTACAACAAAAAAAAAAAGGGAAAGCACAAACCTTGAGACCTCGCTCTCCCTCACAGTGCTTTCAATCATGCCACAAAATTGCTGTTAACATCAGGTTGTCAGTTTCAGGAAGTTGCTGAACAGTCAAACACAGACACCCCTAATAGGACATCAGAAATATGTCGAGGTAGGAGTGATTTCCAGAATCACCATCTGACAAGCAGTTCACACAAAGAAGAAGAAGAAGCCTTTTTCTGTGTTCTTTTGTCGAATGCTGTGGGCATGACCAGCGGTATATGGACAACCTGTGTTTTTGGCCTTGCTTCTACAGGATTCAATCTTTCAGCATGACAATTCCCTTGTGTACAAACCTGGAGCTATTAACAAGTTGTTTTTGAGCATGATGTCTGGCCTTCACGCAGCCCTCACCTCAGCCTAACCCATTACCTTTGAGGTGAACTACCAGAGAAACTTTGGCAGCCAATATCGCACCAATTCTCCTGCGGTTGATCGAAAGTAACCTTGTGCAGGCAGGGCCGAAAACCTGAAACCAGAAGTCTGGATGATTGTAGTAGCTTGTTTAATGCTATCCAAGTCTCACAGCTGTGGAAATTCACTATCCTCTTTCAAATGTGCTTATTAAAACTCATTATTTGATGGAATTTTCTAAACTACTTCTCACCTTCTTAGATTGTTTTTGAAAGTAGCTATTACTATTAATTATGGGTGTATCTGTTTATAAACAAATACACTGGGGCATATGTGGAAAGCATGTGGAGCTGCACAAACACAGTATTTGAAACATATTTTGGAAAAATATGAACATAAATAAAACCTAAAGACCTTTATTTCTCACTTTCTTCCAGGTTGAAGAGGAGGAAGAAATCGGATACGCCGAAGGAAACACAGAAAGTGAGTTGAGGAAATAACTGCTATTTGATTTTCAGTTTAAAAAGGAGCAAAGTAACACTCTTCCTACTTTTCCACCATAGTCCCTTTTGCCTGCAGTCGACTCAGTCTAGCATTTCATCACAAAATGTTTCATCTCAGTAAATGCCAAGTGTCATGTAACCATTTTTCACCACAATGAACCGCTCCCTGCAGCCGTGTGTGTGTGTGTGTGTGTGTGTGTGTGTGTGTGTGTGTGTGTGTGTGTGTGTGTGTGTCAGCACTGTTCTGCATCAACAGTATTGATTGTGTAATACGAGGGGAGGCTCATCTGTTGATTCACTGTCGCCACTTAGACCTGATGTTTATCTCATTATCCAACAGTACAAACTGTTTTCATTATTATGTTACTGGTATGATTCTTGCTACCAACCCAGCCATGGGGAAACCGTGTGCCAGTGTACTCATGATAAATGAGGAGGGTTGCGTCAGGATGGGAATCTTTGCCAAATCAAGCATGCAGCTCATCAGGAATGTGACTTCTGTAACGGATCATTCGGGCACTGGGTTAAGGACGACCACCCCCTGTGCTGTTTTCAAACAGGGTGGAACTGCTGGCCAAAGGCAAAGGGGGGGTGGGGGGGCTTTTCAGATACAGCAAGAGGAAAGGACAGGAAGGAATAAGAGGAGGTTGAGAATAGGAACTTTATATTTAGTGACTGATGTAGTACATGGAGACTTGCAGAGGGTTAGTGACAGAAGAAGATGCTAGGGGCAGGATGGAGGCAGATGTGCCTGTGCCAAATGAAAGAAGAAGATTTTTGCTACCACTTGATATTTTCTATTTGGATTTAACAGTTTTTTCCAGTGATTCCACAAGAGTTATAACTATTAGTGAGCTGTGCCTCCACGGAGCATGAATTTACCAGGATGATGTCATTGCAATTGCCAAAATCATAAAGTTGATCAACTGTGCAAAAGCAGTGTGTCTGAGCACACCTGTATTTACTGCGTGATAAAGTTAGAAGGTTACAGCTTCTGTTTCATGTAAACAAACTGCCGCTGTTTACAAAATGTTTTTCCTCGGAAAACTAAACAGGAAATATTAAAACGCACAAGTCAAATGCTTATCGCTTTAGCTCTGTGCACAAGTATTGCTCACAAAACCTTTCCTACTTAGCATCCGGGGTAATGCATGGGGAAACTGCAAATATATGCTTAATTAAAATTCTGTGGTAGGGTGTAACAACAGAACACACACCATCAGCCAATCACAAAAGGAGGAAAAACACAGGAGACGAATCGGCCACACACAAAGGGAGTCTCACCCCTATTGCACATGCTCGATTCCTCTCCTCGTGAATTAGTCCCCTTAGGGGATGAACAGACAACAGGAGGGAGATGTCGTCAGCTAAATAAACTGTGCCATTACATGTTTTGTTATTACCGCGGCTGTATTGCATGTTTTATATTTATGGACACTTTTAATTAAGCCTAAAAAAAAAGGTGTTGAGGTTTACTTGTGATGATCAAGGTCAGGTTAGGAGGACAGAAAATGGGCCTTAGAGACACAAGTATATGGGTGTGTGGTTCTGAACCACATGTTAAACTGTGATTTTATTCCCTCTGACAGGTTATTCTACAGAACAGAAGAAACCAAAGGTCATCTTCATGATGGGTAAGAGCTGACAACATGGGCACGCACGGTGATAGATAGAGAGCAGCTGCTGATTGCTCATCAAGCTGCTAGTTAATAATTTACTCTCTCACACACACACACACACACACACAAGTCAGACTAGGGAGGAAGTGACAGATATCTTCATCTTACTTGTGTCTGTCAGTAGAAAACAACCCATTTAAACTGATGTGTGTCTACAGTACTTAGAGTTCAACAGCGGTTTGACATTTAGCAATTTATTAGGCACACATAGCCTAAATAAGTCCTCCTTTCAGAGAAATTATGATGACGGAAAGCACGAAGTCTAACGTTACTGATTTGCATATAATTGCACTCTTGGGGCCATTTTCTCAGATTGTGAGAAGACCCAGATCCAGGACTGACAGGCAGGTTTAAATAATGAAAAGCAGGCATTAACTGGCTCCAGAAAGCACATGAAATACAAAAAAGGGGGAAAAAACAAACAAACCAAGAATCTAAAGGGGCACGAGAAGCCCAGAAAGGGAGATGCTGACACGCTGGAAACAAACAGGGGGAAAAGAAAAGTGAACAAGATTAGATATGATTGAAGAATGACACATATTTGGAAACAATCAGGAAATCAGAAGGACGACAAAGAGAAGTTAAAACACAGGAGACACACAATGGGATGAATTACCAAAATAACACTGCAAAAAAAACATGATGTAGCAGGTTCGTCTATTTTGCTGAAATTATTTTTTGTGTGGTGTTAATTACCCTCTGCGCCCTGTACGCTCTGGTGACCCACCACCAAACCGGTCATGCTAAATGATTTTACAGGCAGCATAACGTTGTCCATGCCTTCATCATCTTACAATTTAAAGTGTTTTAAGGCCCGTGCTGTCGTGATTTGGTGCTATGTAAACATTTTTTATTGTGCCGGACTCCGTGTGCTGTTCATCTGCTCTCTGCAGCATTACATGGATTTCATTTTTAAAAAGTAGTGCATGCATTATTTTTCTTTTCTACTATTTTATTTTCCATGATAGACTAGATCTAAGAGAAGTTTATATCACTTTGTCACCAAACAGAATAATTATCTGTACAAATTGGTTAAAATTAACTAGGTTAAGCTTGTCAAATGTAGGGATTCACTGTTTTTCTTTTTTAATCTGGTTTATAACCACGAGGTATATAAACCCAATATTATCCGTGTCAAAGACAATATATCTGATGGATGCTGTTAACCATGTTGTTAATCAATTAACGGATTCAGATAATGTTAATACAAGTAAAAACGATCACATTAATCAGTGGAAATGGTGCTTATAAGTTGCCAATCTCCTCCATGTGGAACAACCAATATCTTTGTCAGTATTTTTTTATTAACTTGAATCTGCATTGTGACTCTAAAGGCAGCTCTCAGATCAATCTCGTGTGCAAATATATACGCCATCTAAGTAATATTTGTCACAAAATAGAAAAATGCATCATTGCTGTTTCCAATTTGTGCTCAGTGTTACTTCCAGCCCCTAGAGGAAGAGGTTTTCAGTTTTTTGTGATCAATTAGTATGCCATGACAGTACAGTGAGGCACTGTGGCTCAGTCTGCTAATTGAAGACACGACAGACGTGCAGGTTAATTAGAGATCTGGGACATACAGACCCTCCATTAACCACCGTCAACCCTGCTACCGTGGAAAAACACTAAAGATACGGTCACCAAAAGGTTATTTAATCAGTAGTCTGAGTGTGTATGTGTGTGTGCGCTCTCTATCACACCCATATATCAGTGCTAAAATCCCTTTTCATGGACTCTCAGGACAAATCCAGACTGATCTGAATTAACACCAGTTTGTCGGAGGATTTGAAAAACAGACGCTGAGCCAGACCAAAAGCTTTTTCACAGCAGCAGCAGATAATTGGAGGAAAATGTCACCCACAAATGCAACAACTGTCACCTACACTCAGATGTGTCTCCCGAACAAATTTTATACCGTATAATGAGAGGTCAGCCAATCAAGATAACATTTAGGATTTCACTCCATTTATAACAATCTGCGACTGTGCTGTCAGGAAAATAAAATAGAAAGTCTAATTTATTAAAACAGAAGTTAACGTATTTAAAAACAGAATAAAAAAGGGAAAATTTGAAAACTGAGTAATTGGGTTTTTTGTTTGTTTTTTTGTATTTTTGCCATTTTAATTTGATGCCAGCAGCATATCTCAAACAAAAGCTGGAGTAGGAACAGCAAAAGACTAAATAGGTTAATAAGTAACATTATTGCAGATGAAATGAGCATCCGTCATTACTCTGTGACAGACTGCATGGACACACTATAAAGCCAGTAAGACATCAGGGATATCAATCTATCCAGTTAGAAAACAGAAACGACTGCCTGTCTTGGTGCAAGTCAACATGATAACAAGTTAAACAACAAGGCAACCCCCAAAAGTGAATGGTTTTGCAGTGCAATGTGATTGATTGTGATGCCCTTATGACTGATTTTTCTCTAGTTTTCCTTTATGATCATTGTCACTTCTTGGATGTGACTGTTGAGACAGTGGATGGTATCCTGGAGGATCTTTTCACAGACCCGGATCAGCGGATCAGTGAGCTCCTGAGAGCTCACATAATTCAATTATGTTATATTTTTAGTACCAAATCACAGTCTTTACCTGTGAGGTAACAATCAAACGGCCCTCTTTGAGCAAGCACTTGGCGACAGTGCTTGCTAACAGGAAGAAACCTCAGGGAGGGGTCGGGGGCAGAGGAGAGTCTGTGGCACTATTTGGCAGCGTCCCTTGCACCAATGCTTGACATCCCAGAGGTTGTCTGTATACTTCATGTCTACAGAACTTGAGGGACAGTTAATGGCGTCTATGCCTTGATCATCTAAAGAGGAGCACACTAGCAAAAAGAAGAGAAAAAGCATCTGATGTGCTATAAACACAGTTCAGAAGCATCTGTCACAAATTCGTGAAGGCATCATTAATGCTGAACGATATATACAGTTTTTAGTTTACTGCCATTCAGACAGTGTCTGTTTTGCATCCTTCTTATTTCTATTATTTGCTTCTCTTTATTAGCACATTGCTGAACCACATTCTGCAAGTATTTCACAGCATTGGCCCTTACAGAAGCCTATGACATGTCGCACACCGTCCACAGTTGGTGCATTTTGAAACAAAAGCTATCACAATGGAAGACTCGAACTGTTGAGCAGCTGAAATCATTTATTTAGTAGTGTGAAAGACACACTCACAGGAGCTGAAGTCCTCAGTTCCCAGATAGACAGATACTGAACTATGTATTAAATTCAGTTTAACAGCATAGACATCTTAAAAGAAGAGGTGATGCAGCACACTGAGAAATCGACTCCTTTCCCCATTTTCATGATCATCACAAGTTCAAAATGAGCAAGTTTTTTATAAGAAAGAAAAAGATCTTTGAAATGCTGTTTTTTTTAGGTCTAGAGTTCATTTTTAAAGAATTCTAGAATTTAAATCATTTGCAAATCACTGCCTTCTGTTTGTATTTACATTTTACACAGCCTCACAACTTTCTTCTGGCTGGCAGCTGTTGAATAAAACCTTCACCGTTCTTGTCTGATCGCTCTTATATCTTTTACCACCCACTGTTCTGCCGGCAGGTTGCTCATAGTGTTGTGTCAAGCAAAGTAGCAGGAGCTCTGTGAACCCTTATGAATATGAGCACGTCATGTATGTATGAAAGGAAGCTGACATGTTTCATTTTTTGTTTGTTTTTTACTTTCTTTTTTTTAACAGAACATGCTGATATGAAAATAAAACAGCACTGTCTGCGAGGGGAATCGTCCGTCAACCTTTCCAGGAGACTTTTCTGCAATACAGAAACTCAGATTTATTTTTCCAGTTGTTTCTGGACCACATCAGTAAGATGTGGGCTGGAAAAATGAGCTGAAAAATGCTGAATTACTCTGTAAGCATCAGAGCATCAGTACAAGTGATCACTTTCATTTGTTAGATTCATTGTTACTTACTGTGGGTTTGAAAGCCTCGTCTTTATTCCTCTCTCAGTTCATGGAAATTTAAAGCTTACTTCATTGTGGAGAGTGATGTCAGTGTTCCAGCAGGTTCCAGTTCATGGCAGGCTTGAGCCTTAGTGACAGGGTGACAGTTTGGGTCTTCTTCCACACCTTGATAGAATAACGTTGTTGGAACTGATCCCTGAATCTGCAGTCTTTTTAGAAGCGGCTCTGCTGAGTTGGACAGTTGTAATCTCCTTGCAACTGAAATTAGTTCCTCTAATTTGCAACTGCAAACAGTTGCCAAATGAAAAGAAATTTAGTGCAATCATTGGGAAACCAGCATCACCACCAAACACCATCCTATTTTTTATCTAGTGTGACTGGCAGTCAGTGAGTTAATAAACTATATAAATAAAAATAAAGTATATTTTCATAAAACCACTAAGCCTCTTAACAAACTGCTCTTTGTTAAGAGGCTTAGGGCAGCAGTCCCCAACCCCCGGGCCTCGTCGTTTGGTACCGGGCCGTGAGAGTTGAGGCTCAGGTATGAAATGTGTGGTTTTCAGGGTTTTTATCGGTTTTCAGCGTTATTTTGTTATCGTTTTTATCGTTAACTCGGTTTTCCTGGGTCTTTTCATGTGTGTTATGAATAAATCTTCTTTTTTTCGGTACCGGTACTAGTTTTATTTTGTTGTATTTATCCACGACACCTTAAAGGCCGGTCCGTGAAAATATTGTCGGGCATAAACCGGTCCGTGGCGCAAAAAAGGTTGGGGACCGCTGGCTTAGGGGCATTCAATTAATTAACCTAAACGGAAAACCATCAAGCTTAAGATGCTTATATGACTTTAAAATGGTCTGTAATGTTTTTTTTAATTATTTTCTGTCATTAAATGCTGCTACAGTCATGGATGCTCATATTTAACATGGTCAAATCATGCAAAGCTACCACAGAGAAGAGAAGAAGAAAATCATAGAGCTGCATATTACTTTAATTGGTCCCCATAATGTTTTGTCATTAATAATATTAACCGATTTATTCTGCTGTATTTTCAGCAGTTGTAGGTTTTTAAAGAGTGCTTTCAAACACCCAAGTTGTCCAGCACTTCCCTTCAAGAAACAACTGCAGGGACGAAAGGTTTTCTTTCCTGCCCCGTCAGATGTCATTCCAACTTTGAAAATACTGACTCAAGACTGCGTGACGCAGCTTGATGACTCCTCAGTTCTACATGAAAGTGTTGTAACCTTTCACCATCCCTGTCTCCTCCTTTTATCATCCAGCTTCAATGAAGCTGCTGCTGCTTCAGGGGAGATACAGGTTATCTCTCAGACTTATTAGGGGCAAAAAAAAAAAAAAGGCTATCTCCCTATTCTCAGAAATCATGATGACAGCACCAGAGTGTCTTTACAGTGAGCATATCAAGCTTTTCCTTAATTTCACTCACATTCTGTGCTGCAGTGTTGGATGCTCATTTGACAATAGATAAAATCTTAAATATAGAGGTTAGTGTATGTACAGGTAAACCCATTGGGCCAAAAGCTAACAGTGCTGGGCGGTTTCTGTTTTTTTCCCATATGAAGTCACTTCAAGAGGCAGCCAAGTTTTCTTAAAGAGACGGTACACCAAAAGGGGATCAGAGGGAGTCGAGGAATAACAATATAGAGCTGGAAGTTAAGAAATTATGTGTAATTTAAGAAATAAGATGGGGGAAAATTGTAATTACACCAATTCCAATATCTGCCATTTGCTGGACATATTTATGCTTCACATCTCATGTTTCCTTTGTTCTAAATTAGTTATATAATAGTATAATACTAGTGTTATTAATTAGCTAAATTAGCTAAATATACAGTGCTGTGCATAAGTCTAGAGCCGCTCCACATTTCTTCATAATTTTCTTCCAAGGAGCCACAGTTTCATAAAATCACTGAAGAAATGAATCATCCTACCTAACTGAAGGGATGAACAAGTGCTGAAAAATTACAAAGATAACAGTTTGACAGGCATAAAATAGTATTTTTGCACCAACCAGGTGATTCCCAAAGAGCTTTTACCTGAAAACTTGGCATAACTCAGCACAGTGTGCCGTGGATCTTTAAAAAAATAAATAAATAAAAATAATCGGAGGAAACTCGACAAGTCCAGGAAATAAGAACCGATGGCAGGCCTAAAAAGAACTGACAGCAGATTAACAGAATCTGAAAGTCATGTCCTTCAGATTTTTTTTTAAAAGACACAGAACCTGAGAGATTTATCTGATCCTTAAGTTGATCCATCTAAGGTTCACTGAAGCCTCAAAGATATGGTCTTGGTGGGAGCATGGCTTTCAAGAAGCCATTCTTAAGTGAAACAAAGAGAAAAGACTGAGATGTGTCAGATGACACAAGAACTGGACTGAAAAATCAGTGGCAACAGGTGTGATGGAGTGATGATTCATTGGTTGAAGTGCTCATCAGTATGTACAGAGGAGAGAGAGGTACAGCAGTGGGTGTCTACAGCCATCTGTAAAACAACGTGGAGGCTCTGTCATGGTTTGGGGCTCCATTTCAGCCAGTGGCGTTGGTGATGTTATCAAAAGTGATGGAATTATGAATGTAGAAAAGCATTGTCAGATTTTGATCCAACATGCAATGTCATCTGTTAAGAGTCTGTGTGGAAAACATGGGTGTCCTTTTCTATGAGTACATATCAGGTCAGGTTTGAACTTTTGGTCTTCTGTATAATTCGGCCTTTTGTTTATATTGATGCTAAACCTGTCCACCTGCACATGCTGCTAAGAATTAAACATTAATGAAGGCACTTACATTTTGTTAATTAAAAGTCAGAAGAGGAGACTCTTTTTCCTCTCTCTCTTTGACAACAGGATTGAATAAAAACTATCATCAAACTTGGCCGACAGGTAAAAGAATCCAATAAATTTGGGTACAGATACACCTTCTGTAAGTTAGCAAAATCTCCAAGCTGCCTTCAAGTTTAATGTGGATTTGCCTCACCAACTGCCTTGCATGGTAACTTGTGACTTAAAAATCCTTCTTGTGACAAATGGTTCATCTGATCACCTGCCAAGTATTTTTGGAAGTGGGTCCCTTTAAAATACAAATTTTTCTTGTATAGATGGTAAGAATCTGCCAGCTACATGCTACATACATCGCTGCACTACTCACCCCCCCAACTTTCAAAGCTCCTCAGTTTGCAGCTTGACTTTTTTCCTCTTTGGTGCTCTTTAAATTCTATAGATCATTCCTGTGAGCGCTAAGTTAGATGGTGAGACCAAGAATATTTGAAAAAGTGCCTGGCTTTTTGGCGAACAATTTCTAAGAACTACTTTCCAGATGGTTCGGTGTAACAAACCATCTGCTGCATCGGGTTACCCATCCAAAAGTGTTCTGCAGAAGTGCTACAGGGGGGAAAAAAGCAGTGAAATACTAATGTGAGCTTTTACTTAAGCCATTTTCCCTCCATTTCTATCTTTTTGTCTTATTCCACCATGCTCTCTGACTTCCATCTCTCTCTCTTTTTATTTCCCCTCTCTGCGGAAAATTATTATTTGCCCTTGTAATCAGACTTGCATTTAAAAAATAGCCACCCTTTGTTTTGATTACCACTTTGCACCTCTTGGCATTCTCTCGATGAGCTTCATGAGGCCGTCACCTGAAATGGTTTTCCAACAGATGCTGAGCACTTGTTGGTCCTTTTGCCTTCACTCTGTGGTCCATCTCATCCCAAACCATCTCGACTGGGTTTAGGTCAGGTGACTGTGGAGGCCAGGCCATCTGGTGCAGCACTCCGTCACTCTCCTTCTTAGTCAAATAGCCCTTACAACATTCTTTGTGGTTTTTTGGCCCAAACAAATTTCTTCTTAGCTGTGGTTTCTTAGCAGCTGTTTGACCATAAAGGCCTGATTCGCGCAGTCTCCTCTGAACAGTTCATGTAGACACGTGTCTGCTACTGGAACTCTGTGTCGCATTTATCTGAGCTCTAATCTGAGGTGCTGTTAAATTGATTTCTGAGGCGACTTGGATGAATTTATCCTCAGCAGCAGAGGTGACTCTTGGTCTTCCTTTCCTGGGGCGGTCCTCTTGTGAGCCAGTTTTGTCGTAGCGTTTGATGGTTTTTGCGACTGCAATTGGGGACACATTTAAAGTTTTGACAATTTTCCGGACTGACTGACCTCCAGTTCCTAAAGTAATAATGGAGATGTCATTTCTCTTACAACATCATGAAGCTCACTGAGAGAAGGCCAAGGTTTGCAGCACTTCCAACAAAGCAAAGAGTGGCTACTTTGAGGAACTATAATACATATTTTTTGAGTCATTTATTTATTTTTTCTTTGCTACATATTTCCATATATATATTCCTTCATATATTTGATGTCTTCAGTATCTACAATGTAGTAAAAATAAAGAAAAACCACTAAATGAGAAGGTGTGTCCAAACGTTTGACTGGTAGTGCATGTAATTTAACACATACAGAATATAAATTCCAGAGGATTGTGTTGGTTTGTCATCTTTGCTCATTGTGAAACACAATGTGTAGATTTTTGTCGAATGATTAAAATGATGCAAGAACATTTTTCATTCTCAGTAATCATCACCAGATAACAGATAAATCATGTCAACATTTTGAGGAAAAAATCTCCCCTCCCAGTCCATTTTTCATGTAAACTGATAAAGTTTCTTAACATTACCTAATAATGCTTTAAGGAAACATTATTTAGCAGGGCTGTATCTGTCTTTGCCTTGTTTTGTGCTCATCGTTTTCATCTCTGTCTGCTTCCATCTCTGTCTCTCTAATTTATTCCATCTGTCACTTTGGCTCTTACCGCGGACGCCGCTGTGACAGTGCTGTTCACACATGGTAGGATGGTTTGGGCATCTCAGATCTCAGCCTCTACCAAACTGAGCGTTAGCAGAGAAACCAGAAGCAGAATTCAAACATGCCAAAGCTGCAAATTCATTCTTTACTCATGTTTTTTATGTTTCTGTTTAGGTTTAGATTATATGGATAAAAAAAAAAAATGTGTGAATCTTTATGATTCTCCTGTGTTCTATCAAATCCACACCACATTATGTTATCACACTCATTTCCTGCTGCCCATTTTTAATGCTGGCCTAAGCCATAGCTTTGCATGATTCAGTTCAAAGTAATCCTCTCGACCAAGCTGTTTCAGCTCCATTTAAGCCAACTTTATTTTGATTGGCTGCTTTAAACAGCAGCTGTGCTCGCACCCAGAACTCTGCGCCTAAGATGACCATACAGGCCAACTAGCCAACAACTGGAGACATGTCAGATATGATTTTTTTAAAAATGCTTTCTCACTGCTCCCAATATGACACTCAGTGCACCCCATACATTCTTAAAAACTCGTTCTGAGAATGGACAAAAGAATGACCCTAGGAGGACACTATGCAGCATCTCATGCTCACAAACACCTTAATTTAAGGATTTCCACCCCTGCTACTTATTTCCTCACAAAGCTCAGTAACCAGGATCCTGGAAACATTAATATAACATCATCTACACTGTGAAAAGTTATATTTGTGTTTAAATATACTCGCCGTTTGGATGAGGCGGCAGCCTGTGAGGCTACAGGTTTGATAAAATTGCTTTTTTTTAAATCAAATTTGTAATTAGTTGAACAAGTGACATTTTTTCTTAAAATCATGCATCAGTTTGTTTGTTTTTAAACTAATAATTCTATATATTACTCCTTCTCAAAGCTCAGGAAATAATCCAGCCTCAAAGGCTGGTTTCGAATATATCTGAGGACATTTTCATTTATGCAAGCTGTTTGCACCCTAAAAGCATGGAAATGTTTAACATGGCTGCAGTGCACACTGTGACACCTACTGAGAAAATGAAGTAAAAGTAAGAAGGAAAGTAAAACACTTCCCAAAGCTGTGACCTTTAAACTGGGTTCATCTAGATGATGTTCTCAGTGATGAAACCGTCTTCACACTCAGACAGTTCGCAGGGGTTTGACTTGCAAGACGAACTAACTAGAAGAGCCACTAACAAGCTTCTCAAGGATTTCTGGGTCATTATTTTACATCCTGGTGGAGGTGTCTGTGCAGCGTATGGAGCCTGGCTAAATAAACGAAGGCGGTGTTTATGTTCTGAATGAATCCCTAGCCCTTCCTCCTTGATTTCTTCTCTCTGATTTCAGTCGTTCCCCACCGTGCGAGCCTCACCTCGCTCATATCTGTCCGTGCTCCGTAAGGAAATGGTGATGAGCGCACTTGTTTTTGAATTCAACTCGAGTTGAATAATGATGACTATGAAGCGCATCCTGAGTTTTATTACTAGGCTCAAGGCTAGCGCTGATAAATGACTGCTTCACACAGTTTCACGGCCACGTTATACAATTATACTTGCAACAACACCTGCGAGCATCACAGCAAGCTATCAAACACAGAAAGTGCCGGTATATATTCTGACCGTAAGAAGTGAAAGCAGCTAAAATGTAATTACTTAATGAAAGCTGGTTGGTTAGAAAAAAAGGTTTAATTCCCACTTTGATTTATCTTTCTCTGAATATGATGCTTTGTATGTTCATTCTGCCTTTTTAAGCCCTCCACATTACTCTTTACTTTTTTAAAAGTATGCAGTGCTTTCCTTATTTACTCCTTGTGGAAAGTAATTGTTATATTACCTCTGCATCACTCTGCAAATTGCAAACTTATTTCTGCACAAACCCCTGTCTTAATGAGGACGGCATACAGATGATCTTTCTTTTATTATGCAGCTTAAATGTTATTGCGATGCTAACAGCAAAGTCAGTGAAAAACCACTCCTAGAAGACTTCACAGACACACACACACACACACATCGATCATTAACTCATTACCAACTAGATGCCAGCTGCATGTTTGAATGACACTAATAGGGAATGAGTGAGGAACTTCGGTTATGTTAAAAGATATGCTCTGAATGACAGAATACACTTCTATGGCCTTCTACTTTGACCGTGATGATGTGGCCCTGCCAGGCTTCTCCCACTTCTTCAAGGAGAACAGCCATGAGGAGAGGGAGCACGCTGACAAGCTGCTGTCCTTCCAGAACAAGAGAGGAGGTCGCGTCTTACTCCAGGACATCAAGAAACCAGAGCGTGATGAGTGGGGCAGCGGGCTGGAGGCCATGCAGTGTGCTCTGCAGCTGGAGAAGAATGTCAACCAGGCTCTGCTGGACCTGCACAAGCTGGCTTCTCAGCATAATGACCCTCATCTGTGTGACTTCCTGGAGAGCCACTACCTGGATGAGCAGGTGAAGTCCATCAAGAAGCTGGGTGACCACATCACTAACCTCACCCGCATGGATGCCCACAACAACAAGATGGCAGAGTACCTGTTTGACAAGCACACTCTGGGTGACAAGAGCTAAATGCTGAGACGTAGAAGTGAGCCTGGAGTCAGCATGTTAACAACACAGGCTTTGAAGTAAACTCACTTCTGCTCCAGCTGATTTCTTTCCTGATTTCCTCACTTTAAAGCTGGCATCAGTTCTTGTATGTTGTGGTGTTGTTGTGTGAAATGTCACATGGAGCGATGGATGTTATCAGGGTATGGCTCTGCTTCTAAGCTGTCTGACATTTGGAAATGTTTCTGATCTGTTCATCTGAATAAACCTTTTGAGCTGGAAAAAAAAAAAAAAAAAAAAAAAAAAAAGAAGACTTCACAGAAAAATGCAGAAACAATTTTACCTTCCATTTTCCTTCTTAATAAATGTAATTTAATTGATTATTTTTTGTTTTATCTGTTTTTTATCTGTTTCTCTTTGTTCTTTAACTGTACCTTCTTTCGGACACACAAACACTCATCGTCCATTTCCTATCATCTCCCTCCTTTATATTCTTCTGTCATCTTTCAATTTCCTCCTCGTCATCCTCTTCTCACAGGAGGTTAGTCTCAGTGATCACTTGACCGTGACGATATGGCCTTATTTCTGCTTGTTTCTCTGTGTTTCTGTCTCAGGTGGTCCAGGCTCAGGTAAGGCTCTGCAGTGTGAGCGGATGGAGGAGAGGTTCGGCCTGCATCGCGTCACGCTGGGTGACCTGCTCTGCAGCGAGCTGCAGTCTAACAACGATAGGGGGCGCTACCTGCGGGACGCACTTGAGAGAGGAGAACAGTTGCCTGAGGTCAGTGTGGCAGTCCAGAGTAAAACAAGCAAATAATGAGGGGATTACTGAAGCTCACAAAGCCTAGAATTATAAACTGATTTGACTTTACATTGTTTTCATTTGTAAAAATCACATTTTGCATTATTAGCACAATAAATACTCCATAACTGTTGTGTGATTGAAAAATTGGACATATAAAAAAAGGGATTAACCATAACCGTTTAGGATGAGGGTAAAATTAGATTCAACTCATCTCCAGTGCAAGTAAAAGAAAGTATTTGTCCGCTTCCTGGATTCAAAACGTTTTGAATGCGATAACTCAAGATTAAGGTGACGTACGAGCTTTAAATTGATATCATAGGTGCATCTACTAACAGTCTTGGATGAGTTTGAACCTCAGTGCTCTTGACCTCACATGTGTGTTTGATAGAGGCTGAGGGGAAGCATGGGCGGTTGCCAGTATTTTTGCATAACTGTCACACTTACATTTTTCAGATCATCAAGCAGTTTTTAATATTAGACAAAAATAACCTGAGTAAATAGAAAAAGCAGTTTTTAAATGATGATTTTATTTATTCAGAAAGATTGAAAAAATAATTTTGACTCACCTAAATAAACCTAATTGGTTGTGCCACCGTTGGCAGCAAAAACTGCAATCAGTTATTAACTGCCAATGCATCTCTCACATCAGTGTGGAGAAATTTTAGCCCACTTTTCTTTGGAGAATTGTTTCAATGTTTTCAACCAAAATCGTCCTGGTAAGGTCGTGCAAAAGCATCGCAATTGGATTTGTCCTGACTTTGGCTAGGCCACTCCAGAAACTTGATTTTGTCTAATTTCTTTGAGTCATTCAGAGGTGGACTTATTGTGAATTTTCTCTTACTGCATAACCCAAGTGCGTTTGTGCTTCAGGCCATGAACTGGTGGTCAAACATTGTTCTTCAGGATTATCTGGTAGAGGACAGAATTCATGGTTTCATCAATTACAGCAAGTCGTCCTGAAGCAGCAAAGCAGCGACAGACAATCACACTGCCACCGTTATGTTTAAATGTTGGTGTGATGTTCTTTTTATGAAAAGTTCAATTGAAAAGTTCAGCTTTTGGTTAGTGTACAGAGTATTTCCCCCAAACTCTTGAGGATCGTCAAGCTGTTTTTTGGAAAGTATGAAACAAGCCTTTCAGTTCTTTTTTTCCCCCCAGTCTCTTTATTATTGAATCATAAACTCTGACCTTAACTGAGAAAAGTAAGGCCTGCAGTTCTTAAGATGTTGTTTTTTGTTCTTTTCTGACCTCCTGGATGAGTCATTGATGGAGTAATTTTGGTAGGCTGGCCACACGTGGGAAGCTTCACCGCTGTTCCAAGCTTTCTCCATTTGTGGATAATGACTCTCACTGTGGTTCACAGTCCCAAAGCCTTAGAAATGGCTTTGTAAGGCAGGTTTCGATAGATTTTCTCCCTTAATAAATGAAATCATCACTTTGTCTAATATTGAAATTTGTTTGGTGAGCTAAAACATTTTAGAGTAACAAATATGGAACAAACTAAGAAATCAAGAAGAGGGCAAATATCCTTTCACTGCATTTTATAAACACGTCTGAGACAGCCAACGTATGATTGAAGGGCAGACAGGGAAAATGCATCAAAAGTGTTTTGTTGCTGTTTGTAGTGGGTCTGCTATGTTGCTCAGGGTTACATTTCAGAAAGGTTTAGTTTGAATTTCTGGCGTTAACAGCAGAGCTGAATCTGTGAACATATGTACTAATACAGTAGTGTTTTCATGTCTGCCACACTTGAGACCTATATAAAATCTTGCCAAGCCCACCATGGACAACCCTGCCCTGTTTCCATTTATCTGGGTCTTCAGTCAAAGCTGAAATGCCCACACTCCCTCTCCACCTCATTCAGCTCTTCCAGCTTCCGGACTAAACTAGCTGAGAGGCATAATCTCCCCAGGATGTTCTGCGGATGCCCCAGTGTATCATCCCAGTTGGAGATGCTTGAAACACTTCAGCTAATAGGCATCCAGGAGTTGCCCTAGTTAGATCCCCAAATCACCTCAACAGGCTCTTTTCAGTCCAGTAGAGTAGCGGCTGTACTAGTTGACTAAGCTCCTGGCATGATCTCTAAGGCTGAGCCCAGACATCCTTCTGAGAAAGCTCATTTCCACCTCTTGTGTTGTTGATCCTATTCTTTCGGTCACTATCCACAGCTTCTTGCCACAGGTGAGGGGAGGCGCATATAGTGAACAGCAAATGGACCGCTTTGCCTTCATGCCCAGCTCATTCTTTACCACAATAGACCAACAGAGCACCTCCATCCCTGCAGACGTGGCACCAATCCGGCTGTTCACTCTTCTCCAATTTTAAACTAGCTAACGTTATAATGAGCAAATTAAATAAAGCAACACTGGCTTCAGATTGAGAAACAACAATGAGTCCAGTTGTTGACTTTTGTAACTGCCCCTCTATCTGTGATTTAAATGTCATTCTTTTATGTGCAGAGCTAAAGTGTCACAGGATGTGGAGCTTAAGAATGAGGGCCTAAATGCAGGACACAAGACGGTCCTGCATTTGTTTTTTGGTAATATATAAACAATAATTCAAAAATCACTTTGAGCAAAGCATTACACATGACTAAACAGGGAGAAGACACACAGCAAAGATAGCAAAGGCTGTGACAAAGACTGACAGGAATATAAGACTATACCCAGACAGTTCATTAGGTAATGACCAACAAGAGGGTACCGAGACACAGATGAAGACTGTAAGGAAAATCAGAAACCAGAACTAACACGGGACCTTCAAAGTAAAAATAGGAAGTAACCAAAACATGAGTCCTAAGCACAGAGAGCTAATCTGAAGACAAAGAGAAATAAGCACAACAGAACAAATACACATAATAGAAGCAGAGAGGAGGAAACATGAGGAGCAACAAACTCAAAACAGAACGCCTAAAAGTTAAACTAAACTTAACTAAAACTAGAACAGTAAATAAAATGAAGTGCGTCCACAACTAGACAAGACCCTGAACAATAAAACTAAAAGTTAACATAAAAGGATAATAATGACTTCATGAATCAAAACACAGGGTCACACAACGGAGACGTGCTACTAGCAAAATCATGCTAATGTAAAAAGACAGAGAATCAAAATCAGTATTAAAATATTAAAGGACTTCAAACGCTCAGACAGATAAAACCACCACTTTCTGCACCACCACCATCTCTCTGTGTGGCTCTATAAAAAGGACCAATATCCTGACACAGACACCAAACAATATCCTGTGCATAATTTGGGAAAAATCAGCTGCATATCACACAACAGCAGCGTTTGACGCCGTTGGAATGAGAGCACACCACGCATCCCTATCGGTAATAAAAATCCCCGTATTTTCTTTATTTTCTGATGCCTTTCTCGAAGTAGTGCCATATTGCAAAAAATCAGAATGGAAATGAGTATCAGACGAACCAAACTATAAGAACACAGTGTGCCTATTTTTCAGGGGAATGTTTTTTTTCTCCCTACAATTATGAAACAGTACATTTTAATGACACCCGAGGATTATATCTGTTATTGGCTTATTTGGAATAAATGTAAGAACAGGATATTCAGTACAAGAAGCAACTGCAAAATGCCACAGCAGCAGAAGTGACAGTCAAACATGTCAGACAACCACTAACCACACTTTTTGACTGACAGGTAGACTGTGAGAGGACAAGTGTCGGCCTCTGACAGGGATAAGCACCGAGCAAAAAGCATATCCAAAAAATAATTATCTGACAACACGGCTGTATAGATTATCATTTTATAAAGCCTGGGAGTGAAGTAGTTTATCTAGAAAATGCTAAAAATGTACTTGCAGTTACTTGACTACACCGCAGCTTTCAGGCTGAGAAAATATGTATTATGTAACATGTTTTTCCTGCAGAGGGTATAATTAAATAAACAGAAAAGGGAGGACTAACGTTAAATTTTTATATTGAAAAGCACTTAAAAAAAAAAAGGGCTTTATTGGAGATTTCATAATGGTGAAACGTCTGTCTGAGCTTGAGGCTGTGCAGACATGGTAAATTATGTACTGAAAAACACGCTGACTGGGACAGAGAGACAACCTCAGGCATTATTCATGTAGGCACTGGAGAGTCTGCACTCAAACAATACTGATAGTATCGAGGGATGTTTTATTATGTGTGATTGTGGACCCCACCCAGAGTAGCTCAACACTTTCTAAAGGTATTCAGGGCCAGATGCATTATATTGCCAAACGTAATCACTCACACATCCAAATAATAGAATTCAGGTGTTCTAATCACTTCCATAGCGACAGGTGTATAAAGTCAAGGCCCTAGGCAGGCACACTGCTTCTACAAATATTTGTGAAAGAAATCGCTCTCAGGAGTTCAGTGAATTCCAGCGTTTTCTTCCATATATGATGCGGGGTTGTTATTCAGGAGTTGGGCTCAGCCCCTTAGTTCCATTGGAAGGAACTCTTAATTCTTCCACATACCAACACATTATGGACATTTTAATGCTCCTAACTTTGTGGCAACTGTTTGAGGATGCCTCTTTCCTGTTCCAACATTGATTGTGCACAAACAAGGTCCACATTGACATAGATGAGTGAGTTTGGTGTGGAAGAACTTGACTGGCCTGCACAGAATCCTGACCCCAACTGCACAAAACACCTTTGGGATGAATTAGAGTGGCCAGGCCTTCTCGTCCATCATCAGTGTCTGACCTCGCAAATGTGCTTCTGGAACAACAGTCAAAAATTTCCATGAATACACTTCTAAACCTTTTGGAAAGCCTTGCCAGAGGAGTTGAAGCTGTTAAGGGTGACCCAACATCATATTAAACTTTATGGATTAAGAACTCAAGTTCAATCGTGTGTGAAGGTAGACGAGCGAATACTTTTGGCACCATAGTGTACTTTGTACTATATTTTTCTAGCATTGTTTTTAAAGGGGCTCTTTTCAGATTCTATTTTCTAGACTCTCAGAAATGTAGCCCAAAAGAGTGACAGATGATCTAAGCCCATATTTTATTTACAGGTCCTCAAGGCAGATAATACAGTACGAGGCACATAATATTCTTTAAAACAAATCGAGTGGTTGCACAGATATTAAAGTGGCAAATCCAAATAAAACTTTATTAGAAATAGTACGTTTCTTTCAATAATATATACAGCATTTGTGATGCTGTTCTTTTTCCCAGTAAGAAACTCTGAAATACTCATATTCATGCATGTGCTAGAAGCAGTGCAGAACGTTTTAATTCAGTTGATGTGCCCTCACGGCCCAGCAAGAGGACTGTTTCAGCTGAGAGCAGAGGATGTGTTCTGGGTGCCATTATAACAGATACACTCTGCAGCCCATTTTTAAGTACGCCTTGCTAGTACTGAGTTGGACCCCCTTTTTCTGCCTGCACAACTTTGTGTGCAATCCTTTGTGTCATATATTCAACAAGGTGCTGGAAACACTCAACATTGGAAGTGTTAATCCTTATTCAGCCAAGTAGGGAAAAGATCTAAAGGATAACACGATGGTTTAGGTAATGAAACTGCTGAAGTTAGCTCAGACAGATCTATAGGAGAGAAGTAGTCCAAATATAAATCAGGTCTCACAGCTGCTTCTTAAGCTGCTGTAGTTGCTTATACATCTGTGACAGCTGTGGGAAGGATGTGATGATATCTTCTCTTTCGAGCGAGGCACTCATGTAGATTATCCACAGAGGATTGAGGAAGTGATTAAGCTCCACTCGATGCATGTTTTGAGTCATGTAAAAATACTCCTCTTTAATTAATAATTTCAGCCTGGCGTGGTTTATGTTTCTTCTGTGTGTGTACACAAATTGTCATTTCAAATGGGGAACAAGATCTGTCCTTGTCTAAATACAGAAAAGGTGATTCTGTGCAATAACTGTTCAGGGTTTTATTTTTTTTAAACATTTCCTACAGCTAACAGAAAAATACATGTTACACAAACAGAAGTACAACTATTCTAATGTGAGGAAATGCACCCATCATCATTCATAATTATTTCCAAATTCCAGAGAGTACGTTTATGGTATCAGAAAGTATTCTGCAGCCTGCTTAAGCCCTTAATTAGACCTATTGATGATGTTTTTCACTGATTCCTTTTGATTGTTAAAAACAACAGCCTTAACTGGTGATTTAGTTCATTTAACCTTTTACAGAGGAGATATAAAACATGTACAGACTGAAAACAGGTCAGAAATGAAAGACTAATGAATACTTTTTGCATCCTGTGGCTTTGCTTGCTTCTTTTAAATTAATATTTAATGGCAATTATGAGCTAAAAATCTTTGATTTCTCCCTTTTAAACAACTTCGTGGCCCACCTGCAGTACCTCCAGAGCTGGAAACCACACTTTCCCAATCATTGTGTAGGATGAAAGTTTTTGGTCAGTTAATACTTAGCCTAACTCTTTTGCCAAAAGCACATAGCCTGGCGGTGATTACGCCATATGTTGGTAAAATGCTGACAAATTGAAAAGTTGTCTTAAACAGGAAAGCGAGCGGTGTTCACCACAAAGAGCAAGATATGCAAAAAAGAGAGCGAGAGACAGAAAACGTCAAAAGGTTAAAAAAGGCCACATGAGAAGTCTTCAGTGGTTTTTTTGTTTTGTTTTTTCCCCCCGTGGATTTCACAGAAGCTCCTGGTCTTTCATGACTACTGTCTTCTCTGAAACAGAGTTTAAGCTAACAGACAAACAACAACACATGAGACTTAAATCACATTACAAAAGTAGCAGGTAGAAGTGACAAATAGCTTTAACATACAGGCTTAATTTCCAGCATCCACATCCCTCATTACAGCTGCAGAGATTATGAGCCGTGATGCATTTTTCTGCTGGTCATAATTAATGATCAGTAATAAGCTGGTGGTTGTCAGAAAACCTTTTAATTGAACTGCGCTGCAAGTGTGTGACATTTCACATTAAAATGCACACACACACACACACACACACAGCTGTAAGCATGTGTGTTCAACTTGCGTGTGCTTTTGATCAGAGTGAGTCACAAATATTGACTGGAATGTATTGCTGAAGCGTGTCCTTTCACTCCGCCTGGTAAACTGGTTGCAGTTTGTCAAAACACACAGTGGAGGATTTTCAACCTTAATCTGTCCATGGAGGAATTACTGAGCTCTGGTGTTTACGTTTATGTCACCACAGCCTTCAAACACAGCCTGTTAATTAATCATCTGAAGAATACGGTCTGCATGTTTCTATTTTTTTCTCAACTGAAAGAAATCCCATGAAAGGTTGTGCATCCAAATCCAGTTAGATCTTATCCATCTGTGCTGTAGAGCCCCACTATTGTCACAAACTGTTAAAAACAAATGCAATTAGTGACTGAATTACACCGTAGCCATTTTCAGACATGCACTTTAACCTGCCAGCTCCCTAGTGTAAAGCCCATCTGATGTCTGATTGCACAAATTTTGAGAAAAGCACACGTAATAGTCCTGTGAACACCCAGCTTGCAAGTGGTTGTCCTGTGTCCTGCACACTCTACCCAGACATAGACCCCTCAGAAACTCACTGATGAGTTCACATGTGATAAACTTCAAACAATGTCCCAACCTTTGTCATGGATCATCATGAACATAAAGTCCGGAGGCTCATATATAGAGTCCGGACATTTTATACAGTAAGCAGAAAACCATTGTATCAAACTACATAATTACATTTCAGAAAAGATAATTCTGTGAAACTGCAGTCACACAGAAAGAAAACCAGCCCTTAAAGATTTCCACAACTGATTAAAGCTTAACTTAAAAACAAGCCTTCACGGTTACAAGACGTAGTTCTGAAGTTCTATTATGTGAAGACATTTTTGCTGTTAAGAAGAATTCATTGCAAATATACTACTGATTTTACCAAAATCTGCCCTCCTACTGATCCAAAATGAACATAATTGCCTAAAGTAAGAGAATATTATTGACGTGAATTTAATTATCACCAAGCTCTCAGAGAAAGTTTTGACCTACAGAAAATCTCTGCTTATGCCAATAACTGACTCTTTTCAGGAGTCGCCAATATTTTCTGGTTTCCCTGTAATTGCCACCACAAAAAGTAAAGTGCTTTTCTTGTTCGAGCAGCTCTAGTAATGAGAACAGCAGGAAATGACACAGTGTGAGAAAGGAGCTGTACCCGGAGGTAGCAGAAAGTAAACAAGAGCTTTGAGACTGTATTGATTTCTGACGTGGGAGGGGAAAAAACAAAAAAAACATCTGTCTCTGACTAACTGTTTCAGGTCTAGGATCAATGGAGATGAATGGGATTTTGCTTGAATTTTCACTCTTTTCTGCTAAATAAATAGCCCTTAGAAAACTTTCTATTGATGACTGTTGAATATCTGGCAAGTAGGGACACATTTTTGGAAAGAAATTATAACAATAGTTTTTCCAGAGGATAAAAGGCCAGTCTATGCTTATCTATATTCTATGAAAAGTAACCGGCAATTTTTGCTGATTGCAATGGACTTCCTTGTGCTATTTTTATCCTTTTCTGCCCCCTGAAAAAGAACAAAAACAACAGAAAAGCACAAACTCCAAAGAATCAGAAACACTGAGGCTTTTCAGCCAAGATTAAAATGCCATATAAAGACACCCACGCACAGATTTACTTTAACTTTCTGTCTACTCGGTGGAGAAACCCAATGGCTTTCAAGCAAAGCTCTGCTGTCTAAGCTTCTTACTGCACATTAAGGTCATGTCCCATGTGTTCTCCAACATGAGCACTGTGAAATGCTTTTTTAATGCCATGTGAGAGACTTATGAGAGAGAGAGAGAGAAATGGTGATTTAAAGCTGGATGAATAATCCCACACTGGGATTACTGAAGTGCACCTCTCCAGGTTTACAACCGAAAACATTACAAAAAGCCGTTGTAACACAAAATCACCCACACTGGAGTTTTATCTCAAAGTGAGATAAAACGCTGTCGTATGTGGTGCAATGGTGAGTGACGACACAGGGAGTGTTTGCCTTGGTAAAGTGTTACTGTACTGTTGCCTGGAAACACAGAACATGTATTTTTCTGTGAAATACCAAAGTCTAATATCAGGCCTCACCATCTTATTCCAGCAATCTATTTGAGGAGTTATTTTCAAGCTCCTTTCCATGGTCATGTAAAAAAGAAAGTTTTCATAGAACCCTATGCAGTGCTGTGAAAAAATGAAGTACATCCTCGCAGCTTCTATAGGATTTAAGAGAGCAAGTATCAGCCAGGTGCTGCTAATCAAATGCACTTGATTAACTGATCATTAGCAAGTATAAGTACCTCTATAAAAGCCTCGTGTTCTGCTGTGAAGCAGCGAGATGCTTTTTAGCCAGAGCGTTGGCCTGACTCAAACGTTCACAAAAGCTTTGCACATACTTTGTCACACTTGTTTTGGAGCTCTTCAGGAATCAAAAATTCCTCTTTCATAGCTTTAAGTGGCCCACGAGGCATGTGGCCAAATACTAGTTCAGCTGGACTAAAACCGAGTGACTCCTGAACAACTTCACGAGCATCCCCTCATCCCCACTCCTTTCAGCCTCTAGGCAGTACTTGCGTAGCATTGCCTTTAGGGTCTGATGCCATCGTTCCAATGCACCTTGGGACTCTGGATGGTAAGCAGAGGACACAACATGTTTGATATTCAGGGATTTAGCTACCCTTTTTAAACACCTTTGACTGGAAGTTTGAACCTTGATCAGTTTGTATGACCATCAGCAGGCCAAACACAGACAAGAACTTTTTTAGCGCTGTAACAACCGACCTTGCTGTAATTTTATGTAATGAAATGGCCTCAGGGAAACGTGTAGCAGCACACATGACGGTGAGCAGATATTCATTTCCTGACTTTGTTCTAGGTAGTGGTCCAACACAGTCCACTATGACATGGACAAATGGCTAATCCGCTACAGGAATAGGACACAGTGGGGCATCACCAGATTTGGTTTACCAGCAATCTAGCACACATGACAACTGCGACAAAACTTTGAAACATCACGTTTCATACTAGGCCAAAAGAAATGCTTTAACAAAAGCTGGTATGTTTTTGTGATACCCAAATGTCTAGACTTTCATGGGCAAGAGACAGGACCTTATGTCTATTTATGGTTGGCTATCTGTTTAACTTTACTCCAGTCTGCACTTTCCGCACCTGAGGAGACCACTGACGCATTAAGATGTCCTGTTCTACAAAACAGGCTTGTTGTTCTTTACTGGCTTGATCAGCACTTACCACACAATTGAAACAATTTCATGTTTCGTCAGCTTGTTGGGCTGAGGACAAGTGTTTGCTGGTCAGTTGAAGTGGTGCGTTCTTCAAGGATGGATCGGGCAGAACATTGTTTTCTTCAGTTTGCACATTACCCTCCTTGGAAAATGAGGACATCAGCACAGAATCGGAGAGTGAAATGTCAGCATCTTTACCTGATTATGCACAGGTAACCATACAGGCCGGATACAGCCCAGAGTTCACAGAAGAGTCCGGGGTCGTCTGATTTAGATGATTGTCTAAAAGCGGATTTGGAAGCAAGAAACCTCCAGCAATATCATTCCCCATTAACATGGCCACACCATCTACTGGTAAGGCTGTGCAAACAGAAAGAGGGAAAAACCCTGTAGCGAGTTCTGATTTTACGTAAACCCGGTGAACTGGGAGCAGAACAGAATTAAAACCACAGGTGCTTTCAGCTGAGAAAGGTAAGACCCCAGAGAAGATGACAGTCTGGGAGCCTCCAGTCTCCCTCAAAATGCGTATTGGTTTCAGATCAGAGGGATTAGCTGTTAGTGGTACCAAGCCATCAGAAATGAAAGGTTCAAAACAAGGGTCAGGCATCTTACCACCACAACCAAGGACTTCACTGCGGGGCACTGCTTGCACAAAACCAACACCTTTAGTCTGTTGGGAATTTAACTACGTTTCCCGTTTTAGGGCTAAACAGTCAGCGCTGACATGTCCAGGTTTGTGACTATAAAAACACTGATGATTTTCCTTCGAACCAGACGCTTTAGCCGTGTGGGGCTGTTGCACAGAGCTAACACGTGGCGTCTCACTGACAATGAATGATGATTTATGGGCAAGCACATACTCATCAGCAACAACAACAGCAGATGTAAGAGTGGTCATTTTCTGTTCATTTAAATACAAAACTACACGCTCAGGCATGCACTTTTTAATGCACAGTTTAGATAAGGTCTTGCAAACAAGGCTCACAGATGGGGCAGGATGCACACTCAGTGCAAAGCAGCAGCCCCTGAATGAATGTTCTTCAGCCTTTTAAAGACACAGGTGTGACCAGTCAGTCACTGGTCTGGCATCCCTCAGGTGGTCCAATAGACTTTCCCTGGAGGTATCCACGGGTTACCAGCCAGCCAATCGTCTGTGGGGGTTGCCACACCCTAATCTGCTTGAAGGAAGGCTGGCTCTCTTCTTCCAAGGCCAGGGGCCATAACACTTCCATACAACAAGACTCGGGGAGAGTGACCCCCTGCTGGCCATTGATTGCACTTTTCAGCTCTATTTTATATTTATAGAAGCTGAATTCGAGGAAAATCCACTGGTTATTGAAACAGGGATTCATTTTTTCATTTTGATATAACACTGCAAAAACTCACATAAACATGCAGAAAGAAAATTAACTCAGCTGAAAAACTGCTTCTTATTCATTGTGTTAAACTACCAGAAGTGGAGGAGCGCTTGTTTTCATGTTGATGCGGCTGCTGCTCGTGATTTGTTGCATCTGTGGGCAGCTCAGGGTTTCAGTCCAGGTTGCATGAATACCTAGTGGAGCATATCTTGCTGCTGTCAATGTCGTGTCATCTGAAGACATAAACTACAGCTACCATCTCCCGTCCTACCCTCTTCCTTCCTGTAAGTTTTTCTCAAGAAGCCTTAAGATCACCAAATCAGGAAAAAGTTAAAGAAAACAAACAACGTCGGTCTTAGTGAGAATAATTTTAAAATCATTAACAACTGCAGAGCTGTTAGCACACTTAGCTATTTCCTCCTCTTATGGCAAAAAAGCCTTTAAAACATTAACACAGGTTAACTGCCTAGATCAGCCTATTTGATGAATGTTTTTCATCTATCCCAACTAATGAACATTAAGTGAAATGATGACAGATATCGCACAATAACAGAAGGGTAAATGTCTTTGAAGAAGTATTAAATTCACATGTACAAGCCACTTACACCATCCTCAGCTGACCCATTACCTGTAATGTGGAGGATATATGATAGTATCAATTGCTGGAATAAATTTTCACTTTATCGATGTTATAACAGTTGATTAGGTATTATGGTTGTTTTATAGGCTTCAGTTTGTGACGCTATTGGATTGGGTGATTAGTAACAGTCATAATGGCAGCTTTTAAATTGGACAATATTGTCCTATTACAGATATATAGGTTCAATTTATAAAATTGCTTTGCTTGTTTTTTGTTTTTATAGAGCATAACAAAATGCTTCATGTAATTCATGAATAGTGTCAAAAAAGGTTTGTTTGCACAGGATCTCTGGCTCTGTTGTTTACAGTAGTCTCAGTACTGTTTGCAGTACATGTAGCAGAGTAGCATCATCAGTGATGCAGAGTTAAGCAGTGCATTGAATACCATACCATACCAGCTTTATTTATAAAGCACTTTAACATAAAACCAGAGTTCACAAAGTGCTGTACATGCTAAAAGCATAAGTAAAGAAAATTAAAATGAGATAAGATAAAATAAATAACTAAAAAAAAACTAAAATAAATTGAAACATGTCAAAACAAATTGAGTCAACCCCTCTAATCAATGCCAAAGGCTTCAGCGAATAAATATGTTTTAAGAAGACTTTTAAATTCAGAGAGAGAAGAGGCCTGCCTAACATGCAAGGGTAGATCATTCCACATCTTTGGAGCAACTACACCAAAAGCACGATCACCTTTAGATTTATACTTAGTTTTTGGTACCTTAAGGAGCTGCTGATTGGCGGACCTAAGGGAACGGGGAGGTGTATATGGTTGTAGTAGCTCCGAGAGGTAGGGGGGGGCCAGGCCATTAAGAGATTTAAAAGCAAATAAGAGAATTTTAAAAACAATCCTAAAATGTACAGGTAGCCAGTGGAGTGAAATTAAAATTGGGGTAATGTGCTCAAACTTTTTTGTTCCAGTTAAAAGACGTGCTGCAGCATTTTGCACAACCTGCAGGCGCCTAATGGACGCATCACTAACCCCAAAATAAAGTGCGTTACAATAATCCAGCCTAGAAGTAACAAAGGCATGGATTACTGTCTCAAAATGCTGTTTCGATAAGATAGGCTTTATTTTGGCTAATTCCCTCAAATGAAAAAAGCTAGATCTTACAACAGCTCTGACCTGGCTTTCAAGTTTAAGATTTGCCTCTATTTTAACTCCCAGATTAGTGATGACTGGTTTAACATACTGTGCCAGTGAACCAAGATCTATAGTAGTGGCCTCAGAAGCGCCACCAAAAACCATCACTTCTTTTTATGTTAACGAGCAGTCGTTAACAAGAAGAAGTGTACCTAAAAATGTGGCGGGTGAATGAAAATTAAAAAGGAAAACGAGCGTGCTGTCTAGTGGGGTGAGACACTTGAACACAACAATCCATCTAATACAATGATCAAAGTCAAGTTAACTATACTTTAACTTCACCATGTTACAATCCATCACTCGCTCCGCTCTCTCCATCCATGATATGGATAATGTTGTTCCATGAACCAACCTCGAATGATATCACCAGTGCTTATCTGACTATGAATTGGGTAGAGAGAGAAAAAAAACCAATAATACACTGAAATAATCATAGAAAAATGTGCCTGAGGCCAATTTACAAGATAACTCTTTAGCAGAGACCCAAGTCTGAACTGAGAAAGAACGGCAATTAATACTATTATCCTGAAGGGACCGAGCTATTAGGGAATAAAATGAGAGTTGTAACCACTATGTTTTTAAAAAGTGAAATTTAAGACCCCACATGATATTTTATGCAGGAACACTTTTTAATGCCTTCATTTCCTTATACCGTTTCTTTTACCTATGACAGCTTTCCTAAAATAGATGAATTGGTGAGTCCAAAATACTCTGAGCAACAATGAAGTTATAGTAAAGTTTTTCACTCTTGTCACTCCCAGGCCCTCTAACAAAGTGAAAATTCCCTCCACACCAAGCATGAATTGATCCAGAAGGCTAGCTGGAGTTTTTGAACACCAAGACATCTCACAGTGGCAAACAATTCTTCCATGATGCCCTTCTAAGTTGGGCCAAGCCTCACAACTAGTAAAAGCCATCAATTACTTCTTCAACAGCCCTGCTAATAAACAAACTAACTAATCACGTAGCCTCAGAACTAATAAGCTTCTACAGCAAGACTGACAGCAAAGCCTAGTAGAATAACCACTAGCACTCATTGAAGAGCAATAATCCCCTGCAATCACCTACTGAACAGAGTGAAGATGCAACAAACATTTACCTTTTATGAAGGGATGCGGTGATACTGCATGTCAGAGACGGGCTACTGGGACGTGTTGCACTAATTTAGCTCCAAGCTAATTTGACTTCAAGATTGAAGTGGCTGAAACTAATATGATGAACAGCCAGCAGAACGTCTCCAGTGAAAGAAGCAACAATACAGTCTTATTTCTTCAACAAAGTCTTCCTGAAACAGCTTGATAACAATGCTACAGCCTAAGCTAACACCAGCAGCTCATTGAAGAGGGCGCGTTTGATTTATATTACATTGAATAGTCAAAAGTCTTGACCCACCTCCCTTTCTTTAATATTTGGTTAAAAAAAAGAAAGAAGTAGGTGTAGAAGCATATTAAAACATTTGCAAACATGCATGTAAAGGCATGATATAAGGCAAAATAGAGATTGCACAACTGTAACACGCTTGAGAGTCCATATTTGGTATGACCACCTTTAGTCCTCAGCATAGCCTCTTAGGAACACTTTCCAGCAAGTTTATTTAATAAGTAGTCTTCAGGAATACTTCTCCAGGGTTCTTCAAGAACATCAAAGCTCTTCTTTGGATATTGGCTGACTTTTGTTCCGTTCTCAATGAAGACAATCCCACACTACTTCAATAAAGTTGAGGTCCAGGCTGTGTTGAGGTCTACGATAGTTTTCCTTTGTGTATATCCAGGTATGCTTTCACTGCCCCGGGAGTGAGTTTGAGATCACTGTCATGCTGAAACATTCAGCCGTTGCCAACCAGATGCTTTCCAGATGGTGTTGCATTATTGGATCAAAATGCGATAGTACTTTTCTAAATTCATAATTTCATCAGTTTTATAAGATCGCCCAACACCACTGACATCCCCAAACCATGAAGAGTCATCAAGGTGTTTTGCGCATATGGTAAATGGACTAGTATATACAGCACCTTTCTACCTTGTACACAAAGTCTAACCGCTTTCTCGAACAAGCGGCACAATTGGTTCAGGATATTGGCAAGGATACTTCAACGTGCAGGCTGGAGGAGCTGGAGATCAAGTCATGGACCTCCAATTTGGTATACAACCCACTCAGCCGCTGTGGGTATAAAGCAGGGGTGTCCGATTCCAGTCCTCAAGAGCTATTGTCCTGCAGCTTTTAGACGAGTCCTTGTTCCAACACACCAGGCCTTTGCCAAACTTGATGGCATATTGAAGAGGTAATCCAACCATCTGATTCAGCTGTGTTGGAGTAGTGATGCATCTAAAAGCTGCAGTACAGTAACTCTCGAAGACTGGAGTTGGATACCCCTGGTATAGAGAGTAGAGCAGGGGTGGGCAACTCCAGGCCTCGAGGGAAGGTGTCCTGCAGGTTTTAGATCTCACCCTGGGTCAACACACCTGAATCAAATGATTAGTTCATTACCAGGCCTCTAGAGAACTTCAAGACATGTTGAGGAGGTAATTTAACCATTTAAATCAGCTGCGTTGGATCAAGGACACATCTAAAACCTGCAGGACACCGGCCCTTGAGGCCTGGAGTTGCACACCCCTGCTCTAAATTGGTATAGGTGAGAATTGTTGACTGTCTCCCTGTGTTAGCCCTGCAACAGCTGGCAATTCCAAGCTCTATCTAATGCCAGCTGGGATAGTTAAAGATCTTGCATCCAGATGGATGGATGGACAAAGACTAGTCTGAAAATGAGTAAAGGAAAAAAAGGAACCAATGTCCAAAGAAACTTTGAAAGCCTGGAAAACCGTTGATCAAGATTATTTTTTTAGAAAATCACCAGAAAGTCTGACTCCTTCGACACAGATTATAAAGAAGTGACTGGCAGCTCAGTACTGCATCACATGAGTCTTGCTTGCTGTCCTAGCTCCAAATTCAATACATAGCTTGAACTTATAATATATACTTTTACTGAGACACAGTACTTATAATGTGAGACCCAATAATAAATCAGACCCTGTATATAATATTATTTTATGATTTATATGAAATTGAGTCTTTTAGTTAACTTCCAAGTGAAGATTTAGGTTTGAAAAGAAATCTGTGGTTTTGCTAACCATCCATGAAATTCCTTTCAATGAATTTGCATTAGTAACATGAAAATTCCATTTTTGTGGTGTTTGGAAAGGTGTTCAGTTACATATCCAACTTTTAAGTGAACGTTTAAAAAGAACTAAATCGATTCTCGGGGATGGAGTCTGAACAATAGACAGCTATCTATTCTAAAAAGAGAGGCCTTGTGTTTTATGCTAACACTTTTAACAGAGGTGATTAAATGGACGTGTATCTGCAGAATCAAATACAAACCATTCCTCCTTCCTAATTATAATTTTTTCGTATATTTTGACAGGTGCTGGTTCGGTTCTGCTGTCATTTTTAGATTGTATTTTTTGATTTCTGTTATTTGGTCAGTGCCCTGCATATTGGCACCAGTGACCCGGGAGTGGCGCCACAGGGACAGTGTGTATTCTTGAATCATATTACTCTTACTGTAATCAGGCCTGCATTCATACATGGCTGATTAACCCACAAAGGGGCTGGTAGGGGGAAAAACAAGCAGCTCCTGATGAAGCCTTTTTATTTTTCCATATTTTTCCAGTGATTCTCATCATATCTGCACCCAGTTTTTCCCATGTGTCACATCTACCACTGACTCCTCATCCATGTAGCAGTTTCTTTTAATGTGTGCCAAAGAATATTTTAACAAATAATAGCAATATCTCATCATACTTTGTGTCAAACATGGCTTTAGATTTAGCATCTGAAAAGTAAGATTTGCATTTTTTTCCTCTCCTTTATTGAATTTGGTGGATTTATTTAAACAAAAAGAAAAAAAAACAGAGGCTCTTGGAATGTTTATTTTACAATTTTCTAACATTTCATAAAGTAAACAATTGATTCATTAATAAAATATGAGCTCTTTCATATCATTTTGGGATGCCCTGGAGATGTGTACTGCACATTATACTTCAATATACTGAGTTATAAAATTGCAGGGAATATATATGGCTGTTTCTGGTTATATATTAATCATTAATAAACGGTAAATCATTCTTTCTGTATTTGTGTGTGTGCGTGCTATCTGCAGGACACACTGCTGGAGCTCCTGTGTGACGCGGTGGTGTCGTCAGGACGGCAGGGAAAAGGTCTCGTGATCAGCGGCTTCCCCAGAGACCTGAGACAGGCGGAGGAGTACGAAGCGAAGGTCAGAGCACAAAGCTGATGGAGTAGACAGCGGGATGTGGTCAGAAGCATGAATAAAAGAAGGGGGAAAGTCAGCCGTGAGTCGTGGTGTATGCACAAAAAGTTCAGTCTGAGCAAAGTGAAGGAATCACAAGAGTCGCACGTCACTGTGACGAATGCTAGTTAAGTCTGATTCAGTGCTAACATACGAGTACGAAGAGGGTATGAAAACAAGATTTGAAAATAGGAAAGAAGTGATCAGAATGAATGCACATAGAAATGTGGACTGCGGATCATTCAGGATGAAGGCCGGCCTGCAGACGAATGTAGCTAAAGGGGAAGTTCCTGCTTTTAATTTCTAACTGCACCTGTTGTGTGTGTCAGATGGGGGAACCCAGTGCAGTGCTCCTGCTGAACTGCTCAGCCGACACCATGTCCAATCGCCTGCAGTGTCGTGGGAGATCCGGCTTCCAGGCTGCCCCAGACAGAGACAGCGTCCTGCACAGGAGGGTGGAGAGCTTCTGCAGCGACACCCAGGCGGTGGCGGCTCACTACGAACACAAGAGGCTTCTGCACACGGTAAGATTGGGAAGCCAACTCTGTAAGGGTTAGAGGTTCAATTCCATATGGAGGCTTACTTTCCTTAAAGGAACAAATCCAGTTTAAATCCACTTCGTCTAGGCTGGAAATCCATTTACACTTAGATGTCCTTCAAACATCTCCCAGCGCTCTTTTATCTATAAAAGGAAATCGTTTGCCGGGATGTTCTCACTCACAGAAAAGCAGCCGAAGAGTTCCCAATAATCACTTCATTATCTCTCATATGTGAGTCTAACTGTCCTGCATGACTGGAGTTTGCAACTTTACTGTATTATTCAATACAACCAGCTCAGATTTGACATGCTGGATAAATAATAATCACGAGGATTGTTTTTAAAATACAAGCGTGCCAGCCTCTATGATCTTAGAGGAGGAAAACAAAGGAAAACATAGTTCACCAGAGAGAAGCC
The DNA here is from genome assembly GCF_057382095.1 of Aulonocara sp. 'chitande type north' Nkhata Bay. Classification (NCBI taxonomy): domain Eukaryota; kingdom Metazoa; phylum Chordata; class Actinopteri; order Cichliformes; family Cichlidae; genus Aulonocara; species Aulonocara sp. 'chitande type north' Nkhata Bay. The sequence continues at coordinate 11,191,042 of NC_141361.1, forward strand.
TGTCTTAGATCAAAAGACTGCATTAGACAGAAGTAACAGTGGTTTGTATTATTATGCATTATAATTCAAAATTATTTATATGTGAATAGCATATTAATGTGCTTGGTTTTAACGGTGCCATCCCAGAGTATTGAATTTTATACTGAAATTTATTGGGTGCTGTATTAATGACGCTGGAAACAGAACCAAACAATTAGATGCGGACTACATTATCTAAACAGGCTTTCCAACCTTCATGTTTACTGAAGGCTTTTGCGTCTTATAATATAATTTATTCTGTGTTTTGTGCACTAATTCGTTCATGTTTACTTTAATTTAGTTATTTTTAAATTGTGGTTAAAAAACATTAAATAAAAGCAAGGGTTGTGTGAATAGTTTGCCCTCTCTCATCTGAAGTGTTTGACTTTGTCTTTACAAAGATATCCATTTTATGTGTGCACTGAGGCAGTTATGTTTTAATTATTCTGCCAGTTCCTAGGGGTAGGTATCAGGGGTGGTGGTGCCATTTTTGGAACATGTTCATTTGCCTTCCTGAGTAAAAACATAAAAGATCCAAAGGGATAAATAAGAAAACGCCAGGGCAATTCTAAATCACCATTTTTGTTTGTTTGTTTTTATTCCAAAAATTTCCATCACAAAGGTAAACAGGGCTTAAGTTATGTGTTTTGCTTCAAAGTTTCCTGGAGAAGGAGCCCTAGACCCCCTGCACAAATCTGCATCCATCTTTCAGTTGGTGCTGATTTTGTTTTACTTAATAGATGTGAGACAAGATCCACAAAGTCATCCTTCTGTGCCAAGAAATCTAAGACTCAGCTGAAACCAGCATAAAACTGCAGCAGTATAATCTCAATCCGTCCATTGCAGTGTCCCAAGGTAGAACTGCAGGAAACAGAGACGGTAACAAAGACCAGAACTAAAAACAGAACAGAAAGAAAAACCAGAACGAGGCTCGGGGGGCAGCCATCTGCTGCAGCCGGTTGAGAGTGAAAGAATAGAGTAAAGGAAGGAGAAAAGAGACAGAGAGCACAGGGAGACAGCACAAAACACAAACTAGACGTGCTGCTGTGGTAAACACAGAGGGAGTGAAAACAGCATTAAACCTGCATTCTTTCTAATGGCCAACAGATGGGAAACAAATCTATGAGATCAACAAGCTTACTTCTGTCTCAATCTGCAACCTCAGAAGACAGCGTAACATAGAAAAATACATATTAAATAAAAAGAGAAAAAGAAATAATAGTGAAAGCTGGGAAAACAGAAACAAAGCACAATAGAATTTACAATAAGTAAATTTAAAGGTTTTTTAAAAAGTGACCTAAAACTAGAAGCTAACTCTGTTGCAGCTAAGTCTTATAATCCTGTGTGGAAATGTGTGTTTGCAGCCTGCATGCTTTAAATAGTAAATAAATAATATTCACGTTTCTACTCAAATGTCTCAAAATACCAACAGCTGAAAGGGTCATCGAGTGGAAGAACAAATAGGCGAGCCTCTGTTTTAAGAGTGAATTGTATTCAGATTATGTCCGACCGCTTACTGCTTCCTAATAAAAATGCAGAAATGTTTTAACTACAAATAGCTGAAGATGGTGTAAGTTTCAAAACAATATTGTGTGAAGGTTGTTCAGTGTGAGTCCTTAAAATTCTCATTTACATATTCCTGGCAAATACATCTGTGTTAGCAGACATCAGTGTTTCCATTTGGATGCTTTACAGTGGGAAGTAATGATTAGCTCTGTTTAGTGTGACCTAACCAAATCCTTTTAATCAACTTTCCCTTCCGCTCCGACATCGTGTTGATGTCCGTCTTCCAGCTCTTCTTCCCATTCCTCCTGCTGCTCCGTTCTGATTTAGCTTCAGTTAATTGGCATTGGCAGTTTATTCCATTTTTGGAAAAGCCTTGCATTTGCTTTGCTCACAGAAAGCTTTGCCACTTGATTTGTTCGCCAAGATTTGAATTAGCCAATGACAAGTCGGACAAAACCCAGCTGGTGAAAGATAATCACTGATGACACCTGGATACACAGAAACAGGGGAGCTGATGGACCTTTTTCACAGCAGGCAGTCTGGTTTGTCACAGCAGGTAAAAGGTAGCTGCTCTCCATTTAGGTGAGCTGTGTCCAGGGTCACGTGATTTCACGGCTGTGCTGGTAAAGGTTCATTAGTCTTAGTCTTAGGTATCCAAATTCATTTCAAATAAACAGTATAAACGATGCATATATTTACCATACGGTCACCCATTGGTTTGTGAGTATTTTCATTTTCAGCATCATTCATTTTCTAATGACTTAGTCGCAGGTCGTTAATCAGTGACGCCCTCGATCGCCCTATTTTAAGGATTAAAAATAATCCTTAAAAAATTGTTTAAGGTGTGCCAAAAATTGATTTTTCTTTTATTTGCCAAATATGATTACCAGTATTTAGACTGTTGTAAATGGCATGTTTGCCTATAATGTCTTCAAAATCTCTGTTATGAATGATATCAAGTCAGCTTATGTGGGAAACAGCATTCCTGTCAGAGGGATAGAAGCTGAAATCAGTTTTTGCCAGTTTATTTTTATAAATGCTTTATTCATCCAGGTAAAAAGTCTCATTGACATTAAAAATGTGTTTTTAAAGAGATATCTAGTCAAGAGTACAGCAGAAATTACAAAAAGAAATACGACATAACAGTTCTATAACGATGTTTTAAGGACTGGATTAATTATATAATGTGGAACACAGAGTGGATGCAATAAGAAGATCTTCATAAGTCCTGTTGACTACAGCCTATTTGTGGACATAAGCAAAGATATTACACATTAAAAACACACAGAAGCGATCGGCTTTTGGCAGACGATCACTTGTTGGCTTCACTTTTCACACCCAGAAGCCAGATCCATCTTTTATACAGACCATGGTTTATCCTCAGGCTTGTAGAGCGATTTATCCATGTAGACCAGTGGTGTCAAGCATGCAGGCCGAGAGGGCCAAAATCGGGCTGTCAAAGAGTCCCAGTGGAGCCACTGAATGGCTCAAAAATGTCTTTAACGACTGTATTTTCTTAATAATCCCTCCTGCACAATAAAAATGTCTATAAGTTGTTTCTATGTGTAGACAAATTGACTGATAGTGATGGAAAATACTTGTTGTTTCTTTGGGTTCCTTTCTGCTGTAATCTGCAAGTCCACATGTAGAGCAGGACAGTCGACTCGATGAATGTGGGAAAAACTGGTGATGTTGTGTTATTTTACTAAAGACATCTCAGGCTGTTCATGATCTTTTTCTCCCAACATTAACTGAATGAGAAAAAAAACATTTATCAAGAAATAATAACTATAATCTGTTTTCTGGTCATTTTTTGAGTGTGCGGTAAATCTGGTAAACGGTTTTTTATAAGTGATGCTTATTTTTTGGATTGTTTTTCTGCTCTGGCCTTTTTTAGATCAAATTGAGCCATGAGCTAAAGTAAGTTTGACACCCTGTGTCTGGATTGTTTTAGGTGTGAGCGGCTCGTTTTTGAAGGCATAGACCATGGACACGTCCATCTTCTCTTAGATATGATAAAAGCATATGTCACTCACCTTGCTCTGCTCAAAGCAATGTCTCCCAGTTACTCAAAAAAAGGTACAAACTTATTTGCAAGTAGTTTCATGTAGGAAATATTGTGTTTGTACCAAACTACGCCCGCCAACCAAAGGAAGTGTGCAGCTACTGTTTACATCCTGTCACAATGTCACGAGCTTCTTTTCTCTGATAGATGGAAAGTTTTTTAGTGGAGAAAACGACTAAAAAGTCACGTAGACTGGAGGCAATTGTGCATTACCAGAGGAGCTCTAATTCTCTGCTGCAGAGCTGTAGAGATGTCTGCCTTCTCCTGAGTATAACTGAAATAAATTGCACTCGTCTCACGGTGCTCGGAGCGCAGTTCCACGTAGGAACTGTTTTCTTTCTACCAGCCGAGAGAAGGACATTGCAGCTCAGCCGAGGGGGAAACCATTAATGTTCACATCCTGTCATCCTGTCAAAAACCTGTCATCTTTGGGTAGACACACACTTCGACACATTCTACCAAACTACACCCGCTGTGATATGTTTGGCGGGTGTAGTTTGGTAGAAAGAAAATAGCTTGAACGTGAAACTTCTAATGACGACACTGACGCTGAGTTTTTTAGTTTTTTGCTCGTTTTGTGGTGCCCTCAGTGCTTTTTATTTCCTTTATTTTCAAGAGAAGTCAGACATTTCCAAAAAATGACTAAACACTTTTCACCTGAGATGGACAAGATGCTGAAATGTGTTGTGTTTAAGGTCAGTGATGCAGGGAAGGACCAACTTTCTGTGAAGTTTTACTCGCCTCTCTGTTTCCACTGACATGAGAGCGATTAGAAAATCACACGCATTCCTTTCAGGGTTGATCTGCCCCTTTAATAAATTTACTGTTTGAACTTTTAAATGCCACATCAGGTGTGTGTGTGTGTGCGCGTGTGGGTGGGTGCTTAAATGCCACATCAGGTAATGAGGTCATCAGTCTGCTGTGAGGCTGCCGTCCTCAACTGCATGTGGGCTTGCTGGTGGTTTGAGAAAAGGCCTCGTTTTCAGCCGGTTTGTCTCCGTCTGCAGATTGATGCCGAGAGGTCGCCGGACCAAGTGTTCGCCCAGATCTGCCGCTCGATGGAGTCTGGCTTCTGATACCTACACCTTCACACCCCAAACTCTGCAGTCGAGGAGGGTCCATCTAAGAAGACCTTCTCTCTTTCTCTCTGCCGTCACCCCAAGGAGACTCACTCGCATAACCTCACACCTGTGCCAGACTCATTGAACTCCAGTGGTATGCATGTCTTACCTGCAATCAGTGAAACTTCTCTCTCTCTGCTTTTTGACACTGACAAAGCGCCTGGTTGTCACATTCTGCTTCACAAAAATGCATCCCCCCAACCCCATCCCCTCTTCTGTCTCTCTCTGTAAAATCAACCTCAATATATGCTGCCAACTGCCACACCAAGGCAGATAACTGTACTGAGAAAAATAGCAGTCCCTGCTGTGACTGAGAGCATGCTGGAAGTGAAATCTCGCCACCTTCCCACCAGAGGAGCTGAGCAAGGTTCCCCCTGCCATACTACAAAGTGGAAATGTCAGTGTGTACTCGTGCTCTCACGCACAGCACCTTGCTTCTTATTGTAACAAGCATGCAAGAGTTAAAAGTTAAGCTTAACTGCCTTTTGTGCATTAAATTTAAAAAGGAAAAAAAAACAGAAGCAAATAAAGAGTATTAAGATTACTGCATTTGTATGTTTCCAAGCTCATCGTACAGGTGCGTGGTTTGGTATTTAACATTCAATAAAGCCAGTGCATTTGCTAAATGGAGCATTTCTGAGTGTCCTTTGGTGTGGTGTGTAGCGTGCAGCATCAGAGCTGAGCTGACAGCGCCATCTGCTGGTGAGAGGATCACAACAAAAAGGCAATTAAGTGATAAGTGTAACAGGTCAAGACAGGTGAAATTCCCCTTTCTGTCAGGATAAAGAAGTTTAACTACACATTTAATCTCTGAGATATCTACACATAAGAAAAAGGAGTGCAATTTTAACAGAACTTTTAGTTTTTCAACATGATAAAGAAATGCAGCTGTAAATGAAAGAAAGTTGAATTTAAATTGTAAGAAATGCATGTTAAATTTCAGGAAACGTTTCTGTTCATTCACAGAAAATATCCTGTTACTTTTTACTGAGCATCTGTTAATTACTTTGGTGTAGTACGGATGGCCATGGTGGAGGTCTTTATCAGTAGGAGAAGATGCAAAACTTATTAAAATAAAAGTCCAAAATATATGCACCCTGCCTTATTTTCCAAAGATTTTTACGCCCCTCGGGCCTTATGTTTTACACCCCTGGTTTAAGAGTTTAGCGTTTCAGTTAAAATACACAGAAAGATCATTTGGACATGTAAGAAGTATGACGAGAGGGGAGGAAAAAAAGAAGCACTTTCACATCTTCCTGACAAACTTGGGTCAGGAAGAACAAAATATCAGCACTGTTGGTTCCAGCAGGTGGAAAGAGGCAGAAAATTAGCTGTCACACAAAGTGCTTCTCTCCCAGTGAAAGGTCACCAGCATGGCTTTATTCTGCAAAAGGACATTTCCTGTGTTTCATACCACAGTGAAATTGCAGAAGAAAGTCTATAGAACACTTGCACGAGAAAAAGCTTCACCAAGAAGCACTTAAGATTTAATTGACAGCAATAAAAAATATTTTACAGTTAACATTTTCATTCAGGTTCTGGGAGAGACTCAATTACTCAGCATCAATGACAGGACTGCCTCATTATGGCCAATATTAAAATTGCATCCAACCCCACTTAATGTGACAGTTATAATCTAGAATTTTAATACACATCATTTTGAGCTTTTATTGCACTTTTTTCCTTCTTGGGTGATTATCCATCCATCCATATTTTTACTCATAACTTCTTTTCCTCATTTGTTAGAACTGTACTCACCACTTTATAAGCCAGCTAAAATTCAAGCCCTCCTAAGGGTCCCTTTGATTTATCAAAACGCTCAGGATTCAGGCTAGTTCATCTACTCTTGGTTCTGTGTGATCCCAAGCACAGAAGCCACACCCACCCGGTGTTCAAAACAGCCGTTTCAGAAGAAAGCTGGGTTTAAGGGTGTGTGAGGACTGAACCGTGAATCAACTAAAGCTATTCTAGCAGAGTCAAAATCAATTACTTAGTTCCTAAAAATGATGTGAAGAATTTGCTACCAGTTTGCCAGGGTTCAGGGTTTGATATAAAACTGAGAAAAACACAGATTAATCCTGCTGAGCCAAACTCAGGGTGACTTTGATGGCTGATAACAGAGGAAGCACGGATATAGAAAAACTTATTTTCACATACTTTTATTTCCACGGTTCTCCTAGCATTTTTTAACATTATTATTTTATTTTTTTACATAAGAACAGACTGTTATACACAGATATTGAAGCAGGGCAAAGGGGGTGAGGGAAAGAGACAAAAACCATACAAAATGGTGTCTACTCAAGCACAACAAAATCTATGTGTATAAAATTGTGTGGGTTGCTCCACTGTGGTGCACCAACCACTACCTCAATTATTTATCTTTTTTTAAATAGATTAATAAAAATACAATCTTTTAAATGGACCTTTAAGGTGGACTGCAAAATTAAAGATCTAGAGCCATGATGACTGGATCAATAAAGTAGGACAGTGTGGGTCAACGGAGCCACGCAGGAAGGGAGAAGTTGTGGCCAGGTTAAAGGTCCCTCCCCCACGCCAAAACAACAGCCTCTTTTTTTTTTCTCTTAAAAATGGCACACAGCATCTAGCGCTGGCTACTTTTCACCATACACTTGTACACTCAACATGATCAACAACGGCACACACTGGGGGCGGAAAAAGAAGAAAACAGGTGTTTGTTGTGTATTTTCCGTTCACACGCCTGCCTTCGGAAATGTTTGCTCTCCGTGCTGTAGTGCTTCTTGTTAGACATGTTTTAGTGGAGAGAGCAAAGGAAAGGGAAACAGATGAAAGTTTGTTATCTGTGTGTGTTTGAGAGGTGAAGGGGGTGTAGAGAGCAGCGTTTGTGTGACAGTGGTCGTGATGGCTCCATGCTGAAACATGGGAGCTCGATCCGTTTTAACACATACAGATTTGTCTGCAGAACAAAATGTGGATCTGCAGCCTGGGGAAAAAAAGAAGAAAACAAATGAAAACAAAAACAAAACAAAAAACACTGGCTTCAACCACAGTGTCTGCTGAACTTCACCTGCAGCACCCCAGACGTCTGCTGAGGACACCGCGGCTCATAAATACTCAATCTACGGATACCTAGCTAGAACATTTTCACTCTTGCATAACACAGAGACCACATACACGCATAAAACCACCTATGTGTATCTCAGTTGATGACTTCACAGTCCACTATGACGTGCTGGTTGGCCACCCATCACCATTAGGTGGCGCTTCACCAGACTGATCATCAATCCTCCAGTTTTGAAGCAGCACAGGGAGGTAACTGGAGGGCGATGGGGGGGAGAAACGGGGATACAGGACAGCCCTGCTGGAGTCACGGAGCTCGGGAATGTCGTGTGCCTTCTATTTTCTTTTTTTGTTTGTTTTTAAAAATAGTGTATCGTTTTCAAATCACGGATCCGTTGAATAACCTGGCTGAGGTTGAGCAGGGCTTCCCCCCCCCCCCTTTTCTTTATTTTTTCCTTTTTGAAATATTTATTGAGGAACCGTCATGGCCACCCTTTGCTCAAGTCAGGGAGGTCAGTTACCAACAGCCCCCCCACCAGCAGCACTGGTCTGCTCTGAGGACCCCGGCTGTCTGCCTGCCTAATGGCCTTCCTGCCTGGCGGCGGGTTAAGCGGTTATCTTGGACTTGAAGGATGGAGCCATGCACAGAGTGGCCTGTGGGATATGTGGAGAGAGCCTGAAGCTAGGGGTGCCTGGGACCCTGTCATCTGTTGGCTGGGAAGTAATTGGGGTCCAGGTAGTTGTAACCTGTGCTCTGCGGCAGGCAGTAGTCCCGGTCCAGGAAGGTTTCTGCCTGGTACACTGGCTCCAGGTGGTGGTTAGGCTTGTGGGTCTCAGTCTTGAACAAGCTGGAAGATAAGGAAATGATACTGTAAGAACCACATATAAGCAATTTTCCAGCAAGTACATTTACTTTGACATATTGGGTCTCACACTGGAAAATTTTCACTGAGGGCTGTTTCCCCATAGATTTATATAGAACTGGAAGCCTTTTTATAACTACACTGCCACTGTGGCAGTAGCTATTTAAAGAAATGCACGTTTAAGGCACTTCAGTACTGTCTTTCTTTTTTAGACCCACGAACTACAGCCATCTTGCGTTCCATCTACCATCTATGGTAACTACACGCCATCAGACAGGTAAATCACGTGTTGTACTGTGAGATTAACTTGTAGTGTACAAAAAGAAAAACATGCAAAGTCAATGATGACTGCAGGAACCTAAAAATGTTCTGTGGAAAACCTTAAAAAATGAAACAAAAATGGGGTTCAGTTTAAACTAGCTTTTAGTGGGGGGATGAATGTTATTTAGTGAATGGCATACCACAAACAAATGCAAAACATCCTGTGTTTTCATTTCCACCATGTTAAATGTGTTAAAATGTCAGCAATATTTTCATCATGGTGCAAAGCGACCAGCACTGTGTATGACTGTTTGGTAATAAAGGAAGTAGAGCTGACCAGTCGGAGCAGTTGGAGCAGAAGTCAACAGAGTTGTCAGGCGGACAGTCCTGACAGTGCCACCGCACACCCAGGATGGGCTCCATACCACAGACGTCACACTGCACAAAACAAACACAAACATATTCATCGTCCACAGAACACACTCCCACAAAAGTATGAACATATTAACACCTTCTCTACACTACAAACTTGTTTCTGAAGGCCTTGGAGTAATTAAAAGAATTATTATTCAACAATGCCATTAAAATGTGCACATTTCTTAAGTTCATTTTAAAGCTTTAGGCAGAACTACTTCCAATATTTCACAGCCTCCAGTAGTTCTATTGGGACCTGTTAAAATATAGTTGTTACAGTTTATTTATCGTCTTATGATAACACATTAAAAAATAAATATTTCCTCTGCCGCCAACTTGAATTTATTTCCCCCTCAGGGTGCGACTTAAATGCATAACATTTTGAGGGAACATGTATATGCAGATTCCTGATCTTAATGTCATCACGGCGCAGTCTTTACCTTATAGCCTATGTGCCGGATCTCAGTCTTATCCTCCTGGATCTCCTGGAGCTTCTGTTTTTTCAGACGTTTCAGCTGTAAAAGCTCTTTGTATTCTGGCAAACTTCTCAGCTCCACAGGTACACTCTCTTCATCCTGTTCAGACAAACAGGATGTTGTTTGACAGTCATCAGGAAAACCACGTACATAATATTTCCTCAACAACTCCAAGGATCTAATCTAGATGCTTTTTACCCTGCAGACTTATTTACAGCCCGCAGCGATCAGTCTAATTTTAGCTGGACACAAGCAACGTATCGATAAGAGAGTACATACTGTCTTTCAGCCTAAAGAACAAGAGTGAAAAACATGGTGTCCTTTACAAAGACACAGCTACCTCCAGCTATTTGTATGAAGAAAAGAATAAAGCAAACAAAATGCAGCGTTTTATTTTACAACAAAAGCATCACACTTCTATGTTTTGACAAGGAACAGCTTTGTGAGTCCAGTTAGGCTGCCGACGCACTTTCCCTCAGCAGACTTTCAATCTTCCTGCAAATGCGACCAAAATAAAAGACAAGCTGGTGAAGCGAGAAATTACTGTGACCCACGCTGGCAACACCTTTTTGACTTTACTCCATACCGGCGGTGTCAGAGGTTTCGTTAATGCACTGATGGAGACGGTAGCCTGTGTACTCAGCAGGCTGCAGCGACCTGGTTTCACTAAAAGGTTACTGCCATCAAAGGCAAGAGAAAGAAATGTCAGCTCCTGGATAATGGCGAGCACCAGGAGTTGCGCAGTTCAAACAGAACGAAAGGAAAGTCTGGTCAGGTCCCCTGCTCTGATTTAGGCATTTTTAAACAGAACAAGCAGCCGTGATTAGAGTAAAAATCAAGAGTTAAATGCTTCCCTTCACCCAAATGTGCTAAAGTGGAGCTAAAAAGAACAGTCTCTAAAAAAGCATACGCACGAGAGCAGAAGAGGAACACAGGTGCAGTAATTTTATTTAAAACCGCTTTAAATGAACTATTCAGGTATAGAAACAAATTCCCAAAAGCCCGTAACACATGCTTTTAGCAGTCTTTATCCTACAGGTCACTGCTTACATGAGAAGGAAGAGGGTAAGACTGTAAACAGACAGAAAAGAGGAGGAGTCATGAGGTTCATTATGCAGTAAAGTGACAAATAAAATGGGAAGAATCAGTGAAAACATGATAAGTCACAAGAAAGAAAGAAAGACAATAAACCTTTGAAAGAAGAAAACACACTGAAAGACAAAAGACTGACCGAATCATCAGCCGAAGGGTCCTGCACACTGTTGTAATATGCTGAGCGTTCATCATCTTCATCCATGTAGACTGGAGGCTCGTAGGAGGTCAGGAAGGTGGACGGCCGGTACAGGTGTTTGTTAAGGTGATGCTGCCGCTTGCTGGATGCCTGGAGAATAAATAGGGTTCGTTAGAAGAGCGTAAACAAGGCAAATATAACAAGCAGTTAACAAATTAAGTATGTTTGTTGTCTCTAAACTACAGGGTTGTGCAATATGAATGAAATTAGCATTATACTATTATAAAACGCACCCCTGGTGGTTATAGTCTTGGTGTGGTAGTTCATTCAAAACCAGATATAATCAAATGTAATCATAATGTCCAATTTAAATGGAAAACAACAGCTGTAACACAAGACAAAGAAAAGCTTTACTAAATGGCAAAAAAAAAATGAAGACAATCTTAGTTGATACTGTCAGCACATCTACAGTGATATCAGCATACGGTGGCTGAAAAGTACAGAGGGACTGCAGCACAGAAGAGATGTTTGAGGCAAACACGAAATGGATGACATTGCATTATTTGTCCACTTGAGAGCAATAAAAAGCTTCGTTTTCAACATCACGTTTTATCACCCTGTTCATATCTTTGCCAGCAGGCACAGAGTTTAATCCAGTCTCCAGCGAGCGCCACACAAACTCCCATTCTTATCATTAAAATACCATTTAACTGAAAGCTGATATGACAACAATGAATTAGTTACCCAGCATAAACTTTAATATTCAAAGGCAAAACCATTACTTTCAATGAGATTACTTATTCAGTATGGCTATGAGAGGGGGGGTGTAGTAATTGAGTTACCTTTTTAGTGTACATGCACAGGTTGGGTGTTCTTCCAGGCACAGGGATACCAGCTTTTGTCAGTTTGATGAAGTACTTTTGAACCCTACTGGCAACCTGGAAGGTTTTAAAAGGGAGATGGTTCTGTTAATCATTTCCAACTGAGGAGCAGCTGCTTGAAGCATAGGAGCTCTCTCTCACACACACACACACACACACACACACACACACACACACACACACACACACACACACACACACACACACACACACACACACACACACACACACACACACTCTCCAGGTACTTGTAGGGGGTGCAGTTAACATACAAGTCAGCCTGCCTTTTACCACTGACAAGCGTACACTTTTTCGATTTAACAGTTTGTTTTTTGCAATTTCAAAGTCACAACAGGACAATAAAAATAAAAGGAAAGATGCTTTTTTGAGCTTCTATGAGATCAAATCTTTTGGTGCATACATCTACAAATATTCTAAACTAAGCTGCTATAAAATGTAACTTAATTGAAGTTGATCCTCATTTTCTTCGTCACCTGTTTTGCTGTTCGATTGCCCAACTCATCAGCAATCTTCTGCCATCTTCTGGATTCGACTTCCTCAGGTGGGAATTTAACAAGAAGCTGCTCCAGTTTTCTCTATCAAAACACACAAAACATCAGGTTAAAATTATTGCTTCATTCTTTAATGTTTTTAATAAATCTAACAGGTGTTGACAAAAATCATGTTTTGTTTATTTGGTGGGGCGTTTTTCATTAGAGGGGATAAATGAAAAATACATAGAACTGATCACCTAATCATGGTAAATCTAAATTAAATCTATTCAATTCTATTTTATTTACATAGTGCCAAATCACAACAGCAGACACCTGAGGGTGCTTTATATTTTATGATGAAGTCCTACAATAATACAGAGAAAGCCCCAACAATCAAATAATCCCCTTTGAGCAAGCACTTGGCGACATAAAGTGCATAAATTAAGACGTATTAATAGCGCTGTACCAGTTTTAAACAGGTCTTAAGTATTTATTTTCTGAATTATGTTTGATTTCTATTTTACTTGCAAACATCCAGTTTTATGACGATCAACCTATAACAATCTAAACCACTCTTATGACAAATTGTTGCAGCGTGCTACAGAACATATGAGCTCTTACACTCTTGCTACCTACCTGTTCTTCCACAGTCCACAGCTGGTTAAATGTGTCGGGTTTATTTGGATGACAAATCCTCCCCCTGATCATCTGTCAAAGCACAAAAGTGGCAGCCATGTTAGAAGACTGACACAAGACAAAAAATAATGGGCACACCACCATTTGAAGAGCTCTTTACATATGAACTGCCTGGCACGCTGAGTCAGTCAGTTTGACAGAGAAAGCCTGGCTGTCAGATGTGACTTGAGATGTGTCATTGGGAGGATGCAGAAAAACACCAACTCTTTTGAGTGACAAACAAAATCCTGTTAGGATTCAGAGAGTGTAGTCTGAGAAAATGCTAATGTGTCTGCACAAAATAAACAGGGAGAGCAACAGAAATAATCAAGGAGTTGTTTTCTTAGTGCTAAGTGCTTTGCCACGTCTAATCCCAGCAATCAATTAAAAGTGAAACCTTGCTGCCGATACCATGTGGGAAAACACAAACACGCACACACAAAACAGAGGCTAAGAATAAGACTTAATCAGAGGAGTGGGGGAGAGGTGTGCTCCTCATGTTTCCATAGATACCATCCTTTGTGCTCACATGCGCTGCATGTTTAACTCTGCCAAGAAGTAAGAATATGAGGTTGGAGGAGGTGTAAAATAACGTGACGATTTGTAGGGTGACCTGCAGGAGATCAGTGACTCACCAGCTCCGGCTCTTAGAAACTGATGTCACAGAACCTGCACTAATGATATACTGGGAGATAACTGCAGCTGTGATGGCAGCACCTTGTGAGTGTTGTGCAGAATCTTTTAGTAAGGACACTGAGGTGTACCTGCGTTTGCCTGCCGTTCTCGGGCGCGTCACTTGTGGGTAGAGGGGAGTACATTGTGGAGGATTCACCTTCCTTCTTGGGCTCAACGGGACTTTTTGGTCGAAGAGGCAAACCTGGATAGGGAGAACAGATGTTTCCTTTGACAACAAGAAAGGAAAAAAAATGCACATACACTTGATAATCAATCTATTAACAGCTCAAGTCATTCACACGTGCCTTTGTCAAAGATCAACTTTAGCCGCCTGGTTTTCCGTTTCTTGTCGCAGAATTCTCTTTCAAAATCCCCGAGGCCTGAGGTGTACTGCTCCCAGGCAATGTCAGGAAGCTGGACAACATGCTGAGGACACGGCAAGCCTAGATTCACCTGAGGATCGCACAAATCAAGGGCCAAAGTCAAGTTGAATCTTTAGCCTAGTTTTACTAAAGCACATCACAACAGGAGAGAAAAAGACATCCACTATAGTCCCCCCCCCCCCAAAAAAAAAAACTCTACTGGGAATGCTTTATACACTTGAATCTGCTACTTTTCTGCTGTGCACTTCCAGGCTTTGTGCACAGCACTTAGCTGCACCAAAGGCATTGTTACCCGTTTTTGCAGCTGTTCCACAAAGCTGATGGGATCGGCAAGCGCCTCTCTCTGATGACGCGCCAATGTTTCAAGGTCCAGGATGGCCTGCGTGCGCTGAGCCTCGAGAACTCCAATAGTCTGCAGCAGTCTCTGATAACTGACACAGTGGGGAGCAAGGTTAGGCAAGAGTAGAAGGAAGACACTGCTTACATTATTTAACCTGACACTTGCAATGCTGCAGTGCATCAAACTTTTAGACCACACACCATGCATAATTCAACAATGTTGCTGAGAACCTAAACAGTTGCACAAAACATGACCCATTTTCAAAAAGTTCCAACCTATTCTGCAAAGAAAATATAAACGGTATTACTGACTCCATCTATGTGATTATCACCACAGTGGCTGGAGACTATGCATCTTCTTAAACCAGATGCTATAGTAAAAGCCTAACAAGTGTAGAGTTACTGATCTAATGAAGCCCATTAGGGACTCTAACTGCACATCTCTCAGATTTCAGACCAGATATCAAAACCTGTGCGTGACAAACATTTGGGTTTTGAAGCACTTCAGGAGCCTTGAGTGACCTTTCCTCTCACACTCTCTGGGGCAATGGGAGAACTGCAAACTGAGCTGTCAATGACTAATTGTGCTAGTGACTCAGAGTCCTTACAGTGCGAGCAGAGCCCCAGGAATTGACAGGAACGTGACAGCATCCTACACAGCTATAAAGTAATGCAGGTGCTCAGTGGAGCAGAGTGGATCAATCTCTACTAACACAACATGAATGAAAATCAATGCACAGGACACAATTTCTACGACAGAAGTCAGCTTTGTTTAAAGTTGTGTTGGGCTTCTTGGCTTGTACAGCATCCACTTGATCTATGCATCGATGAAAATTCAGTCTGTCTATGCATTAGTGGCATCAAAACTACTTTCTGTGATACTAAGCGACTGTGATTCAATGTATTAAAAAAAAAGGAAAAAAAAATCTGCAAAAGAAAGCAGTGAGAAGATCCATTTTGAGGGAGACTTGGCTCTTCTTCTCACCACTCTGGACACTTGGAGAGTGTCCAGAGACAAGTCTGGTGTTCCATTGCCACCTACTGGGCCCGAGGTCCACTGACAAACATCACTGCCAAAGAAAAGCTGGCCTGTACAATATTAGTGCAATGTTAATGTCTGATAATTGAGAACAGGGATCTACTTAATATGTTTAGGACAGAGACATTCGTCAAAATCCACAAAACTGGTGCAAATATAAGATGTATGAATCAAATTTGTGCCAATTCTCCACATTCAGCAACTCCAAAGTGCCTCGTCATGCCTTCCTAAAAATGACTCCTGGCTGCATTGATCGGAGGCTTTGAAATTCTCCTTACTCAGCACAACCAAACCTTGGCATGGCACCGAAACTTGATCAAATTATCAGGCAACACAAGAGCAGTGAAATCTTATTCTAAGCCACTATCCGAATATGAAACATTTACGGATATTAAGTGTTCAAAGACAAAAGAACCCCAGCAGATTATGTCTCAAAGTCCTCCTCTACCCCTCCTCCTGTGAAGATGTACAGCAAATCAGACAACCTGCCACAGCGCAGTTAGCAGAGCCTGACTGAGCGCGGCATGGGACATGTCCACCAACATAAACATCTCATCTTTCAGGACAAATAACAAAAAAAAAAAAAAGAAAACCACAAACAAAGATCAACACTGAGAAATCCTTTCTCTAAGAAACAGCTCAACGTACCGAGAGAAGAGATGACAAGAAGCAATCAGCATAGTAATTTTACAATCTCCTCGGGCTTTGGAAGAGTGACAAGTGGCAGTTAATTCACACAATAACAGTCCCAGATTGAAGGTGGAAATTAACTGCTGAAACATGGGAAACCTAAACAATAAGGCGGGAGCTATAGTTAGACGTTCCCGCAATTACTGGTGGACATATTTAAGCATTCTGTCTGCGAGTTGGCGGTGTAAAAACCCACGAGCTTCAACAGTAATTCAGCTTGTAAGCTTGAAAGCAGACTTGTAATCTGCTTTCCAAAAAGACTGTTCAATGTTTTCTTTTCATTATATTTACAATGTATTGTTTGTTTGTTTTAAACTCTCCATTCTAACGTGTGATGCAACCAGGATCTTCACACAGACTTCTGTGGGTGTATTCATCTTTATTGCACTATAGTACAATTTCTGAGCTGTTTGTCACTGACTATGTTTGGCCCTTTTGCACTCAGAGGCTCCTCTTTGGTGTTTCCATACATTACTGCAGTACAAGATCTACTTTTGAAGGCTTATCTATACAATGTTTATATGTATTTTGTACATATCTTGTGTAAGAGTGATAAAAACCTCAAGCCAGAAATAGGTGAGATACACTGCCCTGCTATATTCTTATATATTTCATACAGACTTGAACAAGCTCCCCTATAGTTGAACAGGGCCTACATTGTGAATACTGCTGAGAATCGGGACTAGGGCTGGGCCATATCATACAGTTCATGGTAATACCGGTATAATGTTGGGCAACAATAAGGAAATGAAATATCGCAATAGAATACGGGTAAAACGTGCATGCGCAGTGCCTTTGTTTTCAGACGCACATGGCGGAAAAACCATGGCGGCGACGCAGAATGAGAAGGGCGAAAGCGGATCGTTAAATGAAACGGATGAACCAGAATTGGTTTGTAAAAATGCTGCAACTTCAGTGGTGTGGAACTGGTTCAGCTTTCGTCCGTCAGATACACAACAAAGCACTATTTTTGGTAGAGCATGCTAGCGGGCCGTCGTTATTACCGTGTTTTTTGGAAAATACAGCACACTTAAAATCAATCCTTTGATTTTTCTGAAAATCGACAGTGCCCCTTATAATCCCATGTGCTTTATGTATGAATTCTGTTTGTGTTTACTGACCTTGAAACGATTTTATGTACACGGCGCTCGAAAATCTGTCAAATGTTTCAGTACGACTTTGCTAAGCTACGAACCTGCACCGCTTGATGGATTGTCGGAGCACTACGGCTGTCGTAGGGAGGAGCCTCGCGGAGTGATACGTACTGTGCTTCAACATAATATTACCGTATTGTGTGTGTATAACCTCTTTTTAAGTTTTGTGGATATTATACATGGTTATGCTGAGGACATGTCGGCCAGTTTCCACTGGAAATGCCTTTTGGTTAAACTGTCAGCCAGGAATTTGCATTTGCACTGTTACGTTTTTATATAACTTTAATGCACATAAAAAACAGCTGCTTGTTTAAGTGAAAATACATTATTAGTGCAAAAAACCCCATCAAAGTTGTGGAGTTGTAAAGTATTTTGTCTAGTGTCAATTATATCGCCAGTTATATCGTTATCGCAAATTTTCAAATGTATATTGTGATAAATATTTTTGGTCATATCGCCCTGCTCTAATCGGGACCATTTTTATTCGTTTAGCCTTTTTACCTAACTGTTCTTTATTTATTTTTTTGTTTGTTTGTTTTTTGATGACTACAAAGCATATTTGTAATTTAAGATATATAGTAACCACCCTGCTCTTTTTCTGACTGTTAATTATAGGGTATAGGGTTCAGTTACATGTTCTGACTGGATCCTTTTCCTATGTGATAACACAAGTACAAGTTACCCTAGCCAGGCAAAGGTTAATTATTCATCCTTGAAGGAGAAACGAAGGGTTATTGAAATCATTAACAGAAAAGGAAGAAAAATATTGCTCTACTTGTCAAATCTTTGCCTTTTTTAAAAAAAAAACTAAATAGTGAAATTTTTACCTATTCAGACCTCAAATGTATCAAGCCAGGGGGTTAGAGGTTTTCAATAAGGAAAGGTCATAGGGTCACTTCACTTTAAAGAGTCAAAATCCAAAAACAGTTTTCATATTATTTGTATATAAACTTAAAAATGCTGAAGCATTAAAAACATTAGAATAATCTTGGAAAAGAAAAACCCTCAGTACTTCAAATGCATCGCTGGTTGATCAAAAATATATTGATAAACATTTGCAAGAGCTACATCAACAACAGATTAAGAGAGCACAATCCACAGGGGAGCTCCCACATACTCTTTGTTGTGTTTAAGAGCCAAGTGGTCCGACTCGAAGTAATACACGTCTGGCTCCTCCTCTTCCTCCTCCTCCTCCTCCTCCTCCTCCACAGCCTGGCTTTGTGTCAACTCCTTGCTGTGTTCGGCCTCTTTCCCCTCTATAAATCCACCATCCTCACCACCTGCCCTGTCCCCAGGATCCCCAGACACCGGCTCCTCATTGGAGTGGCCAATAGAGTCTGAGGGAGCTGGCTCTTCCACCATAGGGCAGTCCTCCTCCTCCAGCCCAACCACCACCTCCCCCTCTTCCCTCAAGGGACCATTGTCTCTGGGAGGAGAGCTTGGCTTGGAGGAGCAAGCTTTTCCACTGGACACAGCCCTTCTGGGTGAAGTCCGCCGAGTGTATCTGTGTTCATAGAGCTCTGTGAAAGAGGTGGATGTGCTGGAAATAGAAGGGTTGCACTCTGGCTCTGTGGGGGAAGGGGGTGTTGTTAGTGGGGATGTGGTTTCTCCTGAGTTGCTGTTGTTGTTGTGGATTGGACTACTGTTCATATTAGTGGTGGAGAAGGAGGTGGAGGCAACAGATTCCTGCACTGGTGTCAGCAGCCGTCCATTCGTGTCGCTCTCGCTATCCATCACCTGCTCCTCATGAGCCAGACAGAACGAGTCACCTACTACGTCAACCTCCATCTCCTCCACTTCCTGCTCCTTGGCCACTATCAACTCAGGGACAGAATCATCCAGAACACCCTCAGATATTGGTGCAGATGAGGATGGCAATTCTCCTGAGCCAGAAACCTCCATATGCCCAGGGACAGAGTTTCTACAAGGCACAGCGGGATCAGGGGATGAGGGAGTCCCTGTCTGACTGCCGTTGAGCAGGGACGAGAAATTAGTATCAGGGGTAGGATTTGAACTAGACTTTTCACCAAGCGTGTTTGATTCCTCTGTGTTATTTTCTCGGAGTCCATTAGAAGCTTTGTGGGCATTTGGGAACTGAGAGGCCCCATCACACTCCACATGACCATCCTCTGCATCGTCCCCTGTGAGCCCACCTTCCTGTTTACTGAGGATAGGTGAGGCAGGAACTGTGTTAGCAAAGTTCTGGCTGGGTAATTCCTCACAACTGTTGTCCTTGCTAAGCTCTGGGACTGAGTCAGGACTTTCGGGTTTCACAAGCTCAGGGTCCTTCTCCTGTCCCTGAGACTCTCCAGAGCGAGAGCATCGCTTGGCCCTTTTAATTTGAGGAGAGGCATCCCGCGCCCCGTTCCCTCCATCACAGTTCTCTGACTTTTCAGGGCTAATGTCTTTTTCTAAACATGACTGGCCTCGCTTCCTGGAACTGGTCCATTGATCGGCCTCTACCAGAGAAGCATCAGAGTGAGTTACATTTCCCTGCAACAAGGCCTGTTGTTGGCCATCCTGCGAATAAGTGTCCGGTGTCTCATCATGCTTTGTCTCCTGTTTAGCATCCTGCTTTGACTCCTGCTTAACGTCTTGGTTTGACTCCTGTTTTGTCTCGTTTTTTGATTCCGGCTTGACGTCCTGTTTGGTGACCTGCTTCGACTCTGGCTTGACGTCCTGTTTGGCGACCTGCTTTGACTCCGGCTTGGTATCCTGTCTGGGAACCTGCTTCGACTCCGGCTTGACATCCTGTGTGACGTCCTGCTTCGACTCCGGCTTGGTGTCCTGTTTATTGTCCTGCTTCGACTCCAGCTTGACGTCCTGTGTGACGTCCTGCTTCGACTCCGGCTTTGTGTCCTGTTTGTTGTCCTGCTTCGACTCCGGCTTGGTGTCCTGTTTGTTGTCCTGCTTCGACTCCTGCTTGGCGTCATGCTTCGATTCCAGCTTGGTGTCCTGCTTGTTGTCCTGCTTCGACTCCTGCTTGGCGTCATGCTTCGATTCCTGCTTGGTGTCCTGCTTGTTGTCCTGCTTCTTCTTGGGCGAACGGGCCCTTGGCAGTGGAGACACTGAGGTCTCCTCTGGCTGGGCGATGCTGCGGTTCCTGAGGGTTCGACCACAAAAGTTCTCATCCAATCCATTGAGCCCCACTGATGACCTTGTGACGCGCGAGGAACGGGATGCGGCCATACTATGGCGAGTGCCTACAGTCTCCTCATCTTGGTGCTCTCTCCTCTGCAGCCAAATGCGGGCACCTGCAAGATACACATGGAGAAACTTGCACTTAAATGTCAATCTAACAACTGAAAGCTATAAACATATGCAGCTCACTGTTGCATTAACATCACAGTTTTCAGTTTGACTGGTTTCACTGGACTTGCATGCTAAAAATGAATGCATGAACAGTACCCTGTGGTGTTTCAAACAGAAGCATGTACCAGAAGGCCTTTGTTAAATACCACTCGGGTCATTGCTCACACCAGAGGGGTATTGATTTATTCTGTCATTGTAGCTAAGCAACACCTTCTGTCCATAGGCAAATCTAGATGTCTTATACCAGGTCAGTACACAGGGAATAAATTCAAAAAGGGGGGGAGATCTTACACTCGCACAAGGAAACAATCATGTCAGATGTTCCTTTGTGCCTAAATGATCAATCAGTCTGTACACACGCCTCAAATGGCACAGCTTTGAGGCTCATTTGTATGTGACTACAGCTCAGCAAGCATTTTAAGATATGAAAAGACCACAAGCACAGAAACAAGGCGTTTAAAAAAAAAAAATCCATCACACAGATTGTGTATGTCTGTTACAGCAAGGGAATATGTATTTCCTCCTTGCAGGCATTTCTGTTTTTTGTCACAAGTAAAATAAATGTAGTTTAAAGGTTGACTGATTTCTGACACTATAATTCTCACATCCAATTCAACAGAGATAACACTGCAGACACTGTTTTGTCATCATACACTGCAGGCCATTTATCTCTTCATAACAGGTGTGCCAACAGGCTGCTATCCTTCCAAAACTTATCACAACATACAAAAATTAAAATTCTCTGGGAACAAAAATTCTACATATAAACCATCATCTGCATATAAATGGAAAGCCATTTTGTGCCTTTTAAAAATAGAGTAAAGGGGGGGATGAGATATAGGGAGAAAAGCAGAGGTCAAAGTATTAATCCCTGTGGTACCCCACATGAAACTAAAGCTGAGGATGATCTGAAATCCAAAGGACTTGCACAAAACGTTCTCTCAACCAGGTAAGACCTAAACCACTGAAAAGCAGTACCACGAATACATAGTTCATAGTACCGTCAGTAGCTAGTTATTACACATGTAATATTACACATCAGGCAAAGTGTCTTCCTAAAGTCTACCCATATTTTTTTCTCCATATACAAGAAAAAGTCTCAAATCATCTTAATATTTCTCTTCACCTCTCTCTGATGTGATCCATTTGTGTGGGTGATGGCTGACCCGCACTATATTGAAAATACAATAGCAACTCATCTGCAACTGAATGGTAAATGAGCTGGTTCTTATACAGTGCTTTTCTACTCTACTTGAGCACTCAAAGCGCTTATACACCCAATTACGCACATTTGTACAAGCACTTTTTCTACGTAAAAGTGGGTTTTTTTAATCTAACATTCAGCCCCTGATTATCTGGTGACTGCAATGAAAAAAAATCTGTTTGCTGTCGGATTGCAAGTAGCTGCGGCAACCAACTGGTCACCCAGAGACTGAACCTCAACCTCTAGGCAATCCCTTATGGCTGCAAGTCGATTACAAAGGTAACCTATCTCCAAACAAATTGTCGTCTGACTCTCACTGACTGGAATCACTCTCAAACAGACTAAAGTGCAGACACGGAAAACTGGAGACCCGACAGCCAAGTATTCATTCCTGTAATCCTTCTTCCAAGTTCACCACCTGGTGCACATGGATAGTTTGTGCATTATAATGTAAATTACCAAATTTCACATGGACCCTAGCAGACTGTCATACAGTTCATGAATACAGACAGATTCCCAACACATTGCAATCAGCCTGAGTCAGTCTGCACTGATGGGCAAAACTTAACTGTTTGTAGTCTGATAGTATCCCTATATAAAAGCAAGACTGCCAATCACCGATATCATTTTGTAGTTAAATTGCCATCACACAGCAACTATGTCACAATTTGTAGAGGTATTTATTAACGTGTTTTAAATCTATGAGATTCTGAATGATTTTTAATGTGAATTTCTCTGTATATAGATGGCAACGGATTTGCCATTTTCACCAATTTATCACAGTGAACTGTTGTATTGTCTCAAACAGATTTCATGTAAATGCTAACTTGACCCAATTGATTCGCAAATTTATAGCAGACTTGTTGCTCTTTTATCATCATTTTGATTGAGTAAAGTTGCTTCGAAGACTGCAATCAACTGTGAGTGGTTGCAGACGTCATCATCATCTTTGAAGCAATTCCACGGCAGCAAGATCAGAAGTTCATTGCACACAGCTGCAATAATTTTAGTCATGCTGCAGTCTCCAACCACTGTTTTTTCACAGGTGATTGCAACATGAGGGAAAAGGAGAAACTAGTGCCACTATTAGGGAGTTAGGAAAATAATGGTTTAGTCGAGCCTGATGTTATATTAAACATAAAGAATGATTCCCAGCCTCTTCCTCAGGCAGGCCATCGTTTTAATTTAACACTGATATCAGCAGAGACCCAAAGCATCGCTATTAAATCAGTAATACAAAAAACTGGATCACTGCATCTCTAATAAATTCACACATATAGACAGCTAGTTCTTGTTTCTCTCAGCATTTTTTTTTATGAAGCATATTGCATAAAGATCATGGAAACAAATTAATACAATTTCTCTCTCATATATCTAACAAAAGTCATGGAAGCATTGAAAAAAAAAACAACGAAGGAGCTTTCAAATTGTAATTACAAAAACAGTTTACACTAGATTATGTTGTCTTACAAAGTTATTAAAACAAAATAAGTCAATTAACTCCACAATCAACAACTTCAAAAAAAAACCCAAACCAAATACATAAATACCTTACTCTAAGTACAAAGTATTAATAATCAAGTTATAATTGCCCACAGAAAAATGCAGCTAATGAAAGGGAGATTGTAAAGTTCCTGCTCCAGTTAGGAGACTTGCTGCTGACACATCCTCTGCATCATGGTCCAACTAATAAATCTAACCACAAGGACAATAAAAACAACATGTTAGAGGTCATATTAAAGTGACATTCAGCAAGGTATGATCTCACTGGATGTCCTTTTATAGATGATGGGAAACAGTAGTAGCCATATATCTTGGGGACAAATCGCATCAATTAGCGCCATGGACGAGGTGCTCATTTACATTAATTCCCAGTACATCAAACTGTGAACCGACCTCCGTCAAAAGTGATTTAAAAGCTCCTTGTCTCCCATACTCGGACAGTCCCTCCCTTTTCCCACACTGTGCTAACACAGCACCATCAAAGCCACAGAGGCTACTCCGGCTACAAATACATTTTGATAATACTCCTTCAGGGAGCTAACAATAGTCACCTGAAATGAACACTACCACATGCACATATTACTCACACTCTGCTAAAGAGCCCAGCTGAGAAAACTAATGTGATTTGTCCATGCATAAAATAAAAGAGAAAGAAAAGCAGAAAACGGGGAGCAGGAGGAGCAGGTTTTTTTCAGACAGAGCGCTCACCCTTTGACTCAACACGACAAAACTAATTAAGCCGGCTCATCTGACCTGCTCCCAAAAACTAGGAAAGCTAATCACTACATCAAAAATAACTAGAAAGTGCATTTTCTGAAGAAACTGCAGTGTGAATGCTTGAATCTGAATGTATGGACTGAAATGAATTAATTGCTGAATTTTGAGTTAAAAATATTGAATGAGATTTAAAAAAAACAACAACAAAAAAACGAATTTAACCTGAAAACAAAGGTGCTGAACTGCTAAAAGCTGAAGGTTACACAGAAGAAGAAGTTGGAAAAAAGCTGAAAATGTTTTAATTGTAAATTAGAAAAACCTAAGAAATGAGAAAAGAACATTTAGAGTCAGAAAACATCTGAAAGAATATTAAAAGGTCATATTCTTTGAATCACTGAATGACTAAAATGTGATCCCTCCACTTGGATCCACACAGTTTAAAAAGTTTACATCTCTGAGCTTTGAAAGACAAGATGTTGGAAAGAGAACAACGATGGCGACGTTTTGAGGGTAAAATGATGGCTTTAACACTGTGGACACAGCAGCAGTTGAAAGAGAAGTGTTTAAGATGAATCTTGGCAGAGTGAGAGAGAGAGCTCGTTAAGCAGGCAGGTGTGAGCCTGGTTGCTATAGTGACCGCACCCAATGGCTCCATACACACGGACACAGACATGCACCTCACTTTTGCTGCTTAAAATGAACAGAAAAGTCAGGCCGAAACAAATCGTTCCCATATGAAAAGTACAAGTCGTATTGACGAAATTCTTTCACCGTGAGCGACAGCAATGTCTAGTCTACTGAATTCTCAGTTTTCATGCCTGTGGAGTTTATTATATGGACGTGGTGACAGTGGAAAGACACCATGCTCTTCTGATTTTCAAAAGAACCTTCTGAGCCATTTTAACATTAGAGTCTATGGAAGAGTTGGAGGGAGGAGGCTGTGCATTGGTGACATTTATGAAAGAACCATAACACCTAGGACAATAGTAAACACATTGGATGAAAGAGGACAGCGATGGCTACGTTTTGAGGGTAAAATCATACCTGTAGAGCAAACGCTGTGGACACAGCAGCAGTTTTAAAAAATATTTTAAGATTAATTTTTTTGCTCCTCTCACTCTAGCAGTTGAGCTCTCTCACTCTAGCCCCAACATTCCGTCCCATACACACCCATTATAAACTCTGAAACGGGTGAAAAAACATCATGAAACTTAAACTGGAACTGAAGAAAAAGTATAATAGATATTGAAAAGATAAATACAAGTTGAATAGTTGAATGTCTTGTCTTCGTTTTAAAGTTTGAATGGTGGCTCTATGTCAATGTATGTGGAAGTAGTAAGAGTTTAAAAATGAGTAAGTTGAATGAGGATTTGAAGGGTCTCCCCATTGAAATACATTATAAATTTTTGTTGAATAAAGTTGAATAAAATTAAAAATATAAATGTTAAAAATATGAAAAGTAGAAGC
The DNA here is from genome assembly GCF_057382095.1 of Aulonocara sp. 'chitande type north' Nkhata Bay. Taxonomy (NCBI): domain Eukaryota; kingdom Metazoa; phylum Chordata; class Actinopteri; order Cichliformes; family Cichlidae; genus Aulonocara; species Aulonocara sp. 'chitande type north' Nkhata Bay. The sequence continues at coordinate 11,216,569 of NC_141361.1, forward strand.
AGTCATGTCCAAAAGAATAGGAATCTAACGGTGTTTGAATGGTTTTTCTAAGTTGAACGGTTTTGAAGGAGTAGGAGTACAAAAAACGTACGGAATAGATAAAATATAATAACTAGAAAGTGCATTTTCTGAAGAAACTGCAGTGTGAATGCTTGAATCTGAATGTATGGACTGAAATGAATTAATTGCTGAATTTTGAGTTAAAAATTTTGAATGAGATAAAAAGAAAAACAACCTGAATTTAACCTGAAAACAAAAGTGCTGAACTGCTAAAAGCTGAAGGTTACACAGAAGAAGAAGTTGGAAAAAAGCTGAAAATGTTTTAATTGTAAATTAGAAAAACCTAAGAAATGAGAAAAGAAAATTTAGAGTCAGAAAACATCTGAATGAATATTAAAAGTTCATATTCTTTGAATCACTGAATGACTAAAATGTGATCCCTCCACTTGGATCCACACAGTTTAAAAAGTTTAAATGCCTGAGCTTTGAAAGATACGGTGTTGGAAAGAGAACAATAATGGCGACAATTTGAGGGTAAAATGATGGCTGTAACACTGTGGACACAGCAGCAGTTGAAAGAGAAGTGCTTAAGATGAATCTTGGTACAGTGGCAGGCAGAGCTCGTTAAGCAGGCAGGTGTGAGCCTGGTTGCTATAGTGACCGCACCCAATGGCTCCATACACACATACACAGACATGCGCCTCACTTTTGCTGCTTAAAATGAACAGAAAAGTCAGGCCGAAACAAATCGCTCCCAAATGAAAAGTAAAAGTCATATTGACAAAATTCTTTCACCGTGAGCGACAGCAATGTCTAGTCTACCTAATTCTCAGTTTTCATGCCTGTGGAGCTTATTATATGGACGTGGTGACAGTGGAAAGACACCATGCTCTTCTGATTTTCAAACGAACCTTCTGAGCCATTTTAACATTAGAGTCTATGGAAGAGTTGGAGGGAGGAGGCTGTGCATTGGTGACATTTATGAAAGAACCATAACACCTAGGACAATAGTAAACACATTGGATGAAAGAGGACAGCGATGGCTACGTTTTGAGGGTAAAATCATACCTGTAGAGCAAACGCTGCGGACACAGCAGCAGTTTTAAAAAAGATTTTAAGATTAATTTTTTTGCTCCTCTCACTCTAGCAGTTGAGCTGCCTCACTCTAGCCCCAACATTCCGTCCCATACACACCCATTATAAACTCTGAAACGGGTGAAAAAACATCATGAAACTTAAACTGGAACTGAAGAAAAAGTATAATAGATATTGAAAAGATAAATACAAGGTGAATAGTTGAATGTCTTGTCTTCATTTTAAAGTTTGAATGGTGGCTCTATCTCAACGTATGTGGAAGTAGTAAGAGTTTAAAAATGAGTAAGTTGAATGAGAATTTGAAGGGTCTCCCCATTGAAATACATGGGAAATTTTTGTTGAATAAAGTTGAATAAAATTAAAAATATAAATGTTAAAAATGAGAAAATTAGAAGCAGTCATGTCCAAAATAATAGGAATCTAACGATGTTTGAATGGTTTTTCTAAGTTGAACGGTTTTGAAGGAGTAGGCTTTCAAAAAACGTACGGAAAAATAAAATATAATAATAATAATAATAAAGATTAGAATAACAATACTGTGAATGCTTTTCAAGCATTCACACTAATAACTAGAAAGTGCATTTTCTGAAGAAACTGCAGTGTGAATGCTTGAATCTGAATGTATGCACTGAAATGAATTAATTACTGAATTTAAGTTAAAAATCTTGAATGAGATTAAAAAAAAACACAAAAAAAAAAACGAATTTAACCTGAAAACAAAGGTGCTGAACTGCTAAAAGCTGAAGGTTACACAGAAGAAGGAGTTGGAAAAAAACTGAAAATGTTTTAAATGTAAATTAGAAAACCCTAAGAAATGAGAAAAGAACATTTAGAGTCAGAAAACATCTGAATGAATATTAAAAGGTCATATTCTTTGAATCACTGAATGACTAAAATGTGATCCCTCCACTTTGATCCACACAGTTTAAAAAGTTTAAATGCCTGAGCTTTGAAAGACAAGATGTTGGAAAGAGAACAACGATGGCGACGTTTTGAGGGTAAAATGATGGCTGTAACACTGTGGAGACAGCAGCAGTTGAAAGAGAAGTGTTTAAGATGAATCTTGGCAGAGTGAGAGAGAGAGCTCGTTAAGCAGGCAGGTGTGAGCCTGGTTGCTATAGTGACTGCACCCAAGGGCTCCATACACACGTACACAGACATGCGCCTCACTTTTGCTGCTTAAAATGAACAGAAAAGTCAGGCCGAAACAAATCGCTCCCAAATGAAAAGTAAAAGTCGTATTGACAAAATTCTTTCACCGTGAGCGACAGCAATGTCTAGTCTACCTAATTCTCAGTTTTCATGCCTGTGGAGCTTATTATATGGACGTGGTGACAGTGGAAAGACACCATGCTCTTCTGATTTTCAAACGAACCTTCTGAGCCATTTTAACATTAGAGTCTATGGAAGAGTTGGAGGGAGGAGGCTGTGCATTGGTGACATTTATGAAAGAACCATAACACCTAGTACAATAGTAAACACATTGGATGAAAGAGGACAGCGATGGCTACGTTTTGAGGGTAAAATCATACCTGTAGAGCAAACGCTGCGGACACAGCAGCAGTTTTAAAAAAGATTTTAAGATTAATTTTTTTGCTCCTCTCACTCTAGCAGTTGAGCTGCCTCACTCTAGCCCCAACATTCCGTCCCATACACACCCATTATAAACTCTGAAACGGGTGAAAAAACATCATGAAACTTAAACTGGAACTGAAGAAAAAGTATAATAGATATTGAAAAGATAAATACAAGTTGAATAGTTGAATGTCTTGTCTTCGTTTTAAAGTTTGAATGGTGGCTCTATGTGAACGTATGTTGAAGTAGTAAGAGTTTAAAAATGAGTAAGTTGAATGAGGATTTGAAGGGTCTCCCCATTGAAATACATTATAAATTTTTGTTGAATAAAGTTGAATAAAATTAAAAATATAAATGTTAAAAATATGAAAAATAGAAGCAGTGTTGTCCAAAAGAATAGGAATCTAACGGTGTTTGAATGGTTTTTCTAAGTTGAACGGTTTTGAAGTTATAGGATTACAAAAAACGTACGGAATACAGAATAAAATATAATAATAATAATAACTAGAAAGTGCATTTTCTGAAGAAACTGCAGTGTGAATGCTTGAATCTGAATGTATGCACTGAAATGAATTAATTGCTGAATTTTGAGTTAAAAATATTGAATGAAATAAAAAAAAAACAAAAAAAAAAACCAAATTTAACCTGAAAACAAAGGTGTTGAACTGCTAAAAGCTGAAGGTTACACAGAAGCAGAAGTTGGAAAAAAGCTGAAAATGTTTTAATTGTAAATTAGAAAAACCTAAGAAATGAGAAAAGAACATTTAGAGTCAGAAAACATCTGAATGAATATTAAAAGGTCATATTCTTTGAATCACTGAATGACTCAAATGTGATCCCTCCACTTTGATCCACACAGTTTAAAAAGTTTAAATGCCTGAGCTTTGAAAGATACGGTGTTGGAAAGAGAACAATAATGGCGACAATTTGAGGGTAAAATGATGGCTGTAACACTGTGGACACAGCAGCAGTTGAAAGAGAAGTGCTTAAGATGAATCTTGGTACAGTGGCAGGCAGAGCTCGTTAAGCAGGCAGGTGTGAGCCTGGTTGCTATAGTGACCGCACCCAATGGCTCCATACACACGTACACAGACATGCGCCTCACTTTTGCTGCTTAAAATGAACAGAAAAGTCAGGCCAAAACAAATCGTTCCCAAATGAAAAGTAAAAGTCGTATTGACGAAATTCTTTCACCGTGAGCGACAGCAATGTCTAGTCTACCTAATTCTCAGTTTTCATGCCTGTGGAGCTTATTATATGGACGTGGTGACAGTGGAAAGACACCATGCTCTTCTGATTTTCAAACGAACCTTCTGAGCCATTTTAACATTAGAGTCTATGGAAGAGTTGGAGGGAGGAGGCTGTGCATTGGTGACATTTATGAAAGAACCATAACACCTAGGACAATAGTAAACACATTGGATGAAAGAGGACAGCCATGGCTACGTTTTGAGGGTAAAATCATACCTGTAGAGCAAACGCTGCAGACACAGCAGCAGTTTTAAAAAATATTTTAAGATTAATTTTTTTGCTCCTCTCACTCTAGCAGTTGAGCTGCCTCACTCTAGCCCCAACATTCCGTCCCATACACACCCATTATAAACTCTGAAACGGGTGAAAAAACATCATGAAACTTAAACTGGAACTGAAGAAAAAGTATAATAGATATTGAAAAGATAAATACAAGTTGAATAGTTGAATGTCTTGTCTTCGTTTTAAAGTTTGAATGGTGGCTCTATGTCAATGTATGTGGAAGTAGTAAGAGTTTAAAAATGAGTAAGTTGAATGAGGATTTGAAGGGTCTCTCCATTGAAATACATTATAAATTTTTGTTAAATAAAGTTGAATAAAATTAAAAATATAAATGTTAAAAATGAGAAAAGTAGAAGCATTCATGTCCAAAAGAATAGGAATCTAACGGTGTTTGAATGGTTTTTCTAAGTTGAGCGGTTTTGAAGGAGTGAGATGCCAAAAAACGTACGGAATATATAATAATAATAATAACTAGAAAGTGCATTTTCTGAAGAAACTGCAGTGTGAATGCTTGAATCTGAATGTATGCACTGAAATGAATTAATTACTGAATTTTGAGTTAAAAATATTGAATGAGATAAAAAAAAAAAACCGAATTTAACCTGAAAACAAAAGTGCTGAACTGCTAAAAGCTGAAGGTTACACAGAAGAAGAAGTTGGAAAAAAGCTGAAAATGTTTTAATTGTAAATTAGAAAACCCTAAGAAATGAGAAAAGAACATTTAGAGTCAGAAAACATCTGAATGAATATTAAAAGGTCATATTCTTTGAATCACTGAATGACTCAAATGTGATCCCTCCACTTTGATCCACACAGTTTAAAAAGTTTAAATGCCTGAGCTTTGAAAGACACGGTGTTGGAAAGAGAACAATAATGGCGACAATTTGAGGGTAAAATGATGGCTGTAACACTGTGGACACAGCAGCAGTTGAAAGAGAAGTGCTAAAGATGAATCTTGGTACAGTGGCAGGCAGAGCTCGTTAAGCAGGCAGGTGTGAGCCTGGTTGCTATAGTGACTGCACCCAATGGCTCCATACACACGTACACAGACATGCGCCTCACTTTTGCTGCTTAAAATGAACAGAAAAGTCAGGCCGAAACAAATCGCTCCCAAATGAAAAGTATAGGTCGTATTGACGAAATTCTTTCACCGTGAGCGGCAGCAATGTCTAGTCTACCTAATTCTCAGTTTTCATGCCTGTGGAGTTTATTATATGGACGTGGTGACAGTGTAAAAACACCATGCTCTTCTGATTTTCAAACCAACCTTCTGAGCCGTTTTAACATTAGAGTCTATGGAAGAGTTGGAGGGAGGAGGCTGTGCATTGGTGACATTTATGAAAGAACCATAACACCTAGTACAATAGTAAACACATTGGATGAAAGAGGACAGCGATGGCTACGTTTTGAGGGTAAAATCATACCTGTAGAGCAAACGCTGTGGACACAGCAGCAGTTTTAAAAAAGATTTTAAGATTAATTTTTTTGCTCCTCTCACTCTAGCAGTTGAGCTGTCTCACTCTAGCCCCAACATTCCGTCCCATACACACCCATTATAAACTCTGAAACGGGTGAAAAAACATCATGAAACTTAAACTGGAACTGAAGAAAAAGTATAATAGATATTGAAAAGATAAATACAAGTTGAATAGTTGAATGTCTTGTCTTCGTTTTAAAGTTTGAATGGTGGCTCTATGTCAATGTATGTGGAAGTAGTAAGAGTTTAAAAATGAGTAAGTTGAATGAGGATTTGAAGGGTCTCCCCATTGAAATACATTATAAATTTTTGTTGAATAAAGTTGAATAAAATTAAAAATATAAATGTTAAAAATATGAAAAATAGAAGCAGTGTTGTCCAAAAGAATAGGAATCTAACGGTGTTTGAATGGTTTTTCTAAGTTGAACGGTTTTGAAGTTATAGGATTACAAAAAACGTACGGAATACAGAATAAAATATAATAATAATAATAATAATAATAAAGATTAGAATAACAATACTGTGAATGCTTTTCAAGCATTCACACTAATAATAACTAGAAAGTGCATTTTCTGAAGAAACTGCAGTGTGAATGCTTGAATCTGAATGTATGCATTGAAATGAAATAATTACTGAATTTAAGTTAAAAATTTTGAATGAGATAAAAAAAAAAACCCGAATTTAACCTGAAAACAAAAGTGCTGAACTGCTAAAAGCTGAAGGTTACACAGAAGAAGAAGTTGGAAAAAAGCTGAAAATGTTTTAATTGTAAATTAGAAAAACCTAAGAAATGAGAAAAGAACATTTAGAGTCAGAAAACATCTGAAAGAATATTAAAAGGTCATATTCTTTGAATCACTGAATGACTAAAATGTGATCCCTCCACTTGGACCCACACAGTTTAAAAAGTTTACATCTCTGAGCTTTGAAAGACAAGATGTTGGAAAAAGAACAACGATGGCGACGTTTTGAGGGTAAAATGATGGCTTTAACACTGTGGACACAGCAGCAGTTGAAAGAGAAGTGTTTAAGATTAATTTTGGCAGAGTGGCAGAGAGAGCTCGTTAAGCAGGCAGGTGTGAGCCTGGTTGCTATAGTGACCGCACCCAATGGCTCCATACACACGGACACAGACATGCACCTCACTTTTGCTGCTTAAAATGAACAGAAAAGTCAGGCCGAAACAAATCGTTCCCAAATGAAAAGTAAAAGTCGTATTGACGAAATTCTTTCACCGTGAGCGACAGCAGCTTCTAGTCTACCTAATTCTCAGTTTTCATGTCTGTGGAGTTTATTATATGGACGTGGTGACAGTGGAAAGACACCATGCTCTTCTGATTTTCAAACGAACCTTCTGAGCCATTTTAACATTAGAGTCTATGGAAGAGTTGGAGGGAGGAGGCTGTGCATTGGTGACATTTATGAAAGAACCGTAACACCTAGGACAATAGTAAACACATTGGATGAAAGAGGACAGCCATGGCTACGTTTTGAGGGTAAAATCATACCTGTAGAGCAAACGCTGCGGACACAGCAGCAGTTTTAAAAAAGATTTTAAGATTAATTTTTTTGCTCCTCTCACTCTAGCAGTTGAGCTGCCTCACTCTAGCCCCAACATTCCGTCCCATACACACCCATTATAAACTCTGAAACGGGTGAAAAAACATCATGAAACTTAAACTGGAACTGAAGAAAAAGTATAATAGATATTGAAAAGATAAATACAAGTTGAATAGTTGAATGTCTTGTCTTCGTTTTAAAGTTTGAATGGTGGCTCTATGTCAATGTATGTGGAAGTAGTAAGAGTTTAAAAATGAGTAAGTTGAATGAGGATTTGAAGGGTCTCCCCATTGAAATACATTATAAATTTTTGTTGAATAAAGTTGAATAAAATTAAAAATATAAATGTTAAAAATATGAAAAATAGAAGCAGTGTTGTCCAAAAGAATAGGAATCTAACGGTGTTTGAATGGTTTTTCTAAGTTGAACGGTTTTGAAGGAGTAGGCTTACAAAAAACGTACGGAATACAGAATAAAATATAATAATAACTAGAAAGTGCATTTTCTGAAGAAACTGCAGTGTGAATGCTTGAATCTGAATGTATGCACTGAAATGAATTAATTGCTGAATTTTGAGTTAAAACTTTTTTAATGAGATAAAAAAAAAACAAAAAAAAAAAACGAATTTAACCTGAAAACAAAGGTGCTGAACTGCTAAAAGCTGAAGGTTACACAGAAGGAGGAGTTGGAAAAAAGCTGAAAATGTTTTAAATGTAAATTAGAAAACCCTAAGAAATGAGAAAAGAACATTTAGAGTCAGAAAACATCTGAATGAATATTAAAAGGTCATATTCTTTGAATCACTGAATGACTCAAATGTGATCCCTCCACTTTGATCCACACAGTTTAAAAAGTTTAAATGCCTGAGCTTTGAAAGATACGGTGTTGGAAAGAGAACAATAATGGCGACAATTTGAGGGTAAAATGATGGCTGTAACACTGTGGACACAGCAGCAGTTGAAAGAGAAGTGTTTAAGATGAATCTTGGTACAGTGGCAGGCAGAGCTCGTTAAGCAGGCAGGTGTGAGCCTGGTTGCTATAGTGACCGCACCCAATGGCTCCATACACACGTACACAGACATGCGCCTCACTTTTGCTGCTTAAAATGAACAGAAAAGTCAGGCCGAAACAAATCGTTCCCAAATGAAAAGTAAAAGTCGTATTGACAAAATTCTTTCACCGTGAGTGACAGCAATGTCTAGTCTACTGAATTCTCAGTTTTCATGCCTGTGGAGTTTATTATATGGACGTGGTGACAGTGGAAAGACACCATGCTCTTCTGATTTTCAAACGAACCTTCTGAGCCATTTTAACATTAGAGTCTATGGAAGAGTTGGAGGGAGGAGGCTGTGCATTGGTGACATTTACGAAAGAACCATAACACCTAGGACAATAGTAAACACATTGGATGAAAGAGGACAGCGATGGCTACGTTTTGAGGGTAAAATCATACCTGTGGAGCAAACGCTGCGGACACAGCAGCAGTTTTAAAAAAGATTTTAAGATTAAGTTTTTTGCTCCTCTCACTCTAGCAGTTGAGCTGCCTCACTCTAGCCCCAACATTCCGTCCCATACACACCCATTATAAACTCTGAAACGGGTGAAAAAACATCATGAAACTTAAACTGGAACTGAAGAAAAAGTATAATAGATATTGAAAAGATAAATACAAGTTGAATAGTTGAATGTCTTGTCTTCGTTTTAAAGTTTGAATGGTGGCTCTATGTCAATGTATGTGGAAGTAGTAAGAGTTTAAAAATGAATAAGTTGAATGAGAATTTGAAGGGTCTCCCCATTGAAATACATGGGAAATTTTGGGAAATTTTTGTTGAATAAAGTTGAATAAAATTAAAAATATAAATGTTAAAAATGAGAAAAATAGAAGCAGTCATGTCCAAAAGAAGAGGAATCTAATGGTGTTTGAATGGTTTTTCTAAGTTGAACGGTTTTGAAGGAGTAGGAGTACGAAAAACGTACGGAATACAGAATAAAATAGAATAAAGATTAGAAGAACAATACTGTGAATGCTTTTCAAGCATTCACACTAATAACTAGAAAGTGCATTTTCTGAAGAAACTGCAGTGTGAATGCTTGAATCTGAATGTATGCACTGAAATGAATTAATTACTGAATTTAAGTTAAAAATCTTGAATGAGATAAAAAAAAAAAAAACGAATTTAACCTGAAAACAAAAGTGCTGAACTGCTAAAAGCTGAAGGTTACACAGAAGAAGTTGGAAAAAAGCTGAAAATGTTTTAATTGTAAATTAGAAAAACCTAAGAAATGAGAAAAGAACATTTAGAGTCAGAAAACATCTGAAAGAATATTAAAAGGTCATATTCTTTGAATCACTGAATGACTCAAATGTGATCCCTCCACTTGGACCCACACAGTTTAAAAAGTTTACATCTCTGAGCTTTGAAAGACAAGATGTTGGAAAAAGAACAACGATGGTGACGTTTTGAGGGTAAAATGATGGCTGTGACACTGTGGACACAGCAGCAGTTGAAAGAGAAGTGCTTAAGATGAATCTTGGTACAGTGGCAGGCAGAGCTCGTTAAGCAGGCAGGTGTGAGCCTGGTTGCTATAGTGACCGCACCCAATGGCTCCATACACACGTACACAGACATGCGCCTCACTTTTGCTGCTTAAAATGAACAGAAAAGTCAGGCCGAAACAAATCGTTCCCAAATGAAAAGTAAAAGTCGTATTGACAAAATTCTTTCACCGTGAGCGACAGCAATGTCTAGTCTACTGAATTCTCAGTTTTCATGCCTGTGGAGTTTATTATATGGACGTGGTGACAGTGGAAAGACACCATGCTCTTCTGATTTTCAAACGAACCTTCTGAGCCATTTTAACATTAGAGTCTATGGAAGAGTTGGAAGGAGGAGGCTGTGCATTGGTGACATTTATGAAAGAACCATAACACCTAGGACAATAGTAAACACATTGGATGAAAGAGGACAGCCATGGCTACGTTTTGAGGGTAAAATCATACCTGTAGAGCAAACGCTGTGGACACAGCAGCAGTTTTAAAAAAGATTTTAAGATTAATTTTTTTGCTCCTCTCACTCTAGCAGTTGAGCTGTCTCACTCTAGCCCCAACATTCCGTCCCATACACACCCATTATAAACTCTGAAACGGGTGAAAAAACATCATGAAACTTAAACTGGAACTGAAGAAAAAGTATAATAGATATTGAAAAGATAAATACAAGTTGAATAGTTGAATGTCTTGTCTTCGTTTTAAAGTTTGAATGGTGGCTCTATGTCAATGTATGTGGAAGTAGTAAGAGTTTAAAAATGAGTAAGTTGAATGAGGATTTGAAGGGTCTCCCCATTGAAATACATTATAAATTTTTGTTGAATAAAGTTGAATAAAATTAAAAATATAAATGTTAAAAATATGAAAAATAGAAGCAGTGTTGTCCAAAAGAATAGGAATCTAACGGTGTTTGAATGGTTTTTCTAAGTTGAACGGTTTTGAAGGAGTGAGATGCCAAAAAACGTACGGAATATATAATAATAATAATAATAATAAAGATTAGAATAACAATACTGTGAATGCTTTTCAAGCATTCACACTAATAACTAGAAAGTGCATTTTCTGAAGAAACTGCAGTGTGAATGCTTGAATCTGAATGTATGCACTGAAATGAATTAATTGCTGAATTTTAAGTTAAAAATGTTGAATGAGATGAAAAATACAGAAATTTGTACCCGGAAAAAAAAAGTGCTGAACTGCTAAAAGCTGAAAACCACACAGAAGAAGTTGGAAAATAGCTGAAAATGTTTTAAATGTAAATGAGAAAAATCTAAGAAATGAGAAAAGTAATTTAGACTAAAAACAAAAAAGAAAACATCTGAAGGAATATTAAAAGGTCATATTCTTTGAATCACTGAATGACTCAAATGTTATCCCTCCACTTGGATCCACACAGTTTAAAAAGTTTACATCTCTGAGCTTTGAAAGACAAGATGTTGGAAAGAGAACAACGATGGCGACGTTTTGAGGGTAAAATGATGGCTGTAACACTGTGGACACAGCAGCAGTTGAAAGAGAAGTGCTTAAGATGAATCTTGGTACAGTGGCAGGCAGAGCTCGTTAAGCAGGCAGGTGTGAGCCTGGTTGCTATAGTGACCGCACCCAATGGCTCCATACACACGTACACAGACATGCGCCTCACTTTTGCTGCTTAAAATGAACAGAAAAGTCAGGCCGAAACAAATCGTTCCCAAATGAAAAGTAAAAGTCGTATTGACGAAATTCTTTCACCGTGAGCGACAGCAATGTCTAGTCTACCTAATTCTCAGTTTTCATGCCTGTGGAGCTTATTATATGGACGTGGTGACAGTGGAAAGACACCATGCTCTTCTGATTTTCAAACGAACCTTCTGAGCCATTTTAACATTAGAGTCTATGGAAGAGTTGGAGGGAGGAGGCTGTGCATTGGTGACATTTATGAAAGAACCATAACACCTAGGACAATAGTAAACACATTGGATGAAAGAGGACAGCAATGGCTACGTTTTGAGGGTAAAATCATACCTGTAGAGCAAACGCTGCAGACACAGCAGCAGTTTTAAAAAATATTTTAAGATTAATTTTTTTGCTCCTCTCACTCTAGCAGTTGAGCTGCCTCACTCTAGCCCCAACATTCCGTCCCATACACACCCATTATAAACTCTGAAACGGGTGAAAAAACATCATGAAACTTAAACTGGAACTGAAGAAAAAGTATAATAGATATTGAAAAGATAAATACAAGTTGAATAGTTGAATGTCTTGTCTTCGTTTTAAAGTTTGAATGGTGGCTCTATGTCAATGTATGTGGAAGTAGTAAGAGTTTAAAAATGAGTAAGTTGAATGAGGATTTGAAGGGTCTCTCCATTGAAATACATTATAAATTTTTGTTAAATAAAGTTGAATAAAATTAAAAATATAAATGTTAAAAATGAGAAAAGTAGAAGCATTCATGTCCAAAAGAATAGGAATCTAACGGTGTTTGAATGGTTTTTCTAAGTTGAGCGGTTTTGAAGGAGTGAGATGCCAAAAAACGTACGGAATATATAATAATAATAATAATAATAATAATAAAGATTCGAATAACAATACTGTGAATGCTTTTCAAGCATTCACACTAATAAAGATTCGAATAACAATACTGTGAATGCTTTTCAAGCATTCACACTAATAAAGATTAGAATAACAATACTGTGAATGCTTTTCAAGCATTCACACTAATAAAGACTAGAAAGTGCATTTTCTGAAGAAACTGCAGTGTGAATGCTTGAATCTGAATGTATGGACTGAAATGAATTAATTGCTGAATTTTGAGTTAAAAATATTGAATGAGATTTAAAAAAAACAACAAAAAAAAACGAATTTAACCTGAAAACAAAGGTGCTGAACTGCTAAAAGCTGAAGGTTACACAGAAGAAGAAGTTGGAAAAAAGCTGAAAATGTTTTAATTGTAAATTAGAAAAACCTAAGAAATGAGAAAAGAACATTTAGAGTCAGAAAACATCTGAAAGAATATTAAAAGGTCATATTCTTTGAATCACTGAATGACTAAAATGTGATCCCTCCACTTGGATCCACACAGTTTAAAAAGTTTACATCTCTGAGCTTTGAAAGACAAGATGTTGGAAAGAGAACAACGATGGCGACGTTTTGAGGGTAAAATGATGGCTTTAACACTGTGGACACAGCAGCAGTTGAAAGAGAAGTGTTTCAGATGAATCTTGGCAGAGTGAGAGAGAGAGCTCGTTAAGCAGGCAGGTGTGAGCCTGGTTGCTATAGTGACCGCACCCAATGGCTCCATACACACGGACACAGACATGCACCTCACTTTTGCTGCTTAAAATGAACAGAAAAGTCAGGCCGAAACAAATCGTTCCCATATGAAAAGTACAAGTCGTATTGACGAAATTCTTTCACCGTGAGCGACAGCAATGTCTAGTCTACTGAATTCTCAGTTTTCATGCCTGTGGAGTTTATTATATGGACGTGGTGACAGTGGAAAGACACCATGCTCTTCTGATTTTCAAAAGAACCTTCTGAGCCATTTTAACATTAGAGTCTATGGAAGAGTTGGAGGGAGGAGGCTGTGCATTGGTGACATTTATGAAAGAACCATAACACCTAGGACAATAGTAAACACATTGGATGAAAGAGGACAGCGATGGCTACGTTTTGAGGGTAAAATCATACCTGTAGAGCAAACGATGTGGACACAGCAGCAGTTTTAAAAAATATTTTAAGATTAATTTTTTTGCTCCTCTCACTCTAGCAGTTGAGCTCTCTCACTCTAGCCCCAACATTCCGTCCCATACACACCCATTATAAACTCTGAAACGGGTGAAAAAACATCATGAAACTTAAACTGGAACTGAAGAAAAAGTATAATAGATATTGAAAAGATAAATACAAGTTGAATAGTTGAATGTCTTGTCTTCGTTTTAAAGTTTGAATGGTGGCTCTATGTCAATGTATGTGGAAGTAGTAAGAGTTTAAAAATGAGTAAGTTGAATGAGGATTTGAAGGGTCTCCCCATTGAAATACATTATAAATTTTTGTTGAATAAAGTTGAATAAAATTAAAAATATAAATGTTAAAAATATGAAAAATAGAAGCAGTGTTGTCCAAAAGAATAGGAATCTAACGGTGTTTGAATGGTTTTTCTAAGTTGAACGGTTTTGAAGGAGTAGGATTACAAAAAACGTACGGAATAGATAAAATATAATAATAACTAGAAAGTGCATTTTCTGAAGAAACTGCAGTGTGAATGCTTGAATCTGAATGTATGCACTGAAATGAATTAATTGCTGAATTTTGAGTTAAAAATTTTGAATGAGATGAAAAATACAGAATTTAACCTGAAAACAAAAGTGCTGAACTGCTAAAAGCTGAAGGTTACACAGAAGAAGAAGTTGGAAAAAAGCTGAAAATGTTTTAATTGTAAATTAGAAAAACCTAAGAAATGAGAAAAGAACATTTAGAGTCAGAAAACATCTGAATGAATATTAAAAGGTCATATTCTTTGAATCACTGAATGAAGAAAATGTGATCCCTCCACTTGGACCCACACAGTTTAAAAAGTTTACATCTCTGAGCTTTGAAAGACAAGATGTTGGAAAAAGAACAACGATGGCGACGTTTTGAGGGTAAAATGATGGCTTTAACACTGTGGACACAGCAGCAGTTGAAAGAGAAGTGTTTAAGATTAATTTTGGCAGAGTGGCAGAGAGAGCTCGTTAAGCAGGCAGGTGTGAGCCTGGTTGCTATAGTGACCGCACCCAATGGCTCCATACACACGGACACAGACATGCACCTCACTTTTGCTGCTTAAAATGAACAGAAAAGTCAGGCCGAAACAAATCGTTCCCATATGAAAAGTACAAGTCGTATTGACGAAATTCTTTCACCGTGAGCGACAGCAGCTTCTAGTCTACTGAATTCTCAGTTTTCATGCCTGTGGAGTTTATTATATGGACGTGGTGACAGTGGAAAGACACCATGCTCTTCTGATTTTCAAACGAACCTTCTGAGCCATTTTAACATTAGAGTCTATGGAAGAGTTGGAGGGAGGAGGCTGTGCATTGGTGACATTTATGAAAGAACCATAACACCTAGGACAATAGTAAACACATTGGATGAAAGAGGACAGCCATGGCTACGTTTTGAGGGTAAAATCATACCTGTAGAGCAAACGCTGCGGACACAGCAGCAGTTTTAAAAAAGATTTTAAGATTAATTTTTTTGCTCCTCTCACTCTAGCAGTTGAGCTGCCTCACTCTAGCCCCAACATTCCGTCCCATACACACCCATTATAAACTCTGAAATGGGTGAAAAAACATCATGAAACTTAAACTGGAACTGAAGAAAAAGTATAATAGATATTGAAAAGATAAATACAAGTTGAATAGTTGAATGTCTTGTCTTCGTTTTAAAGTTTGAATGGTGGCTCTATGTCAATGTATGTGGAAGTAGTAAGAGTTTAAAAATGAGTAAGTTGAATGAGAATTTGAAGGGTCTCCCCATTGAAATACATGGGAAATTTTTGTTGAATAAAGTTGAATAAAATTAAAAATATAAATGTTAAAAATGAGAAAAATAGAAGCAGTCATGTCCAAAATAATAGGAATCTAACGATGTTTGAATGGTTTTTCTAAGTTGAACGGTTTTGAAGGAGTAGGCTTTCAAAAAACGTACGGAATAAGAAAATATAACTAGAAAGTGCATTTTCTGAAGAAACTGCAGTGTGAATGCTTGAATCTGAATGTATGGACTGAAATGAATTAATTGCTGAATTTTGAGTTAAAAATATTGAATGAGATTTTAAAAAAACAACAACAAAAAAAACGAATTTAACCTGAAAACAAAGGTGCTGAACTGCTAAAAGCTGAAGGTTACACAGAAGAAGAAGTTGGAAAAAAGCTGAAAATGTTTTAATTGTAAATTAGAAAACCCTAAGAATTTAGAAGAGAACATTTAGAGTCAGAAAACATCTGAATGAATATTAAAAGTTCATATTCTTTGAATCACTGAATGACTAAAATGTGATCCCTCTGCTTGGATCCACACAGTTTAAAAAATTTAAAAGTCTGAGCTTTGAAAGACACGGTGTTGGAAAGAGAACAATAATGGCGACAATTTGAGGGTAAAATGATGGCTGTAACACTGTGGACACAGCAGCAGTTGAAAGAGAAGTGCTTAAGATGAATCTTGGCACAGTGGCAGGCAGAGCTCGTTAAGCAGGCAGGTGTGAGCCTGGTTGCTATAGTGACTGCACCCAATGGCTCCATACACACGTACACAGACATGCGCCTCACTTTTGCTGCTTAAAATGAACAGAAAAGTCAGGCCGAAACAAATCGCTCCCAAATGAAAAGTAAAAGTCGTATTGACAAAATTCTTTCACCGTGAGCGACAGCAATGTCTAGTCTACCTAATTCTCAGTTTTCATGCCTGTGGAGCTTATTATATGGACGTGGTGACAGTGGAAAGACACCATGCTCTTCTGATTTTCAAACGAACCTTCTGAGCCATTTTAACATTAGAGTCTATGGAAGAGTTGGAGGGAGGAGGCTGTGCATTGGTGACATTTATGAAAGAACCATAACACCTAGGACAATAGTAAACACATTGGATGAAAGAGGACAGCCATGGCTACGTTTTGAGGGTAAAATCATACCTGTAGAGCAAACGCTGTGGACACAGCAGCAGTTTTAAAAAAGATTTTAAGATTAATTTTTTTGCTCCTCTCACTCTAGCAGTTGAGCTGTCTCACTCTAGCCCCAACATTCCGTCCCATACACACCCATTATAAACTCTGAAACGGGTGAAAAAACATCATGAAACTTAAACTGGAACTGAAGAAAAAGTATAATAGATATTGAAAAGATAAATACAAGTTGAATAGTTGAATGTCTTGTCTTCGTTTTAAAGTTTGAATGGTGGCTCTATGTCAATGTATGTGGAAGTAGTAAGAGTTTAAAAATGAGTAAGTTGAATGAGGATTTGAAGGGTCTCCCCATTGAAATACATTATAAATTTTTGTTGAATAAAGTTGAATAAAATTAAAAATATAAATGTTAAAAATATGAAAAATAGAAGCAGTGTTGTCCAAAAGAATAGGAATCTAACGGTGTTTGAATGGTTTTTCTAAGTTGAACGGTTTTGAAGGAGTAGGCTTTCAAAAAACGTACGGAAAAATAATAAAATATAATAATAAAGATTAGAAGAACAATACTGTGAATGCTTTTCAAGCATTCACACTAATAACTAGAAAGTGCATTTTCTGAAGAAACTGCAGTGTGAATGCTTGAATCTGAATGTATGCACTGAAATGAATTAATTGCTGAATTTTGAGTTAAAAATATTAAATGAAATTTTTAAAAAACAAACAAAAAAAACCAAATTTAACCTGAAAACAAAGGTGCTGAACTGCTAAAAGCTGAAGGTTACACAGAAGAAGAAGTTGGAAAAAAGCTGAAAATGTTTTAATTGTAAATGAGAAAACCCTAAGAAATGAGAAAAGAACATTTAGAGTCAGAAAACATCTGAATGAATATTAAAAGGTCATATTCTTTGAATCACTGAATGACTAAAATGTGATCCCTCTGCTTGGATCCACACAGTTTAAAAAATGTAAAAGTCTGAGCTTTGAAAAACAGTGTTGGAAAGAGAACAACGATGGCGACGTTTTGAGGGTAAAATGATGGCTTTAACACTGTGGACACAGCAGCAGTTGAAAGAGAAGTGTTTAAGATGAATCTTGGCAGAGAGAGAGAGAGAGCTCGTTAAGCAGGCAGGTGTGAGCCTGGTTGCTATAGTGACTGCACCCAAGGGCTCCATACACACGTACACAGACATGCGCCTCACTTTTGCTGCTTAAAATGAACAGAAAAGTCAGGCCGAAACAAATCGCTCCCAAATGAAAAGTAAAAGTCGTATTGACGAAATTCTTTCACCGTGAGCGACAGCAGCTTCTAGTCTACTGAATTCTCAGTTTTCATGCCTGTGGAGTTTATTATATGGACGTGGTGACAGTGGAAAGACACCATGCTCTTCTGATTTTCAAACGAACCTTCTGAGCCATTTTAACATTAGAGTCTATGGAAGAGTTGGAGGGAGGAGGCTGTGCATTGGTGACATTTATGAAAGAACCATAACACCTAGGACAATAGTAAACACATTGGATGAAAGAGGACAGCCATGGCTACGTTTTGAGGGTAAAATCATACCTGTAGAGCAAACGCTGCGGACACAGCAGCAGTTTTAAAAAAGATTTTAAGATTAATTTTTTTGCTCCTCTCACTCTAGCAGTTGAGCTGCCTCACTCTAGCCCCAACATTCCGTCCCATACACACCCATTATAAACTCTGAAATGGGTGAAAAAACATCATGAAACTTAAACTGGAACTGAAGAAAAAGTATAATAGATATTGAAAAGATAAATACAAGTTGAATAGTTGAATGTCTTGTCTTCGTTTTAAAGTTTGAATGGTGGCTCTATGTCAATGTATGTGGAAGTAGTAAGAGTTTAAAAATGAGTAAGTTGAATGAGAATTTGAAGGGTCTCCCCATTGAAATACATGGGAAATTTTTGTTGAATAAAGTTGAATAAAATTAAAAATATAAATGTTAAAAATGAGAAAAATAGAAGCAGTCATGTCCAAAATAATAGGAATCTAACGATGTTTGAATGGTTTTTCTAAGTTGAACGGTTTTGAAGGAGTAGGCTTTCAAAAAACGTACGGAATAAGAAAATATAATAATAATAAAGACTAGAAAAATTTGCATTTCCTGCGAAAATGCAGTGTGGATGCTTAAAGCTGAAGCTGTATGCAAAAAGTAGCTGAAAAAGCTGAAAAGTTGCAGAAATTGTAAAAACTTTGCAGAAGCAAAAGAAGTTTGCTAAAATGGAATAACTTAGCAGAACTGCAATATCTTAGAGGAAACATAATACTTGGCAGAAATACAATACCATAGCAGAATTTAGCAGAAATATTGTAACTTACCAGAAACATGATAACTTCTCAAAAATACAAGAATTTAGGAGAAATAGTATAAGATAACAGAAAGAATATATTTAGCAAAAAATACTTAAACATTACAGAAACACTATGATTTAGAAAAATAGTACAACAGAGCAGAAATATTGTGATTTACCAGAGACACTGTGATGAACTATGAATATTGTAATTTTAAATTAAGACTATGTTTTAGCACAAATATTATAATTTGGCAGAAATACTATAATTTAGCAGAAATACTATATTAAGCACAAATCCTATAAAAAGCAGAAATGGTATGATTAAGCATAAATACTACATTTAGTAGAAATACTTTGTTTTAGCACAAATCCTATAAAAAGCAGAAATACTGTACTATGATTTAGTAGAAAAACTATAATTAATCAGAAATACTAAATTTAGCAGAAATACTATATTAAGCACAAATCCTATGAAAAGCAGAAATAGTATCATTAAGCATAAATACTACATTTAGAAGAAATACTATATTAAGCACAAATCCTATAAAAGCAGAAATAGTATATTAAGCACAAATCTTATAAAATAGCAGAAATAGTTTGATTTAGCACAATAGTAATAAGTTAAACAGAAAAATTGGAAAAGCAAAATGGACAGCTGAAAAAATGCTGAACATGCTGAGGGTCCCTCAAATATACTTGTTAAATGACAAAAATCTGCAAAACAATTTATTACAGCCACACAATCACAAATATGTAGACATGAGGAAACACACATGCACAGAGAGACCCACACACAAGATCCAATTCAGTCAGCCAGTCTAAATATATTGAATTTAAATCTTAGAATGAGATCATCCCATTAAAAGCCTTTCTCTCTCTCTTTCTCTCTCTCTCTCTCTCTCTCTCTCTCTCTGTCACACACACACACACACACACACACACACACACACACACACACACACACACACAGGGAGAGAGAAGTAAGTTTCTAGGTCAGCCTGGGAGCTGGTGAATTTGAATCCACCAATCAGAGAGGCTGTGCACTTTTCCCCACCAAAACAGGTGCATCTGTTTACACACGCAGCAGCACAGAGAGACACAGGATTTTTGCAGTCTATTTCTCATAGTGACGACTCCCCTCAAACAAATGACCGTAATTTCCTAACCGTAGGGGCTAGAACGGTCATTCTTACACCGTTTTGTTCAGAAGAGATGGGGGAATCTTCAAGTGTTGACAATTTATCATTAAAATATGAATTTTTAGAGATATATGACATGGATGACTTGTTGATTTAGAAGCCACGAATTCCCCAATATGCAAATTTGAATGTCTGAGACCACATATGTGATTGGCTGGCTGGGAAGCCGTGCAGGCCCTGATTTGTGGATTTGAATTCCTCAGCCCTCAGATATGATTGGCTGGCTTAGAAGCCACGAAGGCCCCAATATGCAAATTTGAATGCCTCAGGACACTTATTTGATTGGCTGGGAAACTGTGAAGGCCCTGATTTGAAAATTTGAATGTCTCAGTCCTCACAGAGGATTGGCTGCCTGGGGACCTGGCAGAAATATATAGAAATACTATTATTAAGCATAAAGTATAAGCATAAAGCATTTAGTAGAAATACTATGTTTTAGCACAAATACTATAAAAAGAAGAAAAACTATAATTTAGCAGAAATACTATATTAAGCACAAATCCTATAAAAAGCAGAAATACTATAATTTAGCAGAAATACTATGTTAGGCACAAATCCTATAAAAAGCAGAAATACTATAATTTAGCAGAAATACTATATTAGGCATAAATCCTATGAAAAGCAGAAACAGTATGATTTAGCAGAAATACTGTATTTAGCACAAGTACCGAAAAGTACCAGAAATACTATGATTTAGCAGAATAGTAATAACTTATTGAAACACAAATGCACAGAGGGACACACAAACACAGGCTCTAATCCAGTCAACCAGTATAACTATGTTCAATTTAAATCCTACAATGACATGCTGTCAAATAAGGGCAGGGTCCTCTCTCTCCCACTAAACACACACACACACACACACACACACACACACACACACACACACACACACACACACAGGGAGAGAGGACTAAGTTTCTAGGTCAGCCTGGGAGCTGCTGAATTTGAATCCACCAATCAGAGAGGCTGTTTACGTTTTCCCGCCAAAACAGGTGCATCTTTTTACACACGCAGCACAGAGACATAGACCTGCTTCTTTCAGTTTATTTCACATAGTGAGGATTCCCCTCAAACAAATGACCATAATTTCCTAACCATAGGGGCTAGAGCGGTCATTCTTACACCGTTTTGTTCAGAAGAGATGGGGGAATCTTCAAGTGTTGACAATTTATCATTAAAATATGAATTTATACAATATGCAAATTTGAATGCCTCAGGACACATATATGATTGGCTGGGAAGCCGTGCAGGCCCTGATTTGAAAATTTGAATTTCTCAGTCCTCACAGAGGATTGGCTGCCTGGGGACCTGGCAGAAATATATAGAAATACTATGATTAAGCATAAATACTACATTTAGTAGAAATACTATGTTTTAGCACAAATACTATAAAAAGCAGAAATACTATAATTTAGCAGAAATACTATATTAAGCACAAATCCTATAAAAAGCAGAAATAGGATGATTAAGCATAAACACTACATTTAGTAGAAATACTATGTTTGAGCAAAAATCCCATAAAAAGCAGAAATAGTATGATTAAGCATAAATACTACATTTAGTAGAAATACTATGTTTTAGCACAAATAGTATAAAAAGCAGAAATATTGTAATTTAGCAGAAATACTATATTAGGCACAAATCTTATAAAATAGCAGAAATAGTATTATTTAGCACAATAGTAATAAGTTAAACAGAAAAATTGGAAAAGCAAAATGGACAGCTGAAAAAATGCTGAACATGCTGAGGGTCCCTCAAATATACTTGTTAAATGAAAAAAATTAGCAAAAAAATCTATAACAGCCACACAATCACAAATATGTACACATAAGGAAACACACATGCACAGAGAGACACACTACCAAGATCAAATTCAGTCACCCAGTCTAAATATATTAAATTAGAATCTTAGAATGAGATCATCCCATTAAAAGGCTTTCTCTCTCTCTCTCTCTCTCTCTCTCTCTCTCTCTGTCACACACAGACACACACACACACACAGACACACAGGGAGAGAGAAGTAAGTTTCTAGGTCAGCCTGGGAGCTGCTGAATTTGAATCCACCAATCAGAGTGCCTGTTTACGTTTTCCCGCCAAAAGAGGTGCACCTTTTTACACACGCAGGCACAGAGAGGCACAGGATTATTGCAGCCTACTTTTCATAGTGACGACTCCCCTCAAACAAATGACCATAATTTCCTAACTGTAGGGGCTAGAGCGGTCATTCTTACACCGTTTTGTTCAGAAGAGATGGGGGAATCTTCCAGTGTTAACAATTTATCATTAAAATATGAATTATTAAAGATATTTGACTTGTAATGCAGCATAACTGAGTAGAGCGAAGCAAAAACTGCCTTGACTTGCCCTCAAACAACGGTTTGTAACTTGAAATCTGTTTGGAGTATCGATATCATTCTTTCACCGTAAGAGACAGCAGGCTTTGGTGAACAATCATGGAAATTTTCAGGTCGCTGTGGAAATCCAACAAAAAGTTATGACGAGAGAAAAAAGTGGTTCATTTCCAGACTTTGAAATCTGAAGAAATCTGAGCGAAGGACGAATTTCCTACCCTCAAACAAGTCCAACTCATTTCAGAACGGTAATAGGTGAGAAAGAAATTCTTGAATTGTGAGCGTCAGGAGTGTCTGAAGATATACCGGGACAAGCCTCATGTCTTAACTTTGCTTCATTAAGGAGATATGACGATTCGAATATGCCTCTCATTACAGAAATGCAGCGGTGATTTTGAACAAGCTCTCCATTGACTTTATATGGACAGTTTTCTGACCTTGTGTTAGTCTGAGGAGATTTGCGAAAGTTCTATGAATACCACAACAATGATAGTGACATTTTCTGAAAGCCAGCAAAAATGCCTACGTTTTGATGTATAATTTGTGGAAGTTGAGTGAAAATTGAGCAAGTAGCAGGAAGTTGTTCGGACATGAAGAGAAGACTGCAAAAGCTTCAGTGACACACTGGAAGCCAAGAGCATAGCAACCATAACAACGCATGTATTTTGTGAAAAATCACAATTTTGCAACTCAAAACTTTAAGAGGCATAAAAGTAAAACAGTAAAAGATTTGAAAAAGCTGAATCATACCTGAATAGCCCAATAATTTGTGAACATTTTAAAGTTTGAATGGTTGTTCTAGGTGAAAGTATGAGGAAGTAGTTAAGTTTCAAAAACAAGCAAAATTTAGCAGAATTTTGGAAGATTTCCATTCATTTCAATGGGACAAATTAAAGGAAAAAAGTGGAATATTTTAAAAAGTATAATAGTTAAAAATAGCAAAAATCATAGCAGAAATTAGCAAAAATAGTTGAATAGTTTAAAATTTGAACGGTGAAAATCGGCTGAAAATTGTGGAAGTAGTTTAACGGCGAAAAGTGTACGGAAACACCCAGAATAATAATAATAATAATAATAATAAAGAATAAAGAGAAACAGGAACTCTATAGTGTGGATGCTTAAAGCATCCACACAATTAGAAGAACAATACTGTGAATGCTTTTCAAGCATTCACACTAATAATAACTAGAAAGTGCATTTTCTGAAGAAACTGCAGTGTGAATGCTTGAATCTGAATGTATGCACTGAAATGAATTAATTGCTGAATTTTAAGTTAAAAATGTTGAATGAGATGAAAAATACAGAAATTTCTACCCGGAAAAAAAAAGTGCTGAACTGCTAAAAGCTGAAAACCACACAGAAGAAGTTGGAAAATAGCTGAAAATGTTTTAATTGTAAATTAGAAAACCCTAAGAAATGAGAAAAGAACATTTAGAGTCAGAAAACATCTGAAAGAATATTAAAAGGTCATATTCTTTGAATCACTGAATGAAGAAAATGTGATCCCTCCACTTGGACCCACACAGTTTAAAAAGTTTACATCTCTGAGCTTTGAAAGACAAGATGTTGGAAAGAGAACAATAATGGCGACAATTTGAGGGTAAAATGATGGCTGTAGAGCAAACACTGTGGACACAGCAGCAGTTGAAAGAGAAGTGCTTAAGATGAATCTTGGTACAGTGGCAGGCAGAGCTCGTTAAGCAGGCAGGTGTGAGCCTGGTTGCTATAGTGACCGCACCCAATGGCTCCATACACACGGACACAGACATGCACCTCACTTTTGCTGCTTAAAATGAACAGAAAAGTCAGGCCGAAACAAATCGTTCCCAAATGAAAAGTACATGTCGTACTGACAAAATTCTTTCACCGTGAGCGACAGCCATGTCTAGTCTACCAAATTCTCAGTTTTCATGCCTGTGGAGTTTATTATATGGACGTGGTGACAGTGTAAAGACACCATGCTCTTCTGATTTTCAAACGAACCTTCTGAGAAAGTTTAACATTAGAGTCTATGGAAGAGTTGGAGGGAGGAGGCTGTGCATTGGTGACATTTACGAAAGAACCATAACACCTAGGACAATAGTAAACACATTGGATGAAAGAGGACAGCGATGGCTACGTTTTGAGGGTAAAATCATACCTGTAGAGCAAACGCTGCGGACACAGCAGCAGTTTTAAAAAAGATTTTAAGATTAATTTTTTTGCTCCTCTCACTCTAGCAGTTGAGCTGCCTCACTCTAGCCCCAACATTCCGTCCCATACACACCCATTATAAACTCTGAAACGGGTGAAAAAACATCATGAAACTTAAACTGGAACTGAAGAAAAAGTATAATAGATATTGAAAAGATAAATACAAGTTGAATAGTTGAATGTCTTGTCTTCGTTTTAAAGTTTGAATGGTGGCTCTATGTCAATGTATGTGGAAGTAGTAAGAGTTTAAAAATGAGTAAATTGAATGAGAATTTGAAGGGTCTCCCCATTGAAATACATGGGAAATTTTTGTTGAATAAAGTTGAATAAAATTAAAAATATAAATGTTAAAAATGAGAAAAATAGAAGCAGTCATGTCCAAAAGAATAGGAATCTAATGGTGTTTGAATGGTTTTTCTAAGTTGAACGGTTTTGAAGGAGTAGGAGTACAAAAAACGTACGGAATAGATAAAATAGAATAACTAGAAAGTGCATTTTCTGAAGAAACTGCAGTGTGAATGCTTGAATCTGAATGTATGCACTGAAATGAATTAATTGCTGAATTTTGAGTTAAAAATATTGAATGAGATTAAAAAAAAACAAAAAAAACCCGAATTTAACCTGAAAACAAAGGTGCTGAACTGCTAAAAGCTGAAGGTTACACAGAAGAAGGAGTTGGAAAAAAAACTGAAAATGTTTTAAATGTCAATTAGAAAACCCTAAGAAATGAGAAAAGAACATTTAGAGTCAGAAAACATCTGAATGAATATCAAAAGGTCATATTCTTTGAATCACTGAATGACTCAAATGTGATCCCTCCACTTTGATCCACACAGTTTAAAAAGTTTAAATGCCTGAGCTTTGAAAGACACGGTGTTGGAAAGAGAACAATAATGGCGACAATTTGAGGGTAAAATGATGGCTGTAACACTGTGGACACAGCAGCAGTTGAAAGAGAAGTGCTTAAGATGAATCTTGGCACAGTGGCAGGCAGAGCTCGTTAAGCAGGCAGGTGTGAGCCTGGTTGCTATAGTGACTGCACCCAATGGCTCCATACACACGTACACAGACATGCACCTCACTTTTGCTGCTTAAAATGAACAGAAAAGTCAGGCCCAAACAAATTCTTCCCAAATGAAAAGTACATGTCGTATTGACAAAATTCTTTCACCGTGAGCGACAGCCATGTCTAGTCTACCTAATTCTCAGTTTTCATGCCTGTGGAGTTTATTATATGGACGTGGTGACAGTGTAAAGACACCATGCTCTTCTGATTTTCAAACGAACCTTCTGAGCCATTTTAACATTAGAGTCTATGGAAGAGTTGGAGGGAGGAGGCTGTGCATTGGTGACATTTATGAAAGAACCATAACACCTAGTACAATAGTAAACACATTGGATGAAAGAGGACAGCCATGGCTACGTTTTGAGGGTAAAATCATACCTGTAGAGCAAACGCTGTGGACACAGCAGCAGTTTTAAAAAAGATTTTAAGATTAATTTTTTTGCTCCTCTCACTCTAGCAGTTGAGCTGTCTCACTCTAGCCCCAACATTCCGTCCCATACACACCCATTATAAACTCTGAAACGGGTGAAAAAACATCATGAAAGTTAAACTGGAACTGAAGAAAAAGTATAATAGATATTGAAAAGATAAATACAAGTTGAATAGTTGAATGTCTTGTCTTCGTTTTAAAGTTTGAATGGTGGCTCTATGTCAATGTATGTGGAAGTAGTAAGAGTTTAAAAATGAGTAAGTTGAATGAGGATTTGAAGGGTCTCCCCATTGAAATACATTATAAATTTTTGTTGAATAAAGTTG
Organism: Aulonocara sp. 'chitande type north' Nkhata Bay; assembly: GCF_057382095.1. Lineage (NCBI taxonomy): Eukaryota > Metazoa > Chordata > Actinopteri > Cichliformes > Cichlidae > Aulonocara > Aulonocara sp. 'chitande type north' Nkhata Bay. The sequence continues at coordinate 11,242,881 of NC_141361.1, forward strand.
AATAAAATTAAAAATATAAATGTTAAAAATATGAAAAATAGAAGCAGTGTTGTCCAAAAGAATAGGAATCTAACGGTGTTTGAATGGTTTTTCTAAGTTGAACGGTTTTGAAGGAGTAGGCTTTGAAAAAACGTACGGAAAAATAAAATATAATAATAATAATAACTAGAAAGTGCATTTTCTGAAGAAACTGCAGTGTGAATGCTTGAATCTGAATGTATGCACTGAAATGAATTAATTGCTGAATGTTAAGTTAAAAATTCCGAATGAGCTGGAAAATACAGAAATTTTCACCTGAAAACAAAAGTGCAGAACTTTTGAAAGCTGATGTTCACACAGAAGAAGTTGGAAAAAAGCTAAACATGTTTAAAATGTAAATAATAAAAAGATGAGTAATGACAAAAGAAAATTTAGAGTTGAACAAAAATTCTGGAGAAAATACAAACTTTAATATACAGCATAATGTTTTTCAGACATATACACATGTGTATATCATGTTTAATAGTATTACATACATCAATTTATTTTGTATGTCATAGAAAATAACATAAAAATCTTAAGTCATATTTTACAGCTTCTTTCTGAAAAGGACTAGTAGAATAAATAAAAATAACTAAATTAAATAACTAAATAAAAAATAATAAGCAAGATATGAAATACATGAAAATTCAACTTTTAAAACCACAATCCTGAACCTTTAAATTGTGTTGGTTTCTTAGAACATGGCTGAACAGCTGTTTCTATCGTCCTACTTAATCTGTCTACACATCTTTTTATTACTCATTCTTCTTTATGTTTTAATGTAAACAGAGTCCACACAGTGGTAAAAGAGAACTGTATAGAGATTTTTGAGTAAAGTCAAATGAAAGCGTAAGGTGGTGACACAGTTTAACACATGCAAATAATCAAATAAACACATTAGTCCTTTTTGTGAACATGGATAAATAAGTATCAATACAGCATTGTTCAGCCATGCCACTAAATGCTTTTTTACACATTGTTTTAACCTGGGCTCAGACACAAAGTCCCAAAATTAGTTAGTCCCTGACTTTGAGTTGTGATTATGACTAATTATTATACACAAGGCTTTATCTATCTGAACTCTAAGGACACAAATATGAAAAAAAAAAACCTATACTTACCAGCTGATACCCCACACTACACACTAGGTGTGCCATGTGACCTGAAACTTTGGTACAAAATCATCATAATCATTCTGTTAACACTGTTTTTTAACGCTGTTTGTGTTGCTGTTCAGCAGTTTAAAATGTTTTAGATTGGATTACATGGAATGAATTTGAATTTTCTTGGGGGGTTTTGTGTGTGTTTTGTTCTTAGCAGATTTTTTCTTCCATACTGTTGAATTCCAGTTACCACATTTCTGGTCATATGACATCCCGAGTGCCCACTTAAAAAAAATCCCCACAGTTAATTCAACATTAGAACAAAATAAAAATATCCATCCATCCATCCATTCGCTTCCGCTTATCCTTTCCAGGGTCGCGGGGGGCGCTGGAGCCTATCCCAGCTGTCATAGGGCGAAAGGCAGGGTACACCCTGGACAGGTCGCCAGTCTGTCACAGGGCCAACACACAGGGACAGACAACCATTCACACTCACATTCACTCGCACATTCACACCTAGTGACAATTTGGATTAATCAATTAACCTATCCCCACAAATAAAAAAATAAAAATATGTTAAAGAAAAAAAGGTTTGCTCTGTGATGAAATACTAAATAAGCATACATTGTACAGAGCACTAACAATGACAACAATCCTTTAGCCTGTTGATCAGAGAGAGGCAGTCATTATGTCCATTTAAAACCTGTAATCACAGAGCACAACGTTTCTGTGAAACTATGAAGTCCCATATGATCCTCATCATGTCCAGTGACTTCAGAGTGGATCCTCCCTGTCATCCGGCCAGTGTTTGATGTGTGGCAAGCAGCACAGAAGCAGGATAGCTGAGGACTTTAAAAGAAGAGCAGAAAACAGGAATATGTAGTTGTAAATGTAAATATCAGTGATACTTGTCTTGTCAAAGGGAATAAAATAATGAAAATGTTAACTTACACACTCATTTAGGGAGGATCTTGACACTGCACAGAGGAGGCACAGTCAGTCTGACAATGATGGTGATCTCCAGGGATGTTTTCCTGCAGCAACATTCCTGCCAACTGGCCGTATGATCCAGAGTAGTTGGTTTGTAATAAACAGAAAGGTGTATATATTAGGTAGTGTGCACTCAGAGCTGGTCCTAAGAAACAAACACATCCTGTAATAAACTGAATACCTGTAGTAGTGCTGCTGCAAATATGAAGCCCTTCTATCATGAGTGGTTTCAAAGAAGGTGTTTTGGAGGCTCAGTCACAGAAACTGTGCAGTCTGTTCAGTCCTGAGTGTCTCGGCTCTGAAGGGGATGGATCACAGAGGGAAACACCTGAGTACAGACATTACAATACACTCTAACACTCCTAAGGTCAAGTGAAAACACAATTTAAACACTTCACAAAGAATGAATACATGTTTTCATGGAAATAATGTCATTAACCCTTTTTGTTGTTAGTAAATCTCACCGACTGCTTGTGGGACAAGCTAGAAGGAAGACTTATCACAGAATCTCTCCTGTGCTCCAGATGTGAAGTCTCACGCTCTGATCGTATGGCGATGAAGATGGTGATGATGAAGTTTCTCTGATCTGTGGCATTACAGTTTCTGGCTGCTATGTGCTTCACATTGTTGGATTTTACATGTGAAGCTTGGAGAAGACACAGGAGGACTGTGTCTCTCTTAAAAAGAATAAAAAGAAAAACAAAGGAAACCTAACAGGAAAGGAAACCCCCCCCCCTCGACTCCCACCGTACCCCCCCCCCCCCCCCCCCCTCCCACTCAACTCCCCAACCTCACACCATCAAATGTCTATACAAATGTAGGGTATCAGCTGGTAACAGAAAGCAAGTGTAACATATGCACTACATATGTAACACTGCTGAAACATTTCTGGCCAGAAATGTGCAGTTATCAACCCAGACCCACCCTGATGATTGCACTGGCCAGAAACATGATAAAAGCTCATAAAAATTTATGTTTCATAGAAAAATTTGTCCAAAAATATAATTGTGTACTTTTGAAAAAGTTTAAAGTTTATAACAAACCAAAATAATAATATTTTTGTAAATATTATTTCAAAATAGAGGCACACATAAAGTGGCTTAACTGTCATTATTGCTGTAATTAGGTTTGTTTGTTTGTTTGTTTGTTTGTTTTTTTAAAAAGCAACCTTTAGTCATTATTGTTCTCTCAGAAACAATGAAGAAGCTGTTGAACATTTATGTGTTGTGTAGGCAATCCTCTGGTCCACCCTCCCTCCCTCCCAGCCACAGTGAGACTGGGGCAGCCTGGCAGGATGTTGAAGCCTGGCTGCAGAGAGGATATGCCTACACTGTTCGTTTCAAACTGCTATATTTGATTTTTCTGACATTTATAGGTTACTGTTAGTGAATTTTAGATTTTCTGTAATAAATAAAATTGTCATCTTTTACTGATATCATTACTTAATTCATGTAATTGTATTTTATGTAAACAATTCAAACATTATACTGCAATGCAGGGCGTCAACTTTTAAATATCGCTCTACTTTCTTAAGTCATTCAAAAATATAGATATTACTTACTGTATTCAAAGATCTAGATCATGAATCATCACAGGACAATACACAGTATACTGGGTCATGGTAACTATGGTATGTCTTCATGACTCCAGAATGGAGACATCGATCTGACTGAGAAATGAAAATTAGGTCAAGCAGTGTGTTCTTCTCTGTGGTAGGGGCAGTGATGACCTGTGCGTATCCCCTAGACTCAAACAGCTCCAGGATTAGTTTGTTTGCACTGGATAAAACATTCTCATTAAAATCACCACAAACTATGATGGGATGACAGTCCATGATCTCCAATGAGTCTAATAGGCTTACCAGGTTTTTCAGGAATGGCCTCAGAGTGTAGTCTGGAGGTCTGTATACAACTGCAATCAGAGCACTGACTGGTGCTTCAACCTTTAAAGCCAGAAATTCAAGGTCAGTTACATTATGGATGTACTGTTTTTCATGCACTTGAATGTCACTTTTCACATAAACAGCAACTCCACCACCACTTCTGTTTGCCATCTGGGGAAAGTTTGTGTAGGACAGGTGTCTGTTGCGTTTGAACAAATTGTAATTTTCCAAGTGGAGACTCTCTGCGACAAAAGAGCCCCGCAGGTGTGTTTCTGTTAGGCACAAAACATCTGCTAGACACAATTCATGGTGACTTTTGATGTCATTAATGTGAGCTGGCAGTCCCTCTGTATTATGATGAACAATGGTGAAAACCTCTGACCTGCTCAGTGTTTGCCTCACGTGTAGAAGAGGCATCATGTCATCAAGGTTGGCTTGTCTCATGTTCTCAAGCGCTGCAGTGATTTCTGGGTTGGTGAATATTTTTTTCTCCTCCATATCAAGAAGATACAGTCCACTGAGAGACGTCACTCTACTGACAGCTACGTAGGCCATGCCGGGCTCAAAAATGCTCTTAAGAGAGACAACAGCTGATGTAGTTGTCATACCCTGTACCTTATGTATTGTACATGCAAAGGCCAGCTTCACTGGGAACTGTCTTCGTACCACTCCTTTCTGCTTCAGATTCTCCTCTGCTCTCTCAATGTACACCATATCGTCTGCTGGTGTGCGGTTATTCTTTCCAGATGTCTCATTATCCATTTTAAGTCCAAGCTTGATGATGTGTTGGTCATTTTCAGAGTAAACTACTCTAAGTAGTATTCCAAAAGCTCCATTAACCAAACCATTTTGTATGTCAATGTTTCTGGTGAGCATGACACGAGCTCCTTCTGCAACTTTCAGTGTGTCTGGTAACTCGTTTTTACCTCCTTTCAATGGTCTGTCTTGAAGTGCCATTCTGCCAGTTCTAGGATCTTTTCTATAATCATCTGCATGGATGTCAATGATATGAGTGTGGAGCAGAGCCAGTGTTGAAGAGTTGTGTGCATCCACTTCTTTATTAGTTGCAAAAATGTGCAATGCATCAGTCGGACAATGGGCTGGTTCAGTTATGGCCTGTAACAACAAATTTCTATCTGCTTCGCAAAGCTCATCCAACTTTCCTTTTACACGAATTCTGTTCAGCATCTCAGCAAAGACAACATCATCTTTCTGACGCATAATCTCAGTCAGAGTGATCATCTGAAAATGCTCCCGCCACAGGTCGATCTCAGACGGGTCGTGCACACAGAGAGGTTTAGACTGTCGCACTGGGGGTAGCTGATAGAAGTCTCCGACAGCAATGACTGACATGCCTCCAAAGGGTCTCCGAGTCCCTTTGATCTGTTTGAGTCTTGCATCTACATATGCAAACAGATGTCTTGACACCATAGACACTTCGTCAATGACGATTATTTCAGCATTCAAAAGTTCTGATCTGACTTCATCCAGCTGATTGCCAAGTCCCTGAATGGGAGGTTTTAAGCTTCTAGGCAGCTTGAGAAGAGAATGCAGTGTTGTTCCAGAAATGTTAAAAGCTGCAGTCCCAGTGAAAGCAGTTAACAGGACGGTGGGTTTTGATATGTCAACGTCGTCTGCATATCTGGGCACTTTGCTCAGTATCTTAGATGCTTCTGAGTAGATGCATTTGATAAGATGTGATTTTCCTGTTCCAGCACCACCATTAATATAAAAGAAAAACTGCTCTGGATTTAGAGCACAGACTCTTTTAATGCACCAGTCTCTAACTGCATAAAATATGCAGGCTTGCTTCTTGTTCAGATTCTGAAACATCTGACGTAACAATGTGGGATCAATAGCAGGGGGTTCCCTGATGGCTCTGACTTCTGTTGAAGCATCAGCCTGACGGCTGTAGTCGGGCACATCTTCCTGTTCATTTTCATTGTCTCGCTCTCTTTCTTGTTCGACAAGTGGCAACCTTACGAGATCTGATTCAGGTGCCAGATTACACCATTCGTCAGTCACACCTCTGTTCTGCTCATATTCCTCAACAGCGCTCTCGATCTCCTCACTGTTTTTCTCATATTTTTCTCTGTTTCTTTTGACAATGTGTTGCACGTACTCAAGATGGTCAGTACCTGGTAGCTGTACACAGCCAGCACCATAGAAAGCCTGATAGGTTGGCAACGATGGTGTTTTCAGTTCGTGGTCTGAACGATGAGGAAGGTACAGTTTAAGCAGTCTTCCGTAATATTGCTCTGGATGTTTTTCTTGTGAGCAGCGGTGAAATCTGATGATAGCAGGCTTATTGTTTTTGCGCCTTTGCACAAACCCCATCTCATTGAGAAGGGGCAAAACATCTTTACCTTTTTTCTGTTGGCCATAGACAATCCTGCAAGTAGCAGCAAAGTCTGCCATGCACATCTCCTCATACTCTGGTGTTTCAGGTCTGGCTTTGTATTTGTCATTCAAAGATGTCATCCAAACATTGGAAGACTCAGGTGTTGTGTTGTCCAGAACTGACAGGGGACGACTCATTTTCACAGGATTATCATCAGTTGGAATGAATATTACAGCACGTGAGCATTGCTTCATGTGAAGACCACATGCACGAGCAACACACTCCTGTGCACTGATCTCTCGCTTCTTTGAATATGCCTGCATGACGGCTCTCATTTCATCGCACTCATTTACACTGTCCTTATGGGAGTTCTCAATGACAGTTTTCAGGTACTCAGATAGCCCGCCCTCTTTTTTTGATATATATTTCATTAAATAATTTGCAGCACCAAAAGCATCTAAAACAAAGCTTATGTCGATATTACTGTTCCAGGCTTCAAGCAGATGTGGATTATAGCCGTTTATCCAAGAGTCTTTTGGATCACGCTTTAGTATGATCGTACTCCTCATGTTCATTTTATTCAGGTATCTCTCATATTCTGCATGTGTCAACTTGCATCTTTCCAAGAGCTGCTCTAAACTCATGGAAGCAGTTTCAGGTTCATTCAGCAGCTGGTTCAGTGGTCTGAGCTTGTTCTTTGCCGTTTCTACTTCCAGTGCATCATCCTCACTGGGTCTTGTGATCATTGTCTCATTGCAGGGTGGTTTGGGAAAACCAAAACGGCACCCGGAGCTTAAACTCCTAAAGCACGTCTTTGTGTGGTTCTTACTGTGTTTTTGCACTTCTGTTACTTTTTTGTACAGTTCAGGTTGTTTATGTGGATCAGGCAGCTGAGCTGTGATGTATTTGTTTATAAAATCAAGAACAGTTTGCTCATCATCCTCCTCAAACACAGGAGCACCTTCTACCCACAGGAGGCAGTGTATGTGTGGGCTTCCTCTGTGCTGAAACTCAACTCTGTAAAAGTAGTCAATGACTTTGCCAAGTGGCTCTGCAGGAGATAAGAGTAAATCTCTGAATAATGCTTCAACTCTCTTGTCAAACATGCGCATTGTTGTGACAGGATTGCTTCTCAGGATGTCACACTTTGCTGACCAGTCGAGTCCTTCAAAATTCACTTGTTCACCTTGCTGCCTTGTTATTGCCTCGATCACTTCAGGCCAGCGCATTTCAGCAGCTGAAAATGTGCAAAAGAACGTGGGAGTTCCCAACTGTCTGATCATGGCAAAAAGATCTCTTGTTGTTTTCTCCCAATAGGCTGGGGTTCCTCTCAGAGGCTGCATGAATCTCACTGCATCTTTATTTCGCACCAGTTTCTCCACCTCATGTTTATCTTGTAACATGCCTGAGGTTATTTTTCTACCATCTCTGGTCAGAGGCTTTGCCTTCCTTAACTGTACTGTCATGCTGGATGTAGCCAAGTGTATTTCAGTCACAAACTGTGCAAAGAATAAATAGTTTGTGTCTTTGGCAAAACGATCATCAATGCAGAAAAGTCTTGATTTGAAATACCCACTGGGGGATACTTTGATCAGCCTTCTTTCATCAAGTGTGTTTTGGCCTGTAGGAAACTGCACAGGGAAGGCCATGGCCTCCAGTTTAGGTGTTTTGAAAAAACTTATTGGATTGTTTCTCTCTGCAGGAGCAACAGAGTAGATTCCTTCACTGAAACATAATATCTCCTCAGCCACATCAGGGGGCTGCAAACAGGACTCGAGTGCAAAACCACCATTAGTCAGTCCATCTGCTTGCTCTGAATCATCTCTCATCTGTTCATGCGATTGTTCACCATCACAGGGTAACATGTCAATGTCCTGTTCATTTATATTTTGTGCTTCACTCAGTGCATTTTTCTCACAGCTGTCAATTTCCATTAAATCAGCCTCATCATAATCGTCCTCATTCATGTTTTCATCATCATCATCCTCATCATCTTCATCAGGAAGAGTTGGATCACACAGCTCAGCATCATCTCTGATGCTCACATCCTTATACTGTGGATGAATCTGCTTGAGTTTATGCAGTGCTTGCACAAGTTTAGACCAGCTTACAGTCTGAAACAGCTGATGACCTTTGTAAGACAAGCGTCTCTTCAATTTTACTCTGATCACCTGAGAATTAATTCTCAGTCGAGGTAGTGTTTCAACAGTTTCCTGTACCTCTGATGGGACACAGACCACATTTCCTCTAATTGCTCTTTGTCTGCCTTTGGGAAGAGGAATGATCTTGGCAAATGGTATGCACTTGGCTATGAGATGTCTCTCCAGTATGTTGAGATCAGAAAGTTCAGCTGGAATATCAGCAAGATCCAACTTATTGGCAACAGCAAGTGCTGGCATGGATCCATTTTTAAGATGATCGTGGCAGGTGTGACATATCCACTCTCTCTTTCTCTCATCAGGCACTTTGCACTGCTCATTTCTGCAGTTTTCATCACAAACATGAACAAACTTTCCTGTCAAACATGTTGCAACTACATGTGGGTTTTTGACATACTTTGACCTTGTGCAGGGTCGCACTTGGTTTGGAAATGAAGCCTTGAAGCATACAGTACATGGGTATGATGGTCCAGCTTTGATTTGTGATTTGAACACAGATATGGCCTCGTTGATCACACTGTTGTCACTCTCTTGGGTTTGTCTGTTCACCCATCTGTATTTCCTTTTTATTTTCATTGCACATCTCATGTTGTGCATAATCCTGAATGCAAGATTACTTTGATACCTGTCTCGCATTAGTTGTTTCATTAGTTGTCTGTGTCTTACTCTGAATGCATTGTCACGTGCATAACGCTGAGTCACTCGAGATCTCTGTCTCTCTCTGAATTCAGGGTTTTCTTGATACCTTTTAGTTATATAGTTTTTTTGTTTTTGTCTAAAGTCAGCATTGTCACAGTAGCGTCTTTTAATATATTGTTGTTGTTTCTTTCTGAATTCATCGTTCTCACAGTAGCGTCTTTTAATATATTGTTGTTGTTTCTTTCTGAATTCATCGTTCTCACAGTAGCGTCTTTTAATATATTGTTGTTGTTTCTTTCTGAATTCATCGTTCTCACAGTAGCGTCTTTTAATATATTGTTGTTGTTTCTTTCTGAATTCATCGTTCTCACAGTAGCGTCTTTTAATATATTGTTGTTGTTTCTTTCTGAATTCATCGTTCTCACAGTAGCGTCTTTTAATATATTGTTGTTGTTTCTTTCTAACTGTAGCATTCTCAGAAAAACGTTTTTTAACATATTGTTTTTGTTTCTTTCTGAATTCATCATTTTCACAGTAACGTCTTTTCATATACTGTTGTTGTTTTTGTTTAACTTCAGGATTGTTTTTATATGTCTCGCTTGCGCAAGATTTTTTCTTTTCTTTGTACTCTTTGTTTGAAGCATACTTTTGTTGTTCTCTCCTTTTTTGGTTTTCTTTTCTCTGATTTCTGGGTTTCTCTGATGCCATTAATCTTCTTTTCATTTTGTGCCTTTGTTGTTTATTAACTTTTTTCAGTTTTTGTAAAACTATATCAGAAAGGTCACAGGCAGCAACATTTGTTATGGCAGCATTTGATTGACATGAAAAAGCATCACTTGATGGAAGGAAACTTAATTCACTGCATAGTTCTTCAGTTGGTATATTAGGAGGTTCATTCTGATCTTCATATGATGTGAACTGAGTCACGTGAACTTCTTTTTGTTTCACCGGTGGCGTACAAATGGACATTTGACAAAAGATGTTCTCAGTCAGATCAGTCGTTGTGTTTCTCCTTGGAGTAGAGGAGTTTGCTTCATCAACAGTTGTATCAGAGTGAGTAGATGCCACAGCAGTGGCAGCTGTTGGTCTGCAGACTGTGTCTGTGATAGTATCACTCAGGTTGACTGTGCTCATACTGTAGAACTGCACAGGCTTCAGTTCATAGTTACAAGAGGGTGATATCTCCATCATTTCATAAGAATCTTGGATCCTCTTAATCATGTCACTGAGGAGTGTGAATTTCAGCATCACAGCTGTACCACGATTACGTGACTGTAGTAATAGAGGAAGACCACTGGGTGTTCTGGAGTGTGGATCAAAGAAACCATATTTGCCTGATGTGGATCTGAACACTGCGATACACAATCCACTCATAATCAATAAGGCATACTGCACATCTGACAACAGGCAGCTCAGTCCTGCTTCTAAGCTGAGAAAGGTATCTACTGCTTCCTCTGGAGGTTCTTCAAATGTCCCATACCGGGAAGGCTGTGTCATGTCGACATCATACATAGACCAGCGAGCATCAACTTTGTCTGGCAGCTCATCGGTTGCCAAATGAATATTTTTAGGAAATCTTTTCTTGGCCTCTTTGTACATCACATCACCTTTATCCAAGACCAGATTAAGGTCAGCTGTAGTCATGTTTTCATTCTCATGAAGGAAAGCAAGAAATGTGAGTGAGTTACATGTGCACTGCTTGTTTCTGGAGTCTCCATATTTAGGATGAGCCTGGCTGCGAGATGCACAGACATGTATAACAGAGGGCTGGTTTTCAAGGTTCACTCTTTCTGCATGAGATGGTCCTGCCACATCACTGTGACAGCCTCTTTTCAAAAAGTCAGCATAACCCACCTGTGGGGCACTTGACACCTCATGTTGTTCATTAACTTTATGCTGCAGTCCACTCTTTACAGCATCAGCATAAGATACCTGTTGTACATGTGCAGGAACATGTTGACCTGCCTGTTTGACACTGTCAGAATTGGTCTTTGTAGACACACTGTCTTCTGCAGAGCTCTGAGGAAAATCAAACTCAGCTTGTTCACATGTTGGTACTTTGTGAAACTCATGAAACTTTTTCCAGCGTTGTTTTGCAGCTTGTGACTTTTTCTGCTTCCTTGGCATTTTCACACACCTGCAAGTGTTTCTTAGTCTTTAGAAAATATGTTCACAAGATAAGAGTGGCACACACCAGGAGATGTTGTCTTTGTTTTTATATTTCAGTTTTTATTTGTCTTAAACAGTTGTCTTTCGTTTGACAGTTTGTTCTTCAGTTGAGAGAATATTATGCACTCTCTTTATTGGCTTGGCATTTTTCAGCAGCAAGCCAAGAGTGAAAAACAGGTAGAGAGAAAATTTAGAAGAGAGAACAGGCAGAGCAGGAGAGACACGGCTGGGAAATCACAATCAAACCGTGAATTAGTTTTCTTTGTTCAGTTTGTTCTCAGGTAGAGGCAATATATGCACTCTTTATTGCTTTAATGGCTTGGCGTTTTTCAGCAGCAAGCCAAGAGTGAAAAACAGGTAGAGAGAAAATTTAGCAGTGAGAACAGACAGAGCAGGAGAGACACGGCTTTAAATCAAACCGCAGATTTTTCTTTGTTTGTTCAGTTTGTTCATAGGTTGAGGCAAAATATGCACTCTTTATTGCTTTGTTGGCTTGGCGTTTTTCAGCAGCAAGCCAAGAGTGAAAAACAGGTAGAGAGAAAATTTAGCAGAGAGAACAGACAGAGCAGGAGAGACACGGCTTTAAATCAAACCGCAAAAGGATTGTTGGTTTGGCAAAATTTCTCACAAACCACAGAGTGAAATACAGATGGAAAGAAGGCAGAGACAATAGGTGGAGCAGGACAGAGGATAGAGGGGTTGGGGGGTTGGGATGTGAGAGAGAAGACTGGAGATCTGGTCCTTGTTCTTCTTCTTCTACACACTCTGAACAAAAAACAAGAAAAAAAAATAATTTTATTAAAATTATATCACATGGTAATTGTATGAACTAAATGTGACTACTGCAAAGGGACAAAACAAATATTCAAGCTAAACTGTTGTCGGCTGCCATGTGCAAAAAGTTGCATAATTGGGCACTTTTTAAAAGAATAAATATTTAATTAAATTCAGCAATAATATTTTTAAATACAAATATGATTGAGTGAATCATTAATTAATCACATGTAGTGTGACTACAAAAATGTACGAAAAAAATATTTTAGCCCAATTGTTAAGCTGCACTTATGTGTATTTATTATAAAATTGTGTTTAAAAGGTCTAGCACAAAGTTTGAACCCATCACTTTACAGCTTATATTAGTCATATAATTTTTTTATTTTGGTCTACTTCTCTTACAGTATGTGCACACCTACCAGGCAAAGCACAGTGTCAGTCAGGTTCCTGAAAGAAACGAGAAATAATACGTTAGTTGTCTGTACAGTGTTATCAGACTAACAGAAATACAAAGCCCACACGACATGATACACTGAACTTCTAGTCAGCAGGGTAATTATAGAGTAATATAGCACACCAACTGATACAGCAGTCATTTTACAATTCAAACTAGTTAACTGAAGTATTGCCACTTATGTAAGGCTACTGTTAGACTGTTACTAGCCTTAGCATTGCTGCTAGCGCTAGCATTCCGGCTAGCATTAGCACTTCAGTTAGTGTTAGCATTGCAGCTAGCGTTAGCATTGCAGCTAGCGTTAGCATTGCAGCTAGCGTTAGCAATGCTGCTAGCGCTAGCAATGCTGCTAGCGCTAGCACTCTTACTGTTAAAACTGAGCCACAATGGCAATAATAAAGCTAATTTCTTACTTTTGTCTCACTGACCGGCAAGAAATATCACAGGAATATTATTTTTGTCAGTTAACAACTGCTAAGGCTAGTGTTAGCACTATAGCTAGCGTTAGCATTGTTGCTAGCATTAGCATTGAAGCTAGCGTTAGCACTGCTGCTAACAGCAAAACGTAATAAACGTATATAAATGATAGCGAAGGTTATTCTTTTTTCTTTCTTTCTTCTTTGAATTGTTTTTAACTCTGTTGGACTTGATATGTGAGTTTAAATGTCAAACATGTATTTTTTCCATCATAAAAATAAAACACTGCAGTACTGAGTGTACTATACTTACCACAGCAGAGAGCAAAGCGGAATGACGACAGTTGGTCCAGTGATAGGTTAAAAACAGATGAGGCGTTCAGGTGGTGCTTGGAAATTTGACCATCAGTTTGAACAGCAATAATGAGCATATACATGTCTGTGTGTTGGTCTCTGTGTGTGACAGACATAGAGAGATAGAGGGAAAAAATACACTATACTAGTGTAAAAATTGGTCCTTTTTGCCCAAGTATAAGCGAATGAGTGACATACAGAAAAACAGGGCAACTGGCATTAAATGAGCAAATAAAAAGTATTAAATCTTGAACTGTTTTGTGGGTTTTATTTTAAGACTACTTTGAGTATATTCGTGGGGAGATAAACTATACAGACTATAAACAGAGACATTAAATGAGATTAGGTTAGTGAAACGTTAGTTAAAAGGTGGGGAAATTAACTACAGACCGATAGATGCTGAGAGCTTTAATTATCCAGTCAGAAAGGATGATTTTGAAGTCATCAACTGACTCCAACTGCCCAGATCTGAAAAACCTTTGTGCCAATCACAATGCTCTACTTAGTTGGCATATACTAACTAGTGACAAACTATTAATCTGTGGCAAAACCCTGTCAAATCTGTCTTATTGTACTTTTGAAAAAGTTAATCTTACTACAATCTAACATTTTTAGGTTTAACCTTGGCAGAGTGAGAGAGAGCTCGTTAAGCAGGCAGGTGTGAGCCTGGTTGCTATAGTGACCGCACCCAATGGCTCCATACACACGGACACAGACATGCACCTCACTTTTGCTGCTTAAAATGAACAGAAAAGTCAGGCCGAAACAAATCGTTCCCAAATGAAAAGTACATGTCGTACTGACAAAATTCTTTCACCGTGAGCGACAGCCATGTCTAGTCTACCAAATTCTCAGTTTTCATGCCTGTGGAGTTTATTATATGGACGTGGTGACAGTGTAAAGACACCATGCTCTTCTGATTTTCAAACGAACCTTCTGAGAAAGTTTAACATTAGAGTCTATGGAAGAGTTGGAGGGAGGAGGCTGTGCATTGGTGACATTTACGAAAGAACCATAACACCTAGGACAATAGTAAACACATTGGATGAAAGAGGACAGCGATGGCTACGTTTTGAGGGTAAAATCATACCTGTAGAGCAAACGCTGCGGACACAGCAGCAGTTTTAAAAAAGATTTTAAGATTAATTTTTTTGCTCCTCTCACTCTAGCAGTTGAGCTGCCTCACTCTAGCCCCAACATTCCGTCCCATACACACCCATTATAAACTCTGAAACGGGTGAAAAAACATCATGAAACTTAAACTGGAACTGAAGAAAAAGTATAATAGATATTGAAAAGATAAATACAAGTTGAATAGTTGAATGTCTTGTCTTCGTTTTAAAGTTTGAATGGTGGCTCTATGTCAATGTATGTGGAAGTAGTAAGAGTTTAAAAATGAGTAAATTGAATGAGAATTTGAAGGGTCTCCCCATTGAAATACATGGGAAATTTTTGTTGAATAAAGTTGAATAAAATTAAAAATATAAATGTTAAAAATGAGAAAAATAGAAGCAGTCATGTCCAAAAGAATAGGAATCTAATGGTGTTTGAATGGTTTTTCTAAGTTGAACGGTTTTGAAGGAGTAGGAGTACAAAAAACGTACGGAATAGATAAAATAGAATAACTAGAAAGTGCATTTTCTGAAGAAACTGCAGTGTGAATGCTTGAATCTGAATGTATGCACTGAAATGAATTAATTGCTGAATTTTGAGTTAAAAATATTGAATGAGATTAAAAAAACAAAAAAACAAAACGAATTTAACCTGAAAACAAAGGTGCTGAACTGCTAAAAGCTGAAGGTTACACAGAAGAAGGAGTTGGAAAAAAACTGAAAATGTTTTAAATGTAAATTAGAAAACCCTAAGAAATGAGAAAAGAACATTTAGAGTCAGAAAACATCTGAATGAATATTAAACGGTCATATTCTTTGAATCACTGAATGACTCAAATGTGATCCCTCCACTTTGATCCACACAGTTTAAAAAGTTTAAATGCCTGAGCTTTGAAAGATACGGTGTTGGAAAGAGAACAATAATGGCGACAATTTGAGGGTAAAATGATGGCTGTAACACTGTGGACACAGCAGCAGTTGAAAGAGAAGTGCTTAAGATGAATCTTGGTACAGTGGCAGGCAGAGCTCGTTAAGCAGGCAGGTGTGAGCCTGGTTGCTATAGTGACCGCACCCAATGGCTCCATACACACGCACACAGACATGCACCTCACTTTTGCTGCTTAAAATGAACAGAAAAGTCAGGCCGAAACAAATCGTTCCCAAATGAAAAGTAAAAGTCGTATTGACAAAATTCTTTCACCGTGAGTGACAGCAATGTCTAGTCTACTGAATTCTCAGTTTTCATGCCTGTGGAGTTTATTATATGGACGTGGTGACAGTGGAAAGACACCATGCTCTTCTGATTTTCAAACGAACCTTCTGAGCCATTTTAACATTAGAGTCTATGGAAGAGTTGGAGGGAGGAGGCTGTGCATTGGTGACATTTACGAAAGAACCATAACACCTAGGACAATAGTAAACACATTGGATGAAAGAGGACAGCGATGGCTACGTTTTGAGGGTAAAATCATACCTGTAGAGCAAACGCTGCGGACACAGCAGCAGTTTTAAAAAAGATTTTAAGATTAATTTTTTTGCTCCTCTCACTCTAGCAGTTGAGCTGTCTCACTCTAGCCCCAACATTCCGTCCCATACACACCCATTATAAACTTTGAAACGGGTGAAAAAACATCATGAAACTTAAACTGGAACTGAAGAAAAAGTATAATAGATATTGAAAAGATAAATACAAGTTGAATAGTTGAATGTCTTGTCTTCGTTTTAAAGTTTGAATGGTGGCTCTATGTCAATGTATGTGGAAGTAGTAAGAGTTTAAAAATGAGTAAATTGAATGAGAATTTGAAGGGTCTCCCCATTGAAATACATTGGAAATTTTTGTTGAATAAAGTTGAATAAAATTAAAAATATGAATGTTAAAAATGAGAAAAATAGAAGCAGTCATGTCCAAAAGAATAGGAATCTAACGGTGTTTGAATGGTTTTTCTAAGTTGAACGGTTTTGAAGGAGTTAGATGCCAAAAAACGTACGGAAGATGATATAATAATAAAGATTCGAATAACAATACTGTGAATGCTTTTCAAGCATTCACACTAACTAGAAAGTGCATTTTCTGAAGAAACTGCAGTGTGAATGCTTGAATCTGAATGTATGCACTGAAATGAATTAATTGCTGAATTTTGAGTTAAAAATATTGAATGAGATTAAAAAAAAACAAAAAAAACCCGAATTTAACCTGAAAACAAAGGTGCTGAACTGCTAAAAGCTGAAGGTTACACAGAAGAAGGAGTTGGAAAAAAAACTGAAAATGTTTTAAATGTCAATTAGAAAACCCTAAGAAATGAGAAAAGAACATTTAGAGTCAGAAAACATCTGAATGAATATCAAAAGGTCATATTCTTTGAATCACTGAATGACTCAAATGTGATCCCTCCACTTTGATCCACACAGTTTAAAAAGTTTAAATGCCTGAGCTTTGAAAGACACGGTGTTGGAAAGAGAACAATAATGGCGACAATTTGAGGGTAAAATGATGGCTGTAACACTGTGGACACAGCAGCAGTTGAAAGAGAAGTGCTTAAGATGAATCTTGGCACAGTGGCAGGCAGAGCTCGTTAAGCAGGCAGGTGTGAGCCTGGTTGCTATAGTGACTGCACCCAATGGCTCCATACACACGTACACAGACATGCACCTCACTTTTGCTGCTTAAAATGAACAGAAAAGTCAGGCCCAAACAAATTCTTCCCAAATGAAAAGTACATGTCGTATTGACAAAATTCTTTCACCGTGAGCGACAGCCATGTCTAGTCTACCTAATTCTCAGTTTTCATGCCTGTGGAGTTTATTATATGGACGTGGTGACAGTGTAAAGACACCATGCTCTTCTGATTT
Organism: Aulonocara sp. 'chitande type north' Nkhata Bay; assembly: GCF_057382095.1. Taxonomy (NCBI): domain Eukaryota; kingdom Metazoa; phylum Chordata; class Actinopteri; order Cichliformes; family Cichlidae; genus Aulonocara; species Aulonocara sp. 'chitande type north' Nkhata Bay. Next base: position 11,260,145 of record NC_141361.1, read on the forward strand.
TCAAACGAACCTTCTGAGCCATTTTAACATTAGAGTCTATGGAAGAGTTGGAGGGAGGAGGCTGTGCATTGGTGACATTTATGAAAGAACCATAACACCTAGTACAATAGTAAACACATTGGATGAAAGAGGACAGCCATGGCTACGTTTTGAGGGTAAAATCATACCTGTAGAGCAAACGCTGTGGACACAGCAGCAGTTTTAAAAAAGATTTTAAGATTAATTTTTTTGCTCCTCTCACTCTAGCAGTTGAGCTGTCTCACTCTAGCCCCAACATTCCGTCCCATACACACCCATTATAAACTCTGAAACGGGTGAAAAAACATCATGAAAGTTAAACTGGAACTGAAGAAAAAGTATAATAGATATTGAAAAGATAAATACAAGTTGAATAGTTGAATGTCTTGTCTTCGTTTTAAAGTTTGAATGGTGGCTCTATGTCAATGTATGTGGAAGTAGTAAGAGTTTAAAAATGAGTAAGTTGAATGAGGATTTGAAGGGTCTCCCCATTGAAATACATTATAAATTTTTGTTGAATAAAGTTGAATAAAATTAAAAATATAAATGTTAAAAATATGAAAAATAGAAGCAGTGTTGTCCAAAAGAATAGGAATCTAACGGTGTTTGAATGGTTTTTCTAAGTTGAACGGTTTTGAAGGAGTAGGCTTTGAAAAAACGTACGGAAAAATAAAATATAATAATAATAATAACTAGAAAGTGCATTTTCTGAAGAAACTGCAGTGTGAATGCTTGAATCTGAATGTATGCACTGAAATGAATTAATTACAGAATTTAAGTTAAAAATTTTGAATGAGATAAAAAAAAAACCGAATTTAACCTGAAAACAAAAGTGCTGAACTGCTAAAAAGGTGAAGGTTACACAGAAGAAGAAGTTGGAAAAAAACTGAAAATGTTTTAAATGTAAATTAGAAAACCCTAAGAAATGAGAAAAGAACATTTAGAGTCAGAAAACATCTGAATGAATATTAAAAGGTCATATTCTTTGAATCACTGAATGACTCAAATGTGATCCCTCCACTTTGATCCACACAGTTTAAAAAGTTTAAATGCCTGAGCTTTGAAAGACACGGTGTTGGAAAGAGAACAATAATGGCGACAATTTGAGGGTAAAATGATGGCTGTAACACTGTGGACACAGCAGCAGTTGAAAGAGAAGTGCTTAAGATGAATCTTGGTACAGTGGCAGGCAGAGCTCGTTAAGCAGGCAGGTGTGAGCCTGGTTGCTATAGTGACTGCACCCAATGGCTCCATACACACGTACACAGACATGCGCCTCACTTTTGCTGCTTAAAATGAACAGAAAAGTCAGGCCGAAACAAATCGCTCCCAAATGAAAAGTATAGGTCGTATTGACGAAATTCTTTCACTGTGAGCGGCAGCAATGTCCAGTCTACCTAATTCTCAGTTTTCATGCCTGTGGAGTTTATTATATGGACGTGGTGACAGTGGAAAGACACCATGCTCTTCTGATTTTCAAACGAACCTTCTGAGCCATTTTAACATTAGAGTCTATGGAAGAGTTGGAGGGAGGAGGCTGTGCATTGGTGACATTTATGAAAGAACCATAACACCTAGTACAATAGTAAACACATTGGATGAAAGAGGACAGCGATGGCTACGTTTTGAGGGTAAAATCATACCTGTAGAGCAAACGCTGCGGATACAGCAGCAGTTTTAAAAAAGATTTTAAGATTAATTTTTTTGCTCCTCTCACTCTAGCAGTTGAGCTGTCTCACTCTAGCGCCAACATTCCGTCCCATACACACCCATTATAAACTCTGAAACGGGTGAAAAAACATCATGAAACTTAAACTGGAACTGAAGAAAAAGTATAATAGATATTGAAAAGATAAATACAAGTTGAATAGTTGAATGTCTTGTCTTCGTTTTAAAGTTTGAATGGTGGCTCTATGTCAACGTATGTTGAAGTAGTAAGAGTTTAAAAATGAGTAAGTTGAATGAGAATTTGAAGGGTCTCCCCATTGAAATACATGGGAAATTTTTGTTGAATAAAGTTGAATAAAATTAAAAATATAAATGTTAAAAATGAGAAAAATAGAAGCAATGTTGTCCAAAATAATAGGAATCTAACGATGTTTGAATGGTTTTTCTAAGTTGAACGGTTTTGAAGGAGTAGGCTTTCAAAAAACGTACGGAATACAGAATAAAATATAATAATAAAGATTAGAAGAACAATACTGTGAATGCTTTTCAAGCATTCACACTAACTAGAAAGTGCATTTTCTGAAGAAACTGCAGTGTGAATGCTTGAATCTGAATGTATGCACTGAAATGAATTAATTGCTGAATTTTGAGTTAAAAATATTGAATGAGATAAAAAAACAAAACAAAAAAAAATGAATTTAACCTGAAAACAAAGGTGCTGAACTGCTAAAAGCTGGACGTTACACAGAAGAAGAAGTTGGAAAAAAGCTGAAAATGTTTTAATTGCAAATTAGAAAAACCTAAGAAATGAGAAAAGAACATTTAGAGTCAGAAAACATCTGAAAGAATATTAAAAGGTCATATTCTTTGAATCACTGAATGACTAAAATGTGATCCCTCCACTTGGATCCACACAGTTTAAAAAGTTTAAATGTCTGAGCTTTGAAAGACAAGATGTTGGAAAGAGAACAACGATGGCGACGTTTTGAGGGTAAAATGATGGCTTTAACACTGTGGACACAGCAGCAGTTGAAAGAGAAGTGCTTAAGATGAATCTTGGCAGAGTGGCAGGCAGAGCTCATTAAGCAGGCAGGTGTGAGCCTGGTTGCTATAGTGACCGCACCCAATGGCTCCATACACACGTACACAGACATGCGCCTCACTTTTGCTGCTTAAAATGAACAGAAAAGTCAGGCCGAAACAAATCGTTCCCAAATGAAAAGTAAAAGTCGTATTGACGAAATTCTTTCACCGTGAGCGACAGCAATGTCTAGTCTACCTAATTCTCAGTTTTCATGCCTGTGGAGCTTATTATATGGACGTGGTGACAGTGTAAAGACACCATGCTCTTCTGATTTTCAAACGAACCTTCTGAGCAAGTTTAACATTAGAGTCTATGGAAGAGTTGGAGGGAGGAGGCTGTGCATTGGTGGCATTTATGAAAAAACCATAACACCTAGTACAATAGTAAACACATTGGATGAAAGAGGACAGCGATGGCTACATTTTGAGGGTAAAATCATACCTGTAGAGCAAACGCTGCGGACACAGCAGCAGTTTTAAAAAAGATTTTAAGATAAATTTTTTTGCTCCTCTCACTCTAGCAGTTGAGCTGCCTCACTCTAGCCCCAACATTCCGTCCCATACACACCCATTATAAACTCTGAAACGGGTGAAAAAACATCATGAAACTTAAACTGGAACTGAAGAAAAAGTATAATAGATATTGAAAAGATAAATACAAGTTGAATAGTTGAATGTCTTGTCTTCGTTTTAAAGTTTGAATGGTGGCTCTATGTGAACGTATGTTGAAGTAGTAAGAGTTTAAAAATGAGTAAGTTGAATGAGAATTTGAAGGGTCTCCCCATTGAAATACATGGGAAATTTTTGTTGAATAAAGTTGAATAAAATTAAAAATATAAATGTTAAAAATGAGAAAAATACAAGCAACAGTGTCCAAAAGAATAGGAATCTAATGGTGTTTGAATGGTTTTTCTAAGTTGAACGGTTTTGAAGGAGTAGGCTTTCAAAAAACGTACGGAATAGATAATAATAAAATAGAATAATAAAGATTAGAAGAACAATACTGTGAATGCTTTTCAAGCATTCACACTAATAATAATAATAAAGATTCGAATAACAATACTGTGAATGCTTTTCAAGCATTCACACTAATAAAGATTAGAAGAACAATACTGTGAATGCTTTTCAAGCATTCACACTAATAAAGATTCGAATAACAATACTGTGAATGCTTTTCAAGCATTCACACTAATTAGAAGAACAATACTGTGAATGCTTTTCAAGCATTCACACTAATTAGTGCTACAGCTGGGCTGAATAACTTTATAAAACATTTGATCACACTTCCACCTTCCTAATAATTAACACGTTCCTGGCTTAACTCACAGGGCCTATCTTAATAGTTAATATTAAGTTCAATGTTGCATTCGGGTACCAGATTCCACAGTTATTAAATTAAAGTCGTCATTACATTGTAAATCTGACTAGCCTGCCCAACATCAGGTTCAAACTACAGTCAGACATGCCTAGCAGAAGTGCAATGACTGGAATGTTATAAAATCAGGTGACTTGCGTATTTTCCCATCCCGGCTGTTACCGAGTGGGTACAGACGAAGGCGTTCTAGAGTAACAAACATTAAACATCCTCAATGACATGACTCTCCTTGGCTGTGGAGCCTGTAGTTAGCAGGCATTAAACTACTCGCCACAACAGTGATTTCCTAAAGTATAAACACTGTGCAAGTTAAAGTGTGTTTATTTTATTTAAAAGGGACATTAACATGAGCAAATGAGACACATTTAGACGGCTTGTTTCATTTTCATCTGCAGTACCCAGCAGGCTAACTGCATTTAGAGAGAGCAAACAAAAACAAACAGAAAAGAGCAAGAATTATTTGAATGTTAAAAGATGTTACCATATAACATATTAAACGAACGTTAAAGATCATTTACAAAACAGCACAGACAGAAAACAACACAAACATGACTACTGAACCAGAGGCGGTGTCACCGTTACAATGACACCACTTCCTATTATGACAGCATTTTTGATTATCCAGGAAACAGTGATTTATAAAAAGTATGTTAGTCAGTTCTGTGGGTATAGTATTCCAGGTATGTGCTGCTCCATAAGAGAAAACAGTCTGCCCAGAAACACTTTCTCAAAAAATACAAAAACAGTTTAGATCAGTAATTGCAAAAACTAGCAAATATAAATAGATTTATAGGAGACAGAAATTCACAGATTGTTTATGTTGCAGGGTTCAACATAACCAATGGCTCTATGGCCCGGGGCCAGTAAATATATCTGATTAGTCAGCTGCTGGTCCATTTGAGTGTTTCCATCACAGCAAAATGGATGAAGCAAACATTTGATTGTCCATCTTTTTTTTTCTTAATGTCAGTATTTTCCCCTTGTAGTCTAAAACAGTGGCTTTCAAACATTTTATGACCAAGTCACACCAAAAGGCAAGCCTTCATACCATCTGTACTATCTTCCAGTTGTCTTTTAAGTTGTATACTGTCAGATGACAGCATTCTGGATACCACATTTTCAGCATCTGCAACTACAAGACACCTACGATTTAGATCATTCCTTTTTTGTGCGAAAAGAACCATGCATCACAATATAGTTGACACAAAATCCCAAGGCACACCTGGATTTGTCTCAAGGCAAACTAATTGGGAGTAGGGCTGGGCCATATTATACCGTTCACGGTAATACCGGTATAATGTTGGGCAACAATAAGGAAATGAAATATCGCGATAGAATATGGGTAAAACATGCATGCGCAGTGCCTTTGTTTTCATACGCACATGGCGGAAAAACCATGGCGGCGACGCAGAATGAGAAGGGCGAAAGCGGATCGTTGAATAAAAACGGATGAACCAGAACTGGTTTGGAAAAATGCTGCAACTTCACTGGTGTGGAACTGGTTCAGCTTTCGTCCGTCAGATACACAACAAAGCACTATTTTTGGTAGAGCATGCTAGCGGGCCGTCGTTATTACCGTGTTTTTTGGAAAATATGGCACACTTAAATTCAATCCTTTGATTTTCTGAAAATCGGCAGTGCCTCTTATAATCCTGTGTGCCTTATGTTTGAATTCTGGTTGTGTTTACTGACCTCCAAACGATTTTATGTACACGGCGCTCGAAAATTTGTAAAATGTTTTAGTACGACTTTGCTAAGCTGTGAAGCCACACCGCTTGATGGATTGTCGGAGCATTACGGCTATCGTAGGCAGGAGCCTCGCGGAGTGATACGTGCTGTACTTCAACATAATATTACCGTATTGTGTGTTTATAACCTTCTTAAGTTTTGTGGATGTTATACACGGTTGTGCTGAGGATATGTCGGCCAGTTTCCACTGGAAATGCCTTTTGGTTAAACTGTCAGCCAGGAATTTGCATTTGCACTGTTACATTTTTATATAACTTTGATGCACATAAAAAAAACAGCTGCTTGTTTAAGTGAAAATACATTGATGATTTTATTTGCACTAATAAAATTGCGGAGTTGTAAAGTATTTTGTCTCGTGACAATTATATCGTCGGTTATATCGTTATCGCAAATGTTCAAATGTATATCGTGATAAATATTTTTGGTCATATTGCCCTGCTGTAATTGGGATTCACTGATATAAAAGTGTAATACTAAAGGAAGCATATGAAGCTATTAAAAGAATGCAGAGCTTGTTAGTGCCACAGGAAAACACTGAAGGCGGCTATGACTGTGAAGCAGTCGTGAAGCTGAACCTTCACACATTTGCAACTGAAAATAGAATTGTGCACAAGCTAAAATACATTTCAAGGTTAAAATTATATAAGGTTCATTCCAACAAGTGCTTCTTTTTTCGGTAAAAAGGTTGATGAAAACAGTCATTATAACACAGGTGTAAATTATGGTGGAGCTGCAGCTTCTACACACACCCCAAGAAGCAAATGGGCAGTGTTTGCTTCCGTGGTGGAGCCTATACCTCCTAACATTTGTTTTAAAGGTTTTGTTAGCACCTACCCAAAACAGAAATCTATAAATTCTGCAATATTTTATAAATTAAGCTACTCAGCCATATATAAAAATATTAAAGCTTAAAATGTCTGTCGTTCCCCAGGGTACATCACTGTGTTAACTTTTGCTGCAGACCAAACCTGCTTGGAAGCAGTTTTTGATGGAGATTACAAATGAGCGTGTGTAAAATTGCCACATACTGACAAATAAATCCTACAGAAAATAGGATCACCACTCCTGGAAGAAACCTGAGACCGCAGGGTAAAGATAGTCTGAGGGTCTTAAGTTTTTCAAGAGCCCTGATAAGAATCAATAAGAAATATAAGTTACCAGAATCAACTTTAGTCATGCTTTTTTCCCCATTGCGACAACTGTTAAATGATTCTATTGTTCTATAAGTCTTAATTATATAATCCTTATATAGAACACCAACTTGTACTTATTAACCTTAAAATAAAATCTGAGAAGGATGAGCCTACTTTGAATTTATGTTATTTATTTTGTACTTGCTCTTAAACAATTAAACACCACAGAGGCTGCAGCTGTAAAAATAAGGCTATAACTTTCCTGCTTTCCTTAACTTTCCTTTCCTGCATGTCTAACATAAGAATTTAATGGAATATGCAGTAATCTGTCAGAATCTCATGTGTTAATGACATAGCCACAATGCTGATGTGTCTATTAACTTACACGGTTACCATTTTTCCAATTTTCCTTCCATGCTTCAATTAGGCTAGACTTTATTAATACAAAAATCAGTGGCTGTGCTGACAGCAGACCTGTCCGTGTTTGCGGCTGGTCAGACGCTGCTGCCGCCGCCGTACCTTTCTAGGGAAAGGAAACTCTTTTATAGGATGCTTCGAGCTTTTATACCCACCTTTTTATACCCACTTGAAAAAAAGATTTTTTTTTTGGTGATAAACCACTCTGTGACTAAACTGCTCATAAGTCATGCTAGCATTACAGCCATTATATCAGATTAAGAGCCACAAGAAGACACTGTTTTGGTTAATTTGCATTTTCTCTCTCTAGTATATGAGAGAGTAGACTCAGCCAAGGATACATGGTTGGGATTCATGTTTGCTTCCTATATAAACATTTGACTGTGATGTATTCTTCTCCATGAAATAAGATGTATTAATCTCCTGATCTTTCTAGAAACACACCAGCCATTAAACCCACAGCTGCCAATTTACCACAGTAAGGTGTGACAGTGTTATTTACAGTACTAACACCATATTGCAATGTACAGTCACCGATCTTGACACACCGAGATCAATTTGTACTCACAGATATCCAGAGCATAAGCAAAGATTTTGAGTGTGAAAGACATTGTATGTAATTAGAGGACCCATGTGTTACTGTACTCTCAAATCAACCCACTTCCTGCCCCTCTCTAAAACGCTTGTTTGGTTGTAGAGTTATGTTAACACGTGGTGTTTTTGCCTGCACTGTCTTGACAGATGTCTCATTTGCCATCACATAAAGAAGCACTGCTTTCACTAAGATAGCAAGCCTGTAAACTCCCAAAGCTGTGCACTAATAATAAACACGCAACTCACGAGCAAACTCAACTGTTAGCAAACCAGCTAATCTAAACGTGGGTAACAGAGTTTGGTATGATGCATGTGTTTTCCGATAAATAAACGAGCTCTGTGCCATTTTACCGTCCTGCTGGGCTCATCGTCTCCGCTGCCGACCTGAAGTTCAGCACTTCCACTGGGCCTACTGGCAACCAAACATCCGCGAAGTGGTGCTGGTGCACATTCCGATGAGAATCGCTCAAATCCCTACATCTCAGCTAAATCAACTGCCGCGAGCTCCAAGCCCACGAAGTTGGGAGGCACGAGGATGCTGTTTAAACTGACGACGAGACTGGACGGGGGCGCAGCAACAGCAGCAGCACGTGCCAGCCGGCTGAGTTGAAGACTAGTTTTTGCAGCAAAAAAAAGTTCACGATTAAAACTCACGACCACACGTCTGGACAGAAACAACCCAGTTATTTCACAGGGAGATTGCGAATTAGCTAAACGTTAGCATGCTCCAACTTCCAAGCAGACCTCAGTTGACCTAGCATGCCGTTTAGCGAGCTAACCATACAAAACTAACTTACCGTTAGCTCTCGGGGGTTAATTTAAAAAATATATATATATATTAACACTTGAGACACCAAGCCGCAGGCTGTGGCACCAGCAAAATTAAATTATAAATTATTATACACGCTCCCTGTGACACTCAACGGACAAGTGTGCTGCAGTCTAACGGAACATTTTCCCCTCTTTCTGTTGTGCTCGACTAGTTAGCCAAGTTGGCTAACGTTACCTGTGCTAGTTCTCCCGTTAAGAGAAGAATCGTGGCGATTCCTGATGAAGCCCCTCTATTACTGACACCTAGCACATGCTAGCTAGCGCGACATCGGACAGGGGCGTTAAAGCCACAAATAAGACAGCACGTAGATGGAAGAAATCGCCGCTAACACGTTTTCGCCGAGGTTTATATGTCCAGCACTGAGAAGTAGCATGATTAGCAACCAAGCACTTGGTAACCAGCTAGCAGCCGAGGCTAGCCGCAGCAACCTGGCATTAGCTCGGCGAGCTAGCTGATTGTTCCGCGCATAACTTTGCCGATGTATTTGTGTACTGCCAGCAATGGCGGTCACACACATTTTGAGTGGGCTAATAAATTCAGGTTCTGTCGTTTGCTCCACCACAAGCAACGAACTGGAGGCACACTTCTAAACAGCTTTTGTAGCTTAAGAATTACACATACCTCACTTCCGTAAATTTGCTGCACGCTCGGCCGCAGCCATGTTTTCAATCCAGTCAACTAGTCGGGGTGTGTGAGCAGCAAGCGCTCTCTCGTCAAAATGCAACACTATCCTGTACATTTTTAGTGTGCCTCTCACTCTGCAACATTTCCTAATTTATGGCTTATTGACACTTTAAGGAGAAACAACATGCAGTTTAAGAGTGACACAATTAAAGAGTGGGCACAGCATTCAACATGTTTTCATCAAGTTTTAATAGTGTCAGCCAGCAAAAATCAGAATAGATCTTACTCATATGCAAAAACTTAGAGTACAGCATTTTGTTGACTCCCTAATCAGCCAACACATTTAAGCAACACTATGCCCATACACAAAAATAATGCCTTTAATTAATCAGATTGCTCATTATGTTGCTGATTACATTACTACAATGTGCTTTCTGCAGCTGTACAGTTTTAGTGAAGACAGATCTGGATTTGCGTGCACATATCATGAGCAGCTTTGCATTTACATGCACTTACATGTGATGTTCCACTAGGATTTTAATGTTCGGAGCATGCATTCTTAAAAAGTCTGCCTGCCACGTTTCCACAAAAAGAAAAAAAAAAAAAAGATAATAATAATCTATTGACATCATGTTAAATCACTCCCTTCTGTTATAAATAACCAAGTGCTGAGTCTTGACCAACATACTATTAGTACTGGTACATTCAAATACAAACCAGACATCTGTGTGAGCATGCCAATTTGTACTTCTACAGAACAGTGCAAAACACAAAATTCATTCCTGAGACTAGTCAGCAATTAGTCCCTTCATAGCCCAAGTGTCACATTTTGCTTTCCTTGTCATTTAGTGAATAATACAACAGGAAATAAAAAATATGTGGTATATCTACAGCAAGATGTATTGTGATTCATCAGTATCGGCAACACAAGACACATGGACATAGAACATGTGCTCATTTGGTCAAAGAAGAAAAAAAACAAAACAATATGGCATTCAGTGGAATTTCTTTTAGCTGCACATATTTTAAATGCTTGGTTCTGAAAACCTGAAACATGAGTACTACAGTGCTAATAGAAATTTAAGAGCTTTTTATACAGATTTGTACAACATGACGACCCTTTTCAGTTAATTCCCTCTGTCAAAGGCTGTCACGCAGGAGTAAAGATGAGGTCCTTTGCTTGGATGCTTTTGAAACAAAAAAGTCAAGTGCAAAATAAAAGGCTTTCCGTTTCTTAAACGTTTTCGATGTTGTTGTGGTGTATTGTCAAGTTCTCAATTAAACGGAGCGAGTCTCCACCTCGATCTTCTCCTCTGATTGCGACGACTCTACTTCCTGGTGGCTGATGTTCGGTCGAACCGTCAGCAGCGGACCACCGCCGTAGATGGAGTGGAGGAAGTTCCACGTTTCCTCAGAGATCTGTCCTGAATCTGCTCCTGTAGGGTCGGTGCAATCACAAATGTATACATCGTAAACGTCAGCAACAGGAAAAACAGCTCTACAGTCCACAGCATCTCTGCAAGACTTGTTTGATGCTTTTTAAAAACCCATATTAAAATATTCAGACATACATTTCCTACTAAAACAGAAGAAACAGAATTACAACTTAAAAACATTGCTTGTACCTTGTTTGAGTGTTAAATGGCCGTTCTTGTTTACTGTTATCTTTGAATTGTCGATAGGTCCCGGTGGGTCTGGAAAAAGACGAAGAAAAGAAAATTAGTTGTGAAATTACATACATCAGTAACAGAGTTATATTCTCATATCCTAACTGTATCAAAGAGCAATGATGTTAAAATGTCAAATGCTTTTGTCACACTACAAAAAAGCAATATCTGCTCCCCATTCGCTACAGAGAGAAGACAAATATTAGAGGAGCAGAAGTCAAGACAAAGAAAAAAAAAACAGACATTTGCAGGCGTGCCAGATGCAAGCTGTTATAAATAGATGTGACAATACAAAGTAGGGGAAGCAAAGAGAAAAAAAAAATATGAGGACAAGTGGAACACCAATGAAATGCATTTTGACGCCTCATTTTGCTGGAGCAGGATAGAAACCCGACTCGGGGGACTAAAGCGAATTCTTTGAAGAAAAAAATCAAAAGAAGGAACGGGGACTCCACAGTTTCTTTTGAAAATGAGCTGTTTGTAAAAACCTGAGAATTTGGATTTTCTATAGGAAAAAAAAAAAGAAAAAAAATCTATTTGCCTTTTTTTTCCCCCCATATGTCGATGAAAACATATAGACTGGCAGTTTGTTCCAGAAACTCTGTCTCTCCATAGTAAATCGCATGGAAAACATTTAACCTTTTTAATCAGACATTTAAACAGGACTAGGGGGGTGGAGTAGGGTGGGGGAATGGAAAGGCAAGACCTCTGTCCAATTACCATTGTCTTTTCCTTTGACAAAGCCCTCCCACTCACGAAACCACTGCATGCTGATGCAGTATATGACCACTGGAGACTCCTCCTCCTGGAACGCCTTGTTCAGCTACAGAGGGAGCAGAAGGAGCCAGAGAAAGGGAGAGAGGAAGTGGGGGTGGAGTGAGAGGTAGAGACAAGAGGGAGGACGCAAAGGGGTGGGGAGGGGAAAGAGGAGGGGTAAGTGGGATGGGATAGGGGACAAAAAAAGGAAAAAAGTAAGGATGAAAGGATTGAGAGGAAATGGAAAACCAAATCAATTCTCTCTGCTAGTTACTCCAATTAGAAGACAGTCTTAAAACCACACTGCACCAGTTTCATCTCTCTTGGAAAAAGAAGAAAAAAATGACACATTTCTTGTTCTTCCTTTTTAGCTCTGTCTTACACTTACACGCACGCACGCACGCACGCACGCACGCACACACACCTATTCTGAGCAGGCAATAACAGCTGCATCTGTCCCAATGCATTAATGATAAGGCTTTCATCTGGCTTGCACCTCTCATCTCCTGCTGGGGTGAACAGCATCAACACATGCAGCCTATCAACTGGTTAAATAGACTGAAGAAAAAGGGGCCTATACACACCTATGAGTCCTGGCTGCACTGACACACCGTGCATTAAAACACACACATACACAAACCAGTTTTGAAACTATCTAAATAAAGCCGCTGCTTGGACGGCTTTTCAGGGGAGGTGAGGAGTGGGTGGGTGCTTACCCTGACAAACATGTCCAGCTCTTGCTTACGCCTTTTCTCCAGTTTTTCTATCTCAGTCTGGCACGTGTGGCAGACATACAGGTGGTTGACAGCCGGTCCCCCTCCGTACCTGCGGGAAACAGTACATACAAACTCACACGTTACTTCAGCCAAAGGAATCGCTGGATCTGAAGATGCTTAAAGCCTCCAGCCAGTCTGAAAGCAGCCGTGTCGACTTCGTGTACCTGCTGTAAAGGTGATCCCACACGTTCTGCGGCAGCATCACTACCAGGTCATCGATGAATGTCGCTTTGTTGGGCGGCACACCTGATGAAACGCAGTGAAACAGCAGTCAGACGCTTGCAGTGTAACATTTTATTTTACATGAAATGCAACAGCTCGCATGGTTACAGATCAGTGCTGAGCTTAAACAGGGCAAGAAGCTCAACTATGCACAATTCTGTCAAATTCACTGCTCAAACTGTGCTACCAATATCATTAAATATTCTTCAGTTTCTCCTTTTTTCAGACCCCCAGAGCTTGTTATTAAAACTCCTTCCCAAACTGCATGTCTAAACTCCCCGCAGGGTGCGAGACTATGAAAAAGATTATTTTTTAGATCTCCACAGAAAGTTGTTTATTTTGCTCCAATTTTTGGCTTTTTCTTGAAAAACACTTCAGATGTATTTATTACAGCCTGTGAAAACCCACTGTTTAATGTCAATTATAGCTCCAGATGGAACTTTGATTTATTGTATAAATTAGGGACTAAAAGAGTTTTTGAGCTTAAGATACTAAAAGTCAGGATACGGTGGCAACTCATTCCTAAATTTCCAGATTTTTAAATCACCTCTCTCTTTTGATCCAAATATTAAACACCAAATAGGTTGAATAAGCCCGTAAGCTTTATTATTTATTACACTTACAGGTTATAGGGTCTCATTTCCTTCTCTAAGCTAGGTTACACAAATAATTTATACAGCAAAGCTGACCTGGGTTAATTAAATGTTTGTTGACTTTTAGCAAGTCTTTTTAAAACAGCAAGATCAAGAAGGAAGTGGGAGTAGGACAAAATAACAACCCTTCCATGTTGCTGCATTAAAGCTCTTTGAATTCATTTGTCAGCTTAAGTTCATCTTGACATGTGAGAAAGATATGAGCAGCAGTTTCCCCTAGACTGAAAATCTACACTGCTGCTCCCCCAACCCTCTTGAATATTTCATTGGGCCTTGTCTTATTGATTTATAATAGGCAAAATTTAATTAAGAACCTCTAATCTTAATAGGCAAACAACAAGGCTTGCAGTAGGACCCTGCAGATACTGAAGAATGTGGGGGGGAAAAAAGTGAACGTGCAAAAAAGCACTGAAATTTTGATGCAACGTGAAAGCCGAGATAAGATAATGAACCAAATAATGAAAAGTGACGTGTGAACCCTAAATAAATCTAAAATGATCTTAATTACTCAGTGTACCAGGTAATTAAAGTCTTTAAATTCGCTTCTTTAATCTAAGATACTTTGACTAAAATGAACAATTCAAAGAAAAATTAGTGGTTTTTTTATGTCTGCACCAGCACCATTTTACAGCTGTTTATTTCAAAAAGTCCTCCTGGGAAAACATGCAGCCAGAGCTTCTTGATGGAGTCTTAGTGTGTTTTTCATGGCACACTTGAACAGGAAAGTGAAAATAAGCTGTGATGTTTTCGGCTTTGCACACAAAATAAAACAACTGGCTGCACTGCCACAAAGCAATCATGGTTTCACTGCACTGATATTATCTCTGCTTATGTACCTGACTAGCCAGTTATTATGTGCTTAGGTGCTGGTGACTACCAAGCAGGAGGGAGAAAGCTGTAAGTGCTTATTTACAGTGTGTAAACACATTCTCTGTTCTGCACAAATTATTTTTCAGTTACGTCACTTCCATTCGCATGAACCCTTTTAGGACTTTTTTCCCCCTTTCTCTGCTAAAAACAGAATGAAGGATCATCTTCACAGAGAGAAGAAACCCCTCCCCCTCTTCTGAAGTTGGAAATGCCGTTGTCAGAATCAGAAATCCAGAGCGAGAACAAAAGCCAAAGCTGTGTCAAAGTCAAAGCAAAACGTTTTGCACAAAGCATTTAGACACAGGGCGAGGAAAAGGACAATCTGACCTCCGAGTGGCTTCAGCAGGAAAACTGACATTTTCATACGCACCTCCATGCAAACACAGGAAGTCATCATTGGAAATGGGCCCTGGCTCGGCAAATGTCTTGAACTTGTTAAGCCACTGGCGGGAGACGTAGAACTGCAGAAGGCTGGGCTCCATCATGTTGAATAAGCCCGACACCCTCCTACGTTCTTTCACTGCATCCTCATTGCTCTTTCTGGGACAGAAACAGATCAAATATTAATCAGTATTTTAGATGAATAAGAAAAAGTACGATCCAATTTTTAATAGCTGAGCAGCGTAGTGAATTTTAAAATGCTACAGAGATAAATGAGAGCTTGTTTTTACATTTGTTCAGGTAGGAGTTATAGAAGTACAGTGTGCCAGGCTTACTTATAAAAGAGCACGTAAGCTTCAGCATTCTGGACACAGGCTTCAGACACCTCAGTCACACTTTGGTCGTCAAATTCATACCACAGATTGTTCACATCATTCCTGCAATAGGCTATGTAGTGGCCATCTGGGAGAAGACAGGGGGATGTGTTAGAGCAGCATTCACAAATCTATCAAGTAAGTGTGAATTTTATTTCCAGGGGAATGAATGCAGGACACTCGTATGTGCCAAATGGTGGCAGCTGCCCTGGTCTCATGCAGAAAAGGGAGTGACTGCGCCCACTCACTGCTGGCAGTGCCATGATGACAGATGACTGACAGCAGGTCGTAGCTGGTGGTCTGGGCGGAGCTGTCTTTGGCCAAGAAAGGCTGCAAGTCCAGGCCCTCGAGGGGGAATGACACATGGGTGCTTATCTTGGTGGAGAACATCAGTTCGTGTCTGAAGCGCTTCAAGTGAATACACAGGATCTGAAGCAGGAGAATGAAAACATTTCTCATTTCAGAAGCTTGGCATTTGAAGACATATTGGATAAATATTTGGATTTCTTCATCATATAAATATCTAGAAATGTCAGTTTACCTCTGGCAAACTTTGCATTTTACAAAATTTGACTCCATTTCGTAATCTATGAGGGGGGAGGGAAAAAAAGATCAATGAGAGGAGCAGTCATTGCAGGTGCAGTCCATTTAGATCTCATTTTAGTTAATGTGCAATAAATTACTCACTTCTTGCATTTTTCACAACTGTACATGTTATCTCCTAAGGGAAAAAATTAAAAACACAAAACAAACAATTATTGAGACATCATTCTTGATGTTTGTACTGGCACAACATATTTTTCCACCCACCCGCTTACCCTTTAGCTCATCTCTGGCAAAGAAAGCTGCAAGGCAGTCTTGTAGTGTAACCACTGGACCCCAGAACCAACTAACAGGAGAAACAAACACAGAAGGAGGTGAATTTTAGACAAAAACAGAAAGCAGCTACTGAGTGGTGCCTGATGTAAAAAACAAATAAATAAAAAATACAGCATATGGGTTATAGACACACCTCTTGATGTACTCCATGACAAATGCTATCCACCCCTGTGGTGCATAAGCTTCCCCGCAGGAGCCAGCTTTTACCAGGGAGGTTTGGTGGGTGGATGAGTGGAGCTTGGCCAGGTCTTCCTTCCCTGGAATGGGCAACGAGATATCCTGGAAGTTCTCCAGGGTCACAGACACCTGATGGCCACAGAAGGTAGAAGTGTAATGGGGTTGTTGTTTTTTTTGCTTTTTCATTTGTTTGTGTTTTTTTTTTTTTTATAAGGATTTGTCAGGAGCTGTCACTTTGCAGAATTATCCTTAAGGCGAAAATGTCACTGTGATCACAGATCATCTTTCCTCCCATCATCAGAATGGCATTTTTTCTACCTACTCCTCTGTTGCGGCTCAACATCTCAGCATTTTCATTAACATTTCAATTGGATCTAACAACAAAAAGACAACCAAAAGCACTAACCCGATCACAGGTGAGGCACTGTACTGAGCTGACAATGGTCCCGTCGAACACGTCTGAGATAATGCTGCGATATTTCTTCTGGCGCTTGTTCTTTGGCGGGGAGAATGTGGTCACTGCTGTGAGAAAGCAGACAGAGGCAGAGAAATTTGAGAATACAGTACAGCATGTCTCACACAAGAGTCAGCAAGGATAGTTTTGGGATACTGTTACCTTGCTAACCTCTTTATATTTACAGTTCTTATTCTGGGTACGACTCCCTCTCATAATGGAGATGAACTCGCTGGCACTAAACAAAGTTTAATACCTTTCTTGTGTGCCGGGTTCAGACTGGGCCAGCCAGAGGCTGCTTTGGGTGGACTGCTGGACATTTTGGGAATGTGCCCCTCCATGGGGACTGGACTTTGTGGTCTTGTAGTGTTTGGCATTTGGATATCTGGAAAGCAATCTGCAAGAAAAAAAAAGACCAAGGTTTAGAGACTCTTAAGGTCATAAATTTAGCCGTGAATATCAAAAAGTCATCCCGTGAAATATGAGCCACTATTTCTCATGTGTTTACCTGACGCTCTGCCTTGAACCTTGATGGCTCCCTGGCTGCTGATAATAGGCGTGGTCTCTGTAGTGGTATCAACATCTTTGTCGATGTCCACTCCAGTGCTTCCACCCGTAATGCCATTAGTCCCGGAGCGATACAGGTCATTAATCATGTTCTTCTCCTTCTGCCACTCCCTATTGGCCTGAATCTCATCTTGCTCGGGAATCAGCATCTCTGCTTCGTTGGTGTCATCTATCAACGCATTCCCACCCTGCACTTCATTTTCGGCCCTCTCGCTGCTACCGCAGGACTCACATGACTGGAAGTCATTGTCTGACTGGCTATGGTTGTCCTCCTCGGGACTGTCGTCCATTGTGATGCTGTGAGACTGGTCGCAGGGCTCAGGTAGCTGCTCCTTCAGCTCTTCATGAAGCTGATCCATTAAGCAGCGCAGAAACTCCTGGGAATCCTACAGTGCAGTTAAACACAAAATATTAGCAGGGCAAGATATTTATTCTACTATCTTGGTCACCATAGCATGTGGAAATCAGAGCTCCTTATAACTCACCATTTATTCCTCCAATATATTACTGAGTTTGACAGGCAAAGTGAAGCACATCTTCTTCCAAATTACATAAAACAACCACTTCACCTCCGTGTTTATCCCAATTTTGATCACAACATCTGAAACCAAATGCTCATGAACGTGTAATCAAAGTTAATGAACCTCAGACATCCAATCTCCCTCTTCAAGCCAAATGAACTCTCCTCTCACAGGAGCTGGGGAATGTTAACTTCATTCAGAGCGATGTTTAATCCAAGTCTGTGCAGCCCAGCGTGGCGTGACAAATGAATACTCTTCAGCTAAAACCTCTGAACAAACAGTGGCCAGCCAAGAGGAAACAGGCCTCTTTTATCAATTCACCATTCAGGCTTATAAATCCCTTATTTACAGACACCAGCCAAAGACACAAAGTGCCTCAATTTAACTTCTCTGAAAAAACCTTTATGTCCATAATGCAAAACTTTGCTTTCAAGTGCCAAATGGAATCAAATCAAGCAATTTACCTTTAGACCAGGTGTGTGTGTGTGTGTGTGTGTGTGTGTGTGTGTGTGTGTGTGTGTGTGTGTGAGAGAGAGAGAGAAAGTGCATGTTAGTGACTGAAAAGGCAGAGGATTCGGTTTAGCGGAGTGAGTGCTTTGAGCTGGAAAAAAAAATGTAATTTCTGTAAAGGAATAAGAATAGAGTGATACGGAGGGAAATAAGAGAGACTATAAGATCTGGGGCATCTTAATAATCTGGGGTCAGACTGATAATAACCCCAGCTCAGCACAAAAAAAACAAAATTATCAAAAAGAAAAAGATCAATAACAGGCCTATTACATTATTATAAAAGCATATGATCTTTCATCATATTTCAGACAGATATTATTATTTCGTACAACACAGTCGTCAAAGGTTTGCATCATATCACCTGCCGACTTTATGACAAATGAAAGACTCAAATACGCTGTTTGGCTCTAGAAAAAGGCTCAAAGTGTGACAAGTGTCCCCATGTTTTTGTTTTGTTTTTTGCATTAATGAAAACATTGCACATTCATTTCATCATCTGGGATGACCCACCTGCTGAGCGTATCCTCTAAACATGGGGTTTATGGCTTTGATCCCCTGGAACAAGTTGGTTGGGACCACATAGGAAGGTCTGCAATGTGAGAAAACACAGCCTGATTTAAAGATGTAATTTTTTTTGCACGGGTCACATGTAATGTTGAGTGTGAAATTAGAAACAGCAAAACTGCTCTCATGTGAAAGACTGTATATTAAAGATGGACACAATCAGCATGATTTTATCCACTGTTTTGCAAAGTATTTAAAGTTTGAAATTTTTTTGCTGTCACCATCTCAGCTTTGACAACAACAGAGGGCTGGATCCAACTGAATGGCTTCGTGTTGGGCCTATGAGTAATTTTGCAGAATATGACTGTGTGTTGTAGCAGTGTACTGCCACCAGGGGGGCAGTGTAAAAATAGATAAAAGAAACATTGCTGCTCAAAGTCATATTAAGCAAAGAACTTCTTTGTAGTGAAGTGAAACTGAGTGTAAAAACAACAAAATGTCTATCACAGCCAACACACTAATTTTGTTCCATCATTTTACTGCGTTTCCTGTTTAAGTGAATTTTTCAACCAGTCAGCAATCATCATCAACATCAGGCTGCATGCCATCATACCAAAATCCAGAAAGAACTGAGCCTAAAGTTGAGAGACACTGCGTGCTGATATGACAGTGGCTTGTCAATCACAAGCTAGGTCTGTCTAAAAGTGCTCCAAGCCTTTTTGTCCATTTTGACTTAAATGAGGAGAATAATTGACAATACACATATCATATTGTCCCACACGCCATCAGACTGTTTAACTCCTCCCTGGAGGGGAGAGGGAGGGGAAACAGGAGGACAAAGGAGGGGGGAACAACTAAGCTGTAGTGCCTCTTCACCTCACTGTGCAATACCTTTTGTGCAATACTTTTGTAAATAGTCAACGGTGCAATAGACTCAATACTTGAAATGTGCAATTCACTTGTATTTTTATTTTTATTCCTATTTATTCTATTTATCCCCTTCGTATATTTTATTTATATTGTCTCTGTATTTTTTTATATTTATATATATATATATATATATATAATATTCTGTAACTCTGTAACTTCTGTCGGTGCTGTGCTTTTTTGGAAATCGAATTTCCCAGAGGAACCCACCCGAGGGATTAATAAAGTTCTATCTAATCTAATATAACCTAATCATTTTGTATTCATTAAAACTCTAAATTTGTAAGAGACCATGAATTAATGGATCAATTGGGAAGTAAGGTCATTTTTCCACACATTTTTCTTAGTGCTGTAGTGAGATTAACGCTGACAGCACAAATTCTTTTATAATCACACACAGAAATTGCCCCTGCTGGCCACTGGAAATAATCCAGGACTTCCAGGTCTGAAAAGTGACCTGCATCCATCTTTTATATACATTATTTGCGTCATTTTCTAAACATCTTACTATTCGACTGGGGTGGTAATGAAAGCGACCCTGAATTCCAACTGTGGCATGGAGGCATGTTAATATTCATTCTTCAGTCATGTAAATAACCAAATACCTGTTCTTGTGCCACAGATCTGACACCAGCTTCTGGTAGCTTTTGCAGAGAGCGGGCTTCTTGTCCGTCCTCACCAGGCCACCACATTCTACAAAAAACTGTGTCAGAGGTGGGCTGCAGAAGGAGGGGGACAAAAAAAAGAAAGGATGAATATATCACATGCAGGAATAAACGAGCCTTTACCAAATACTGTCCTTCAGCAAAACAGTTTGTCATTGGTTGTCATTACTGAAGAGTGGAGTGAAGTGTGTAATTTGAAAAAACAGAATGTAACAATCAACTTTGACACAGGAAGAAAAACAGAGCAAAGAACAATACTGCATTATTATAATATGTAGCATTTGTAAAAAGCTTTTTTGATACCTTAGTATTATCATACTACTCAAGGTTAAATGTGTGTTTTCAATTAGACTCTAAGATTAAAATATATTATAAAGAACAGAGATCCAGAGAGGTTTCATTCTGGCACATCTACATAATGTTGCCTTCACTTTATTTTTTATTCATTTCATTTAAATTCATACTTGAGTCATTGAGTGATATCACAAATTCCCAGAGGTTTTGTCTCATGCGAGAAACCGCCTCACACAGCTGAGAGTTGAAGGACATCAGACTGGCTGAAAAGAGAAACAGCTGAGGGGATTTTACTTGACGAATACAGAATGGACGGGAATTTGCACGAAAGAGACAAACTACAGGATGAATAAGGCATGGAGTGTTCCCTTCCCTTGGCAAGAGAAAAGTCCTTAGACTTGCATAATGACCCGAAAGTAACTGAGGAACGCTACGCTCACACAAACAGACATCAAAGCGAAGTTTCAGGAAAAGGTCCCTCCTTCTGCAGCTGCGTGAGTCAGTTCTTCCTATTTTTGGAATGTGATTTAGATTGCAAATTTTGACCCACATCTTTTCCCATTTTTACTTACATCCAGACACAGCATCATCCATTTAATTTAAACATTTACTGGCCCGTGGGTAGATGGTATTAGAAAGAAAGAAGGGCTTTGCTTTGTTGTTCCATGAAAAATAAAAGCAATAAGACAGCCTCGAGGTTTGTTGCAGAGCTCTAAGTTAAGTGACCACCGCAAATAAGCCAAACATGAGCAGTGAATCACACAGATTGGCACTTCAATAAACAATAAAAGATGAGTCAGACTGGAAGAAAAACAACAAAAGAAAGAGGTAAAGAAAGAAAGAAAGAAATGGTGGGAAAGGAGCAAGAAACACATGAGGAGAAGCAACAGAAGACTTGTGGGGGGGTAGAAGAGTTGGTGTTCATCTGTAAGAGAAGACCCTACAGGGAACTCCAAAAGGCCATTTCTGTCATCTCAAATGGTGCACTGCAGCAATTTTCACTCACTCAAATGAGCACAGCCGCGGTTGTTTCTCACAGTCAATAAGAGGCAGTCAGATGGTGTATAAAACAGCAAATGGCTATTGAATAGGCGCGTTAACAGTGTGAGAAATGAGAGGAAAGTTAGACGAAGAAAAAGCTGTCTGCGCAGGAACAGTGGGATAGACAGGTAGACGCAGGGACAGAAGGTGGATAAACAGCAGTCTCACCAGTTGGACAGGGCCTGGAGGGCAGCGTTCATGTAGCAGGTGTTGCCTATATTCTTCAGTCCTGTCAGGCCTGACGGAGACAGAGCACACCGGGGAAATTAAAGTAAGCCTTTCATCAACTCCTCGTAAATTTTAATGGCAGACAGAAAGTGTCTACATTTTCACAAGACCCGTTTCATTTCTGAGATTAATACTTTACAGCAGGGGCAGGAAAAAGTGCCTGCCTAGTGTATTTTAGACACAGCTGCTGTGGCCTGTGGTCTCCACCCCATTACACAGCTCATATTAATGGATTTTATCGCTCCTACTACAATTCAAAGTCTTATTTCTGTTTGGGGTATAATAACAATGGTCTAAGTTCTAGAACTTCATTTGCCATAATGTTTTGGGGAATGCAAGTGAGAACCTATGTTTCTATTTATTCAGAGTCCAGCCTTCATGAGTTTTGTTGCACAGCCACTGCACAAACCACATTAAACAAGGTCCCAGCATGCACTTGTCTCTTTCACCTTGTGAAACCACGGCCACAGGTGATAAAATGTAGAACAGGGATGTGCTTCATTACTCAAATGTTGCACCTATAACAGCTGATTTCTGGAGTATATACACAACAACAACACTTTTGATAAACCCACCAAAAGAACGGATTTCCACTGTTACACACCAACATTCAACATGGAAGCTTCTGGGATGACAATCCCTCCCATCCACAGGGCACAAGGCAGTCAGTGAATGGTTTAATCAGTATGAAAATTATGTCTGATGGACAGTCACCAGAACTTGACCTAATTAAACACCTCAGGAATATGTGGGTCCAGTGCCTTCATCAAAACACCAAATGAGGGAACATGCTGTGCTGAATTATGTCCATTCCTGCTGTAGCGGTCCAGAGATGCGTTTTCCTTTTATAAATATGTCGCCCACATATACGACCAGCCTGTTCTGCAGTGCACATTAGTTTTCAAAGCGTATTCACCATGCTTCCTAATCATATGATCTGCATGTGTGACAAAAATATCTGTGAAGCAGTGCCAGTGCCCGAGCTGCACCACATGAGGCGCAACATAACATATGTCATTTGGTGGAGCCTGTGTGCAAACATTACTTCCACAGTGACTTTGGTGGGACAGAGCTGACAGGAACCCACTGAGCTGCACTGCCGCTCATAGTCCTGCTTAGCAGCATTGTGCAGTTTACCACAGTTTTTGGCACTGCACGTCATCCTAATTTACCCTCATCTGCAGATTCATAGCTGCAAGTAAATCATTGTTAGTTGATTTTGTTTGTGTTTTAAATATATGTTTCAGATGACTAAAGGGGGGGGGCTAGGCAACACATTAGCTGGCTTTTCTCAGCTCTAGTTATTTGAAGACTGTTTGGTGCATCAGAGCCGTTAAAAACACTCATCTTATTGCAAAAATTTACTTCTCTGTTTAATTACATTCATAACATTCGCTTTGAACTAAACCACCTGCTGATTACCGAGCTCTTGCATTTGAGGTGTTCATCTTTAATTTCGTCAAACTTGGATTAAAGAGGCGATAAAACACAATTCAATTTTTGTCACCCCACTGACTTCAAAAGTATTTGATTTTAATAATTAAAAAGGTGTCTAAGGCAGCAGAGCTTCGACTTTTAATTAGAAGATTTGAATATAAAAATGCTTCACTTACGGCCTTTAAGCCGTTTTCACTAATGAACACAGGACACTGTCCGCAGCTGAACTCTCTCTGCAGAAAACAGGCAGAGATGCCGTCTGACTGTTTTTCAGACACATGAAAACAGTCAAACGGCACAAATGACTTCTGCTCGCTCACTGTGCAGTTGCCTGCTTCCTTCAACTGAACATTGCACAGACTTCATACTGGGGAGCTGGAACGTTGACGCATGTTCAGTGTTTGATCTGAGCGTGCGGGACATGTACCTCTCATATCTACCTTTGTTGGTTAATATTGTGAGAAACTGATTGCAAGTTTGCCAGTTTGTTGAACTTATACTTCACATTTTTGCAAAGGTCTTGACTGATTTTATTTGATTATTGTGCCACACATAAAAGCAACAATGTCAGCTCAAACAGGCTACTGGACATCTTTAACCTTTACCTAGCAGAGTGTATTCATTTTTTTGATTTGAAATATATTTGTTACCATTAATTTGTCATCTCTAATAACCTCTTTATAGTTTTTAAAGGACTTGGCCCATTGGTGCAACAAGGACAATGGGTAGTTCATGTTATGTAAATGGGCAAAAGTATTGAACGACACTTGCTAGTCTTTGCATTCAGGTGTTTTTGGTCTGATTGTCACAGATGAATAAAAATCAAGCCCCTAGCCATGCCATGTGGTTAATGCCAAAGCTATCATTAATAAATTAGCCAGGAGTAAATCAAATAAACAAGTCTGATCTCTTGGCAAAGTATGCCACAAGAAAAAAACAAAAAACAAAAACAGTATAGTTGTTTGTTTCAGTGGACACGAGTTGTGCCGTTTTTTTGTTTTCTTGGTTTTTTTAAACTAACGTTTTTTTCAATAGGAAGAATATTTTGTCTCTACAGCAGGTACAGTATGCCCATGCTTTTGTTCAGGCTTCTGCAAGGATGTATCACTAAGGCAACCAAGAAAACAGAGCTTTGAAACAAGTGTCAGCCTCTGTAATTTACCTCAAACCTTTTTCTGCCTTTTTTAGTGTGGAAATCTAAACACAACGCTTTTATATCCAGACTAGTAATTTTAATGGCTAAACTTGATAATGGTAATTAATAACATATTTTAAATTAGTACCATATCCAAAATAATAACAATCTGTTATGTGGATGACTTGAACATGGATCTCTGGACCAGATTATCCTAACTACCATAAAAGTCCAGCCGTCAAATGTGGACTTTTCTTTGGGCTTTCAAAAGAGGAAAAATGTCCATTTTGTGTACACAGTCAGAAATCAGCAGAGATGGGCAGTAACGCGTTACTTGTAATGCGTTACTGTAATCTGATTACTTTTTTCAAGTAACGAGTAAAGTAAGGGATTACTATTGCAAAATCGGTAATTAGATTACCGTTACTTTCCCGTAGGAACGCTGCGTTACTGCGTTACTAAAACCGTGATTTTTTTTGCGAGAATGTCTCATGACAGTGAGTAAGCAAGTGCGACGTTGGTGACAGCAGCTGTGTGCAGATCAACAATGGATAATATATCGAGTGCGGGAGAGAGTATGAGCGTGCAGCGTTTAAAGTGTGGAAGTACTGACCTTACTTTGAGTTTGATTCCATAAAAAGTGACAAAAACATTAGCGTCCATCGTGCGTGGGAAGAAAACTTCTTTTTACAGCGAAAAAAACCCCTAAACTTCCGAGCAAGCACCGAGTAGCTACGACATAATGGGAAACTCACAGAGACACTCGCGCGGATTCTTCAACTGACCGCAGCACACCTGCACCAGGGTAACCCTCCGCCTACCCTGCTCCTGCTTTACAGGTGAAAATAGAGCAAAAGGACCGCTGAGTCTTTGACTTTATTTATTTTCTGCTGTGTTTTACTTGCATCTGTTTGAAAGAGTGAGTGAAAACACAAAAAATATTTTATTTTATGTGCTGGAATGTGTAGAAAATAGGTTTAAATGTTAAACTAATTTATTCAAGTCAGAGAATGTTGCATATAATTAAATGTTTTGCTTGATGCATAAAGTTAAAAGATTAAAACTAATAAAACAAGTTTTAAAAAGAGACTTTTCCATTTGATTACATTTTGTATGATGGATTATGCAGAAAAAGTAGAATTGGGCTGAAAGATCTATCACTTTATCACCTCTTCAGGTTGTAAATCGTGTTTTTAAAAAGTAACTAAGTAACTAAGTAACTAAGTAATTAATTACTTTTGAAAATAAGTAATCAGTAAAGTAACGGGATTACTTTTTTGGGGGAGTAATCAGTAATTAGTTACTGATTACTTTTTTCAAGTAACTTGACCAACACTGGAAATCAGGACATGTCAGCTGAAGCAAATTTAAAAATGGTCTTCATCGACCCGAAAACCAGGGTCAACAAACACAAATCAATAGATTACAGCACATGAATATTTCATGAACTGCTGTATGACTGTGTTAAAACAAAATCTGCTTAAACTGCTGCTTAAGCTGCAGTAAACACCACCTCTCGTGGCAGATGTTATGTTTTTTGGCCGTCTGCCACAATAAATGGATGTGTTTAATATAAAATCTAAACTAGCTGTGTTGATTTGAATACTTTAATTTGAAAATGATAGTATTCATTAATAAGATCTATCAGCTAACTCTTTGTGACACTGATGTGGTAATCACTTAAACACAGCTCACCTCTGGCACGTATGTCGTCTTCCTCTTCCATCTCCATGTCTATGTCTTCACAGCCACCATTAGAGGGCACTCTCAGGGAGGTAGGACTCCCAGGGGCCTTGTTGCCATCCTGTAACAGACACACATAAACCTTATAATAAAAGATCTTGTCTAGGAAATAAATAACTACAGTTTAATTGTTACTGGTGGAATTCCTCATTCGTGAATATGTAAACCAGCCTGTTCTACAAGTAAACCGTATCTTCAAGCTGTGAGATAACAATAGAAAGGAAGCCTGGCTCATACCTGACCCACGTTCTGCGGCAAGGGGAGGGGTTTGCTGTTGCTGTGGGGTGAGTGAGGACCTAGTTTACGCTCCAGGAAAACTTCCTTGCCACAAGCGTAGCACCACACACGAAGCGTGGTCAGGTTCACCGTGAGGTTGTGTCTCGTGTCCTATCCAAAGAAATAAATTCTATTAAGACACGTGTCAGAGCTCAAAAACAAAGTTTAACAAGAACACTGTGTTAACAGGAGCAGCTTACACACACGCCCCTGCTTCATAATCTTCAGCGCAATCTAACAACCAGCATCTTGTAAAATGGGTGGTGCTGCTTTTATATATAAAAACTAAACGTCTCTCCTGGCAGCTGGACTAAAGTTATTCTGGGAACAGTCCAACTAAATCATGGGGTGAATAAACTCATGACTTTTCTTCTCAAATTAAATTAATTTGAAAGAGAGTTTGCTTATTTAGCACAATTTCAAATCCACCTAACTTCATAGAACATTAGTGCAGAACTAGTTTGAGTATATTATCCAAATTATTTTTGTTCCAGGTATAATTTGTAGATCCTCCCTAAGCACGCTAATAAACTGATACTTTCATAGCACCTTTCTACTTAATTCAAGCACTCAAAGCATTTCCATACTACAAGTTTCATTCAACCGATCACAACAAACAATGATACATCACTTTTATCTATGTCTAAGTGCTTTTTAGTTAAACATTCACACTCCAATGGATGCACTGGGATTCAGTATGTCAAAGCATACGTTAACACATGGAATGGAGGAGCCGGGGATCAATCAAGGTCGTCCACTAAACCTTTTCTTTTGGTAGATGACCCACTCATCTACCAATCATACATTTACTGCTCTGAAAATAAGGATAGGATACAATCACTGAATGTCTGTGTTTCTGTTCAACATGTGGCTTGCAGAACAGGCAGATTATAGATTGTAGCTTTATTGAACCATCAAAACAACATGAGCAGGTGACAGAAGTAATTTGTCACAGGAAACAAAAGGCAATACAATAATATTTTTTCTTATTTTTTCAAATCCCTTCAAAGACCTGTTTCAAGTTAAACCTGGATTTTAGGCTAGGGTAAGAGTCTGGCAATTAGTTGTGATGGTTAGATTTCAGGGCAAGACACTTAGGAATAAATTAATATCAATGAATGTACCCCTCCATCTACACAGAGATGGTAACAGGGAAACAAACCATCTCAAACTGGGCGCAGCACTTACACTGGTCCATAGTAATACACCACCCAAATTTGAAGTAGAAACAAACAAAAAAGGATAGACTTCAGAGTATTTTAACCACAGTCAGACTAAACTGGATGTCTCAAGTCAAAGGTGGAGATCAAGGCAGAGCGAAGGCTAAAGGGGAAACGTGGCCCAGTTCTGCTGACCCACTGCTGTTGGGCGGGTTGACACGAGACCGAATAAGAGCAGCAGCACACACTGTATTATTCATCGGGCCTACATTAGCCTTCCCACAGCGGTGCAGAGCAGAGCTGGCAGAGGTGACACACTAGACTGAGCACAGCCTCGAAACACCACAATTTAAAACATTTATAAAGGGAAGCATGCCAGGTGGGGCATTCATAACAAACTGAATTCACAGAGCTTTACAGCATGTTTTACCAGCATATATAATATTTAACTGTTTAAAACAAATTCAGCTCCTTGTTAATTATGATATTGCGTGAGAAAAGGGAATAATGCAGTAAAACCTGTCCCATCACAACAACTCATGCCTCATTCTCAAGCTATTTTCAAACTAAAACTAAAAACACATTCGTGGTGTTGTGGCAGCGTTGGCCGCAATAAAACATCTGCTTTACCCTGTGATCGTCATAAGGAGGTGGTTGGATCTAGTTTTGTGTGTCAAATAATTAAAAAAAACAAAAAAAAAAACATTTGACTGTCAAGTCTCCTTCCTAAGCCTCTTCTGTCTTTAAGAGTGAAATAACTGAGTGCTAGGAAATGCAAGAGGCTACCATTCTTCTTCTTGTGATCCAATCAGGAACTACACTTTCAGAGTACCGGCAGCTTGAAAGTAACTGGAAAGCTTAAAATAATTTTCTTGAAATATGCAGGAGTTTACTTTAAACATCCATTTTTAAATGTATAGTGGAGTTTGAAATACAAACAAAAGCAAATACCTATTTAAAGCTAGACAGTGTGGTATTCATAGGAATAACTGAGTATCCTCCACTTTGAGAGACGGTGATAACTGGAATTAAAAGTGCAAAATTAAGAAGATGAGAAAGCAAGAAATGAAAGATTTTTGTTTCCCTTCCTCTTGTCACTGCTTTTGCTGGGGGGATATTTTAAATCATGTGACTGTAACTGAATGTGAGATGATACAGCAGTGCCAGAGGGATTTAATAACACAGTATGAGCGAACAAGTCCACTGAGTCATCAGTCAGTCATTATCTTCCTGATGTATGTACTGAAGCATCACATGCACCTCAGCACTGGTAGCAGGTAACGACCTTAGACCACCTTTTACAGAATTTCAGCAGAATAGTTTGATTTCAGTGCTTAAAACCTGAAATTTTTTTATTTTTAAGCTGTTTATCTGCCTGCTAATGTGCCAAATAATAAAAATGTACAGATATTGAGTTTTGGTCAGCTCTGTGATCTATAGCTTGACAAAAACATAAAAACAAAAACATTATCCCCCTTTACTACTGTGTCACATACAATCTGGCAGTAGTCTCCATCACTGCGTAGTCAAGAGATTAAAATGGTTCTGTCCCCTCAGGGCTTCTGGAGCACTAATTAAGCATGGTCCCTATTCTTGAAAGATTTAGATGGCTTCAACTGGAAAGAAAGGCGAGCACCGCAGACAAATGTCCCAGATAGAGGATCCATATTAAATTCATGAGCGATATCATTTAAAAAATGGCCAGCTAATATTAAATTTCTCCACCAGTACCCTCTGTATCCAATATCCCTCTTACAGCCTTTTCCAGATACAGACTTAACAACGGATATAGTAACAGCCAGAGCAAATTACATGTTTGCCCCTTTAGTCCTCCTGTCCCCACATGGCCCTAGCGTGCTGGAGGAAAAGCTTTAGTCAACAGTGAGAGCACCAGAGGGTGGATGAGCTGCAGGAGGGGTAGTTACTGTAGCCATGGAACCGACAGTAATAGTGAGTCTCCTGCACTTCCCAGAGGAAAGGAGATTAATAATGGATGATCCACTGCTGAAACTGAACTGGATGTATGGAGATGTGGCCAGACAGAGTTGGCTTGATGGTTTTTGAGAGCACGTGCACTTCAAAAGCTAAAAAGATGCACACTCGGGCTCTTTGACGAAGAAAAAAACAATAAAAAATAAAAGTGGTGCTGGAGGTGCTTTTATTGCAAGTCATGACTCCTGGGACCTGGTATTCCTGAACTACCATCTGTTCCTCATCTGCTTCTCCTTTGGTTGCATGTAATTTCGATTAAGTTGCATGTAATTTCAAATCCTGATACAATGGAAACGCACTGGAAAGTCTGAGATGTCTCACCTGTGAGTGAACAGTGCTGTGGTCAGCATGAGATTCTCCACAACCCACGTAGGGGCATCCATTCTACGGAGAAAATTAAACAGGGGATGCAGAAAAATGAAAATGCAGTCTAATGCGGATACTTTTTCACCAAGCAAGAGCAGCATTTTCCAGCAGCAAACATCGTCTTACCTCCAAACAGGCCCATAAATTTGGTCCACCAACTTTACAGTCTTGGCACTGGCCCTAGAAAAATGTAACACCCAGGTCAGGGTTATTTCATTTAAGGTGAGAAAGTACCAAAACAATAAAACCAGGCTTGTCATGCAGTCTTTGTTATGCTGCATAGCACTTTTAATACAACAGAGGGTGGAGAGTGTCACTCACATGAGATTTTTGAATAAGTTCTTCCTTGGTGATCTCACCCACGCAGTCCAGGTGGGGGCAGTCACAGCTGGACACCGGTGGCATTGCTCACCCACTGGTCTGAGGATGTGAAAGAGAAAGAAAAACAAACCAACAACATTTAGTCCATGACTTGCAATTTGAGTTGAGTGACTCCAAGTTAAAACAACAACAAAAAAAACAAAACAAAAGAAGAACAATACAATGGAGGGTTTCTTGTCTTAAAACTGCGCTTCTCAACCGTGTAATTGATAGCTGACAGTGTAACAGAGGATATATTTAAAAGAACAACTCTGATGACAAGCAAGACAGTCAGGCTTCGAGTAACCTGACTCATCGCCTCACAAGATAAATTTTTTCCATGGCTGCATGACTGGCAAATCCCCTTATTATCAGCCACTGACATGCCAAGCAGTGGATCATGACACAGTTGTCCAGCTCATGTCGAACAAGCAGTCGCATCATAAATGACTTTAATAATGACAAGGCAGACTGCTGAGATTTATGAATGAGTTAAGACCAAGCATCAACACCCAGGGCTGAAAAATAAACCTACTCTGGAAGTGGAAAACAATGCCACTCCTCTTGAATAGCACAGACGCCATGAAAAGACAGCCAGCTTCCAGCGTGAAACATGAAGCCAGTGGTAAACAGTAAAACAAACTGGTATGCATCTAATGCTATTCTACTTTCTGAGCCACAGTCACACATATTTATATTGTGGTTTTATTCTATGGCTTTAAGAGGTTTTGTTCTGACAAGTTGGATCCATGTAGCGGTGCTGTCTTTTGTGGCCAGCAGGGGGCGACTCGCCTAGCTGCCAAAAGACTTCTGAAAATAAAATAAAAAAGAGAACACCCCTAGGCTCCCTTCCTCTACGACTTCTGTGAACACTTTCCTGATGACTTCACAGACTTAGTCGCCAGTTTCAGGTTATACTGAATAAAACATGTAGTTATTTTAAGGCGGTTATTCTAAAAGCCAGAAACAATTATCTAGGGTATATTATTGCCAAGAACCTTTGAGTGTCTGCTGTGCCTCAGTTTTACAGCAGGATCTATCACTGGTTTGTCCCATCTGATTTCAAAACACCATAATGGAGAGTACAAAAATGTGTCTCATCCATCTGTATACTGGATTTAGGGGCAAAGGTTTAAACACCCACATGTAGCTGCTTCACCTCCACTAATTAAAGTCACTGAACTCAACCTCTCACTGTGTTTGCTGATGGTGCCTTTTTTAATGGAGTTATCTGAGAAATAAACAAACACTGCTGTGTGGTACAGACTGTCCAGAAAGCCTTTGCTTCAGCTGTGCTAAGTGAAATTATCATATTTTGTATGGATGTCACTTAGCATCAATTAGCAGATGCACCTGGTCATACAGCTCAAGCTAATCAAGCTTGCTTGCAAAGAAATGTCTACTGAGAAATACGCTTTGTAGAAGGGAATAAAAAAGGGTCACATTTTCACCGACAGCAACACTGAAATGAATGACACATGTCCGACTTGCATGCCTGAAAATCGTGGATTGACAATAAACACACTAAAATGAAAGTGAAAGTCACTCCAATGATCCCAGGCACAGGCTTTAGATCACACTCCATTACCATTAGTGATGATGGTCAAATGGACAAATTGACTGTGCTGCAGTCAGTTGATTGAGAGTCAGAGACGTTGACAGATTAAATTAGTACACCAAGATGTACTAATTAGCTGTGGCTACAAGCCTATTTCCTGCTCTGTCTGATGGATGTATACGACATCATGCACCTGAGACTTCTCATCAGTTTTCATTAGAGCTTATTGATAATTTAAGGTTTTCCCTGCAAATGAAAATGCTGGCATTCACCAAAGAGGTTTTGCCCAGCACCAAAGGAAAATCACCAGCAAAAACAACAGGAAAATATATAGACTTCTGCTATCTGGGGTAACGTAGCCTCTTTGTTTTAACTATAAGCAAATCAATAGTGCTTACATAGCTGATTTTGAACCAGAGGATAAACCCTTACTCATTCACAGACAATTCTGGATCCCATCTGCAACCATAACAGGTTATAATGATTGATTATTCAGCTTAGGCAATTCAAGTTTCAGTAATATAATATACATAAGATGTATCCAGCAGTGCACCATGCTGCCAAAGTCTGCCAATAAATGACAAAAGCTCTTCCAAACTTCATCAAACACATTCTTGCACGTGCTGAAAAATTATGATGCAATTATCATTTTAGTACAAATGAAGAGCAAAATCTCTGTACTTCCACTTTTCCGTGTGAAAAGAGGAAGCTCAACAAAGACATGAATCCCGTGCAGCGGGATGCTGAGAAACCGCTGGAACTTTCCATTATCGGGCTCCTCATCAAGGACGCAGTCGAATCCCCTACCCCGAAGAAACAAAACAGAAAAAAAAGGCTCACACACTGACACAGATGGCCTTTAGGGGAGCAGGGGACGTGCCGATAAAAATGACAAGGGACGCTGGTGGCTCGGGGTCTGCCTATCCAGAGTGCTGTGTTTAAAGAAGCATTTCATCATAAAGCAAACGGCTGAGTGTGAGTGTTTGCCGGAATCATATTTCTCTTAAGTCACATATTACTCCATCAAACACTGGGCAACAACTGTAAGATATTAACACATCATATTTTATAAAAGGGGAAAATAGAAAAGGCTGCAAATGAACAGGTGAAGGTCACTCCAAACTTTCAGGGACATTTTGGAGTGATCTTCTTGCTGCCTTTGGTTCAAATCCAGCTCTTCACAGCAGACAAAGTTTCTCTCAGAACAGATGGCTTGCTTTAAAGTAGCTTCTTTAGCTTATTTGACATCTTGTTAGCCTGTGTTAACTCCTCCTGATAGTTTTTCCTCCTTATCTTTAAGTGGTTTTGCACAGTTTTGTCCACACCAGAACGTGATCAGTTTTACCTCCTCGCTGTCCTCCTCTCTATTAATTAAAAAAAATTTGATGTGTACTTTCTTTAAATTTACACTTTTATATTTCATTTGTGCGCAGCTATATAAATAGTCACTGTTGTGGGCAAAGGAACTTGCAAAGAATAGTCACTGTTGTGGGGTTTTGTGAGCACAAAACCCCACAACAGGTTCTGGGTACCGTCACTGGACGGAACAGAAGCATTAAAGAAACAGAAAACATTATTACACAGTCACACATTACACAAGTGATAACACTTTGCAGTGTTTTTCAGGAGGCACAAAAGCCAGTAATTTCACTTTTATCTGTTGTGTCCGATATGGACGACAACAGCCACTAAAAGGCTTAAAATAATAACTGCTTCTTTTTTTTTTTTTAACTGAAAATACCTCTTTAGTCTTAAAACTTGTGTCCCAGATCAATGATAGCATCATTCACCACAAAGCTCCAAAATGCAGTCGCTGGCACAGATTACAGCAGTCACATGTACTTACAGGGTGACTGAGAGTGCTTTATAAAAATATGAATGTTTTCCTTTTTATCCAGCATTGGATTTTTGTTTTCAGTTTCACTTCATTTTATTGATATACTCATGGTGTGCTTACATCTTATTTGCCTTTACTTTATGATATTTTCTCCTTTAAAACATTCTACATAGCTTATCTTTTTTTAATTACTATTCTTCTTCTTTAGTACACTGATTTCTGTCTTATCAGTCATCTCTTATGCACTTACAACTAACCATCACAAAAGGTGCTATATAAATAAAGACTTACTGATTGATGACAGCAGATTCACTCAGCAGATTTAAACCACATTAATGATGAAATGACTCATACAGAGTGCCACAGCATACACAATGTCTTTAAACCTATGATATACCGCTTTGGCTTGCCAACAAGCACAGAAGACACCTGTTAAGTGCAAACGTATCAGTAAAAAAAACAAAGAAATACACACAGGATATAGCTCCATCTATTTTAGTGCAAAGAGGAAGATGTGCATCCTCAAAACAGAGGGATGTACTACAAAGTGAGAATAATGGGTTAGTGAGGTATGTTGAGCTTAAAATCCGAACTTCCAGTGTCACAACTTCTTTTTACCTTCCTAGATCACCACTGTGACTATTGCTGCTCAAATAACCTGGTCTGGAACAGGTTAGCTTCAGAGTTTACTTTAAAATATGTGTAATTATGCACCACATTTTCACTGATTCTCTTCAACACAACCAACAGCTCCATGGCTCTGGGCCAATAAAGTGATTGCTCTACCATATCTTATTGTTCATGATAACGCCAGTAAAAATGTTTATGAGATATAAAAACCTCATAGCAATAAATCATTGCTGTAGCAACACCATGTGTTTATGTTCCCTGGTGCATGCAACAAGACAATACCGCACGAGCACACAAGGTACATGTCAGCCTTCAGTGTTTTAGTAAAAAGGTACTTCAACAACTTCCAAAAAAGCACACTACTCTGGAAAATATGCAAGAAAAGTGTTCCCACCGCGGGTGAAAACAACAAATTTGTTTCACCACTCGAGGCAAAAACACAGTTGAGTACAATCAGGCTACAAAGGAGGAGATGCTAGCAGCTGGAGATGTGTTACCCAAAGGTACACAAATGTCTCCGCCAAGTGCCGCTGGAGCACTCGCTGGTTTGAATCTGCATGACAGGAATTGCAAATGATAAGTGGAATTACTGATGCAGTTACATGCTGGAAAAGCGGGGCTTTAAGCAGCTGGTTGAAAGCTCAACTCAGGACACGAGATTCCAGTTGGAAAATATTTTTTAATTTACAAGCTTAGATTACTTTAGCCATTCTAAAACGTACGTGTTAAGAAGTTATTTAATACTTTTACTTAACTTTGTCACAGGAAAATCTCCCTAGGTTAGTATTGCGCTTACATTTGATTTATGCTGCATAATGGTGTGTCACTATTACTGCACTATAATGCCACTGACACTTTGTTTCAATAGATTTGCACTTTGAATAACAAACTGTGTCATCAATGACAGTAACTCATTAGAAAAGAGGGATAGAAAATGCTCTTCATTCGCTTACACTTATAAATGCTGCTGCCTGCGAGCATCAATAAAACGTTGCCCAGCATTTTTTCCTTGTATCATCAAAATTATTGTTATGTTATTGTTGTTTCTTGGAAGTTGACCTATATCACCTTCTTCCCTAGTTTCCACTGATTAATTTCCCTCTGAAGAAACCTTGCTAAAATGAACTCTTTTTAATGACTTGTTTATTTCTTACAGTCAGTATTTTTCCATTAAAACACCAGTAAAAGTCCTTTGTAGAACAGCCTGTCTAAATGAGAAGAGCCAGCTGTTCACCTGCCACGCCAGAACTACCTTCTCTGCTATAAATTAATCATCTAAATTATTAATCTATTAATCATTCTATATTCCGGGGGGAGGGGGGGGGGGTGTTACATTGTCCAAGGATGATATTGATCCTTTACTGGGGGAATTTGTTCTATTTACATGTAACCTATTCAGTCACAGCTTACTTACACTATCAAATGAAGGCCTGCAGTAAAGTTCATTTTTCTCCCAATCTCCTCCAAAGTTTGTTTAACACAGACAAAAGCACTTTGTCACCAAAAATATTCCATTTCACTTTGATCAGTCTAAGGGATTTCTACCTCTCCATCATTAAGCTGTGGTACAGAGTCAGGCGTAAACACAACGGGTTAGTTTTAATGTTTCTACAGATCCAGTTTAAAATTTCAGAGCTCAAATGTGTAGCAGTCACGTTTTTTAATAACTGTTGCGCTGAAAGTGCACTGAGTGACAAAATAAATGACTTTCTGCAGTAATACTCTCAGCTTATTTGCAGAAAAGTTGTCTTTTTTTCATATCCTTTATAGACTTTTATCAGGAATTCCTCTGACCGAAGCAGGAGGCACTCAATCGCAGTCAAGTGAGCGTACACAGAGCCTGAAGCAGAAAACCAAGTTTAAGAGAGAAAGCTGATCATTGTGATTCTCTCCCTCTTTGATTGTTTCCTCTTTTGTTTTTTCCATTGTACAGCCCACAGACAACAACAACAGTATGAGGGGGGGGGGGGGGGAAGAAACCTCAGAAGTACACACAGGACATAGCTCCATCTCATCAGTCGGTGTTTGTGGTT
Source organism: Aulonocara sp. 'chitande type north' Nkhata Bay (assembly GCF_057382095.1). Lineage (NCBI taxonomy): Eukaryota > Metazoa > Chordata > Actinopteri > Cichliformes > Cichlidae > Aulonocara > Aulonocara sp. 'chitande type north' Nkhata Bay. Next base: position 11,296,631 of record NC_141361.1, read on the forward strand.
AATGACATGAAGCCAACTTTGTGTTTTGTTCCAAGTGCTGTTTGCACTAATATTACTCTTGGATGCAGATGAAAAAAAGATGCACATGTAAATGCATCATTACAAGCCAGGCCGGATCATCCAATAGCCATTCTGGGCACAAAATCACGGGTCGACAATGCTTGAGTTACTATCCAGGTAGCACATAAATGTTTTCTCTTCAATTTGAAGTCTTCTCGTTTCTAATCACCCAAAGAAAAATATAATAAAATACTCAGCGACTAAACAATTAGCTCCAGGTCTGTCTTTGAGCAGAAGATGGTAAACATTTTGAGTTTACCTAAGTAATTAAAAGCAATCAGTTTATTTCTGACAAAATGTGATCCTCAAAACTAGAACTGCTGATTAATCCATCATCTTAGCAGTGAGAAAACAATGATAGTCCATTAAATATCTGACATTAGATATCAGATATTATAATTGACAGCAGGAAGATGGCAAATATTTCAGGGTTTTTCCTGCTCAGAGTGGACCTTTGGGGGACAATGCCCATAAACACAATTGCTCTGCATATTGTTAGGCAAAAGAATTAACAGAATTGCATGCAAAGTTGTTAACATCATGTTTATCACAGTAAAGGTGGAAAGCCAAAGGTTTATTTATGCAAAAAAACAAAAAAAAACCTGCATCTGTGTCTGGGTTTGTAGCGTCATGATCTGGTCAAGACAACAGCTTGACTGGGAGATATGAAAAGTTCATGTTCAGTCACGTGCAAGTCAATAAGCCTGCTTCCTCCCTTCAGCAAAACCGTCTCTAAGTCGAAGTTAACAATCAATGACGCCTTTGAAACTGATTTCATTTCATACCAACGCTAAATCCCTGCAAAGTGAAACAGGGCGAGGTTTCGTTCATCTTACCAGGCTCCTCGCAATTACCTGGACTTTGCGGCCATCCCTGCAAAAGCTGAAGTGACCTTAAACTCTGTAGTACACACCAGGAAAATCTGATTAGAAGCTAGTTTCACTGTCAAGCCTCGTAAGATTACGTAAAGCTGGTGATAGGAAGAGTATCTCGGCTAACAAACCTTTCTTTGCACCGTTTCACTGCCTCCGCCAGCAACGTGACAATACTACATGATATAAACTGTGCACAAAGGGGTGGCGCGGTCAGGGTGGGGCGTTAACCCGAATCTCGCACCACTAATGAAAGCAGCGATGCTGGCTGTGGCTGTAGCTGTTATCTTTAGGGAAATTTTGAAATGATAAGTAGCAACACAATAAACACCGGAAGGCGGAAAAACAACAACGCATGTAAAGCTTAACAGCTCACTTTAGCAACAGACTGTCTACAAATGGGTAGCATTGGCCACAATGTTAAAAAAAGAAGAAAAAAACTCAGTTAAAAGGGACCATGGTTTAACTACCTTGGTTTAAAGCAGCGGGTGGTTTAGCCTCACGTAGATAAAAACAGTGAATACTACAGATGTGTGTGGCTTCGGCCTTGTCCAAAGTGAGCTGTCAAAACCAGTCGAGGCGTTGACAGCGTCACGGGCTGACTAGCACTATTTCGCTGTTAACCTTAGCATGCTAACGGCCATCCTAAGAGCATTTTATCTGACGTAATATCCACAAGGAACATATAAAAACAACAAAAGGTGAACGTATTACCCTCCAGAGAGAGTGTTTAGGTGAAATGGTTAGCCAACTTACTGGCTAACGTTAGCCTCCTGTGATCGGGGACAATCCCACAGTGACTACGGCACAGTCAGCCGCAACGTCAGCCTTCGGCCTTACCTGCTCGGTACCAAAGGACGCCGCTTCTCAGGTGGATCCGATGGTACTCCCGGTCTGCAACATAAACTCAGTCTGTACTTAGAGAAACATATTAGAGTGCAGTCCTTTCTTCACATTAACGATAACCGTCCCTGTCGCTCAGCGTGGTTGCTAACGTTACTGCTGTCCCCGCCTCTTTTCCGGTTTAAAGAAAACATACGAGCCCTCCCCATCCTGCTGCACGTTTGATTTTTAATTCTATACAGTCTATAATTTTGTTTTTTTAACAGCATTATAGCCTCACTGTAGATTATTCAATTAGTAAGTCACATAAAAGCAAATATTAATTATCTTTTGAGCCTAGTGATCCGCTCTTATCAATATTGAGGATCGGATGTGATGGGACAGTTATGGACTATTAGAGAAAAAACTGCCAGCGTCTTTAAACTTTTTTCAGTTCACTTACATGAAGGACAAAATGGGTAGCAATAAAGGAAAAAGAATGATTTGGTGATCATTAAAGACAACATGCCCTGTAATAAACCCATCCCAAGCGCCATCTAGTGTTTTCATAGTGAAGAAATCCCCTCTGCGTGGATCCAACCACCCCAGTCACCAGTAGAAAAGCTCCACTATCAGATCGCGCTCGTGTGGCACCATCTAATGTCCCAAAATGTTCTTATAAATGGATTATAAACATTAATGAGCGATTATGTTACAGTGTGATGCTCACACAGCTGGACTGCTAAGTACTTCAACTGTATTGCTGTCCACTTCTTTTTGGCTAAGCAAATGATGAAGATTGTTATTATTATTTTACAGCTTTACAAAAATAGCAAAAAGCAAAACATGGCGATAGAAATATATGATTATACAATTGATTTAATGCAAAGATATTAACCCAAAAGGTAGAGAGTTATTATACCACCATGTTTCACACAGCATGAATGAGAACAGATTTCTTAAAAAATAAAAATAAAAAAGATTAAACACATACCAAAGAAAATAATACATAAGAATAAATTAATCAACAAGTTAAGAGACATTTGGAGAAACTAAACCAGAGCAAGGCTGCTTTTTCTGATGGCATCAGCCCCAAAGTTCTATCTATGATCCCAAGTCTGTGTGATAATAAGAACCACCTGATTATCAGTGTACAGAGAGGGTCTCACGGGTAAAGAGGAATAGAGCAAAGCCGGTAAAGATGAGCCCTTACATGATGATAGCTCCAATTTACACCACGAGGAACCAGAAGATTTTAGCCAGTAGCAAAGTTTATGGATGTGAGCGGCCCAGTAGTAGACTAAAAAATTAGGTAACGCAAGTCCTCCACTAAATCTGCATCGCTGCAGCAAAGTTTTAGAGACCCTAGGTGGCTTCCCTCCCCAAATGAAAGAACCAATAATCTTGTCCAGTGAAACAAAAAAATGTTTCGGCAAAAATAAGGGAATTGACTGAAATAAAAATAAAAATTTTGGTAAGATGTTCATTTTAACAACATTAATGTTACCGATTAAAGAAAGGGGGAGATTACCTTTGAATATCAGATGTGATCTTTGATATAAGAGGAGACAAATTTGCTGATTTAAGGCCAGCTAAAGAGCGAGTCACGTTAATCCCTAAGTACTTAAACCCAGATGGACTGAGACGAAAGGGCAGATCAGACTGTTGAAGTTGACGTGCTGCCGTATTAACAGGAAAACACTCACTTTTCCCCAAATTTAATTTATAACCTGAAAACGAACTGAAGTTCTCCAGAATACTTAAAACAGCAGGGATGGAGCATGCCGGGTCAGTCATATATAATAACAGATTACTAATTAATTTTGTTTGAACGACTTTAAAACATGAATATGGGGAAACTTTGTCCATCACGGCTTAAAATGCAGTACATTTTGTAAAGATTAAAATCACACTTTTTTTAAATTAACGTTTGATTCTTTGTTTTCCTCTTTATTTTTCTTATTTTCTTTATTGTAAAACTTTGTCTTGATATTTCTGTTAATATTTCTGATAGATATATGTAGTAATCTGTAGTGTATACAGGCACACCGTAAGAGGGCGCAAGGAGCCCACAGTCACGTTGAGCGCGAACATGCTTTTATTATGAAAATCCAGGCTGGTGCTGGAGTCCTTCACTGTGCGGCTGCCGAGGTCAGCCCGAGGACCAAGTGAAACAGTGGAGCTGTGTCTGCGGAGGAATATTAAAAAGGTACCGCTGAATTCATGTATGCTTTCATGTTGTCCCATTCAGCTAAGAGATGAGCTCGAGTTTGTCTGTCACAGTGTTTATTTTCAGCTGGTTTAATAGATTTAGCTAACCCCGGTAGCCTTGTTAGCCGTTAGCTCTTCGGGTTGGCGTTTCTTAACCATGTGCTTATGTGATTATTATCGGTGTCAACGTTTTGCCCCAGTGAAAACACTTTAGATGCTCCTGGGGAGGTTGGGGGGGGATCTTATGTGTCTTGTTTGCTTACTGAACTTACTGAAGAGGAAGATAAAATCCGTTAACATTTAAAATAATATCATAATGAATATAAAAATACGCAAATGATTCAGAATAGATGAGAAATAAAGCAGTAATTAATTAAAATAAAAACAAAAATCCGTAAGGACTCTTATTAATGTGGAGTCCGAAGGCTTTTTATGTTAAACCTATATAACACTAAAGAGTTTTCCTTTGCTTACCTAGACTTTTTAAAAGTTATGGGTTGTTTTTTTTTTCCAGAAAATCACAAGGGTTTTTTACCTGATGTTTAAAACTGATGTTTATTTTCTTCTGCAAATTAGCAAATCTAAATATAGTTTTAGTTGAACATGAGAAAATATTTTTTGTGATGTTATGTTCTAAGTTGAAGGCATTGTATACGTTTTTGTTGTTCAAATTTAGATGATGAGGATGTAAACCTGAGGGGGTAGGGCTAAATAAGTATATTCTTCTGCCTACTCCTTTTCAAACAACTGCATGGAAAGATTTTATGAAATGTTGGTGAATGTATATGTTTGAAATAAAAATGAACTGAACCTCTGTTATTGCAGTTTCAGGCTCTCAGACTCTCATACTTCTGACAAACATCATAACCCTTACACAAGCAAACTTTAAACATCTACGACTAACAACGAGCACTGTATGAGGCTCAGGCTTTGCTTTAAATGGCTGGATCGTCCAGCTGTGAGTGTCTTGTGCAGACTTAGACTTGGCTGTTAGATGGAAGTGTGCATATTTAATTAAGTAATACAAACATTTTTCATTTTTTACCTCAGTTCTATTAAAATTGTTACAGTCCTCAAAGTAAACGGGGTTGATTTTTTTTTAAAAATCCATGAATTTAGCCCTTATAACTTATTAAGTACAAGAGCTAAACACATGAAGCTTTCTAGGCTTAGAAACACTTTCTCAGCTTTTTAAAAGCTGTAAGAGAATCAGTTTTGCACCCAGCCAAAGTGCACACTCAAAAGCCAAAATCAACTAATTATAGCTTCGGTGTCATGGGATATTTCATGGTTTCAACAGCAAAAGTACACAAATTCAACTTCTCAGTACTCCAAATTGTGACAATTTGACTCGGTGTAAACGTGATTTGGTGGTTGTTTTTAACCAAGCTTAGAAGGTGTTTTTCAACCCTGAGAATTTCATGTTTCGGTCTGTTGCACTCATGTTGTGAAGGCTCCTAACTCAGAAAATATTTATAGTATGAAGATAAAGTAATTTTCCATGGCTACATGTACAAAGAATGAGCTGATTCTGAGAGGGTCGGGATCAGATTGGACTTGTTTTGTTTTAATTAACCGACACCACTGCATCTGATACATTTTACAGGCTTTTCTTTCATGGCAATCCTCTAGTGTGTGATGTTTAAGAATGAAAGTTTGCATGTTATCAGGCTTTTTTCCCCTGACTTTTAATTATATATTGTGCCGTTAAAACTGGCTGCTCACTCACTTTAAGCAAGGTATTCCTAGCAGTACATACAGAATACCAACAGCTTTGTGTATTAGTGTCATTATATCCCCTTCCTGAGCTTCCAAGGTTAAATCCCTTAATGTCATCCTCTTCAGCTTGCACAGAGCGGTGTCGAAGATAAGGGAGCTGCCAAGTCATGGGCAGAGCGTCACAATGACACATGAGACCCTCACGAGCTCACAGCTGTCCATGAGGACTGCAGCTCTGCGTATGGTTGACTTGCCACTGTCCGTCTACAGCTCCCTGACACAGGTGAGGATGCTTTTCAACGTGCTCCTAGCAGCTATCAGAATATCCACACTGCATGGTTTACAAGAATGAATTATTTATTCACTTCATATTAGACCCTTCATATTGGAACTATATATAGACTATTCACTTTCTTTTGACCTATATTGCCACTCTTTTTTTATTTTTATTTAATTTATTAGTGTACTAAGAAATATTTCTATTAAGAGGAACACACTGTGAGAGGATATGGAACTGCCTTGTTTATCATTTTCCTTTAAAACCTGATGAGATGAGCCAGCAGCTGTATCTGTTTACATGTGAACGTCTACCACCTGTTTGAGCAGTTTAGTTGTTCAGCTAAAGGCTTCGTGTGATGGAGAGATACTGAGCAGCTCGGCCAGTTTTCTAGCAAATGCGTTTCAAAGCATGCTGGTTTTAAAGAAGCTCATGCAAACTTCTTTTCCTGAACTGAAAGTTCTTATAAAAACAATTTATGTAGAACTCCTTAAACAAGTTAAGAATGACTTCTGTTACATTTACAAAAATGTGAAGTAGTAGTTTGCACGTCAGTATTTTAGGTGTTTTTCCCCCCAGTTTCACTTTCTTTCTTGGTCCTTGTGGCTGTAGGGTGTTGAATCTCTGGTATTTCTCTTCATTTACCCACATAAACACATGTTATTGTGTTTATGCAGAAGGCGACAGTGTTTGTGTGGCCTGAGTCACGTAGCAGATCTGATATGATTAGAATATTCTGGTTGGAACATGCCTGACACGTGATGGCAGCGGTTATGAATACAGCTTGTACAAGCACTGGCAGCACTATTCAGTCATCCCAGTCCATTTAGTGACCTTTTAAAAAGTCAATATTATGGCTGTTGTCATACCTACTGAGTTGTTGAGAATTTGCAGCAGCTACGTCTGTGTGTCTAAATATAAACGGAGAGGGCTACAAACACTATCTGAAATTGATTATTTAACATTTATGTGACAGGCGGATGGCGGGTCGTCTGCGCTGCCTCATATTACCTCAGTATCCGTTAGACTTTGAGGCATGCGTCCTCAGTTAACTTTTCATCGGGCAGACAAGTGTTGCACTGAATGCAGCTCCTTCCTTTCCATCTTTCACAAGTTGTTTAATGCTATAAGATTATGGCAAAAATTATAACGCCGATTACCTTGGGCAGTACTTGGTCAGAAAAATGTACTAATCTTTGGAAACATTTTGGATTTATTTAACTTAAAAAATGGCTAACAGAGGGTTTCCTTGAACTTTCATTAAATCAAGGATGATTGAGAAAGTAGAAATGGTCAATGGATTGGTTATTTATTTAGTAGTATGTATTTGGGGGGGCTAAAAAAAAACAGAACAAGAACAACATTGAAGATCGTTTATCTCCATTATCTTTTTTTTAATCATTTCTGCAAGCCAGAGTTATAATTTCATTCAAATTATTTTTTTCTTACAGCCCTATAATATTATTGTGACTGTTGAAACGCACAAAGAAACTTGGGATCAATTTTTAGATGTTGGGATCAGTATTCCATCTTTATGTTTTATGTTTGTTGGGGTTTTTTAAGGCTGTTCAACTGTTTGGTTTGGTGTGTCTTTATGAGAATGATTAAATGGTAAATGGCCTGTATTTATATAGCGCTTTACTAGTCCCTAAGGACCCCAAAGCGCTTTACACATCCAGTCATCCACCCATTCACACACACATTCACACACTGGTGATGGGAAGCTATATTGTATCCACAGCCACCCTGGTGCGCACTGACAGAGGCAAAAAACAAAGGGGAAAAATGTATTTTCACCGCAGGCTTAGTAATGTTATCTTGATTTAATTTTGAAGAAAAACAATATACTTCATTAAATTGTATATTCCAAAAAAAACCACTTTAAACATCGCACTGCCTTGCTTTAACTCATTCACTGCCAGCCGTTGGCAGTGAATGAGTTAAACCCATTGACTCATTCACTGCCATTGACGGCTATAGACGTCAATGGCAGTGAATGAGTTAACTGGACATGAACAGCTACATGTGGGAAGTACAGGAAAGTGGAACCGTGACATGATATCTGGACATTTGTCGTGGTTTTAGAATTGTAACACCCGTGACACACTCTGTTTTTTCTAAAGGGCAGTTTTACCTGTAGGGCGTAGTGTATGAAAGGCACCTGGTTGCTTTTGGTTTGGCATGGTGTCGTTGGGTGTGTTTTGATGTTTTTGCACGGTGTCTGTTTGTTTTATCTCGTTCTCCTGACTGATTGTCAGAAATGTCAGCATGACTGTTAGACCTGGTCTTCTTACTGTAGAGGGGAAAATATGTTTTCACTATTATTATTTTTTTTTATATATATATATAATTTTGACATTTTATTGTGTAAATGATACTTTAAGATAAAGTTGTCTATAACAAAATTATAACACAGTGCCATCTGCTAATAATGGGCAGGGTTGTATTCATGAAAACAAAGGAGGGAAATCTATCAGTTCAAACAGGACTAAAAATGGAGCATCCGCAGCAAACTAATCTATCCCTTGCATCATTTCATAATTATTTTGTCTATTTATTCATCTTTGTTTTTGTATTTTTCTTTGTTTATGTTCTTCTGCCTCCTGACATCTGACCCACGTTAAAATAATGGACTGAACATTAGGGCTGCCAAGATTAGTCGACTAGTCACGATTACGTCGACTATCAAAATCGTCTACGACTAATTTAATAGTTGTTGTTTGAAGCTTTGTAATATCCCAAAAGATGCAGGAATAATAGCAGGATTTAAGAGTGTGATAACGGACTGAAACAGAAGATGGCAGCACTGCATGTACAAGGATGCCAGCTGCCGTTAAACCCCGAAGAAGAAGAAGGTGTGTCCCAGAATTCATAGCGCGGTCCATCGCGGCCCTGCTCAGTTTTCAACAATGGCAGCAGCTAGTTAGTTTTAATGTTACTCCTATTATTCTTTCTGGGTCACAAAATAAACGTTTAAAATATTTTCAGGCGGAAATGTAGCTGTGTAAACTTCAAATATCTGCTCAGTTTTAATAAGACACCAAATATTTCAAAAGCGCTCCGACGTTTTCGGAGACGTCTGTTACCCACTAGCTCGATAGCTAGCCGGGGTTCAAGGCTCACTAGAGCCCGTGAGAACACCGGACTCCCGGCAAATCATTTTCAAACCCACCGCCATCTTTCGCTACTCAGGTTAAACATGATATATAAGTAACTTAGATAACTTAAAAATGTTATTGTTTGGCTTTTTTCAGTATTTTATTTGTTCCTGAGTAAATCAGTTTGGCTGAGATTAAAGTTATAGTTTTTACACAGCTGAATAAACGTCAAGCAGACAGCTGATTATCAGAAGTGTGAGATGCTCCAGAATATACTCCGGTGTCCTGTTATATTTTAGATAGCAAGGAGCAGACGGCTGAGTTTATTAAAATAAATTGTAACATACCCACTTTTGTACCCTCATACCTGTAACAGACCCATTTCTGTAATATCTATATAAATATATTATTGCTAATATATATTTTGTAATATATCTATATCATGGCTAAAGCACTGATGGATGGATGCAAACTGCATTTCGTTGCCTTGTACTTGCGACATGTGCAATGACAATAAAGTTTAATTCTATTCTATTCTAGAAAAGGCTTTTGTCCCTGTGTTGTATATAAAGAGGTCCTCGGTATGTGTCAATTCATTTTTAATCTGTATGCTCACAAAAAAGGTTATGATTCTTTTACAAAGTACAGGATGAAAAGCTGCCGGAAAACAGACTTTAAATCATTAAAATCTGCATGTGATGCAGTGCATATATTGACAACGTACAGAATAAAAACATTTGGGGTGTATGAAAATCTGAGTTGATGCTCTTCTTCTCTTTCTTTTCCCCAGGTGAGCGTCAGCACAGACACCAAGAAACTGGTAGTTGCCACAGCCTTTGGTGCTGTCTCCCTCCTCTTCCTCGCTCGACGTTTCCAGAGGAGGAAGGGCAGAAAGAAGGTTCATCCACAGCACTGGGAGCAGGCTGGTTTAGAGTTTCACCCCCCAGCCGCAGGAGAGAATGGTAAGATCTCCTCACACTGATTTAATTCTTTCCTCTTCAACCAGCAGCTCACTGGCCTGTGATCTCCATTTAGTGTCAGCCCAGTTACTGGTGTGTGATGTAACAAGACTGACGTGCGAGGCCACTCCTGTATTACTTTGAACTTTGAAAAGGCAGGCTCTAGATAAATGGTTTAACTCATTTAATCTCCTCCAGGAAGATTAGAGTCCTAAAGAGAACTTAAAAGAAATGATGAATTAAGGGAAGTCAGCTGAGCAGTTTAAGAGAGCATTTCCTTTCTTTTTGATACAATAGATTTAGTGGGTCCATAGTGTATAGCTTTACAGCATCACCCAAGACGCTAATGATCCCGGGTTTGGTCCTGGGAGGAGGAAAACGTTTCCAAATCAAACATGCAGACTTATCTGCTGTGGCCAGCCTGTTTTGAATGAGCGAGCAGCCAAAAGTAGTTTTAGGTTTAATAAAGGGAAAATGTTTACAGAGGTTTTAACAATGACAGGAGGATCTTTTCAAACCTGATTTCATTCTGGGAACATCCGCTAACCTAACACTCGTGCTGGGTTTCTGACAGAGAAGTTGGTTGGGCTGATACATTAATTTGTGCAGTGGCACAGAAAGAATGGCGGAGCTGCTTCTGTGCTATATGAGCACAGAGAGAGGCTTCAGGGTGTTTATTCCCCATTTATAGCATGAAGTAAAATATTGTGGAAAAACTAGGATGCATTGATTTTTATTTTCTTTAGTAACTATAAGCTACCTGCTTGATTGTTTAGCAATGGGTCTGTTACCCTCAGCTCTGTTTATTGTAGCACGAAAGTTAAATTAAATGTTGGCATCTATCTGATATCTGGATTGTTGGCATTCACAGTCAGCTGAGTATTTGCTGCCACATCTATTTCTCTTGCAAAGACCTTTTGAACAGGCGTTTCTCAACGAGCTGCCTGTCTGATGCCTTTTCTCCACCTTTGTCCCCACTCGGACTTTCACTGTATCACTGTGTGTAAATCAAAGCACACCTTTGTTTGCTGTGTTTGAATCAAATTGGCAAAAAACGGCTTCAGCAAAGTTAATTATTAAAATACCATGGAGGCTTTCCAGAAAAAGTTACCCAGATGTTAAATTTGACATGTCCACTGTGTAATCCTGGTATTATAGTCGGATCTTTCTGTGAAACCTCATCTCTGAACTCTCATCTTTATCTTCTCAGATAATACGAGCCAAAACATCACGCTCTCCCTCAACTCCAAGAATGGCTACTCCTCTGATTTGGTTCTCATTGCAGGAGGTTACAGGAAGTTGTCTGGATCTGTCATGAGCCTGGCTTCGGTAAGATAAGAGCACGGAGTGTGTTTAGACTGCATTTAAAGATAAATTTTATCTGAAATGACATAACCAGGAGACATGATGCAAAAATATTTATGTGATACTACCTGGAAAGCTTTGAAATTAAAGAAGAAAACTTAACTTGTTTATGTTTTGTGTCTGACATGTTTTTGTTCATATACTCCTAAAATCCACAAACCAGAGGTGGTGAATATTTACTGCCTTTAGGACTCGTGATGATTTCTTTATTCCTTAAAAAATAACATGCAGGAGTACCAAAGCAACCACTGAAAATAAAGTTTAAGTTTATTCTTTGAGTAAGCTTCAGGATCTGACAGGCATATCATCACTCAGGATTAAATAACCCTTAGTGGGCATTAATAATAAAAGCAGAAGTTAAGTGGGGTCTGTCTTCATTTTTTCATTAACTTGGTGAAAAAACAGGAAAAAAAAACTGAGTGTCGTTTGTCTCATGTTCAGAAGAACAGGGAACCTTAAATTATACGGTGAACCTTTAAGTATTAGATGCTGTAAACAGTATTTACTAATGATGTGTTCTTTTTAGGTGGTGCCTATGTAGGATCATTATCTTTGTAACCAAAAACACATTAAATTAATGTAATGTCTGTTTAATTTCATCATTTCCAGTCTTGTATTAGTAAAACTTGTTGATGTTTGTTCGACTTTGTTCTGCTTTTGTGTTTTTGTGCAGGTAAAAAGCTTGAACTCATCCAGCAGCAGTACCTGTGCAAATGACTCCACCTGTTGGGACGGAGTGGAGGATGCTGACAGTTGCAGTGTGCTCAACCTACCTGTCACCACACCTGAGAACCTGTACCTAATGGGTAAAGAAACCTCTGTGTACTATGTACCAGTATCCAGTAATACTGTTTGAATGTACTGTAATAGTTTTTGGTGGGTTGCAGTGTTTAAAATTGGAGGTGCTGAGTCATTGATTGCTTTCGGAGACTCAGTCTGTGTGTGTTTCTCTCAGGTATGGATTTATTCGAGGAGGCCCTGCGGCGGTGGGAGGAGGCGCTGACATTCAGGAGCAGGCATGCTGAGGACGATGCGAGCTGTGCCTCAGTCAAAATTGGAGCTGGAGACACCATTGCTGAGCAGAGCATGGAGGTGAGACAAACACTCCATACAAGTCTTATTGTAGACTGTAGCCAAAACAAGAGAAGCACAGTCTGAGTGCAAATGGTATCAAGATGTATGTTGTTGACATGTGTACACAACAGGTGTGGTGCAAATTACTGAGACCAAAATTTCCCCCTAATTCAGAAGAATTATTCTACTGATTACATAACTATGACTGAGTAGAAAAGAGGTCCAACCATCCATTTGGGTCCATTTCGCAGAAATCCCCCAGACCTCCCTATGAGCACAGAGGTTTTTCCCAAACCAGCTGAGAGAGACATAATCTCCTCCTTTGGCCGTGCCTTAAACGCTTCACCTAAGAAGAGTCTGAGTTAAATCCTCTTGTACCATCACTCTTCCTCACTTCTGCATCCGGCCTGCTCTCACATTGATCTTAACGAGGCCCAAGTATGCTTCAGTTTGTTTCGCCATGTCAGCTCTTTTAAGCTCCCTTGCTCTTTCTTACATGCATTTACAGCACAGCTTGAAAGGTCCTCTTGGAGAGCACAACTAGGTTCATAATTTTATGCATGTTGTGGATTAATTGGAGCATTTTTAGAAGCCCCGATCTCAATCATGCCTCATAGATTTGTTCAGAAAGACAGCAGTTTTCCATGGAGTTGAGGAAGCGTTGGAGTTGTGTGCTTGAGCGTAGTTGGTGATCATGCCATGTCATCATGTCATAGCGCAGAATGCAGCGATCAACCTAGTGGAAGGAGGTTAACTTTGATTAACCTCCATGCTCTGACACAGTACAGATCAGTTAGTGAGAGTCCAGACATCCTTTGGAAAAAGTAAACCAGTAAAATAAGTGGGCTCTTCATTTTTAAAATGACTTTTGTAGAATTGCCATAAAATACCTCTTTTGGCGCAACATGCAAATAGCTCATATGTGTTTTCTTTCTCAAAAAAGAAAACGGTTGCATAACATCTGTCTGATACCAAACAGTAGATGTATTGATTCACATCCCACCAATATTTTCTGTGCTCTGTTCTTTAATACCAGAGGAAGGTAGAGTTTTAGAGATCATGCTGCCCACAGACACAATGCAGATGAGACTACAGGTCGCTAACTACCGGAATAACCAGCACTGACAGCACACTAATTGGGTCTCTAACGAGATTGGAGGGGTTTTGAATCAGTAGTTAAGCCTGCACCCAAACACAGCTCTGGCTGCAGCTTTGACTTGTGTCAAGGAAAGCCAGTACGATCGAATGCGTTTTTAAAGCTACTTAGAAATGAGGTCACATGAGATTCCCAAGAAAGAGCTGCAAATACTCTTTTAAAATAAGAAAAAATGCTATTTTCTACATTTTACATTTGGTCTACTGAACAAATTTTCAAGAATCTGATATTTTTTAAGTCTCAAACCAGCAGCTTAACCTGATGGTTTGCACAACTCTTATCTAGTGCGCCTGAGAACTCGGTTATCCTTACCGAAATTAAGACAAATCTTTACATTGTTAGGAGTCAAGTTTCTTTGATTGTTTGTGTGTTCAGGACGTCATCAGCGCAGAGTTCATCCACAGGCTGAAGGCTCTGCTGCACAGGGCTTACCGCCTCCAGGAGGAGTTTGAGGGAGTGTTGGGGATGTCAGAGCCCTCATCCCACAGCAGCAGCCAGGGTGAGTCACTGAAGCATTATGCAGTTCTTTTTGTCCAACACAGAAAAATAGGCACAGCAGTAAAAGACAGCGTGAAGCAAAGCAGGAAGCCAGTGCACATATATAATTTTGTGTGTGTGAGCAGGTTTTTTTTTTTTTATAAAATTGTAAATATATGTGTGACGATTCCTGTTCTGTTTCCCTTACACAGTGGCAGACATTTTGTCCAGAGAAGAGTTAGATGACGCCTATCTGAGGGACAGCATCAGCATCGCCTCCACTGACTCGTTTGTGTCTGCAGCTGAGGTAACAGAAGCACCAAATCCTCCCATTAACACCTCTGGAGTTCTTCTACAGTGCTTTTTTTGTCAGTTGTTTAGTGTAAAGGGTAAAAAAATAAATCAGTCTTGATATTTTGCTTTTGGTTGCAAGGAAAAGTATTAAAAAAATTTAAAAATACAGCATTTAAAAAAAATTAATTTTGGTTCAGTAAAAAACAAATCTCATTTGGATTTCTTTCAAATTTACATTTCCTTCATTTTAAAGAACAAAAAAGCAGGAAGGAGTGATTCAAACATACGTTTTTGTTTATATAAATTCTGAATTGGTTTCTTTCTATTCAGAAGTTTTTCACCACCTTTGTAAAACATGAAAAACATACACGACTTGTCACAAATCAGGAGATCCTGCTTCGGTTAGTTAACCACAGCACTTTGTTCACAGCCATGTGGTTTGGGAACAAAGCACGAGGAGAGGAGGTGAAATCAGGAAAGGTCTTAAACTAAAACTGTCTGAACCTTTAAAGCTCCGACTGATTCGCAGCAGGAGTTTGACTCAGGAAGCTTTGCTCTTCCTCTGGGTTCACCACCCGGTGTTTACCAGTTCTCTGTTTATCGCCTTTACTCATTAAGTCTCAGTGGGGGCTCAAGGTGCTACTGGCGCACTTGACCCACATATCACTAAAATAAACTGGTTCTTAAGAATCACTGGTGGTGTGTTTACAGAGTGTACAAGCTAAGTTTACACACCAATGACTTTAACGTCCTCCCTGCAGAAAGATAACAATGCTTTACAAGGATTGTGTGTTAAACATCCTTTTAGAAATGGCAATTAAATTATTAGCAGCCTTTTGTTTTGTTTTTTCTGGCCTGGGCAAAGTTTATGCGTTAATATTAGTTTCTTAATAATAATTCTTAATAAAAATGATGTTTTTATTTCACCATTTCTTGTTTTTGGTTTCATGCAGACAATAAAACATTGTGAATAACAACATCATATGTACCCTTCATTGTTCAGTCCATAATGCCTTTGCTATCTGTCTCCACCTCAGATGTCCGAGCACAGAGAGCTGAGGAGTGTGTTCACTCTGGGACATCACCCTTTGTATGAGGAGGCGCTGAAGATGGCTGAGGATGGCAGTATCTCCTGCAGAGTGCTGCGGTAATCAGACATTAACACACGTCGTATAGAAGACAGTCAGGGAAACTTGTACAGCGTTGTGATCGTCCCACTGTGAAATTTGATGGCATGACAGCATGAACTTTCTTATTTTGTTCTCCCGATCGTCTGCTGGCAGTTAAATGAGAGGTTTCTCTTGATTTTCACTCTCAGAACTGAGATGCTGGAGTGTCTCGGGGACTTGGATTTCCTGGCTAAGCTGCACTGTGTGCGGCAGGCGTGGCAGGTACGGTTCAGTAAGATGGTGCTCACCAAAGACTGTATGCTAAGATGAATGATAGTCTCCACTTCTGATGCACAACAGTAAAACTAGAATATTGTGGCTGAGTTTGCCTGATGTGGATGTTTGCTGAAGGAGGGGGGAAAAAGGGTCAGGTAGCTTTATGTTATCTGATCTGTTGTGCTTAATTCAGTTCAGTTTTATTTCACACAACAGTCGCCCCAAGGCACTTTATGTTGTAAGGTAAAGACTAGAGATGGCACGATACCACTTTTTTATGTCCGATACCGATATCATAAATTTGGATATCTGCCGATACCGATATAAATCCGATATAGTGTATTTTATAATCAATAAAATGTTTTTTTTTAAATATCTTGCTGTGTTTTGTATAAGTTCATACTCAGGTTTAAATAAAAAACAAAACAAAACTAAAGCTATTCTGTTATACCTGTATGCAAAAAATATACAAAATATTTCATAGATCAACAATACTGATCAATCTAATAAACTTAAACCTGCAGCATACTCCCTATTCCGGTGTTTTAAAGAGTACTTAGTGGATATATTAAGCAACCTAATTAATAGGGTCGCCAACTCCGAACACAAAAAAAAAAAAAAAAAATGGGGAACCACCCTCTGCCTCGTAATGCTTAACTGACGTAATCAACTTTAATTTAATACACACGTAAAAGAAAATGCATCTATATCAAATCTATACATTTTACATCAGATGAAAACTTTGGTTGTAAGATTCAGATAATTATTTATTAAAAGCTAGACATGACAATAAGAAAGAAAAGTATTTCTTTGTGCCCCCTTTTCACTGTTAATGCCCTACCTGCCCCCCTGACAAAACTTTGCTAGACTCTCTTTTAAGAGGAAGAAATCTCCAGCAGAACCAGGCTCACACTCACAAAACGTAAAGAATATACTCACAGCTCATAAGACGTGTAATAGACCAGTGCTCTCAAACTACTGGGCAGATTATTAGGTGAAACTAAGGTGACAGGGTAACCCTGGCTTTGATCATGCAAACAGTCTTATTTAATTTCTTATGACTTTTATTATTTTTAGTGTATAGTTTACTGTTGTTATTCGGTATAGTGTTTATTTTGTATAACCTGTTGTTTAAGATGTGCTATAGAACTTTGACTTGACTTGAATTAATAGGGTAAGATAAATGCTCCCAATTAAAAATATTAAGGCATTTTTCCTGATTGCCTGTTTGGATATTTTGGCTTTATTCTCAATAGTATTTCTGTGTTGCTGTTGAATTAGCCAGAGAAACACTGCAGACCTCCTGCTCATTGAATTCCAGACCACAGTTGTAATTTTTGAACTGTAGATTATTGTTCACTATGTATTGAAAATTAAAAATAATTAAAGAATTTTGTTTTGTCTGCAGCTCATTTTGTGTGACAGGACAACTTGGACGTTTCTGGCCGACACAGGAAAGAAAATACTGTCTTCCATTATAGTCAAAGCACAAAAGGTAAAACTGAAAATACAGATAACGGATTTAGAAAATAGAAATAATAGAAAAAAATTTAATTGTATGAGCTGTTCTCCACCTCACATGTTGCTGTTCGGTTTTCAGAGCCCAAAGAGATTTGAGGAAGTGTTTGAAGAGATGATTTCCTTCCTGGAGCACACAGAGCACTGGGAAAACACAGAATTGGAACTTGCCGCGCGGGGGGTAAGTGTGATTCTCTGACCTGTGATCCAACACGACTTAAATCGGTCGAACAGCATTTTTCCTTTCTTCTCTTTGCTTGACATTCTTCACCAGGTGAAGCATCTAAACTTCTACGACATCGTGCTGGATTTCATTCTGATGGACTCCTTCGAGGACCTGGAGAATCCACCCATCTCCATCCAGAACGTGATCAACAACCGCTGGCTCAACAGCTCCTTCAAGGAGACAGTGAGTAAAACTACAAAATAGCACCTGCATATGTATACATACCACTGAGACACATGAAAGGCAAAGCAGTTAACACAAGTGAGTTTTCATTGAATCTGACATGTATTTGTTTCACAGGCGGTGGCATCAAGCTGTTGGTCAGTGCTGAAGCAGAAGAGGCAGCACATGAAGGTACGAGTCTGAGGTCTTTTAAAATGCACAGTAACAGGAGGGTGGCGCTGGAGGAAATATCTCTTTACCTGAAATGTGATGTAGGGTTAAAATAACTTATTTCTATAAATACAGAAATGAGCAGGTAGATCTGAACGCCTCTGTGCCGTTTGTCTCTCAGGTGTCCGACGGCTTCATCGCCCATTTCTACTCCGTGTGTGAACAGATCGGCCCTGTCCTGGCGTGGGGCTTCCTGGGGCCAAAGGGCTCCCTGCACGATTTGTGCTGCTTCTTCAAGGTTAGAACATGAGGAACATCTGCGAGTGTCCTGTTTTAAACATGGACTGTTTTGTGTCAGTGGATGAGATTTAGACTAAATTTGGAACGAAAATGAGAATTAATCTTGTTCAACCACTGCTTTTAAACGAGTTTTTGTACTTAACTAAAAGTAAATGTAGTTGAGAAAAAAGTGTAAGTTTGAGATTTGGGATGTTTGCAGGACTGGGAGTCAGCAGCCTTTTAAAACTCTTTGTATTGTAATATCTATTCTGAGATCCTTAAATCTGCCCCTGATTTTAAAAACCATATTATGATTAGGGGAAAAGGAAAAAAACTAAAGAGCTTATACAATCTGAACCTCCCAGTCTTAACTCGTTCCCCCCTGTGGACGACATTTGACGACCTTCCTGCACCCTTAATGATGAATTTTGAGTTACTCATGAGTCCTGTTTCTCCTGCAGGACCAGGTGCTGCACTTCCTGAAAGACATCTTTGATCTGGATAAAGTGCGTTACTGCTCGGTGGAGAGTTTGGCGGACGACGTGCTCCAGCTGCTCCACCGACGCTCGGAACTGCTGCTCGCCTACCTGGGAGCCGACTCGCTGCGGTACCTGAACGGGTGTAACTCACCACCGGTGCACCTGGTTCCCAGTGCCCTGCTGGAGGCACGAGTGCAGTGAGAGACACGGCCAAGTCTTTAAATATTACACAAGTCAGTCCCAGCATTCGTTCAGGGGTGAGTTCACACCAAATGTTGGACCAAAGGAAACTGTAGGTGTGAGCTCACCTGCAGTCTGTGAAATCAACTCATTATGTCTCCCATCATGCCAGTGTCATGATGTCCAAAGTCAGTGGATCCACGTAAACTGAACCAGCCGTTTGTCTTCAGGCATGCTCACGGTCTCTGGTGTGGCCTCGACTTCCTCTTCTTATTCCCCTGGCCGCTTTTCAATGTGCCATAGCAGCGCTTTTAAAAGGTTCAAAGAGAACAGCAATAATATTTATTAAATATGAACTTGTGTAGTAATAAACTGAGGCAGGCTTGGAATCTGTTGCAGTAGGTGTTATGTTATGTAAATTGAGGGAATTTTAATGCCATTAAGAGCAGTTTGTGAACGAAGAGGTAATTTATTTTATTATACAGCAGACAGGTGCAGAGCTTATTTGTAGAAATAGCGTCTGCATGCATTAATAGGTTAGTGATCGCTCTCACAGACGCGAGGACATGCTTTATGCCCAGAGCTGCTCTTCGCTGAACAAAGGGCCTCGGTTTAAGAGGTGGAAATGTGCTGAATAGGAGATAAAATGCAGCGATTCAGTTTCTTTACTTGAAAGGGGGAAAGTTTTTGTTTTTTTGACACTACAAGCCACAGAACTTTTATGCAATATTAAAGTTTAGCACACAAAGCTCCCGAAGCCATTATGATATTAAGTCGACACATCGCGACTGCACATCTGCCCAGCTGCTGTACAACTTGTGCCGCTCTGTTTTTCATGACGGGCAGAAACACAGAAAGCCTTATTGTAAATGCAAATATTCAAGCCTTGTGTTTGTCGCTGAATGTCAGCCCACGGTCTTCATGTTTCCAATCATCTGGGAAGTTTTTAAAAAAATACTGTAGTGTGTTAATGTCTGTCCTGCAGATCAGTTACTGTGTACAGAATATACACTGCATGCTTGAAGCTCAAGCTCCTACAGAAGTAGAAAATGTAGTCAAGTCTGGGGTGTCAGTCTACTGCAATCTCCAAATGTTGTCTTAAAAGTGGACATACAGAACTGTCAATGAGCACAGTATTATTCTTGCTCCCAACTGGTGTAGCTTTGCATGATTCAAAGTTCAAAATAATCCCCATTTGTCTGGTAATTCTTAGTCATTAACTATTTATAATAATAATTTAAAAAAAGCAATACAAGCTGAACTAAGGTGAAGATCAGCAGGATTGCATCAGCAAACATTTTGTCCTGCCTATTAAAGTCTCATTGAGCCAGCTTGGTTTCATTCCATGTCACTGCTCCACCAGCAGTCATTCCCCATCTTGGTATACTGCATTAAGCCAGATTTTATCTGATTGGCTTTCCCTCCGAGATGGGCAGGGCTGTTGTGCTCTCATCACCATGTCTCAGATGACCATGTTGAAGAGAACTGCTCTCACTGATGACACATGGAGCTCACCGGGATTAGATAGACTTCAGTAACTTTAGCCATGATTAATGCAAAATCATCCACCACTGTAAAAAGAGGATAGGTCCACTTTCAAGTTTTGCATTTTAGGTGTTCACATACGTAATAGATCACCGTGAGCACTTATCTCTTAAGCTGTAGACTTCTGAAATTCAAACATGCGTATAGACTGGATGGAGATTGCTTTGTTCTGATTTTTTTTTTCAGACTAAGTCCAGAAAGGTTACAAGAAACGAGTGTTTGTTGTTCAGCTGGGATCATATCATACAATGTTAAAGTGTTACCTGTTTTGACCGATTGGTGAAATAAAGTTGAATGTGTGCAAATAAAGACTGAGAATGTCCTCCTTTGAAATAAGACTCCACAATAATGGTCCAGTTTATTTGTTACAACTTTAATGAACATGGCAACATTTCAAAACCAAAAACAAGTTAAATTCAAGAAACAAACCAATAGATTATACACAGCACATGAAACCTTGATTACCTCTAAGGCATGCTCCTTGTTTAGTCTTCTACACCCCTCGAACTCTGTGTTGAAACACTGAGTGTCTCACGTGTACACAGCCCCAACAAACAGTGAGTGACCTTATTTTTACTACAGAAGTGTTTTAAACTGATAAACCCCAAAGTTCCTGTCCTCATCCAACTTTCTAAAGCACATTCCTGTCTGCTGAAAGTTACTCATGAAGGCATTCACAGCGATTAAAAACAACTTTCAGACAACTCTAAACAAACTATGGCATCATGGTTAAAAAGAGACAAGTCAAACCGGGCAGCAAAAACAAATCTAACCAACACTTTTTGCAATCAAAGAATTTAAATTTCATTGGGTTGCTGTTTTTTTTGGGTTTTTTACCTTATCACTGGAGCTCTTGAACGGTCTACGTTCAGCAGCAGGATAGACTCAAAGGATTCCTCCTTTTGTGTGTAGGGGGGGGGACAAACTACGACACGGGCCTGATTCTACGACCTAAGCCTGCAGCATCCTCCAACACTGTGAGCGAGAAGTGAAGGCGTTTCAATAGCAGATTTGCACTGCACTTGAGGGCAGATTCACACCACGACAGGAAAAAAAATTATTAAAAATCATGTATTGAACCGTTTCGTTTCTTTGACCTAGCAGTTTAGCATGCAGTTTTACACCAGTGTCAATCTAAAGCATCGACATACAGTCACTTTCAGACTTACCAGGGTGCAAATATAGAGGCTATTATCATATTAAGCAGATTCGACATTACCTCCTATGCAACAACCTTTTCACTTGTCAAAACTTCACATCATGCAGTTCATTCATGGGAAAAAAATGGGCTGTGAATTTCCTGGACATTTTCTTTTTGTTTAATGACACAGGTAAGCATTTGTTTGCATGTATGTCACTGGACAAAAACACTGGTTTTCCTTAGGTTTCGCTTACCTGTGTTATTGCAGCAGAACCTAAGGTGCAAGGTCTGGGATGACACTGCAAAGATCAGATATATATGTATGTATATATTGCACTCTTTGCCGTCAGTGAACAATGCAGTCAAAGAGATCGTTTGGACTTTAACATTAACAGCCTTTCACAGCAGTGCTCATTCATAAAAAAAAATCATCATCAATACTGAGCTAATCAGCAGCACTTCCACTACTAGCATTCCACATGCTTATTATAAAGGACATATTAGAGAGAGATTATCAGCAGAAACCTAAGCATGCTACGCTGGAGTTATGCAGGAGATTTCTAAGCAAATATATTGCAATGAATGGCATTTTGTTTTTAAAAAGACATCAACTACACAATGGCAAGTTGGCAAATATTCAGAACGCAAAAAAACCCCAACATGGACATCCTTAAACAGTTCCTACCAGCAGTGTAACAGACCTCAGTTCAGAAATCCAACTACCTACACAAACAATCTACAGGAGCTGAGTAAAGAGAATCTCAGAAACATGTGGTACAAGAATCATCACATTCTGAAGCGCTAAGCCTCTCCTGAGAACATTTCATACTTACCCAAAGACAAAGGAGGGAGGGGGGGAGGGGAAAGGGCAATATTTGAGAAAAAATAAAAAAATACTACATCGTTGGCAGTTTATAAAGCGTTCTTTCTCAAAGTCAAATCACAGGTTTTTTGTACTTACATTACAGGAGGGCTCAACTGATGGATGCCGACTGCTTAACCACCCCAGACCCTACAACATCTACCACTTTTTGTTGCATCGTTTTATACTTTTAAAAACATTCTTTTCAAAAAAAGACAAGTGTAAACATGTGAGTTCACAATTGGGCAAGACAAATGTTTCAATGCATTTTTTCTCTCCCTCTCTCCTTTTCAAAACAATTTTACCTCACTGTCCTGGAAAAAGAACAGCACAAAAGGTAGATGGATATATAACACTAAAAATATGCATCATTTCTTAGAACCGCATGTTGAGAAGGATACTTGGCTTACCGCTTTTCTAAACTTGCCTGTGGAGGAGGAAGTGACTATCAAGGGAGGCAGCAAAAAATAAAAAATATATATATATACAGTGCAAACTACACCTCAACAATATCAGCAACCAATGCAAAAAGTGAGAAGGAATGCCACAGCAACGCAGGTAATGCATGAGATCACGACACACAGATACCGTCGGCTTTCTCGTGACAAACATTTTTTCTACTTGCTAGAAATAATATGAAATATATAAATAACAAGTCTGAACCACCCGGCATCACTGCACGCAAGTAATGTGACTACGAGTCTTATAGACAGTTGGAGAGAGACAGGACAGCACAATTTGGTTTTGGACAATCAGTTCAAACTACAACGCCCACCCCACCTATCCCCCCCCCCTGCTCAGCGGCCTCACGGTAAAACAAAAACAATCATACAGAAATACATCTCCACCCCAACTTACCAACACAGGAGGTTTCAGTTTGTTTTATTGCAAAAAAACACAACAGGCAAGAGCAATTTTTAAAACTGAGATGATTTTACATGGTAATGTCTACAGTTTAATAAACATGACTTCTAACCACATTTAATGTAGATACAGGGCTGGAATGACCATATGTATAATTACCTCACTAAAAACAAAGCATTTACAAGAAAAAAAGAATAACAAAATGGAAAAAAAAAAAAAGAGAGAGAGAAAAATCAAAGAGGACGTGTTCGCCGGGTAATCTGCCATCTATGTGAAACACTTTCAAACCAAGGAAATTTAAGATCTTCATCAAGGCGTCTGCATCCAAACATTTAACAAAGGATTTTGTTTCGACAATGTAGCATTTACTTTATGTCCACTTCACATTACTGGCCCTGTGCAGAAGAAATACATAGAAGATACATTGCATGTTAACAGCAGAAACAGTGGACTCAGCTTCCCAAAATAAAAAGCTAAAAAGCCTGTGTAGGAAGGAAGGTGGTTTTGGTTAAGTGTGTGAGGCTGCTGCGGTCACCGGAGCCCTGTGAAAACCTGAGGAGTGAAGCGGGTTACGGTGCAAAACGACTGAGTGTACGTGAATGTGGACAGCGCATTATTATCGGGGCGGGTGTACCTGGGGAGCTTGTGGCGCCGCGCCCATCGGCTGTGGGTTGGCCGTGCCGTAATAAGCGGCCTGCTGCCGGTAGTACTCCGCCCAGGCCGCGCTGTAGTCCGGCTGGCCTCCAGGTTGAGAGGCAGCCGCTGCCGCTGTGGCCTGAGGGGCCGCTTGACCTCCAGGGGATAAAAATAATAGAGAAAAAAATAAGTTTGTACAGCCAAGAAGCTCAAGGTCAAGTCTGAAGTTTTCTCACTGCACCTAAGAGACACCATGATAAAATTCATGAATGCTTTTTATAGAACTAAAATATAAGGAACAGAAAGCCAAATATGCTTCTCTGGGTTAGTTACACAAGCCAACAAGGCAGCTATTCAACTAGGGAGGCTCCTGGTGACTCATCTGCTAGACACTCAAAGAAAATAATTTTATTTAAAAAAAAAATAATAATAATGAGTCTTTAATATAAATTTAAAAAAAATAAAAATCAGGCCAGTTTAACATGTTTGAAGTCATTAGTTACATTCCACAGGAATCAAATTAACTTGTACGTGTCACTGAGCGTGGCACTTTGCATTTAATGGTTATGTGGTCAGTTCATGTGGGATTTGAACATTAAATCGACCTCATAAGTGTCAAGTCAACACCCTGCCGAAAGATATCTACTCGTTTGGCTGTGAATGCCCTGTTCACTACCATGGATTCCTCCTCTGCGTTTACTTTTTTTTTTTACCAGTTTTGGAAATTAAATCAGTGAGAGAATAACAAATATACGGAATAATAATAATAATAATAATAATAATAATAATAATAAGCAGAAGAAGGAGAAGAATAATAATATAAAAGTAAAGAAGTAGAAGTATATAAAGCAGACCAGCCAGACAAGAGCACGACAAAGGATATTAACAACCATTAGACATAACACAGCTTTCCCAACATACATTCAGCTACTATTAAATAAATTGTAAAAGTAGAACAAAAAAAAATTCAGGCCACAGTAAATGCTTCCAATCTTGTCAGATTAGATTTATAAGAAGGGGAACGAACCCGCCACTGAGGTCTCTTGGTGGCGGGTCAGAAACCTTCTTCCTTTCTATTGGGCGGCTGCGAGAACAGCAACTCTACTAGCAAGAGGGCTGCTTGTGGAGGCAACCACCCTTTAACATCAAACACACTCATACTTAGAGCTGGAGGAGCGATGAGATGTTATTTAACTAGACAAAAGCCTAACCTATGCTGTGTTAGGAGTAGTACGCTTGTTTTCCTCCATGCTAGCATCCAAAACCACAATAAAGGGTTATTACACCAGGCTTTAGTTTCTTATACTACTATACTATATACACTAAAGCATGCTGATCTTGGTCTTACTCTCGTTGAATGAATGTAAAGTCTATGATGCAGCATGTGCAAGTAAACATTTATAACTCATCCAGCTGAAGAAACAGAAGGTGGAAATGGGGAGGAAACAAACCAGTCACATTGTTCTACAGATGTGCATGTCGGGTGGCAGTGAGAGTTACAGCGTAGGGTTTCAGACATATCTGCGGCGCGTTTTAGCACAAAACCCTGCTCGAGCACTCACCTTGTTTCTTATAATACTCCTCCCAGGCTTTCGTGTAGTCCTGAGGTTGCTGACTCTGTTGACCTGCAGAGTGAAAAGGAAGAAACACGTTAGAGCATTCAAGCATCAAATCGAACCACAAAACATAAACAATGACCCTACATTGCTTATATGCACAACCCCACAAGTCAAACACTCATCATTTAACTCCACAAAACACACACACTCAATAACAGTAAAACATTCATAGCACATGGAAGACTGTGCCATCAGTGTGGATAAAGCCCTGACTTAGTCTAGAAAATAATCTACTCTGAGCTGATAAAGGTGGATCTGTGTCCACAGCAGTCCTGCAGATAGTCAAAGTGTCCCAGTCTAAACAGCACAGCCGTCAAAAGTCAAACAAAGTGGAGGCACACTTGAAAACGCTCCACGGCAGGTTAGTAATGCTCACAAATACCCAGACCTGAAAAAGAAGCTGACTAAATGGCCGAGGGCTGTTTAGACTGTCTTGTGTTAAGAGGTGTACACTGAAACTACGTTCATATACCCATTTTCTTGTAATATTCCTCCCAGGCCTTGGTGTAATCTGCCTGTCCACTCTGACCTGCAGCCTGTGGGTCACCTGTTAAAGAAAACGGTACTTGTAATTAGTCAATCATTCTCAGCAGTTTGTCCTCCACCTGCCTGGGTTGGGCTGTCAGCCTAGGGGTGGTGGAGGAAAACTACCCTGTTCCTGGGGTATTTAAAAAAATGTTAAAAAGCTGCTCTGCAAAAGCAAAGTCATTTAAAAGTTGAAACCAAACCAATTTGTGTTTGTTAGTAACACAAATGAGACATGAGCACAGCACACTATCAGGTAAGTCTACTGAACTACACTGAGCTTGTCTGAACACTTTCCGTTTCTTCTGCTCCTCTGCTTTGCTTTAAGTGAAAAAACACTCCGGTTACCTTGGCCGTTGGCTTGACTGGTGCCGGGCGCTCCGCTGGTCGGGGTCATGGGAGCCTGCGGCTGCTGGCCGTATTGAGCGTAGTACGCTGCCCACGCTGCTGCGTTGGCATCCGCTGCTGCTTTATCTGCACGCAAGAAACAAGCTGGTAACCACACAACAGCCAGGACTCATTCTGGCAGCAGCAATGTTGTGCCTTACTGAAGACGTGCAAAGGCTAATGCTAGCCAACTGTAATAAGACACCATGTATCGTCAAATCTGCTGATGTAATCAATACTTGTGTTTTAGCACATAAATCTCAAATGCTATAATATTTTGAAAGCAAATATTTTCAAGAAAAAAAAACAAGAGTGTCAATAAAAGAGCATTTACTTCTGTAATTACTTTTTGTGCCTACAGGGGGCACTGCTTCTCCCCAGAGTGCAAATTCATAGTTAAAAAACAAAGCACTGAGCTCTTTGGCCCTGAAACTTCACCCTTTAGCGCTTTCCAACATTTATCCTGTTTGTTCCATTGTTTTTCATTTTGTTTCTGTTGGGTCGCTGTATTTTATGACTAACAGATATACTTTCTAACCTCTGAGTATGATTTCAAATATTAAAATATGGCAAAGGGCTTTTCACATCAAATGCCCCCATTAGCAAATACTCACTTGGATCAGGCTGGCCCTGCTGCCAGTGTGGGTAGCCGTTGCCCCATCCCTGAGGCTGATATGGAGCAGGAGGACCACTGAAGGAAGAAAATAAGTAACCATCATCTCTCAGTCAGCCATGTTCAGATATTCTTACTATCAAAGAGGAGGCAACTAGGGCTGAACGATATATCGCATTTGCGATAATATCGCGACATGATCAAGTGCAATTTTCTAACCGCAAAGGCTGCGATTATACTGCGATTATATTATACAATTCATGGGCTGCATCCTCCTGAGGCCGCATTTGTAGACCGATTACGTCACAGCGACGCGCCGAAGGCTGTCCAAATTACTACCATATCCCAGAATTCATAGCGCGGCCCAGCCAAACTCCAGTTTCCAGCAATGGCGGCCGCTACTAAGTTTTAAAATTACTCATACTAATCTTTCTGGGTCACAAAATAAACTTTTAACATATTTTCAGGCGAGAAAGTAGTTGTGTAAACATCAAATATCTGCTCGGTTTATCAAGATATCCCATATTTGCAAAAGTGCTTCGACGTTTTCAGAGGCGTCTGCTACCCACCAGCTCGACAGCTAGCCGGGAGCTCGAGGGTTACTGATGCGGCCGAGAACGGCACAACTCCCGGCACATCATTTTCAGATCACCGCGGAGTTTCGCTGCTCGGGTTAAACGTAATATATAAGTCACTTAGACAACCTAAAAATGTTA
The DNA here is from genome assembly GCF_057382095.1 of Aulonocara sp. 'chitande type north' Nkhata Bay. Taxonomy (NCBI): domain Eukaryota; kingdom Metazoa; phylum Chordata; class Actinopteri; order Cichliformes; family Cichlidae; genus Aulonocara; species Aulonocara sp. 'chitande type north' Nkhata Bay. The sequence continues at coordinate 11,324,323 of NC_141361.1, forward strand.
TTGTTGGGCTTTTTTCAGTGTTTTGTTTGTTCGTGAGTAAATCGGTTTGGCTGAGATTAAAGTTATTAGATTAGATAAAATAAAACTATTAATCCCCCGGGTGGGTTCCTCCTTGGTTTTCACACAGCTGACTAAACGTCAAACAGAAAACTTATTAAACAGAAGTATGAGACAGTCGAGAATTTACACCAGTGTCTGGTTATATTTTAGATAGCAAGAAGCAGACGGCCGAGTTTATTAAACTCCACCGAGACAGCGGTGACGCTAATCAGAACTAGACCGTCCAATTTCACGCCTTTAAACTTTAAAGGCGTGTTTGTGTGTGTGTTTATACAATTGCTATTATGTTTGCACTTTATGTGTAATGTTACTGACTGCAGAGATCAGTAAGATGTGTGTATTTTTTATTTATTAGTTTTATTTATTTAATATTATTTTTTAATTTAATGACTGTCTAGTAGTTCACAGATGTTGAAAAACTGAGTGTGGTAAAGCCACTGATTTTTTTATGTATATTTCTGCAATCTGCACATTGTACTGACTTTCATTTTAATGTTTACACCAGGGTTCCTTGTCAGCACTTTATGCTCAGATGTTTGTAAGCTAAAAATAAACTATTGTGTATGTTCAAATATACTGTTGTGATTGAAGAAGTTAAATAAAAATGTCAGTCATCAATTCATGCATCACCTCATGTCATCATAACAGAGGTCTGTCTTCCAGGAAAGAACAGTTTAAAATTAATGTAATATAGTATTGGCCATACTATATGATGTATTGCTTGTCTTTGTTTAATAATACAGAAGACAAATACCATAAAAAAATAATCGCATATCGCATCACAATCGCAATATTGGGGCAAAAAAATCGCAATTAGATTATTTTCCATAATCGTTCAGCCCTAGAGGCAACTGTACTTACTGTGGTCCGGGTGGGCCCTGATTGTATGGTCCAGGATTGTATGGACCCATGGGAGCACCAGGGGGTCCGGGTGGTCCTGGAGGACCATGTGGACCTGGTCCTCCATGTGGGCCAGGAGGGCCATGTGGGCCACCCATGGGAGTGACAGGTCCCTGATCAGAGAAATGGTGCGGTCAGTATAAGAGGGGTAAATAAAAAATAAATACCGGAGTCTTCACATGGAGGCTAATTATAAAAACAGTTAACTCACCCCAATTTTCTCCTCCACTAGTTGCCGGGCGTAGTCGATCTGCTGAGGAGACCCTCTGACTGTAAACATCTTAATGTTGGGGTCAGCGTTGGGCGGAGGATTCCTCTGGAGCTCGATTCTGGCTCCCGACTGCTGGCTGATGCCCTTGATTGTCTCACCACCTGGAAGAGAAACATGGTCAGAGTTTACAGGGAGAAAAATATTTTAACCGTTTTGGTTGACCCTTTCGTCTCTCTGATCTCTCTACCTTCACCGTGTCACTCTCTATTGTGTGTTCAGGTCTCAGATTATAGGGTTGGGGTTATCCATCAGCTTGTCAGCGTGGTGCATGAGTTTTCATCACAGACCATACACATTTTAAACCATTATTTACTCCATAAGGTGATTACTAAGAGTGCACTACACTCCTAAAGTTTGTTTTAATAACTGAGCTCGAGCCCCACTGCTGTTGAGGAGCGACTTACCTTTCCCAATGATCAGACCAGTCTTCATGGTCGGGACCGTAAAGGTAAACTCTTGGAGGCCACCAGGGGGGCCCATGTTCCAGTTGCCCTGACCGCGACCGCGTCCCCTGCCACCTCCATGCCCTGGAGGTCCTCCCGCCTGGACGCTCCGCAACAGGTCGGAAATGATTTCTGCCGCGTGCTGAGCCTGGTCAGGGGGACCCATGATCTGCGCTATCCTGTCTGGTGTGGTGCCATCATCTGGAGAGAGGAAGGAGGGCGATTTGAGACAACTGAATCACAATTTCAGCTTTGATTTCTATTACTGCTGTCACATTAAACAAATATATACTTTTCTAGTATTTCCTCTAATTATGCCTCTAACCAGCGATGCACTGTGCATGTGTTCAGGTCTCAGATCATAGGGTTGGGGTTATACATCAGCTTATCAGCGTGGTGCATGAGTTTTCATCACAGACCATTTTAAACTGCTTGATTTGCTTCATGAATGTCATGTTAGATGCTCACCTGGTTTGAACTGAATCCTGACGCCTGTGTCATTCTGAATTTTCTTGATCATTTCTCCATTTCTCCCGATAACAATTCCTACTGCAAAACGTGGGACAGGAACCTGAACAATAAGAGGACAGAAAAGCAAAATTAACACGATCCAAAAACCCTGGTCAACAACGTGATGAATTAAACAAATGACAAGTACTGACATCTAAGCTGTCTCCTCCAATCCTTGAACCGTACTCGCTCCTCTGCTCCCTGAAGCCCTGATCTCTAATCAGCTCCATCACCATCTCTTTGGCTTGCTGGGGAGACAAAGTACATATTATTACAGTACAGTCTCCATGTGGAAGACTTGGAATTTAAAAAAAAAAAAGTTTTATGACATCAAAATCCCAGCTGAAGTCTCACCTGAACTTTAAAAGGTTCTCCTGAAATGCGTAGTGGTTTGTCTGCGCCTGTGTTTTGGGGCCCATCTTGGATCATGACCATTTTCACTCCAGCTCGTTCCTGCAAATGAGAAAATAAAACAAAAGGTGAGTCAGTAGCAATCACATCTAATTATCTCTATATTTTTTTTGTCTCACTTTGACTTGAGGCTCACCTGAAGGCTTTTGATGGTTTCTCCTCCCTTGCCAATGACAAGTCCGGCTTTAGAAGCAGGTACCATAATCTCCTGAACAGTCATTCCTGGGCCGTCGTTGTGGTGGAACGCTGGGGCCGGACGCCCCTTCTCAACGATTTCTGTTAGTAGCCTCTTTGCCGTCCTTAAGGGAGAAAAAAAATTACCATTTTGTTTAGTAACGGATAGTAGGGCTGCTCGATTACAGCAAAAATTATAATGGCAACTTTTGGACTTTGGTCAAAAATACATTGCTGCCCACACCAGCTTCCACGGGAATTCTGCATATGAAACAGGGGTGACACTTACTGGATTGATTCTGGTAATCCTGTTAATGTCACCGACCGATCTGGCATCCCTCCGCTGTCTACAAGAGAGAAGACACTGTAAACACAAAACCCTCCAAAAACAGTTGGTATGCTCCGACTTCTCAGCACTGGCAGCAAATCCAAACCTACCAGGGGCAATCTGTATTTTGCACCCAGACTCCTGCTGGAGACGTGATATTTGTTCACCTCCTCTTCCAATAACTAGAACAGGCAATGACAAAAACCAAGTATAAATATCAAATTCTAAGAGCACAGAAGTTATGCTTTTTGGGTTGTTTTTTTTTTTTTTTTTTTTAAACAAACACTTACTGAAGCCAACCATGCCATCTGGGACCTTGAATTCTTCTGATGTTGACCTTAGGATAACGGGAGATTAATCAACATAAACTTTATAATACAATGAAGCCAAGCACAGTATGTGAACATGTTTAAATTGATAATGCCCGTTTACCTTGGGGGACCAGCCATTCCTCCAATACCTGAAAAGGCTGCAAGAAGACGACCAATTAGCCAAAAGAAGACTTAATAAAATAAAATACAATTTTGAAGAACCAAATTTCACATTCTTGCACATATTTGGCCTTTTTAAAGTAGTAAATACAACTGCACCTTCAGTTCACTTACCATCATTTGTAGCCACTTTCTTTGTCTCTGGTTGGTCTGTGAAAAAAATGACATAACCAGTGTAAGTACCTCTCATTATTCCCATGCCACATCACATTATTAGCTCCCCCCCCAATCAAAGAAAAAACAAACTGATTTTACACATCTAAAATTCATTTGTCAACACTACGTGGAATTTAAACAGTTCAGACAGCTGGATTAGACGCTCATCTGCCAGCTTCCTGCATGCATACTTGGCTTGATATCCTATCTGAAGATGTTTAGTCCTACTCAACGCTGATGCTAAATCCTCAGTTTTGTTTAACATAATTCAACAATACTCTGCAACACAGAGCTATACTGTAATGTTCTATCTGCCAGATTATTCAAGCAGCCAGAGTCCTTGCACTTATTAACTCAGTAATGAAGTCAATTCATTGGCTCCAAATTAGAAATAAATCACCATTGAAGTCCCTGTATTTGTTCAGCTCTCAAAAGTTTGTTAACCCCAGTTCTGACTTGATCAGTGCCTATAACCCGATTATACCTCAATTATACCTCTCAAGCAGGATGTCAGATTTTTCAGAAGAACACCCCCAAATTGTTTTTCCAACTCAGAAATCCTGAGATGTCCCGCTAATCCCGATTTAACAATCTTAGATGAGGGTAGAGAACATAAGCAACAGAAAAGCTGTAAAAGTCTGTAAATCATCATTGTGGATTTGCGACTCGCTAAATAAGACATGCTGAGATCAGTGACCAGCGTCTATACAGGAACATGCTGCAACTCACTTTTTAAGTGAGGAAGAAAAACCCAAAACAAAAGTAGAACAAGAACTGTGCTGCACTGCTAGTAATGCGTTAATAGCTCTGTCTTGCTGAGGAACAAAACAAATCCTGTTTTTCAGCCTTCGCTAGTGGAACGCGCTAAACTCAGGAGTGTCACTCCCAGCGCCAAGATCTGAGGCAAATACAAAGCAGCATTAAATCCAAGTGTCCTGAAGGTGCTTTCAGTTGCACATAAATCATACTTCCGTGCCAGAGCTACAACGTAATTATTGGAACTCCATTTTAACCCTACGCCCCAACCTTCTACATACAACAACTACACGTCAGGTCGGCGCATACCCCAACAACTTGAATGCTGAGGAAGTTAAGAGTTAATAACTGTGTGTGTGTTAACTGGTCTTATTTCTTTGTGAAGTACAGTTTGTTTGTTTTTTATTTTATATTAAGTTTCCAAACCCAGAGAAAGTAAATAAACCCAGATTAAGCATTATAATGTAATTAAAACCATGATTTTTCCCCCCAATCTTTTCCAGACTTTATAATCAGTACATGTGTGAACCAAGCAAACTGGAAACTGTCATGCTTTCATTTTGGACCACATTAACCACCAAAAAACATCTACTTAACCCGTTTATAGGCTAGTAAAGCTAATTACACCCACTCACGCCTTAACCAATATTTGCCTCCAGTCTGGTCCACTCAATCAAAAAATAATAATAATAATGATTTGACACATGAAAATATTTACAAGACATTAGAAGATAAGGTAAAACCATCACCCTAAACACATGCCATGTGCAACATACTGCTGCTTTTTAACTGGTTAGTAATAATGTACAGTGTTAGATCTAAAGGTGAAAATTCACACTGAGAGGAAAAAACGATTAAAAAAAACAAAATAACTGGGTTATGGACGTTAAAACAGAATAAATGCATTTCAGCAGCTGCTAAAAAATGAAACACAAAGGCAGGCATTAACTAGAAAGACTTGCATTGAGATCGATTTGAGCCACTGACCGATATTCAGGTTAGGCATGGGAAAATACCCACCAGCGTCCTCCAGGGGCCTTTTCTGGCCCCCGTAGCCGAACTCGTTTGTCGGGGGTGCCGCAACTCCGTCCCCGCCAATCTTTGCTGCGATCTGAAAGCAAAAAATGAAGCAACAAGAGAACACGTGAACTCCCGAGATCATGTATTTGTTGTTCGTGTCTCTTAAGGTGCGTTTGGAGAGGAGAGGCGTGCTGCCTGCGGCCTACTGTCCTAGCCGGAAGTCCAACAAAGGGGAGCTTCAGGTTTCACTTTAGCAAATCGGTTAATTTTGCTACAACACAAAAACACCAGCTTGCATTTAACTTATACAATTATTATCTTATTTTTTAACCACTCTAAGCTGCGATCTGTTGTGTTTTCCCGTCTGTTTTCGTTTTCAGAGTAACGCAACGTTAGCTTAGCTCAGCTACCTTCAGAGCACAACGACAGAAAGCGCCGAAAACTCGCAATTCGTTCCCGGCCTGCGGGATATTTTTAGCCCGAGTGATTCCGTAGTCGTCTTCTCACCTGTCGTGCTCGTTGCAGAGCGTCTTTAAAAGCGTCGTTCATGCCGCCACCGGCGTTTGAGGACGGGGGAGCCACGTTGCTGTAGTCTGCCATATCTGCCTGCTGCTGCTCTTCTCCTCCTCGGCGCGATAAGATGGCGGCTCGGTCTCACAAACGGGAGGTGGTGGGAGACACGAGAAACTCGCGGGCCAGTGTTTGCTCTCGCGATAACGGCCTCACGTGTGTCACCAGAGGAGATTTGGAGCAGGAATCAGTATCAGACGACCTTTGAAATGTACTGCTGTAGAAATACTTCTTTTGAAATTTTACTTGAGTAAAAGTGCAAAAAATATGAACATAAAAGCGAAAAAATTAAACATTCTTATCGTGTTCAACAGCATGTTTCAGAAGATCACTTTTAACACTGGTTTGTAATAACTGATAGATAATTGGGGCTGATTTTAAGCTTCAGTTTAAAAAAAAAGCAAACTGATTATATTTATTTTCATTAATTTCACTTTGTAATTAGTTACTACATTCATTGTAGTGAAGAAAAAAAAACAATATTCCCCTGAAAGGTAGTATTATTTGCTTCTATTCCACCACATATACGTGATAAATAAATAAATGTAAACTTCTGGGTTAAATATGCTATTTTATAAAGAGTTTCCGCATTTTACAGGGATACAAATCTAATTTTACACGTGCAATAGACCTGCTGCAGCTCATCATTTGTGTTTGACTGTGTGCAAAGGTTGCAGCGAGGGGATGTCAAATTATGCTTTGCAGGAGAATCAGCCCACCAGACGGCCCATTTTGTGTAACAATTATAGTCTTCTTTCGACTACTCCCTTTAGGGGTTGCTCTCCTATCCACCCCCAGTATCCTCCTCTGTTACACCAACCCTCTCTATGTCCTCCTCCTCCGCATTCACAAATCTTCTGTGTGGTCTTCCTCTTTTTCTCTTGTCTGGCAGCTCCACATTCAAAGTCCTTTGTCCAGTATATTCCCTATCCCTCCTCTGCACATGTCCAAACCATCTCAGTTTTGCCTCCCTAACTTTGTCAGAGTCCAACAATTGCACTTAAATCAGTAATAACTTTATAATAATATTTCTTTAGTAACATGCAGTGCTGTCTTTTGTTTATGAAGACAAGTTGCTTGAATCTTCATGGCATAAAATACTATTATCTAATATTCAGTAAGGTTGAGGTTCTGTGCCAGCTATAACGAAATCCCAATGAATCCCAACGAAATCTCAGAGGAGAAGCTCTTTGCACTATAAACACGGATAAAATGTCCCATGGAGTTTGTTGGTCACGTCGAAATCTTATAACCTGAGTGCGATGGATCAAAACTTCACTGTGCTCATCTTTTTTTTTGTGACATATGAAATTTTATTTTATATATTAGCATTGTTGTTGGTGAGTATATTGTTTGCTCTGTGTGGCTTTACTATTTCCCTCAATAAGGATGATCTCACAAAGAATTCACTTGGCCTATGTGACCCTTAATGACTCACACGATCAAGGCATGGATCAGCGACTCTCAACGACCACTTCAGCGTGACAACGGCACTACGGGTTAAATATTTGAGACTGACTTTTAGAGCTGAAGAGTCCTTTCAGGTAAATGTCTTCAAAACCTGAAAAAGATTTATTCCAGAAGACTTTCACTCCTAAATCTTTATTTTAAACATGACATTAAATCTGTTACTCCTGAAATTCACACACTTAAATTGAAAATGATCACTTTTGTAAATGTATAGAAATGTAGATATCTCATTATCCCCATCGCTACCATCCTCCTCTGTCACACCAACCCTAAGCAGGTCCTTCACTACATCACTGAATTTTCTCTCTAGCCTTTCTCTTTTCCTCCATCCTCCTCTCTCGCTGCTTCCTAACATGCCTTCCCCATCGCCTCTTCCTTTGTCTTTTCCCAACAGTAGCACAGTTTCTATCAGCATGCTTTTGGCCAGCAGGACCAGAGGTGATCGTTGTTAACCCCGGCCCCAGTGCGACCTCCCCCATTCATCCAGGCTCAGCACTGACACTAGGGTTACAGATGAACACTATCTGATTCATGCTATGAAGTATCATTTTATTATACAGTCAACACAACAACATATTTTCTTATTTTAAAAGAGCATGTCGAGTAGCCAGCTGTTACTCTTGGTTATTACATATTTAAAGTCAGTCAGATTATGGTTCCATGCTCGTGGTCAACAGAAAATATAACAAAGCAAATCCTGCAGAGTTAACCATAACTTCATGATTGACCTCATTTCACATCTCAGGCATTTTTTTCAGACATGTGTTTGGATAATTAACAAAAATAAAACTCACAGCTTTTGCTTTTTTTCTAATTTCCTCAAGACTCCAAGGAGGAAAAAACATTTTCAAATTTTCTAGTCAGAGTGTAGTTCATTAAGGCACACGGTATCGCCCTGACGAAGCTGGCTCCCATGCCATTATAATATCCTTTAATTCCATATCTTTCATATATCCCAATCAGTCCCGGTAATACACCCGAGGCTGGCCGTGAATCTGATCTGAAAGCTGAAGAACAAGACAAACAAACATGAGTAAAACATTCCCACATAAAAGCTTCATATGAAACTGTAAACTGTGCCGAATGAATGAGAGCCGATACCCTGCGCTTGCTGCTGAGTTCGGATCACCGCCAGCGGGTAACTGGTGATTTGTCCAGAAGCGAACGCCACAAAGCTGAAGAAAAACAGTTTGGAGTCACTGTTGTAGGCGGGATCGCTTTTTGCCCAGCTCATGATTGACTGCAATTACAAAATAAGCAATTAGCATCTTTTCAAAATAAAAGTTCACTTGATCTCTGTTGTCTTCTGGCCCACCTGATGAACAGCACACTCCACACCTGCATAGGGGATCATACAGAGGATGCTGGGCTTGAATCCTCTGTAAAAGGAAGACAAAGACTCGCTTCTATAAATGGATCGGGCACACACTGCAACACCATGGTAAGTGCCAGCCTGCTGCAGGTTCAGCCTCACCTTCAGCACCTGTAGAGAAAACAAGAGGAGAGTGAGACTGCTAAAAGAGATCCCCACTAATAAATTAAAGTGGGTCTATTAGTCTCAATTCTTGGACTCTACTAGAGCAGCTTTGAGTGATTCAACAAATTTTACATTATCATACAGTTTAGCTAATGCTGAACTTTGGTGAAGCCTGTCAGTTCATCTATTGTCTGAAACAAGACTCCTTAATTCCTCAGCCTCTAAACCAGCTTTCTTCAGGTTTGCTTTGAGTAGCAGTGGGGCTTCACAGCCACAGAGATCACAACCTTTTTTCCTCACCTAATTCTCCAGTCACATGTTTCCATTGTATAACTATTCTCCAAACACTTGTCTGGCAGTAAATTTTTGCTTTTGCTTGTTTCCTACCTCATGTTTTTTTCTTTTGGTTCCTTATGGTTGCTACGTAAAATGCATATTCCCCAACTGGCAACTGGTTGCTGGCTCAAAACCCTCGTTGTGATTGCTTTGGTCATTAACAGGTTCAAATGGAACATGCAAACTTGTTTGCAGACACTGGCCACTTACTCTGTGAGTTTAAGTGGCACTTTAAAAAGTGCAGCTCAAACCAGAAACAGAGAATATTCACCATTAAAAGGAAAGCTGTGCCTTATTGCTGCAACAAACATATCTCAAAAAGCACACATTTTACATTAAAAGGGAACAGTTTCCCTTCTTAAAAAACTTCACCACTTAGAGAGTAGTTTGCAACTGTTTGGAGACAATTCAGGATCTTCTTGTGATACAAACAATTGCAAGGAGTTTTTCAGTGCAGCATTGTGTAACTGTTTGCAAACATTTACTCACTATGGATGGCTAGCAGCCTCCACTAACCACTCTCCAACGGCTGCAGAAGAAATGCTTTTTCCTAGCAACTGGTTGCTGACTGGTCTCTAGGCATGACTGGAGCCCTAACCTGCCATGTTGGTAATAATTTGGGGATTTTGGGCTTTTACATTTCTGTTAACTAGACTTCTACAGGGGAAAAAAGGTTTATGTAGCACATAGTAATTCAGAAAAGATACATGTCCTGAAATAAGAGGGGATATGAATATATACCATTTTACCCATTTGCTGTGCTATCAACTGTTTATGATTCAGAATACCTGCTGTATAATTCATCAAACTCAAGATGACCTCATGCTCAAAACACCAGAAAACCAGAAAGATTAAAATATGTAGTGAAATACAAAGAGAAAGGTTAGTAGTTAGAGGAACAGGGGTTTGCTGTCGACCGTGCATCTTTTTTGTATTTATTCACGTGCTCTGTGTGGGATGGGAGGAAGAGTTTGTGCATTTTGGTTTTATGATGCTCGTTTGTTTTTGTTTTTAATAAAAAAAAAAAATACATTTATTGTTGATAAGATGGTGTTGACATGATGTTGATATCATCAGTGGTAACATTTTTGCTTGTATTTGGGCTGCTGACTGTGGAGGGGTTATTTGAGACTTTAGTGTGACGAACGCAAACAAAGGAGAGCCTCTAAAAATATCAGAGCACGCTGGCCTCAGTACAGAATGTTAGTTTAATGTTGTTATAGCATAAAGGGGAAAAACTGAGTTGAATAACACAGTATCCTCCAGTTTCTCATAATGTAAGAAGCAAAAGCTCAGTTTTAGTATTTTCCTCACCTGTTTACTCCACATTGCCGTGGCGATTTATCAGCCTCAAAGTAATACAGAATACAGTTATTCACGGCCATGAGATTACAGATGAAGATCACTGTTTCCCAGCATCTAAAGTATTTGTGTGGTTGTTCACGCACTTCCTCATGGTGATTGTTTAATATTAATATTGGAACATGTGTTGTTCTCTTTGGAGATACTGTAGAGACTGACTCATTTGTTTATGATAATAAAAAGGCTTTATAATGAGTCTAACAATGACATAGTAACAATTAAAACAGTCAGTGATCTGCACTTCAGGACAGAAATGTTAAAGTACTCAGATCTGCCACTGATCTGACCTCTAAGGGGTAGAAGACAGCGTGAGCCACAGCTCCAGAGATGCAGCCCAACCCGAAACGCTGCTGCACTGTCAGAGTCTGCTGGGTCCTGTTTTGGGTGTAGACCTTCATCTAAACGGAGCAGAGGACATCTGAGTGTGCTAATCAATCGGAAAAAAATAAACTGTACACCAACAGCTCAATGCTCAGCCTCACCTGGGCGTAGATAAGACACTGAAGTGTCGACTGTGGCGTTCCTTTCAGCACGTTGACAGCATTGCCTTGCCACATTGACCGCAAACCACCTCCTCTCATCTCCTGAAAACCCTGGGAGAAGGCCTTGGATCCATACACCTATTGTGGAGACAGGAAGTCATTTTCAGTGAGGTGCAGGTGTGCAGTGATGTGGAACAGTCACAACAGCAACACTTTTAGGATAAATATAGGTACATAAAGTTAAAAGCAAGATAAAAGCAACAGTTTGAATGCAGGTCATAAAAATAAGGCAGGCAAGCTGATAACAGACTGTTTTTAGAGCCAGAGATACTAATGTAAAACTAGGCCGGGCTCACAGCCAAAACGAAACATCCATCCATCGTCTTCTGCTTACCCATATCAGCGCCACAGGGGAGCTGGAACCCAAAAATTTACATTATCTTAAAATGCTAAATAGCTTTAATGTTTTTTTCTGTCTCTCTTTGTTAGCCCTGTGACAGACTGGTAACCTGTCTGTGGTGTACATCTAGGATAAGCTCCAGCTCTCCTGCAACCTTGATAAGCAGTTAAGAAAATGGATGGATGGACAAAAGAAGCATATTTGCTTATTAATCTATACTGTGACACGATGTTAAAACATGAGTGGCTCTTTTACAAAATGATTCAAACCTTTATTTAAGCATTTCTTAGAGCCATTTCTTTGCAGCAGGAACAGCTTTGACTCTACAGGCTTTGTGCACCTGGGCTTTGGTAGTTTATCTAATTCTTCCTGACAGAATTTGCGAGTCTTCCAGGGCCACATAATAGTTACGCTGAGTGATGTAGTCAGAAACTCTGTAAAACCGCTGAGCTTGAATAATTATTACATAATTTGTGTGATGTTTCTGAAACATTTTCCTTTTCCTTTTGTCTGCAGTGCCTTGTGATAGTGGAGCTGACCTGAAGTTGTGTTTTAAGGCGGTCTATGGGTGCCGTCATGGTCCGGGACACAGCATCCGCCAGTCCTGCTGACATAACAAATGTCCTCCAAGCACTGAAGCCTGACGCTTCTTCAGGGAACTCAATGGGGATCCCGCGGCTCTCCCCGACATCAAACACCTGCAGGAGTACAAACAGGAGGACTTAACTGATCACCTTTTGAGGAGACATTTTAATCGCTGTGTAAATGTAAAGCATAATGGGAATGATCATACCAAACTGTGTTTCCATGAGGACACTAGCTCCCCGATGTTATCCACAGGGTTGAGGATGATGTGGTGCAAGAATTCATCCCAATCCACCGTCATCGAGTTGTCCTTATCCATCCTGATGTTGCCAAAGACAACGACACTTGTCAAGTTTCAGGAAATAAAGCTTTCACATCCCGTATTAACATCACATCATTTGTCCATTTTCAAAACAGCAAGCTGAGTAATAATCATTTATAATTCAGAGATACAACAAGTTCAGGTTAGCCAGGTAGTGAGTCCATACTGAGGGATCCTTTTAACCATTCGTTTAATCTGGCAACCCAAAATAATCACGATTATGCCTTAAATATATTTTATTTAATGCTAATTATGCTAATTATTTTAAACCTATATGCCAAGTATAAATGCATATATACTCAAAAACAATAATGAATCTATGAGGTAGTGGGCAAGAAAATCTTACATTTGTATAATTTTTTTTGCATTCGGCTTTGAAATGACCACTCCTAACTCCTTAAACAAACATATGATGTCCTCCTGGTCAATGAATCCTGATCAAAGAAGAAATGCACAAAATTACAAACAGATACTGCTCTTCCTCATAAGTGAAGTTTCTATATGATGTGCTATGGTCCCTGAAATGCTGCAGGTCTGTGTACCATAAACAGATCTTTTGTTTGCCTGCCAGCCAGTCGTGTCTGACCTTGAAAACACATTTCACCATCAACAAAATAAAAAAATGTATTCAGGTTATCGAGGAAAAGTCATGTTAGAACACACTTTCTGCAGAGTTATGTTCATTATGTTCTTTAAAGGACAAAAAAGCAGGAGGCGCAGATCTTAAAAACTGATTTAAGTCCTCACATACTTCATTTTGTATCATTCATTTTTTTCCTCCAGAAATGTATCACTTATAAGGCGGTAAGACTTTCAACTCACCACAATTATTCTTATCAAGGTCATGAAAGTGAATTTTCCACTTCCTCTCTCTGTCCATCATGTAGCTGAGGAACTCTTGATAATCCAGCAGGCCATCTTTGTCTCTGTCATAAGACTCGACAATACTCTACAAGAAACAAAAACAGCTCTCTCAATAGCAGGTTTAAAAAAACAATAATAATACCGATGCATATAGATGCTATTAAGAATATTTGTTACCTGGACCTTCCCATCCGCTGAGATAATACCATGCTTCCTCATTTCGTCTTGTAGCTCCGCCACAGAAACGAATCCATCCTCATTTTGGTCCAGTTTACTAAATAATCCACGAAACTGATCCATGGTTCATGCAGAAAAGCAGTAAAATTTTCCAGATGCAAACAGAAAAAACCTTTAAAACCTTTTATTCGTTGCAGGACCTTTTAAAGGAGATTTTAAAACATTCATTCATTATCACCAGAGATGATTGACCTGCAGCTCTGCAGAGGCGCTGACTCACTGGCAGAGAGAGAGCTTCTATCAGCGGTTTTTGTAAAACTCACTTCCTCTAAGGAACACCAGGGGGCGCTGTGGCTGCAGGAGAGGCCACCTTCATCTGGAATAGACACAGTGGCCTCGAACCTGTGAGCTTCTGCGTGCTATTTATACAAAATGTATTATTTATTTTTTTAAAAAGGAGACACATCTTGCAGATAAAGGAAACTGCTGACATCAAGAATTCCAACCAGTGGCTAGAAAAAGCTGACCTCGAGCACAGCACAGAGGCTCTGATCACAACAGCGAGCCTCAAAGCACCAGATGCCTAAAAGCAATCGTCTGCCACACTCGATAGGACCCAAGATGCAAGCAATGCAAAGGTCCCACTGAGACAGTCCTGCACTTAGTAGCAGCATGTAAGATGCATGCTGGCACACAGAGAAGCACTGGGTTTGGATAGTACACAGAAATGTCTCCAATTCCCAGTGGAAGACAGGTCAGCAACTGCTGTCCAACCAACAACACATCCATCCAACACATTCTGTCATCCAGCTGCCAGTAAATTATTGTAAAAATTACACATTTACAGAGTCATGACAGAGAGCAGAAGACTACGGTTGTGATAGATGTGCCAGTTAAAAGGAGGAGACCAAATGCACTGAATAACTGGAGCAGATAAAGGAGGAGTGGTCCCAGTGGTTACAGGAGTATTACAGGACCTGTAACCCCCAAACTGGGAGAGTGGCTCCAGCAGATTCCAGACACAATATCTGAGAGGTCTGCAGTCCAGGAAGAGCTAAGTACTAGAGGAAGACACACATACCAATCCACGGGGGGTTGGAGGCAGTCTAGCAGACTTTGGTTTCAGTGGCTCTTCTCCAGTGACTGATGGTGTAATCCATAAGATAAAAAAGAAGAAGAAAAAAAGCCTAAACTGCTACATGTAAAAGGGAGGAAAACAACTTGAGGATAACGATGAATTGCTTGAATACGGATTTTCTGTGACTTTGGGAGTTTGAGTATTTCAGAGTTTGGTTAAATATAGTTTTGTGATTTTATTGTACCACGTGTTTATTGTCTTTATTTACATTTTTACCCGCATTCCTGGTTTGTTAAGATTAAAGAAAACGCCAAATGTTATAGGATAGTTAAGATACTGACATATAAGATATTTATTACCTGGGCCTTGTCATCTGATATACATACAACATTTTCCTCCAGATAAGCATGGGGAGTTTCAGTTTCCATTGCTTCCCATTGGCTGTCAGTTTTGTGCGATGACGTCATGGCTATAAACGACATCAAATACAGTGGCTGGTCTTTTTTCGCCTCTCACCTGGATGATGTGCAAAGGACCCGGTTTGGTGAATGACGAGTATCGCCACTTACTTTCTAGAAAAAGCCGCCAGATTCCAGTCCACAGCGTCCACTTACTGCCACTCATACCGGAAAGCAGCTTTTCAAAATAAAACCAATTTATTCTCATGTAAGGCAAGTAAAAATGTTCTATAAGAAAAAAAAAAGAAACTAAAATAAAAATATACACCTACAACATTCAAGGAGTTTCTTATATTTATTCTATTTCTTAATAAAATTCACCTCACATTAAACATATCTCAGTAGGTTTCTTTATGAATTTAGGTTGCTTTATGAGAAGGTGAACAGATCTGCATTTTCTCTTCTCACTGTGAGGCCTGGGGGAGGAGCTGTGGTGGCATGGAAATGTTTTGCTGCACTGTTGGGGATTTATTTAGAATTAGAGGTAACACTTAACCCACGTCAACATGCATCAATTCAGCTCAGTGGATAAAGAATCAGCATCACATAACCGGAGCTCAACAATCTGGGTCTAAACCTGGGTGAAGCTGGTTGATCTTTGTGCCTGAGAAGACCATATTAAGGGTTTCCCCTCTCTGTGACGTCATAAAGAGCCAAGAGTAGACAAAACTGTATGAAACAGAGCATTTAGAGGAGTCAGAAGTCTGAGCTTTTGGCTCATGATTGCCTGTACATAACCTCATTATTTGAAACTTTGGCCTTGTTTAATGTGAATATCCAGCATTATAGTCGTGTACATACAAGATGTTTTTAAAATGTAGAAAAACAATAAGAGTAATGAAAAACTCTACAATGAGAAGGTGTGTTTCAAATTTTGAGTGGTGCTGCATAAACAGCAGAACTGTATGCTTGGTAACACTTTCGAGATCGAATTCAAACACAATAAACATATAATAATTGATTTTCACTTCATGGGTACCGCACTGAATAGCTGTAAGAATTTATGACTTGGTTTTACAGTAAGCAGAGTGCATCTCAAAATTACAAATCGGGTATTGGTTTGACTGTAGTTTGATATTTTCGGCTCTTGGACTCCTGTCTCGTTCTTGTTTTTGTATCAGGACAAACATTTATGTGATTCGATGCCCTATTTTTCGTAAATTGTGGAGGTATACAATTTTAATTTTTTTAATTATTTTTTTTTTAAATCTCCAGTCAAAAAAATAATTGTCCCACCTGTTCATCTTGAAGCGTGTTTCGCAGTTTTTATTGTTTTTCTTGAAAAAAAAAATTTGATACAAGACATTCTCTAATGCGTCATAATTTTGGAAGCTCAAGCTCAAGCGCACCGGAACCAGAATTATTTATTGCGTCTGACTTGACTTTGGCGCTGTGGATACAGGGGAGGGAGCCGTGTCTATTTAAAGAGGGTCATCCAGTCACGGATAAATAACAGAGGGTCCACGGCGTTGACTAACCCCCTCTAAATGGTCTTCATCCTCCACTGTGTGTCTGTCTGCGGATACTTATTGTTTATTAGTCAGCTGTGACAACCATCCGCCGACCCGCGTCAGGCCAGTCTACCTGCTCTGCTCCAGGAGCTCTAGCCCCCTTTTTATTTGTTAATTTATTATTTTTCTTATAGGGGGATAAGTGGGTTAAAAATGGGCAAAGATTACTATAAAACGCTGGGTATCTCTAAAGGAGCCACGGATGAGGATATAAAAAAAGCTTACAAAAAACAGGCGCTGAAATGGCATCCGGACAAAAACAAGTCTGCAGCCGCCGAGGAGAAATTTAAGGAAATCGCCGAAGCATATGAAGTCCTCAGTGATCCGAAGAAAAGGGAAATTTATGATCAGTATGGAGAGGAAGGTAACGTATATTTTTTTAATTACACGCTATTGTGTGTTTCGGGTTAAAACACCGTTATGAACGCGCTGTGAAGCTGGGTGGCTGCATGTAAAACACAACTGGCTTCAATTCAAGTCGCACACTGTAACCAGCACAGCAGCAGGCCCACAGCACAGCTGTTCGGCAGATCATCTGCATACATTTCTGTGCATTTTATCATGAGGCTCAGTCCATATGTGGCACGGCACTTACAGTAATAAGCTCCAATTTTAAGAGAAACCGGGGGTAATATCGATTCACACCAACAGCCATTCTGTACAAAATGTTACAGTAGCAGAGGTACATGCAGCTACATGGAGATTTTCAGTCCAGACTGCTATTTTCGGGATCTTTGGTTGGTGTGAGGAAGGAAAAATAGACCATCCATCATCTCCACAACCACATATTTAAAATTTATGGAGGCATATTATGATTTTTACAATTTTACTCACACCAAAACATTTTTCTCCTCTTAATGTAACTGGATACACGAGGAACCTTTCTCAGAAATGCACAGTTTAAGGCACGGGAAGTGTAAAGCAAGAAAATGCATGCAGGAAAAAGGTAAAATGACATCATGAGCATGGAAATTTGAACCATATGGCTTCTGTAAGAGCTCCCTCAAACCATGCAAACAATTCCCTGAGTTGGGAGTTGATCTCAATCAAAAAAAAATCCGCTGATTACTAGTGGTGAGATCCATTTATAAGAGTAAAAGGGAAAACCAAACAAATTTTCCAGTTTTGTAACAGGGGACATGCTCTTATATGTGATACCTCTACCAGAAAGCGTATCCCATCATCCCATCATGTCCACAAAGGTGGCGTGGTTCAACTTTAGCAGTTGTACTCAGTTTGGCCCTGTGATGGAGATACATGAAAAACTTTTACCTGAACAGTTTGAGAAGGAAGCGATGTAAAGAAAGAATGAGCATAACATGGCTCCATCACAGAATCTAACTGCAGCATTACAATTACCCTCTACATGAGTCATCTCCTCTAATATCTCAAATATATCTTTCCTGATATTGATATTAAAAATACTTTGTAAGACTCAGAATTTGTCCATCTATGTCTGAAGTGGCTTGACTTCTCAGCATTTTATGTCATTTTCTTGCACTAATCCAATTTTCCTTCTCGTGACACCAGTACTATCCCCTCCACTCAGAGTACCAACCAGTATCAGCTGCTAGTTGAATAACAGCCACAGTCTGGTGTTGCCATGTTGGCATTTTTCCCACATCATGTTTCTCCAGTGCAACAATATTATTGTTGTGATGTCATAGCTTTGAGACTGGCGAAGGAGACTGGAAAACTTTGATAATGGAAGAATTTGTACTTCAGGACTTTCTGCCAGAAAGCCTTTGTTTGTTAACCTAACCCTGAACATGACAATGTAGAAACTGTGACTGAAAAATAGTAATGATTTAAATTTTAAAAAATTAAAAAAAAGGCTAAAAACAATGCTATTTACACTGACTTTTTGGTTCAGGGTAGTAAGTAGCACTGCTAGTCCTCACCATCAAAAGGAGGCAGCTGAGCTGGTTGGGGGATCTGACTAGGATGCCTCCTGGCCACCTCCCCGGTGAGGTCCTGCTGAGAGGAGGCCCAGGGGCAGATCCAGGAAATGCGCTCTCAGCTGGCTTGGGAATTTCTCACCAGAAGAACTGGAAGAGGTGTTTGAGAACAGGGAGTCTCTCTGACACTTTCCCCTCCCTCATCTGATGTCCCAAAGTTTTTCCCTTAAGGAAAACTTTCTTTACTCCCATATTTTTTTGTTTTTATTTTGGAATGATGGTTGAGGAACATCATTAATAAGATGTAGGTAATCTCTGAGGTAATGTGGCATTTTAACACTTAAAAACCACAGTACTCACTCAAGAATGATGTAAAGTGTGAAATAAAGAAACTGGGACCATCGTGGTTTGATGTTTTAGCTCTAAGATCATTCAGCAGAACTCTGATAAACTGGGCTGTACTTTGAAGTCAGAGTTTATCAGTCATGCTGTAAGTGCTCTCGCTGAGCTGAGCACTCATGTCATTAATCATTTCTGTTGCCCAAAAGGTCTCAAGGGAGGAAGTGGGCCCGCTGGTGACGGACAAGGCACCACTTTCACCTACACCTTCCATGGAGACCCTCACGCCACCTTCGCCACTTTCTTCGGAGGCTCCAACCCCTTCGAGATGTTCTTCGGACGTAAAGCGAACGGGCGAGACGACGAGGACATGGAGGTGGACGGAAACGACCCCTTCGGCTCCTTCACCAGCTTCAACCTGAACGGCTTCCCCCGTGACGGCCACGTGGGCCTCGGGGGGCAGCAGCGGCGGAAGCAGGACCCGCCCATCATCCACGAACTGAGGGTCACCCTGGAGGAGGTGTTCCACGGCTGCACCAAGAGGATGAAAATCTCCCGCAAAAGGCTAAATCCAGATGGCAGGACCATGCGCACTGAGGATAAGATTCTCACTATCGAGATTAAGCGGGGCTGGAAGGAGGGAACCAAGATCACGTTCCCCCGGGAGGGAGACGAGTCTCCAAATACTATTCCCGCTGACATTGTTTTCGTCATCAAGGACAAACCACACCCCCACTTTAGGCGGGAGGGCTCCAACATTGTGTATCCAGTGCGTGTGAGCTTACGACAGGTGAGGCCTTTTCTATTTTGGCACCTGCTTTGTCTGAGTGTAGAGGTATTAATAGAGTCTGATAGATGAATAAGTCACACACAGAACAAGTTCATATTTAGCTGTGAGTGCAGCTTTAATGCTCTGCAGCTTAAACGCTGGTCACAATCAATAAACTGTAGGTACTCTGCTTCAGCTGTTTCCCTGGAAAGCACGGGCTTAAATGAATCAGTATAGTACCAGACCAAACTCACACACACACACCTTGAATGCACACTTATGTAATCTGGATCATCGGCGCAGAGAAGTAGGAGCTGTATCGCAGGGAGAGCGGAGAGGCGACGGCCACCCACGTGCACACGGTGCAAGATGTACTTACTTATGTGGTTCCTCCCCCTCAGCACACAGTGAGAGATATAACCTCCACATCTCTGAATTTATGACCACTACCAGCAGATCAGCTGTGCATGCTATAATTAAGCTGCCTTTCAATCAGTTTCCAATCACAATGAGACTCTTGTTAAGAAGAAAATGTGGGCAACTATGACCCAATT
Organism: Aulonocara sp. 'chitande type north' Nkhata Bay; assembly: GCF_057382095.1. Classification (NCBI taxonomy): domain Eukaryota; kingdom Metazoa; phylum Chordata; class Actinopteri; order Cichliformes; family Cichlidae; genus Aulonocara; species Aulonocara sp. 'chitande type north' Nkhata Bay. Next base: position 11,344,495 of record NC_141361.1, read on the forward strand.
AAAAATAAAAAAGCACACAGACAGAATGATACCTGAAGCCATTTAGTCTTTCAACATGGAAATTATGACCACCTGTAATCACTTGATGCTGATCAAACTTCCTTCTCTTGATGAAGACTAATCCGGAGAGTTCAAGTGGTTCAGGGCTCTGAAAATAGCCTTTAAGATTGTTTTGTGGAAGCAGAATTAAACTAAATTTTAAAGTCTGTTGAAGATTAATCAGAAATCTAAAAGACAGATGTAGCTTCTATCTTGGATAATATGCTATAGTGCCTTAAACCTGCATTCTTGCTGATAACCAGCAGGGGGAGACTCCTCTAGTTGCAATGAAAGAAGTCAGGCTGTATAAAAATCTGTGGGGAAATGATCCTTCTTCTTACTTGATTCATGATCTCTTTGAACAGTTTCCTGGTAAGCTTATGTTCTCAGTTTCAAGTTGGATCTCACATTGAATGCAACATGTTGTTTGTTTTGTCAGTTATGCTCCTCGTTAGTGTCAGGAAGGAAAACCAAGCTGAGGATACTTTAGGTTTGAAAAGCTGCTGCCGGTCACACCCGGCTTCAACGCTAAGATGGCATCAGCTCGAGGCTCCAAAACAAACACTCGAAAATATTAAGTTGATATCATGTTAAAAAAAATATACAGTTTAGTTAATATGGTCACATTGTACTGGTAGCAGATGTTAGACTTGAGGAGCTTTTGTTTATCAGCTCATCTCTTTTCACTCTGGGTGTATTTGCTCTTTTTGTCTGCTTTTGTGCAGCTTTGGTTGCAGAATCTCTCTCTCGATCCACCTACGCTCGTGTTTTGAGTTAGATTAGATAGAACGGTAAAGTATTTGATTAATAGCTCTAGTGTAATGTGAGATTCTACGCATGTATCGCAAAGTAAGCACGGCTTTATCTGATCAGATAAAGCTGCAGTTAAATTGCTTTTTCTTTTACTTTTTAACTTGCATAACAAAGGCATGAACACATATTTTGACATTTGTTGTGTAATTATGTTTTTCCACTGACATATACTGTGAATATTTGCATGTATCTCATGCCTCTGGTTTAGTCTGCAGAAAAGATTCAAACACAGAGAGGAAACCATTTTGGACTTTCAGGGAATTAAGGGGAAACTGTAATTATTGCTGGCATTGATAGCAGGAAAAACATATCAGATGGGCAAATAAGATAAATCCTGAAACTGTAGAGATCCAGCCAAAGGAAACACAGGGATTAAATACACACAAGCAGGGAAGGGTAATAAGAAACGGGTGAACACAATCACACAACAAGCAGGGTGGGAAAACAACAGAGCAGAGAAGAACAAACGCACGAGGATCAAACCTGTAGAATAAAGTAAGAAGGAAACTGAAAGTGGGACAAAGGAAGAGAAAACCTTTAATAATAATAATAAAATAATGATAAAAGGAACCATAGATGATGCACCGACATAGCCGGTGAGCAGATTGCTGTGTTATTTCTGCCGTTTTTGCAGGCGTCAGTGTGTGGGTTGCTGTTCTCCCGCCGATCCTCACCTTACCCTCATATTCTTGTCTTCACAGTCGCTGTGCGGATGCTCCGTCACCGTGTCGACGATAGACGGGAAGACGTGCAACATGAAGATCACGGACGTCGTCAAGCCCGGCATGAGAAAAACTGTAGCCGGACAGGGTCTCCCGTTCCCCAAAAACCCCGAGCAGAGAGGAGACCTGGTGGTGGAGTTTGATGTGAACTTTCCCGAGTCTTTGCCGACAAATGCCAGAGATGTCCTGAAACGGCATTTACCTGCTTAGGAAGAAATAAACGAGGGAGACAGAGCCACATGACACACACACACTTACACACACACATGCACAAGGACAGTTCTGACAGTTCCCAGATGGACCCCCCCTTCCCAAATGGTGAATGTGCAATTTCTATTTTTGAGCTATGTGGTGTTTTTATAAATGCCATGCATGCTGCCAAGTTGATACAAGTGCGAGCGATATCTGAACGTGCACATTTCATGTTTGTGGGCCTTTGCCACTTTTTCGTTAGTTGGAAATGTTTTGGTGTGAATGAGTCTACAGCTGCAAAAGCAAAAAACAAACTTTAGTGTCAAACAGCTCGTTGTCTTACTTTAGACTCGTCAGGCTTCACGTTTGCTTTGCCGCGAGCAGTGAACTTTGATTTGGAGGTTCTTTGGAGGTGGTCGAATGAACTCAGCAGGTGCAATGTGTGCATTTTAGAAACTTACCTGTGAAAATACCTTGACTTGAATTTTAAAATAAATATTTACACACAAACTGACTCGAGCTGTTTCAGCCACGGAGAGGCTCAGAAACGCGTCCTCCTCCGGGATATAAACAGTCATCGCTTTAAAAAGACAAAAAAAAAAAAGTTAATACCGCTTAGGATTATTTATAGTCTGTGTAGCATTATTATTACACAACATGGGTTCTTTGCAGCCCAGGGGGGAATGAAATGAACCTATATTTTGATAGTCAAATGTGAATAATTTGCTGTTGTAAAAAATGTTTCTGATGTGCGAAATTAAAATTAAAAATACCTTGACTGAAGTTAATGTGTAAAGTTACTCACAGTACAAATATGAATGTGTAATTATAGCTGTCTGTTAGCTCCCCTGCTGCTGACGCATGCAGGAGAGCTGACATTTTCCCACCAGGGTACGCCACATCTTTATGACTCAGGGGCCCACAGCCAGGATGGTCTGTGTTAGCGCCAGATTTGCTGCGGTTTAGTCATTTTCACTAAATTTCCCATTTTTATTTAGTTTTACATCAGTGATTTTTATTGATTTTAACTCAGTGAGTTTAGTGTCTGTTTCAGTGCTACTTTTACTGGTTTGGGTAATATCAGGAGTTCAGAAGAGCATAACAATAAATAGACATATAAAAAAAACCCCCCTCAAACTGGCTGTGTTGGCAGATAATAATATCCTGCTATTAAACTATAATTATCTATCTATCTACACATAGAAGCAGTGAATGATGAAGACTACGATGAACTTAGATTTTGGGGGAATGACTTACCCAGAGTGATAGGTAACAACAGTTGCTTCTCTAAAATTACTGCAGGTATCTTTCCTCCTTGGCATTGTGTTAATGCACACGTGAAAACTGCCAAAACTTCAGCTTTGTCACAGATACTGATTGAATTGATCAGATGCATTTAGTGCTAGTTACCCTCTTAATTCCTATGGAAGCAGTAAGAGGATAGTTCGTTTTGCACACACTGCTTCTGCATTTTTCCTCAGTTTTTATTAAATGATTAATGACACGGTGTAATATGTCAATGTTGTTCATCCAGGCTTGTATTCCCACAACTTTAAGCTTTGCTGAGGAACGACTGATTTTTGTCACGTTCTGACATATAAAAGATTGAATTTTGAATAAGGTTGTACTTTCTTTTTACATAACTTGATCCGTCCATCCATCTTAAATCGTCCATCAGCATGTGTAGAGATTCATGCAGATGATGCGTCACTATCATGCACAGAGAGTGGAGAGTAAACACACATGCTCTGGGTAGTGTGGGAGCTCACCAGCTGCCGATCCTCTCCCTTCAAAATCGCCGTAACTCTGACTAGAAATTGGCATTTGGATTTTTCAATCTAGTATCTGTGAGCATTATGTGAGTAAAAGTATGGCCTCTGAGTTAAAGGTCACGGTGTAAACCTGAAATGATGTCTCCTGGAGCTTTTACCAACCACAGTTTCCCATTTTATGTTGTTTAATGTTGCATTTTTATCCAAAGTGCAGTGAAAGACTCATCATTAAATATTTAAGCTATGGATTAAAATCCATAAATCAATATTTAGTCCCTTTAAGATTGCGCAGATTCGATAACTAACAAGTACGACTGATTTACAAAGGTCTTTACTTTTTCATTATCAGCATTTAAATAGATTCTTCAAAGCCTGTTTTAAAGAGGAGCATTCAAACAGCAACTTCATCCTCATAATTATTTATTCATTAAATAGTTCCCCCAGCGTCTGTACACCCGAGGAGCAGTTTAAACAGATGCGTGCTTCACGCTCAGCCTTCAAGTAACATGTTATTGATGACTTATAAGCAACACGCTGATGGCCGTGTCACACTTGCTGCAGTTTTTCTCAGCTTCTTTGGCTCAGTCCTTGGATGACAGTTGAAATTGTCAAAACAATATGTGAAATTCTTAAAATGTTTTGTTATTTGCGCACAACAAAAAGAGTATTTGTCTTTTCTTGTTGTTTGCACTTGCAAATGTATCAGGTTTAGGCAAGTGGCTAAGTGCAAATGTCCACATGAACAATTATCAGTGCTATTTGGTGTGTCTGGTCAAAATAGATGCTATGAATAACTTAAATCCCGAAACTATGTGAAGATTATTTAATTGTGTAAGTCACCAAATGCAGGATTGTTCCTCAAATAGTTAAAATGTGGACAGGCCTCTGCATGGTTCAGTCATAAATGTGCGTATTGTAACATAAATATTCACAATTTTCTCAGTTTTTTTTTGCTCAGTTTACGTTTTCAAAATAATTTATGAAATCCTTTGAAGATTTCGGGTTTTTATGGACAATAGAAAGAGCACGTCTCCATCTTTGTTATCACTTGGACATATTTTAGGAAACATAGGTACAGTTTTTACAACTTGAACAGTTATTGGCTGTATAAGTCTGTACACCTAAAACATATTTTAGAGCTTCAGTGCAACAGAGTTACACCCTGAAGGAGCTGCTCAGACAAACATTTATAGGGGCAACAGGCTGCCAGTGGAAGAGGAAAAGGAAATGTGGTGCTGCAGCAAAGGAAGGAAAACACAATACAGTGGTGTGAAAAAGTGATTTCTTTTTTCTTTTCTTTTCTTTTTTTTTTGCATATTTTTCACACTTACAAATGTTAATATTATACAAAGATAACCAGACCAAATGAAACATATTTAATTGATGATTTCATTTTTCAAGATTAAACAAAGTTATCCTAACCCACGTGGCCCTGTGTGAAGAAGTAGTCCCCCCCCTACACCTGATAACCGGTTGTGCCACCCTTGGCAACAAGAACTGCAGTCTTGTGTTTGTAGTAACTGGCAAAACCTTCACGTCACTCTGGAGAAATTTCTTCTTTGCAGAATTTGTTGTAATTCAGCCACGCTGGGGGGGTTTTCAAGCATGAACAGCCTTCGAGTTTCAGATCATTGTCCTAGTGCAAGTCTGCTTGAGCTTTAGGGCACAAACTGATGGTTGGACATTCTCTTTGAGGATTTTCCAGTAGAGGGCAGCATTTGTGGTTCCATCATTTACAAGAAGTCATTCAGGTCCTGAGGCAGCAGAGCAGCCCCCGACCATCACGCTACCACCACCATGTCTGACTGTTGGTGCGATGTTCTTTGTATGAAACACTGCATTAGCATTATACCAGATGTAATGAGACCCAACGCTTCTAAAAAGTTCAGCTTTTGTCTTGTCAGTCCACAGAGTGTTTTCCCAAAAGTCTTAAGGATCATCAAGATTTTTTTTTTTTTGGTAAATATTAGAGATGGCACGATACCGCTTTTTTATGTCCGATACCGATACCGATATCATAAATTTGGATATCTGCCGATACCGATATGAATCCGATATAGTGTTTTTTAATCAATAAAACTGTTTTTTTAATATCTTGCTGCATTTTGTATAAGTTCATACTCAAGTTTAAATAAACAACACTAACAGTAATGGACTTCTATACATTTTACATCAGATTAAAACTTTGGGTGTAAGAGTCAGATAATTATTTATTAAAAGCTTGACATTTTAAATGAGAATAAGAAAGAAAAGTATGTCTTTGTGCCCCCTTTTCCCTGTTAATGCCCTATCGGCCCCCCTGGCTAAACTTTGTTAGATCCGCCCCTGCACAGTTACCAGCTGTCAGCTACGTAGAAAAAGATCCTCGAGTAGAAAGTAATATTAAATACATTCTAACAACAGATTATCAAGCTTAAACGTGCTGCTGTTGTTCAGCCGCTGGTTTCCTCTTTCTAGTGCAAAGTGGGCGATAAACAAACAAGACTCGCCACAGAAAAGCCGATCAGCTGATCATTAAGCAGTTTCATGATTGAAGTAGCAGCAGGAGAGGGAGGGGGGAGAGGCACTCGCTCAATATATCTGTTGTTAAGCTTAACGCTGGAATGCTTTACAAACATTCAGAGATGAACTTACACACTTGCTTTACTTCTCTCTGGTATCACTTCCTCGGAGATGAAATGCCGGTTTGGTAGCGAGGCTACAAATACACACAGCCGCTCTATCACGTGAGCACACTGCTCCGACGTGCTACGGTTATGAGCCGAGTTACGCCATGTCGCAAGTTTTGTGAGGTGCTTTTTTGATATTTAATGGATCGATTACATTTTTTATTTCTCTCCGATATCCGATCCAGTAATTTACGTCAGTATCGGACCGATACGTAATATCGGATTGGTCCATCTCTAGTAAATATGAGACGAGCCTTTTGTGTTATCTTTGGTCAGCAGTGATTTCTGCTTTGAAACTCTTCCATGGATGCCATTTTTGCCCAGTCTCATTCTTATTGTTGTATCATGAACTCTGACCTGTAGGCAAGTGAGGCCTTCAGGTCTTCAGATGTTGTTCTGGGTTCTTTTGTGACCTCCTTGGTTTGGTGACCTTTTCCAAAATGATAGATGTCAGCATCCGTTTGTGCCCTGAAGCCAAAATGTAGGCCTTGATCAGGCTTGAAAACGCTATAATGGGGCTGAATTAAAACAATTCTGCAAAGGAGAGTTGGCCAAAATTCCTCCAGAGATGTGAAAGACTCATTATCAGTTATTGCAAACTCTTGTTTCCAGTTCTAGGTTCAGGGACAATTGCTTTTTCACACAGGGTCAGGTAGATTTGGATATCTTTTTTTCCTTTAATAAATGAAACCGTCAGTTAAAACTGTATATTCTATTGTAATATAAAAGTAAGTGCTCAGAAATTAAATAAAAAAAGAAAAATACAAGTAATTAATAATAAATACTCACATAAGATAAAGAAGCAACAAATACTTATCACAGAAACAATATGCAAGAAACATAAACCTGGATTTCTCTGTAAAACGTTGTGTAGAGTTTTAGTTTCTTCTCTTTAGTGTATTGTCCTGTGTTGTGTGACCACTGAAGGACATTTTTCTCCACATTACATGCAAATGTAAACACACTGTTTTGCTTCACAAAGCAGAATGTAAAACCTTCAGCTCTTAGTGTAACCACCATCTGGAGAGCATTGACCTTGGTAGCAGTGAGCTTTCCACAGAAAATAATAGTGTGGTACAGTCCGTGTCACTTTGAAACTCTAGAAGTGGATGTTCAGTGTCAGGGGCTTAAAAAAAGTCCAAAGAAACAAAGCAAAACTGAAAACGCTGCTAATACTCCAACTCGTTGCAGATGATTACATTCAGAGAAATACTTAAAATGAGCAAACATTACCTTTTTCGCTATTTAGAGAGCAAATAAAAACAAGCAGACACTTTTTAAGTCACAACAGTGTCCCTGCATCATCAGGTTAACAGTTTGAACTTTTGCTGTATTTCAGTTAGTGTCTTTTAAATCTGCATCACTGATTTGTGTCATGAAATTACCTCTGCATCTTCAACGAAAGTCTTATTAGGCTTTTACTGACAGAACAGCCTTTATGTGAGTGCACTGTAATATCATGACATCAACAACACTGGACATAAAGCCTGTTTTTATTCTATCCTGTACTGTCGTCAGTAGAAAAGTTAGGAAAATACAACATTTGAAGACAATGTCAGAAAATAATACTAAAACACGCTATTTTTCATTTCGAATTCATCCAACATAAAGACACTGGATAAACCTCCAGGAGACCTCCACTAGAGGTCAGCTTCATTGTGCCGTCAGGTAGGAGCTGTAATAATAACATGATTACTTGCTAAATTTGGCACGTTGCTTGTTTTTTGTGTATAAATATTGGCATTTTCTAAACAAGAAAAATCACGTGATTGCCCTCATGATTAAAGTAATGGTTCCCTCCTTTTTTACAGTTCCTCTGTGACAAAGTAATGCTACCTTTAAACATATTTCTCTGAGAAAATGTGACAAAAACGCACATTTAGAGCGGGGTTTCAGTCATATTTGGGCACGTTTGGAAAGTTTTAGTATTAGACTTACTGTTTTGGTTTGAGTAAAGTCTTGGTAAAGGCTGAATAATTGAAAAAAGTGACGCTCCTCCCTGTGCTGCCGTACAGGTGCACCAGGGATCCTTCCCTCCCTCTTGAGCCCTGGTTCGTCCCACTGCGCCTGCGTCCCAGGGCATGCTGATAGGCATACAGAGCAGCTATTGTTAGCCGAGGACCGAGCAGCGGCGGCAGGTTGTATCAGGGCTTATCCAACTCACCCCCCTACCTGTTGAATATTTACACGGTTTATTTGCAAGCGAGGGCCGAGTCGCTATCGAAGAACAAAGTTAAAGAAGTGGCCAGCTGAGGAGAGGAAGAGTGGTGGAAGGAATGAAGAAAGGCTTTTAGGGAAGGAGGAAGCAAATAAAGGAGAACACGAACTCAACAGGTTAGCTACTTCAATGTTATAGCAGAGGCTCGGATTTTTTCATCCCACATCGAAAAAGATAACCCGAAATAAGAAAAAAAAAATGCCGTTGGGACCATGGAAGAAGAAAAACAAGTCAACAAAGGAGCATTTGGTGGAAAACGAAGTTGTCAGCGGCGGGCACACAGGTGCGGGGAGCTTGAGTAAATCCGCGGTGAATGGAGCGGGGCTCCCGGCGCCACCTGCCAACCTGCGGCCCAAACTGGTCTTCCACACGCAGCTGGCGCACGGAAGTCCCACCGGCAGGATCGAGGGATTTGGCAATGTCAAGGAGTTGTACGCGAAGATAGCAGAGGTGTTTAATATAACTCCACCTGAGGTAAGATCTCACCTGTTGTCACAGGAAGGGTGGGGGGTGTCAGTGATTTAGCGCTGCGTTTAGGTGTTGAAGCTGGATTTTACAGGGAGTACGTGAAGTATGCTAGCACACTTGGTAGATGTTTAGGAAAACACGAATGTTTTGCCCTTTAAACCTGACAGGTAATTTAACTTAAATACTTGGGAAGGTTCAAAGGAAATCACTGATCCAATATTTCAGAAAGTTAAGAAATTAGGGGAAAAAGTACTTTTCAAATTTTTTAAAAAGTGTAGCTGAACTTTTTCAAGGTTTATGCTATGAGCCCCTGAAAATGGTTTACATATACACAACAGTAGTGTAAATGCAGGACTTTGTTGGCAGGAAGTATTTAGGAATAAATAGTACTTTGAGTTACGGAAATGATCTTTCTTCCAGCTCACGATGTCGTAAATGTGTGACAAACAAAACACACTTGACATGATTATCAGAACATATAACATTTAAAAAACAAAGAAGAAAACCAAAATAGATGGACACAAATACAGTCCCAGACATGTCAACAAGACATATAAAATCAAAATAAACCATATGAGGAATGACACAATATCAAAACCATAGAAACTTATTTCCAAACTCCTATTTCTATGTCAAGACTGACTTATTTTCTCAACTATTCACATCACCAGTGTATATAATCCAGTAGATTACTAGTTTTTTGTTGTTTTACAATTACAGTGACTTCCTCTTCAGAATAAGGACTTTCCCCTTCCACTCTTAAAGATCTCACTGCTTCTTTCAGGTTGGGCTAAACACTTTTTATAAGTGGCTTTTCTGAGAGTGTAATTGCGTTGTGGCCATTAAAAGTCTATGATTGCCTCATGTTTGTAAAGACACACCCTGCTCACTCTAGTGTACTACTCTGTACACCTTAAACCCTGTAAAACCATGGGTGCTACATGCAGTCACTGGATGCCTTACAAATGAACATGCATCTATTTTTAGATGCTGTTTTATTGCGGTAAAACACGAAAGCTCTCAAGACAAAAGTGTGTTCTACGTCCTCCTCTGAAGTTGTACAGTTTAAGCTCTGGTTTTAAAAGGAAAGCGTTAGTGGCATTTGTGTCTTTTGTTTACCTGACGGGTAAAGTGCATAACATCCATCATGTCGTTAAACCGAAATCACCTGCCAGGACGTCTTGGGTTCTGGCTTTCAGCCTGATGCTATTTGAATATGTTAACACCCAACTCGATGGGTGTAGCGTCTGAGTCTGAAAAGGGAATCCTGTGTGGAAGTGCATTAGTACCCAGCAGGGTGCGACTCAAAGACTCACGGTTCTACAGAAGTCTATGGAGAACCGTTCTTGGCTCCTTTTCCCATTGTTCTTATTAAAAAGAATTTCCCAGTGATTTTTTTTTTTCAATCACTAGTTTTTGATATTAGGCCTTCTGGCATTGGAAATACACAGATATTTACTCCTAAAAGCCTGCAGGGCAAGGGGGAATACATCCAGAAGCTGGAATAAAAATTTCAGGAACATATTTTCAGAGCGGACCCTGAAGTCCTACGATTTTGCTCATTTTCTTCCTCTCCTGCCTCTATATAAAGGAAGTTGAAACACAGCTTCCTACAAATGGAGTAGTGACCGTTTTGATAGTGTAGGTGTCAGGTGATGGGTTTTATTACGCAGCGTGAAGCTTTTTTATATGAGGTGAAATATTGAAATACTGAAAACCTTCAGCTCAAGCTTCACAAGCCAGTCGGTGACGTAACAGTGGCTACATACATCTCTTGCAGCATCAGTGTGGCAGACCTTAAACCAGATCTGACCCACAGATCATCTCAAGCTGGGCGTCCACGTCTTAGAAGGAAAAAAAAAAAAAATCCTGTTCATTATTTTTGGTTCCAGTGTAATGAAAGGCTAATTTAAATATTCACTTAGCATTTGGGTGGTTTTTAGAGGTACGACTATACGATATTATCACAACACTTAACTCACGATAAGCTATTATTGCGATTTATCACCTTTTTTTGCCTGCAGATTCTGCCCATAAAGGTAAACTTTATCAGTATTCATTTTATCTAATAACAAAGTCCTCAGTCTTTCTCTCACTTCAGTCAGTTTTATTGCTGACAAACTGAACTGTTTGTATTACAGTCTAGTCCAGCTTAACTGAATACAACCATCTGGGGACAACAGTACAGTTCTAGCTATTCTGAACCATGCAATTTGTAAAAACTATGCAGCTCCTTCAGGAACTGAAGAATTTGAAACTAAACTAACTAAAAAAAAAAGTTTTACGTTAAATTAAAAAGTGTTAAATTGAAATAAGATAAAACACATTGTCTTAAATTAAAATAAGTCAAATATCCTGTTGTTTGCTGCCCTAAAAAGTTTTCTTCCAGCATGAGGAGAAAGTGTGAAGCCTATATGAGCTTTGTTCAAATGTAACAATTATTGGATAAGCAATAAAGTGCTGATCAAGAAAGAACAAGTATGAGACCATAAGTCTGTTGTTTGCCTTTCCATTAAAAAAAACAAACTTTTCTTCAGGGTTGTATTTTAATAACTGGTACCTTTAAAATGGCTTCAAAATTGGCATGCAACAAGGAGTGCAAAGTAGACTGAAATTGCATTTCTTCTAGCTCAGCACAGACATAACAAACACTGCATGTCAACATTGTAGGCGGAACTTATGATATGGGAGTATATGCACATCTTTGTACTGAAGAATAGGAATTAAAGTCAAACATGGTGGAAAAAAGTTTAAAAGTGATAAACTAGTGAGTGCAAACCAACTCATTTTAAGCTCCAGTTTAAAATTCACGCTGACAGAAACGCGCTCCTTCCTCCTTCAGAGGATGATGCATGGCGACATGAAGCTGTATCGAGACAGATTACGTTACACAACAATTACAACCACCTCATTCAACAGGCGCGCAGTAACTGGAAAGGAATTTGTTTCAGTAGCATTGGTATACAGTGAATCACGTCATGTGTAGATATACTCCTGATAATGGCGTGCCGCTCCTCTGAAACTCTGACTTGATGGAATAAAACTATCTTTAATTAATCTTAATCCCTCAGTTTTTGTGTCTAAATGGCATTTGTCCCGTCACGTTCATGAATGACCCTCGGTGAGGAATCTCCTGCCTCTGTTTGAACTTGTCTCATTACAACAACTGCCTCACAGCACGTTCAGAGACTGAACTCTCACTGCGCTTAAGTACCAGCCTCAAACCTGCTCCTCTGTGACTTGTTTTATGACCACGTAAAGGGTGACGAGAGAAAACCTGCACTACAGGGATCACCGGAGATTCACATTGACGCTAGTTTATTTAGATTGCTGTCACACTGAGAGATAAAGAGTTATTTCCTGCTAATGCCTCAATGCTTGCCTAGCAGGTAGCACAGGAAAAAAAATTACTCAATGTCAACATACTAAGTTATGCCGTTAAGCAGTTATCTCACATTGATAGCAGCCATGAGTGTTTTTAGGTACTCATTAACCATTTCTCTTTTACTGTAAAAGAATATAAAGAAAGCCAGTACATTTCTTTTCTGGCTTTTTATTTACAAAATGTCTTATCAATCAGACCTGTGACATTTAAATGGAGACAGAGCGAGGGAGTTAGATGTGATAATGTTTCATGGACTCCACGGCTTTTACCACAGGAAGTCCCTCGTGTCCGGCTCAGTGGGCACAGCCTCAAATCTAAGCAGATAAATTGTCCCAGAGGACCCAGGGAAGCAGCTCTGCCCATGGCCTCCTCCTTCCGTAAACACCACCAAACCTTGTTGCACTGCAGTCTGAACGTGGCTGGTAACAGGATCAGCAAAAGACAGCAGTAATGCTAATTTAAAGCCAAAAAAGTTTTGCTTTACAGGAGCAAAGTAAGAATGTCAGACAATATTATTCAGTATGGTTGATGTATAATATCTTATTTTGTTGCATTTGCCCGAATTATCCATCCATTCGTCCTCTTCCGCTTATCCTTATCAGTGTTGCGGGGGGCTGGAGCCTATCCCAGCTACCATAGGGTGATAGGCGCGGTACACGCTGGCTAACACAGAGTGAAGGACAACCATCCATACTCACATTCACATCTATGGGGAATTTAGAAAAGCCCTGATTCAACTAATTTGCCCAAATTATCATTAATGTTTTTCCTTGTGACATCAAAGTGTTTTGTCTGTAAATTACCCACAAATCTCCCCCTCAACAAACAAAGATTTTAAAAAAAGGCCATTACTGCTAAAGTCTAACTGATTTTTTTTTCTCCAACGTTTCCAAGATTTAACAAAAAAAAAATCATGTATTATTTCACCTTTGTTTAGCTCTCTATTAAATTAACAGTGACATCTTTTATCTGGGAGTGTACACTCTGAATACGGCGTAATCGTAACCTTAATACATTTTATTTATATACCATGTTTAGTATTTTATTTTATGCATTTCTAAAGCACACAGCAGACAGGACATTTTACTGTTCAATATCAGCTAGTCAGTGTTCTCTGATGGAGATCTACAAAAGGGGATGACACTTAGAGAAGTCTAAGACCGGTTTATGTAATTGTTTTCTGAAATGTAACGGAGCTTGTTGTCACCCCACCCAAATGGATGATATAACCAACAGGTTTTATGTTTTAGTCTTCAGCTTTAATTAACGTTGACCTATTGTGTTAGCTTGATATTTTATTTTCTGGACGGTGCTAGAGTAGCTTTGCATGAGTTACAGTTTACAATAAGCCCCACAGGTCCTTTAGCCATTAAAATGACAGATTTTTCAGTTTTGACAATGATCTGTATGCAATGCTTGGCTGGTTTTCTCCACTAAAATAAAGCTCTCTCAAACCTATACCTGTGACTTTTGACCAGAGAATCCAAAATATTGTAATAGAGCCGTTTTTCACTGGGACTGATGATTTAACCGGGAGAGTTTTGTGCTTGAGCTTTGAGTGAATGAACATTTTCTGTGAGGGAAAAATAAAATGATTTTGCAGTTTTCAGTCCAGTTTTATCTGGAAGTACTTGAAGGTAGTGGCAGCGAGGTGTATTTCTCTGCCAGAAAGAGCTGTTTCATGCCGCTTTAAGAGATGTGAGCATTTCCTGAAGAGTACATCAAGAGGCTGTGAGATTTTAGGTATTGCTAAACTGTCAAATGCAGTTGGCACTCAAAACCGACTATCAGCCGTTATTGGATGTGCCATCTGGTTTAGCTGTCATAAAGACCTTTGGATCTTTGGATTTCATATCAACATAACATTTTTTGCTTTTTTGAAAGGCGTAGTCTTATGTTTTTATAAGCCACTAAATAGTTACATGTTTGTTTTTTAAAGGTTAAAATATGAGCGAGTCAAGTCGTGTTTTCAGGTAATTTTTAGGGTAATTGTGTTGCTTAAAGTTTTGGACATCAGAATGTTTTTTGAGTTGTCACAGCTGTGCAGCTAGTTCGATTCATTTTATACTCTTTCTTTTATGTTTATTCAGTTACGTTTTGGCTAAACTGTTAAATCGAATCTATATTTTTATACTTTAAAGTCAACCATCCTTGTAAATGAAGTTATGGAGGACTAAATAATGTAAGCTGATTTATTTGGAGCTGCACAGACTGTGGTTGTTTGTAAACCAGTCGCTCTGTGAGGTTACATGAGATCTTGGCTCAACCAGATACAAATTATGTCATGAACAGTATGAACAGTGGTGTTGTCTTCCTTGTTGTGCCTATAATAGGTTACACATTTCTTTCCAAGAAACGGTTGCATTAAGGCATGTCTCAGTTCACTCTGAGCCTCTGTTGTTGTGCTTTTAATTGGAAGCTGGGTCATTTTATGGAAAATCATTCAGCGTTTCCCACCTGACCCACTCAAAATCAGCTGATTCCTCCCCCCTCTTGTACAATAACTTGACTATATGTTACAAAGCCATGCAAAATTTTGCCATCACACTTTGAATATTTGCAGTCATTTTTTTAGCCCACATGAATCGTTACATACAGGAGATGGCTATGTGAAATTTTCAGGATTGTAAAACGGATTTAAACTCTGTTAAAAACCTGCAACAAAATCAGTTTTATATCCTGTTTTCATGACATTGTGATCAAAAGCAAAAAAAAAAATCAGTTTTTGCTTTTGTAAAACTGCTTGAAACTAAACTAAACCACAACTTTGTACAACTTGAGTAAACAGAATCTCAAATTTTTCTTCAAGAGTCTTTTTTTATTATATTTTTTACCACAGTACAGACTATAAACCAAGATAAGAAAACAGTTTAAACACACATCTCAAACCTGCCCCACCCTACTCTTAAGCCGTTTTCACACCTATGTTTACTCTGGTCCAAAATTGTTTTGATGAGTTTGTAAACTTGTGCATTTTTCTCCTGGTTTGGTTTGTTTTCACGCAGAGAAAAATCTAAGTTGACTATGAGCAAACCAAAATGCATCACTACAAACCACGTGAGGATGTTCAGGCCGCTCATTGGCCAGATGATTCTGGGACGGGAGCAACAAAAGTAAATTCAGGGAGAAGGTGACGTGTTCTGGACTATTAGACAACGCTGAGAATTTACGTTCCTTTCACGGCTTGTGCAGACTTTTTAATATCTTTAGCATCTTCCTGCATTCAGAGTACAAACAATACAGGACATTTTTAGCCCAAACTTGTACCGTAAACCTGGTATTTTAGTTCGAATCGGATCACGTTCACACCAAACATGAACCACTCTGAAGTTCGTTTGGAACCACACCGAGACCACTCACTCCAAAGGGTCTCGTGTGGTTGTTTTGGTCCAAACCTGAGTGCGTTAAC
This sequence comes from Aulonocara sp. 'chitande type north' Nkhata Bay, assembly GCF_057382095.1. NCBI lineage: Eukaryota > Metazoa > Chordata > Actinopteri > Cichliformes > Cichlidae > Aulonocara > Aulonocara sp. 'chitande type north' Nkhata Bay. The sequence goes on from NC_141361.1 coordinate 11,360,182, forward strand.
TGTGTTTACACCTACACGAACAAACCGCACCAAGAGGGAAAATTGATTAGTTCGATTTAATTGGAACTAGAGTACCAGATCAAAGATCTAAACGTAATGATCTATATGTTCTCTCAGTGGTAAATAAAAATAAGTGGCAATTTCGGCAATTTCGTCAATTTTCGTGGCAATTTCGTCACATACCTCTAGTACCCTAATTGGTGTTTTCTCTGGTAAATTATCAGAAACAGGATGACACATTAAGGGTACCACTGCTTGTTTCTGTTCCTCTGCATCGCAGACATGAAACTTGTGCAGTTTGGTCGTTGTACAGCTGATTCTGAGTGGGTCAGGTGACAGGCATTCACTGAACTTTCATCTATGGCTTTTGCTGAACGAAGTCATATTGTCCAAGTCACATTCACATTCATGTCTGAGGAATAACTTTGTTACTTTTTTATCTCACACTAAAGCCGAGAATCAGTAACTTGATCTAGAAAGCAAAGAGCAGAGGAAGATTAAAAACAAACAAACTGGAATCGAAATAAAAAAATGGCTAAACGCATACTAAAGCAAACGCTTTATGATGACTAAGATAAGTGTGCATGCGTGTTATGAGCCACAAATGATACACCAATATGATATTACAATCTTGACGTGCTCGTTCAGCTCAGGTCAAAGTCTGTTTATTGGACTTACACCCGCAGTGAGTTACAGCCTCAGGTGTGGCCCTGTGACGTTGCTTCTTGTCCACCTGATGAGCAGAAAGCACTCAGCCATTTGCCTGTAGTTTGAATATCTGGGCTACGGTCGTGCGAAATGGACGTATGCCTTGTTGTTTTTGTTTTCCTCCAGGTAGTTCACAGCCAGACGTTTCTTAATCTGGTGCTGCTGGTGGAGGGTAGTGGTGGTGTAGTAGGGGAATTAGGTGAAACAATCTTATTTGATTGGGCTTGAGTCTGTTGTTTGTGTTACTAGGCTCCAGCACTCACTTCCTGGAGGTCGTAAAAAACAAGCCAAGTCAGGATAAACAGCAGTTCAGGTTGCCCAGTTGTAGACTGTTTGTCCCATATTAAAATGACATGGATTAGAATGCTTAGTAGGTCTTTTATTCATGCATAAAAGTCCTCCTTCTTCTTTGTTTTTTTTTTTAATCGAATTGTGAGAAATAATGCAGACCTGTTACCTCAACAGTATGCAAACCAACCAAACCTGCATACAGGAAATGAGGAATGAGTGCTTTTTGAAGTGAACATGTTTCCCTATCAGTGCTTTTTTTTTTTAACTCTTATCTAAAATCTTTAACTTATTTCTGCCACTCAATGTTATAAATAGGGTGATCGCAGGCCCTTTACTATGAAGCAAGCTCAACATAGCCAGGTTATCTTTTCTTTATCTGTGTTCATTTACCCTGGCATTATCAGTCAGGCTGAGTACTCACACGAATGTGGTTATCAGTTCAATAAGTCAGTGATTTTTTTTTTTCTTTTTTTTTTTCCCAGCTGAATGACAGATTATTCTGAGATGATCAAACTGTAAATCATGTGAGGAGAATAAACAAAAATATGGGCTGAAAAACAACAGAGCTCGCATAAGATGAGATAAGATGAGCTTTACTGACAAACTACTACTTGAATGAAAGGGTGAGTAAAACATCAACAAAGCAGAATCAAAAAGTGACGTGTGCTTAAAGTGTTTATGTCACTAAAGACTGGATAGAGCTGCTGTACTAATAAAGTCTAACCCCAGAAAGGAAAGTCCACAAATACAATTTACCAGTATCGGAGCTCTGTCACTAAGACACAGGAGGATCGGATTAATTACAGTAAATTTGTGTTTATGTGAGTGCCAGACAGTTTGGGGCTTATTTTTAAAGGTCTGTGGGTAAAGAATCCAAATGTGGGCTTAGTTACAAGTTTATTATAAGGTCAGCTTGTTCAAATAGTTAATATTGAGGCTTATAGAATAATAACATTTAAACTTGTTGCAGAAGACAGGAAAAGTGCACAAAATATGTTGTTTTTGTTGTTGTTGTTTTTTTAAGAATCTCTATTACTTATCGATTCAGACCTTTTTACTGTCCGGAGGTCTGAGGCATTTCTCAGGAATGCTCGCGCTGTTTTCCAAAGAACTGTCTGGTAAGCAAGCAGCAGTTTTGCATGTGTTGCCCTCTTATCTCTGCACCAAGTTACTATGAAGATGTATGCTGATAAAGCAAGAGAGCGCACAGAAAGCGAATGAGATTCAACGACTTTGAGCTGCCAATGAGGACGCAGTATGCTGTTGATTGACTTATAGTAAATGCACTAGTGGGTTACCTAGGCAACCAGAGGTTTTTAACGTCAGAAAGTGGCCAGCGGTCGTCCGACTGCAATAGTAATAATCATTTATATTGTTTGATTAGCTTTAGTTTATAGAAATCAAAACAGGTGAGTTGCACAAGAAGAAATGTGCCAACACAGTGCAGTTTATGAGCAATGCCAAGATTTAGGTTGGATTTATTGGGACCAATCTTGGCATTAGACGCCACACAAATACACTCTTCGCCTCACATCTGATCCTTGTAAGTACATTGTGAAAGTACAATATTTATACAGTAGTTGGCCACTTGGATCCTGGCCATCAGATCTGCCACTTGTTTTTATGAAGCTTATAATGATCATTATTTAGCTAAGTCTTTTCAGCAGGGATTAATTTAAGGCTTTGTTTTTTTTTTTATTTGGGTAACTTATTCACAGCTGGTGGGTTATTTCCCCAAAGTTTATTTTTTAACCTTCATAACGATCAATCCTCTTGAGCTGAAACTGTTATCGGGACGTCCCAGTGGGATCAGTATTATAAGAGCGACCTGGCCAAGTTAAACACCCCCAGCTTTGCTTTCTAATAACATGCATTTAAATGATCCTGCAACACGATTCCAGGGAACATGAGCTTACTGGTAATAGTGGTTCATTACACATGTGATAAGCAAATTAGCAGGAACTCTTGTCTGTGTGCTCATCGCATGCCCGCAAGAAACGAGCTAACGAGGAGTGCGACGCTGCAGAAACAGACCCCAGGTGTGTGCTCACTCTTCACTGGACCACAGCTTGTTTTTAAGCGACTTAAGTGGTTGTTTACCAGCTGTGGTGGAGTTGTTGTCACGGCAACTTCATTTTTCCATCGGCATCTCTGGAGGAACCGCGTGGAGACAAAAACAGCCACGGGTGAAAAGAAAACTAGTTTTCGTTATCATCTATGATGGGTGTGGTGGTGCACCAGAGGAGAGTTTAACCTCAGGTTGTTTAACAGCCTTTCACAGTAGGCCGTGAGCTCTCTGAAGCAGTGGATTAAAAAAAACAAAAAAAAAAACACATCCAGGTATCTGTGGACTGTTTCTCATCAATTATTCTTCACCAATAAACCAGCTAAACTTGGCTTAATTTCAACTAATACAGCTTATTCTCAGGAAATTAGAGACACTTAAATGGAAACTTACTGTCCAGGTTTCACATCAAGCTAAGAATGTGTTTCAACATCAATGAACCGTCTTCCTCAAAGTTAATCTTTAACCTGGGAGGTAAACATGATTTATTTTCAGTGCACTTTCACACTGTATAAAAATCGAATCTGTTTTCCGTCCAGAGCAGGGCTGTCAGACGTGTTGACTGAAAGCTGGACGCTCCAAAGTGGCACACTAAGATGGTTTTATAAATGTGGAAGCTGCAGTTGGGTCACAGTAACCTGACGGTTTTCAGTAGAATGTACTAATACTCCCAGTCAGGTGATGTTAGCATTGCTACACAGATGTGAATATGAATGGAAGAATTTCTTTAAAAGCCATTTCAAGCTAGGCACCAGCTGAGTTTGAGTCCAAACCCTTTGCTGCACGTCTTCCTCCCCCACTTTCCTGTCCTTCTCTATCAAATAAAGGCAGTGTTTAAGATAGCCAAGGCTGCTCATCTGTTTTGTAAATGAAATGTTCCTTAAAAGAACATTTACATCTATTTGTTTACATTAAAATAAACCTACGTTACCCGTCCATCCCCATGAACTAATGCCAGTTTAAGTATTCTAGTCAGCACATGCTTTTAAAGAGGGACCTATCCTGCTTTTCTTTATTTTCTGTCATGTGTGTGGTGTCAAAGTGGCGGATGGTTATATTTAAATTATGAGGCCAGTGTATTTAAAGTAATATCTGTGAGGCAAAACATCAGGGATCAGATTACTGTAAAAAGCAGGTCTAATATTGTGAGGTTGGCCCGACTGTTGGGACGTGGACAGCAAGGGTGAAAATAAGTTCAATTAATGTGACATATGCAGGTAAAATAAACAACTGATGTTGTGAATTGGGACAACAGAAAAAAGAGAAGTGATGATACCAAATGTTAGCTTTCCATAATTATTAGTTTGCTAATAATAATAATAATAATAATTCTCTGGAGACTTTGGTGGTTTTTCCAGCCTTTTCTCAGAAGTTATTTATTTTATTTTATTTTTTCAAATCACTTTATCTATAAAACTACTTAAGGTATGTCATCCAAAACTTAAATGGACTTCAGCAATCTGAAAAGAAAGAGTAGCTGAAGTTCAACATCGAATCCTGAGAACTTGAATTTACTTGGAAATTGAAGACCTGTAGAAAGAACTAGTTTAAAGATGGTAGAAGTAGTCGAAGTATTTTCATTCAAGTTCATTGTGGTATTTAAAAAAAACATCTTCAATTTGACTTTTCTGGAAAGATTTGGTGTTTGCTTGTAAGATATCCAAAATGTGTGATGGTGTCCAGCCTAAAGTATCCCCCAGTAGAGTGTTGTGATGGGGGATCCAAAGACCATTAATCCAAATATATGTTGAAAACAATTGAATATATGAAGCTAAGATTTCCCACACTCAATAGATATGTTCAGACTTTGTAGCATAATATTTTTATGCTAATCTGAGGCAGTTGAGCAAAAATCTGGTGCTGATTTGACTCAGAATGACCCATCTGCCCTCTCCACTCTGGACCACACGATCAGGGCTGTATTGTTTGTCAGCCGGGATCAGAAAGATCATGTTTCAGTTAATTAAAAACAGGCTTTTCATAATAAACTATGCTTTTTCTGCACCACCTTTCCAAAATCACCCCTCCCTCAGCCTTCATCCTGAAGAGTCTCACATCCGCAGTTAGGTAAATGATTACACAGGCCTAAATGCTGATGGATGTGGTTTCCTGCTGGAAAACAGCCACACCACAATACACAGAGCTTAGCTCAGCATTCCCAGTTAAGCCCTAAAAATGCAAAAAAGTAACAGCAGAAGATGGAAAGTGTAAAAAAAAAAACACAGCAGCTTATGAAGGCGTTACGTATGAGTGAGATCCCACTTTGAGCTTGATGCTTCCTCTGTAATCTTTCTGACCCTCGGCTCTGCCGTTAAAAGACTAGAGGCTAGCTGAAGAGGCTGTAAATTGGCAGCGGTTCAGTTGCCAAAGAAACAGGTTTCCTAAGCTTTGAGTCAATACTGCTTCAATGCCGGGGTATACTTCAGAGGCAGGTGCAATTAGGGGCTCTATTTTTCTAGACTTACCTTCTATATATATATTTTTAAAAGCGAGGATAATAGATCTGATTCATACAGTCTAGATGTGGAGAACAAAAGGTGGAAATTGTTATTTTCTCATTTCAGCTGCTCTCTTTCTCTGTTAATAGCCGGTTAGTCACACGTCTATTTCCATCTATATTAAAGTGGTTTTATTATGCATATTTCCATGCTTTTATTCCTGGACTCTACAAGAGTAGCTTTTGTTTTGTTTTTTTTTAAACAAAAATTATAGCTTAATGATTGTTTTAAAAAAAAAAAAGAAAAAAGAAAAGATACAAACTAGATACAGATGTCAATGGTTCAGGGTTTTAAATATGTATGAGTAGTTTGACTTTTCAGCTTCTGTGTGATTTTATGCAGACGTTGGTTGAAAATGCCTGTGGTAGGTATATGTATATATTTGTTACTCTTTATCTTTATCGGAATGTCAACAATTTAGACTTTTGAGTGCAGATAATTTATTTAAAAGCAAAAGTCAGTAGAGAAAACGAGTATATCGTATGTTATCGTATATCAACTGAAATGTTGTCTTACACAAACTACCTGCATTATATTACCACAAAGAATTGATCCGCGACACAGTTTTGTCTCTAAATTGTAACTTAAATCTGATTCGGTGAGTTTTTAATCCTCTTGTTAAGGACACATGACTAGCTTTGTCTTGGATGATGCTGAGCAGATTGCAGCGCCTCTCTTTTGACTTGCCCTTTTTCCATGTGGTTATCGGGGCTTTGGTGAGCGTGGCAAAGGCCGTGGGAGGTGTAGTATCTGTTCTTGTGAGTCAGGGCGTCAGAGTAGAGGCTGTGCGAGAGCGCGTGATGCTGCTCATCGCAAAGTAGCGACACTCGCAGCGTCAGCAGGCGGCCCAGCAGGAGGAGTGGAGTGCTGAGAGCTGCCTGCCTCTAACAGAAGCAGCTTAATGCAGGCGGCAGCCTCGGTAATCGGGCGTAGGCGTTTGCTGCCAGTCCTCCCACCCATGCGGGGGTAACACCCTGGCCTGGGCTGGGTGGGGGGGTTTAAAAAAAAAAAAAAGCTGTCAATTACAGTTTTTCTCAAATGTTAAAACACAAAAGCCAATCCTGTAACCCAAATGACCAGTAGTCTAAACACATTTACTAAATGTAGCCACCATATTCCAGTACCATAAACACATGTCACATGAAGACACAAGTCACAAAACACAACCCTCTGTACTCATAAATCTAAACACATTTTTCCTTGCTAAAACACATGTTGCAAAACAACTCTGCTCATATTCTCAAATGAAAGCCCATGTGATGCAAAATGCTTGCCACAGTCACCAATCTTTGAACACAGGGAACACACCTGGCGTCATTCACTACACACAATGACTCAAAATTGAAGACACTTGTTGCTAATGCTGTACCCACATGTAAAAGCAAGTTCAGAGTGCACAGTATGCTGAAGATTCCAAACAAGCACAATGGATGAAGGCAGAGTCAGGGGAAGAGGAATTTGATGCAGAGGAGGGAGAAGAGCTGGCCCTGGAAGAAGAGGAGCAGGCCAATGAGGAAGAGGAGTTCAAATGAGAGGAGGAAGAGGAGAAGGCCAACATGGGAGAGGAGAAGGTCCAGGAGGGAGAGCAAGACAACCTCGCACCATCATTACGGACGAGATGCGAGCAACAGCTCAGCGACATGATGCCGCACAGTGATTGTGGTGTGTGTGTGGTGTGAATAACGTAAATAAAAAAACTTCACACCCTGTTCATGTTTTCAAGATTACTGTTGTGTGCAATAGATTCTGTTTTTGCATTGAGTTGTGTTACAGTAGTGTACGTACATGCAGGATTTTCTATAGATTTATACTACTCATATGAAACTCACAAATCTAAATGCCTAATCCTCTGCAGAGATTTACGACGATCCGTTACTGTATAGTTTCTAAAATATGCATTGGCAGTTATGAAACAAAGAACCTTCTCACAAATTGAGCATTGTGTTTTCAATTGTTTTGCTGTAGTGTGTAATGCTGTGTATAGTGTTTACAGTTTTGACAGCTTCGAGCTGCTCTCTTGGTGTGGGAGTTTGAGTTTTGCAGTGGGAAGGTGTGGTTGTGTTTATGTAGCTTTAGAGAAGGGTGTTGTGTTTGGACATTGGGGGACCTGGTGGTAACGTTTGTGACATGTGTTTTAGCATTTGAGAAAAACTGTAAGCTACAGTACACCCATCGCCTCCCCTTCTCCTGTACTTCTACTTTTTCTCTCTGCCTTCTCCTCCACTGGCCTCCCTCCATTATAATCAAATTCTTTTATAGTCTGGTAACCCAAGGCAACCAAAAGAGGCCGCGTCAGCCAATGCGTGTGTGAATAGCACTTGTCGGTACACAGGAGGACAAAGAGGCCCAAACAAGGTCAGCCTCACTGCCAGTGACTGATTGGTGCACAAAGGTTATCCTGCAGATAAATCTGTACGAAACATTCCCGATCTGCAAGTCAGCCTCTGAATCCTGGATCATTTTCTCTTGCAAAGCTGATCCCGCAGTCGAAGAATGATGCACCACTTTAATATGAGCGCTGGTAATAAATCTGGATAAAAGCAGAACTTAGCTCCAGCTTAAATGTCTGTGTAGGTGAGTCAGAGCAGGATAAATGATTCACAAGCACTGGACTCTTCCTCCTGGGTCTCACTGTCCAGCTTCTGTCTGAAGAGGAGTTAAATCAGGCTCCTTCTGGTCTATCATGTTTCTGGTGATCGTGTTGCCCTTCTTTCTGTCCTGGTGAGGTGTGAAGCTACACAGGAGTAAAGGTCATTTCCCCCATTTGCTTCAAACACGATTTAAAATGCAGCTCGGACTATCACCGATTTCACCGTGGGGTGGCAGAGGGCATAACCGCATAACTTAGCAGCTGCTATGAACACAGAGCTCCCTGATGACTTCTGCATTTAGCACAGTGACACAGCTCAGTCATCTACACTCCAGCAACTTTGATTTTGGAGTTCAGCTCAATTTTCATGCTGTGATTAAAAACAGAAATAATTTTTTCAAATAATTTTTAATTATACGAGATGCAGACTTGGATGGACCTCATCTCACATGTGACATATTAATGATGTTCCTGCTTCTTTTCTGTCTACAGATCCTCTTCTGCACTCTCAACACACACAAGATAGACATGGATAAGCTGTTGGGGGGGCAGATCGGCCTCGAGGATTTTATCTTCGCCCACGTTAGAGGGTTAAAAAAAGAGGTAGAAGTCTATAAATCGGAAGATGCTCTGGGCCTCACAATCACAGACAACGGAGCCGGCTACGCTTTCATTAAGGTAAGAAGAAGGAGCAGAGCTCCTCACAGTGAATGCATCACAATCTACCTTTAATTTGCATTGATGTGGAGTTATGTAATGTGATTAGTTAATACAAGGCTAGAAGAACGTCATCTGTTTCCCCTACATATACAGTGTGTTTGTGCAGCTCATTTCACACTGCACAAGCTTTCTCAGTAAAATATTAAGCAGTGAAAAATAATTAAGTTTATCCTCTGCAAATATTATGTTTGCCGGGTACTTTGTGACAATAATAAATGATTAATATATTGAGGTGCTTCTTCAGTGAGTCTCTCGTCCGGCTTCACCATTTCGGACTGCAGCTGTTTGCTCTGTGCACAAGAACCAGATCTCCACCTGCTGCAGGGTCCGGTTTGAGTGAGACTCCAGCTCACAGTCGACCTCCAAAGCAGGTGGAGGACTACTGTTCCCAGCAGCAGTCCAAGATGGTGGAGTTGGAGCAGCTAATTAAGCTCAAGGACCGCTACAAGAGTAGTCACAGGAGGGGAAGTGCCAGGGCTAGCTGGTTAGCAGCTACTGAATTTTCAAAATAAGAGAAAGGAGCCTGGCATGTATGATCTTTCTCTGATGGATTTATTTGGAAAATCCAAATTTGGAAGGAGCTTTTCTCTACTAATAAAACTAGTCGTACTAATGCATGTAGGGTCGCCAACTTGTGGGATTGGGTCACACCTGACTGATTATAGCGTCGTCCTGTGTCTCAAAACGCAAAAAGAAGTGACAATGCCTTTATCCAGCTAATCCCAAATGACCACTCTGTCAAACACACCCAACCTTGTAAAAAGGCACCACAGTTTGGTCAGCAGCCTGACTAGGATTCTCAAATATAAATTTCTTCCCAGTAGCATGCTTGGACCAGTGTTATTTGGAATAATAACGGCAGACTGACGACGACCTGGTTGACAACCAGAAACCAGGATAGACGTATCTGCTTCCTCAGAAACTGATTCCAACCTGCCAGCATTACAGCAGGGCAGACTACCTGCACACACGATAGACCAGTACACACTAACCACTGATTGTATGGATTTGTTCTTTTGTTTTGTTTTTGTAACCTTCACTGGTGTATTTTCACTGTGTGATACCACGTGTACCAATACGTTGGCGGCTCTATGAACATTTATCTTGCTCATTATACTGTGAGCAAGATAAATGTTCAAAGAACGTGTGCATAAACCCTTTAATAAACATGTTGATTATTTTTGTAATGAACCTGTAAATCATCTTGGAACAGTTGATTTCCACAAAAAGAAAAAAAAAAAAACAGCACACGAACATGTGCAACCCAAACAGCAAGTATTATACTGAACAGTGATGATGACATACACGCTCTCAGCTTTACCCACTTAAATAACACACGCTCATAATATATAAAGTAAACAGTAAAGTTAAATAACCTGAGAGCTGCGTGTTCATGTCACATGGATGTAAGTGCTGACTGGCGCAGGTTCCTGCTTTGAGTCTCACTGTCCACATGCATGCTTCGTATTGTCGTCTACTCTCTTCCCACTACATGTCATGTCTTTTTTCACTCTTTGATTCAAATACATGTGAAGAAATAATCTTAAAATATAAATTATTGCTCAAAAGTTCAGGATCACCCAGAAAATTTCATGTTGCTAATATTTAAAAAAACAAAACAAAACATACTTTCACTCATCAAATGAGTTTCAAATAAGACGAGGAATGTAGTCAAGACATTGACTTTTGTTTAATGGTGATTTAGCTCATATCATTCTAACAAGCTGTGAGCAGAGTTGAGAACCGGGATGGGAATCCAATTCATAGAAGTGGATCCAAGTTGTTTGAGCTCTTGGAAACATATGCCTCCGAGCTAGCAATCCCTTTCACCAGTGCTGGCATGTTTTACTGACAAATGATGTCAAACTCAAATCAGTGGAGGTTTTTCACATCGAGGTCGTCTGCAAACCATCGTTTTTTTTCTCTGCTTCTATCCTGTGTTCACTTTTCTTATTGATTCTGAAAACCTGTGCAGACTTGACTAAAATAATTTGGACACAATCACCTGGCCTCTGCATTAAAGCCATTGGAGCTCCATTGGAGCCAGTTTCCTCCTACAACAGGGCAATGACACAAAGAACAGCTCCAGTCGAGCGGCATCCACAGTTTATGGTTTGCAAAGTTCACAGTGATAACCTTCCTTGTTAAAAAAAAATTCCCTTTTAGTACTAACCCCTCCAAATTATCATATTTTTCAGACTGAACTGACAGACCATTTAAGCACTCCTCCATCATAGTCTTTATTTACTTGGTTTTCACCTTCCTGTGTCCTTTGCCCACATGAACCATTCCTTAAAAACCAGCCAGCATGCTGGAGGCATCTCTTCCACCACTGGCGGTGACACTGATGTTTTGCAGGTACCATTTAATGAAGCTGCCAGCTGATTTATTTCTCAACCTATAGACTTGTGGATGTGCATGTCGTCTTGGTCAGTTTGGCCTCCCACTCCTGCTTCTATTCTGGTCGGAGTCAGTCGGTGCTGTACTGTGAGACCAGGAGTACATACAGAATAACATCGGTTCATTAGAACAAGAATACTCTGGGATAGATTGGTTTTTATTTGGTTCTGGGTGTGCATCAGAAATGACATCTTTATTTATTTTTACTGAGGTGTCAAAATTCATCATTAAGGGCACTAGGGAAAAGATTTATTAGGCATGACACGTTTTAATAAAATGGAAAATAAGGCTTATTAACCCTCTGAGGTTTAAGTCTTCATTGATAATGAACACTAACTGTAATCCAGTATTTATATTTTTTCCCAAAAAGTTGTTTTTCTCAGTTTTTCTGCAAAAAAAAAAAAAAAAAATATACGCACACACACAAACAATTAACGAGATGAAGAAAACGTAACATAAATATGCTAAATATATAAAAGTTGACTAAATGTTCTGTTAATGTGAAGCTAAGCGCATAAATAGCAACACATACATTTGAATCAGAGAGATCATATTTCGGTCTCTTGTATAATAATATCATAAAGTCTCGGCCTGCTCACATGTGCCATCATGTGATGCTGCAACAGCATTGCATCCTGATGACCTGACTGTGTTTAACACTACAGCCTGTGGGCCAGTGAGGTGATGCCGTTGTAAGTTGAGTGATCTTTAATTAAGTCGGACTTAACTTGCTGGACTTTTTCATTATTAATCTGTATGGAAATTGAATGATTTAAGCTTCTCTCGGTTTCTTATTTCACATCCTTAACGAGTTGTGATCTCTTGTGAGGATCACTTGTCTACCCCTGATGCTTGTTTTATAGCTCTGTGTGAAACGTATGGAGGGAAGAGGCTCTAAGAGTAGTTTTATGATTCTGATTCACCACCACCTGAACCCACAGCATGACCTCCTCTAAAAAAAACCTCAGACCCTGGTTATACTGACATTCAAGGATTATTCTGGATCTTACTCTTTTAATTAAAAATGGAAGAAAGTGACCTTTGTTGCTCTTCGGATTTCCACAGAAGTATGTATAATTTAAACATCCACAGGCTCACAAACAGCGGATAATACCGGTCTGATCCACATGCACTAGTGTTGCTTTCAAACAAAAAACGAAACCCTCAAACATCAGCTTTCCGTGTAGCTTTTATGCCATCCTGTAATTACATCACTTTTGTTTCCTTTTTTCTGTGCTCTCTGTATGTGGCAGCGTATCAAAGACGGCAGCGTTGCGGACAATGTGAAGGTGATCTGTGCTGGCGACCATATAGAGTGCATTAATGGGCAAAATATCGTCGGGACGCGGCACTACGAGGTCGCACGCATGCTTAAAGACCTGCCCAAAGACAAGCCGTTCACCCTGAAACTGGTCGAGCCCATGAAGGCTTTCGGTAAGTAAGAAGCAGCATCGACTCAGAAGCTTCAGCACATTAAACAACTGATACACATGGTAAAGAGACTGCGGGCCAACTTTGAGGAGTATACAAGTACACTTTCTCTCTTGGACAAGTTGTCATATGTGTTTGAGTTTAGGTTGTTTCAGTGTCATGTCACAGTCACGTTTTGACACCAGGCTCATGTCGCTGATAACTTCACAATGCAGTCACGTTTAAACACTGCAGCGTGGGCTCTGCATTCCTTTCAGGGAAATCAACAGTTTACAAAATCAAACCTGTTTTACCAGGTTTACAAGTTCAGAACAACACACACGCACACCGTGTCTTTTACTTAATATTGTCTTCTCTATTCACAGATATGCTTGAACCCCGGTCAAAGGGCGCCAAACCTGCCGGTGAAAATAAGATCGGCACAGGGAGGGGGACTCTGAGACTCCGCTCCAAAGGTCCGGCTACCGTAGAGGATGAGGTGCGTTTCTCTCGAGGAAATAAGTGTTTATTTTGAATTAATGTCCAAATCTGCATGAAACAAAGGCACTGTTGTCAGGTGTCCTTGTACAAGGGCTGGGTAGAGTAGTGAACGTAATACGGAGCTCGGGGATTAACGCTTTGAGTCGTGTGTTTGTGCTAGCCGACAGAATTTGAGGAGAAGGCCGTGAAGAAAGTCGATGACCTTCTGGAGAGCTACATGGGCATCAGAGACACTGAACTTGGTAAGGATTGTCTAATTTAAAGTTTTATTTTTCCCCCTACTACTACTACTCTGCTGGCCTGTCAAGAATGAAGGGTCATAAAAAAATAAAGCCCCAAAATAAATGTTAAGCCGGGTATCATACTGCACCCACTGTTCGCCCTGGGTCTTTATCAGTTCATCAGTCTAAGGTCCTCATATTCTGCAAGATTATAGCAGGAAGCTGTGGAATTCCATCATACCTGTAGTTCCTTTGGGATTACAGGCCTCAATCTGATCATCTGATGAAGGTTTTGTATTTCCAAGAGTGTAGTGCAAAGGACAATTTAAAGAAGACATACCAAAAAAAACATCTATTTCACTTAAAAACATCAGCAAGAAAATTAGACTTGTTCTAAAGTATTAATATTTAAACAAACAAATAGTTAAAAGTTAATATCCAGCTGTGGCTGAAGTACTCAGGTTTCACTGTGTGTCCACTCTGACAGTTACTGCATGACACACAAACCCCAGAGACAAAAAACAAACAAACAACAAAACAAAGAAATTTATTGTGCTTGTTCGCCGGCTGAGGCTGAAGAAGCAGGAATGTGGGATTTAAACCGAGGCGACATTTTATTAGCAGATAGTAGAATGCATAGGGAATGCTGAGCCACCAAATCACACAGTAAGATGCTGTCCCAGATTCAGAACGTGCTGGAAAATCTTCTCACTCTCTTATTTATAAACTCCTGGACTCTTATTTACAACACTTCCCGGTACCAGATTTTTAAGAACATGCTAAGAAATATATTTCCCCTGAATGATGAGCTGGTGTTGATGTTTCTAAACAAGAAAATTCATAAATGGAGATTTGGGGTTCAACCAGTTCTCTGTTGCAGTTTTATAACTGCTGCTTTCATACAAATTTCAAGATGTCAGTCAGGCAGTTTGAACTCTTGATGGCAGAGTTGGGAACACATCTAGGGAAGCCGAATAATAATTACAGAGCATCAGCATAAATATTTGCACACGTTCGGTGTGTAAAGGCCTTAAATGCAATAGATGGATTTCATTTAAAAAAGGAAATAAAATATTTCCAGTTTGCGTAATGCCTGAATTCATCTTCTTAAGAGCTCTCGTAGAGGATTCTCAGTCTCGACGCTCATTTATCTCCTCCTCTCTCTCCAGCTGCTACGATGGTCGAGGTCGGACGCGACAAGAAAAACCCGGATGAATTCGCCATGGCGTTAGACGAGACCCTCGGAGACTTCGCCTTTCCCGACGAGTTCGTCTTTGATGTCTGGGGCGCCATAGGAGACGCCAGGGATGGAAGACTTTAAATTTGCAGCTGCCTCCTCCCTCGTCGCATATTCCACAAACACACACCCCAAAATCTTCATAATCTCCGAAGTCAACTGGACAAACTTTAAATAGCACCACCCAGGAGGGGGGGTGGATGCAGTGTCCCGCCCTCTCTTTGTTCTTAGGTGTAGCTTTGCTCTCTGCCAAGGCGTCTTTAAAAGTCAGGTTTAGCGCATCAGCACTTCTTTTGTGTAATTGTTACACAATTACACAAAAGAAGTGGACCCACCTCCGGCCTGCTGACATTCCAGATGTTGTGTAAACCTCAGCGATAGAACAGCTGCAGTTTGAAGCTCACGATGCATTTAAGTGTCGTCCTGCAGGGGTCTGTTAAATGGTACATGCACAACCTTAAATTTTAGAGTTTGATCATGTTTTATAGTAGCTGTGTGATTTTTGAATGTTCAGATGTATTGCACAGCTTTTTATAGGCTTATTTTTATATGTGGAGGTGCTGCTGATTTTTACAGCAGCAGCATTGTGTAATTATCAGTCATAGTGATTGTAGCAATACTCCTCTCTCTCCAGAAACCTGTTAAATCGTTTAAATGATAGAAGTTGCCCTTACGACACATCTCGAGCAATACAGAGAGGACTTTTTACTTGGAACGCCTTTTGATGACGACACACATTCCTCATATTTCTTTTTCTCGTCTTCTGTTAGGTCTGTTCAGCGTTTCTTTCCCCCTGTAATTTATTTTATAATAGAAAAATCAGATGCTGTAAGACTTTCAAAGATGTGGCTCGACATGAAGGCCACGTCCAGATCAACTTCAGTCTGCAGTCTTAAATAAATGCACTTGTATTAATGTAACTGCACCGGCTGTCAAAGTGAATTTAAATACAGACTGATTACCGTCATATTCTGATGTTAACTATAAGGGATCACTTTTGTTGCATAGACAATAAAATTTTTACTGTTAATGTGACTGCTGTGTCATGAATGCATCTGGCTCCAGACTTGGTTGTGCATCTTCCTCTGAATATTTGCAGTTCATTGTAGCTGGTAATGTTTGAAAAGGCTTATTTGTATTTTGTAGTTTTTTTTTAGTTTAGTTTCAGTTTTAGTCTTATTAGTTTAGATTTACAGGGTGTTTCTCAGGGGTAGGATTTGGGTAAAATCTGAATATTATGCTTCGTCACACAGGTAGTGTGGACAAATGTTATCAAGCTGAAAAAGGCTAAAACTTTAAGGACATTTCTCTTTTTTTTTATATTTTAGTTTTCCACATTCAAAAACTTGTGTGGGTTAGTTTTAAGATTATTTAGTCACACCTAGTTCAGTTTATCCTTTTTTTTTTTTTTTTTTTTTTTAAACCAGGAGGCCGAAGCCTATCAAAGAGGAGTACAGCCTACCAAGTCCCTAGGCTATTCCTGCTCCCATTCACCTACAACCAATTTATAATCAATTAATCTAACTTGCATGCATTTGGATTGTGGTAGGAAACCACAGGGAGAGCATGCAAACTCCACCCAAGGGTGCTCCAGCTGATTCCTGTCCTGCTATGAGACTAGTTCCAGTTTTACTTAATACAATAATAAAACCTTGTGAGGCTCAGAGTGAAATGAGTCAAAGCGTTCAACCAAACAAACTTTATTTGCACACTTGGCCGTGTTCATGTATAAAATACATCAAGACACTTCACAAATGATCCCTTCCCTTAATTCAAGAGTTTAATGAGGCCCATAAAAAATGAAGAGTGGTGTCACTTTACAAGCAGCAAAACAGGAAAAACAAAAACTGTAATATAGATCATAGACTGTATAAAAGGTGGAGGCAGTTTCAGTGTCTGAAAAGTGACGCCAGAAGCACAAAGTACCTCATAACTGCTTTCTTTCTAATGATCATCAGGGGGCGATTCGAGTGGTTGCAAAAAGACCTCGGGTCCTATAGAAGTCTATGTGGAAAAGACCCTCTCCCTTGACTTTTTAAACGCTTCCTGATGAGCTGATGGTTTCAAAACCCAAAAGAAGGTGACAGCGAATAAGCTCATTGAGGCTTTAGAACAAGACTTCACTAACCAGAGCGTGGCGTCATGGTAGCTCCAGCCATCTTCCATACTGTCTATGGTTTGGATGAGTAAGTATACACAAACTGGCGGGAATAAATCAGTAATAAATCAGATGTTCAAAGCCCATGTCGTGCATGGTGAAAAGTTTCACAGACAGATAAGATACACCTACTGTAGAGGATCTCTGGAAGCACATCACTGGAGGCGTTTAAATACTTAATCGGAACTAAGGTGAAAAGTGTAGCTTCAATGCTCCTGGGTGAAAACTTTAAAGGTCTCTTTGTGTGTTTGAGAAATGAAACTTGTCTATGGCAGACGGAGCATCTTCCTAAAGTCTTGGCTTTTCAAAGGTGTGATGTTTCTAACTAACTGACAACAGATGGCAGTAAACGTGGCTAATTTGAGTTGGTTGTATCCTCTACAGACAGTAAGTACAGTATATGGCATTTAATTACATTAGGAGGAGGAGTAAAAGACAGAGAGAAATACTAAAGCACCGATTCCTATAATGGTTGGCTTCAGTCAGTGAGACAAACCCCACTGTGTGAAAAAGGATAAATATCCTAAGGGGTGGTTTGGAGGAACTTGAAAGCACAGGCTCAGGTAGAGGAAGTTTAGCCCTTACAGCCTGAAGCCCGTCGTAGCCTCCTCACAGCTCATCTCCAGTGTGACCTTGGTTGAAGGTGTCCCCTGTCAGCTTGTCCTGAGCCTCCTTCATACCGGATATAACTGAGTAGCAGAGAGGAAAGAAAGGCAGAAATAAATAAACATGAACTGCTGAAAGTTTGGAAGATATATCTGAAGTTTTGTTGTATTTGTACAGCAACAAGGCACAACCACAGTCGTCTTAAGGTGCTTTAAGATGAAGGTAAAGACCCTACAATATTATAGAAAGAGCCTTAATGATCCAGTAATGTATACCTAACTACATGGTGACAGGAGGGAAGAAGAACTCCTTTTTTAAAGGAAGAGATATTTCAGGTGATTTTACATCACATGATGGTTTAATCTTAAGTGGGCTGAACCAGTGCAACTCTGTCAGCGTGAAGAGGTCCAACTACACATTTACTCCCTGAGATGTCTTAATATGAGAAAAACTAGCTGCTGATTAATTTCTTACGTATTACTCAGTTACTTTGGTAACCATGGGGGAGGTTTTTAATCAGCAGGACAAGCTGTGAAACTTACACAAATACAGTTAAACATAAAATTTATACCCTACTTCACATTTTCTAAAGCCACCTTGTTGGGTTCATATTGAAGTCTTTGCCAGGCTGATTCTGGCCCCTGGGCCTTATGTTTGACACCCCTGCAATACAGGATAGATCCATGCTTTCTTGTTGTTTATGCCAAATTGTGACCAGACCATGGCAGTGTTGTGTAATCGAGACTCATCTGACCAGGCAACGTTTTTCCAGTCTTCTGTTGTCAGATTTTGGTGAGTGCATGCAAACTGTAGCATCAGTTTCCTGTTCCTAAATAACAGGAGTTTCACCCGGGTTGGTCTTCAGTTTCTTAAATATATCCAGTCTGGTACCAACGACCTGCCACCTTCGAAGTAAATGAAATCACCTTTTCACCTCATTCTGATGCTCAGTTGGAACTTCAGTAGGTTGTCCGTATGCTTAAATGTATTGGCTTACTGCTATGTGATTGGCTGATTAGAGATCTGTGTTAGCAAGCAGTTAAACAGGTGTACCTAAAAAAACGTGTTCAGTGTAGTCTGCAGTACAGTAAATCTCATCTCTCCTCTTCTGAAATTTGTTTTTTGTCCTGTTTTCTCTCTTTTCTACCCCTCAGTTCCAAACCAACCAGGGCATCTTCTCCCTGAGCCTGCTCTTCCTTTTAAAGGGGAGTTCTTCCTCCCCACCACCAAGTGTTTGCTCATAGAGGACAGTTTGTAGGATCTTATAATATAAAGCAACCTTAAATTGGCTGTGAAGTGAATTTAATATCCCACCAACAGAGAAATGATCATCTGAACTGTTACCGTGTTCTGCATTGCTGTAAAAGTACTTGTAGTTGGGGTTCCCATTTTTGTTGTTGATTTCAGGATGGACATGGCCGAGCGGATCTGTGAAGGAAATAAAGAGGGGAGAAAAAGAAATAGTTGAAACAAATAAAACAAAAACTGTGTTTTTCATTTAATCTAAGATGTTCTTGACGAATAATTCCTCATATGATATTCTGATGTTTATTTATGAAGAGGTGGGTTTTATTAGAAAAGTCTGGGTGGTGGTGCGGTGTGGTGTAGGGCCGGGCCGGGTAGCTCAAAGAGCAGTGATATTGAGCAGCACAGCTGTTGTAGCCATACATCTGTTAATCAGCTTCTCCTTTGATGTAGCAGCATGCTGAGACCTGCCATGCTGGGCAGTTCCCAGCACAGCGCACAGCTTTTTCTTAGTATAACGTGAGTCTGTGCGTGCAGGATAAACTAATAAAGACTGCTGGCTGTCTAAATCACCGGCTTTCAACATTTTGATGATCAAGGCACACTAAAAGGGAAAAAGACATTTTTTGCCGTCCATACGTCAAAATTTCCCATCATTATGTCAAACTTTTGATGTAATTACTAAGAAAATAACTGAAAGTTCAAAACATAACTTGAAATTTGAGTTAAATTGACACTTTAAGTTGATAACTTGAAATTTATGGAGAGACATTTGCTTTAAAAGTGTTGCAAATGCATACCTTATGATCCACAAGCATAAAACTAAGATGTCCCAGTTTACACTGAGAAAGAATGCAACTTACGTCTGTGGATCTGTGCAAAGCTTTCAGTGTGAAAAATCCCAGGTGGGCCTGGGACATGATCTGTGCGTATCAGGCAATTGTGCACACGCATTTAAGGCTTTATAGTAAAAATGGTAGATGGCCTGTATTTGTATAGTGCTTTACTTAGTCCCTAAGGACCCCAAAGCGCTTTACACATTCAGTCATTCACCCATTCACACACACATTCACACACTGGTGATGGTAAGCTACATTGTAGCCACAGCCACCCTGGGGCGCACTGACAGAGGCGAGGCTGCTGGACACTGGTGCCACCGGGCCCTCTGACCACCACCAGTAGGCAACAGGTGAAGTGTCTTGCCCAAGAACACAATGACCTTGGGGCTCGAACCGGCAACCTTCCGATTACAAGACGAACTGCCAACTCTTGAGCCACGATCGGCTCAGCAAGTAAGCAAGGGATGTTGCCTGTACTTTTAGCCTTTGGATTCTTTGGATAGACGCATTTTTAAAAAAGTTTACGTGGATTGGAGTGTGCATTTGCGAGTCCTCAAAAGTTGCTCACGTTTGCAAATTTTAGTTCACGCTTCCTACCCATTTGTAACACTTTTGAGGCAAATTTCTCTCCATCTAAATTTTGACTTATGGATAGCAAAAATATTTTTGCAGTGGCTGAAACAAGCTTCCACACCTTTTACAGCCTGTCTGACCTACAACAGGGTCATGTCAACCTCTGGTTCAGATCTGATATATCTTCTCGGAAGGAATGTCTGGCCAAATTATTCTTTTTAGGGCAAATAAGTGCATAAAAAGTACAGACACAATTCATTCATAAACTTTTGAGTTTATGTGTAGAACTGCAGGAAGTTCAACCTGCCCATTAGGTCTTTTTTAAACATTTCCCAAAGAGAAGTGGATGAGACTTGTATGACAATATTGTTTAGAAACTTTTCGTTGTATTATTTATAACAATACTAACTTTGTCTTTAGTTCTAAAAACTTTCTGTTTTCTGATAATATAATGTAACCTGGACCAGAAAACTATTACTATTACCACTAACTGCACAAGGAGTCACTCCTCAAAGATGTTTACATCAAGGCTGATTACGCCCCCGCTTTCCTACCAAGGAAAAGAATCCGAGGAATGTATCCCCCATCTGGGCTGAAGGCTTCATCCTTTGGCTCCTCTTCATCCTGTTAAAATGAGAGATTAGTGGAAACAAATCCAAAAACAGCCAATGTGTCAATTCTGACTTGTAGCATGACGATAAAACAAGAAATAAAAGGGAACAAAAACTTGATAGTTTTACATCAATACACTGAAATAAACAGAAAATATAAGAAGCAGCTGCTTTAAGGTGCTTTCAATATATCCTCACCTCCAGGTTCACCATTACAAAGTTGTGTGCCAGTTCAGAGATCTCCTTGGATTCAGCAAACTTGGGCTTCAGTGCTGATTATAAAAACAACAACATAATAAGGAGGTTATTTTACACCACAATCAAATGCAAACCAACCAGAGCTTTTATATTTACAATGAAGAAACTTAAATAATTAAAAGCCTCTGTTGTTCTTTAGTTTTAGAATTAAGACATTCCGTTAAGTACAAAAATAAAACTCAAATTTTCAGATCTGCTGAATTCTCATGTTACATTTCACTTGTTACTGAAAATAGTCACTTTTTCCAACAACCCTTCCGGTTTTTGTCATTTCCTGATTGCTTTGTTTGTCCCAATTTTCCACATTAGGCATCTGGCTGAGATCCAAAGACGGGCTTCCTGATTAACAACAACACTGTAGCCACGATTTGGATCATTTTAAAAAGCTGATAAAAACAGTTGATTCTGCTTTCAACAGAAATATTTTTCCATGAATATATTTTCTGTGACATTGAAATTGTTAAGCAATATCCTAAGTTAATTAAACAAATATAAAACTCAATTTCAGGCATTGTAGATCGATTTCATCTCCAACTTTTGTCATTCTTGGACTTTACAAGAGGGGCCTTGCATGACTCAGAATCATCCTTGTTTAGCTCCTTAGTTCATCTTCTGTCTGAAAGGAGCTGGTTTAGCTCATCTACCTTTAAGGCGACTTTCTTCTGATTGGCTGTTCATCATAAACAGACCCCAGGGTTTGAGCAGATGCACAGATTTAAATACCTGGGAGTCCACATACACAAACACCTGACATAAGCAACTAACATCACTGCGGTTTTAAAAAGGCCCAGCAGCATCTGTACAGCTTCAGGTGTTTAAGCATCTCTGCATTGCTACCTTACAGGTTTTCAGGAGCTTTCTGGCAGGCTGCTAAACCACTGGTAACATGCCCTGCACTAAAAAAGCAGCGCTTTAGGGGCGTTTTAAAGTATCCATACAACAGCCTGTTCTCGCAGACAACACAACATGTTCATTTTTGTTCATGAGCCACAGATCTAAAGTTTAACATACTAAATTCTCAAATGTCCACATTTTAACACTTAATGAACCAGTCAATTACAAAAAAATGTCATATCTTAAGAGGTGTAAGCGTAATTTCAACACCTTGTCCTGGTTGTTCAACAAAGTGAAGCTACTATTATTACGTGTACATAAATTTACTGATCATAAAAGCTTCACGTGTACAGTATTTGATGACTCAGACAACTTGTCTAAATTTTAACCCTTTTATGTTTAAATGTTTTCTGTAAAAAAATATATATATACCGTATATTTAAGCAGGAAATATGCAACATTTCTGGCTTTGATTCTCTCTTCAAAGTAATGTCAATCGACTAAATTCAAAAATGTTCACCATGATTTTAATTACACCTAATGTGGCGTATTTTTACGTTATAGAAGAGATTTTTCGGTGGAACATTATTTTACCTTTGCAGGCTCCACACCAGCTCTTGTGGATGATGACCATGATCGGCAGCCCGCTGTTAATTTAAACACATTTAAAAGTGCATCAAAACCAAAATTAAACTCATGCTGTTCCAAACTGAAAACTCCTCACACTGCTCCATGTTTTTAAAGTCTGAAATTGCCACACATGAAAAACTACACCCGCTCGTTGACAACTTGTCAATCTGCTCCTCTAACCAGGACAAAAATAGATATATGCGTGGGGGGTTTTAACAGCTGCCTCGGGCTAATCTTTGCACAAAAGGCTCTTTGGCAGCATTTCAGGAAGTGTTTGTAATATTTTAGCTCACCTGGCTTCAGCTTCTTTCTTGGCATCTTCCAGCGTCCTCCAGTGGATGTGATCACCGAATCCTGCAGGCAGAGACAATCAATGAGCACACCCACACTGTGTATCTGGTATTGTGTTGCACACCAGGGTGTGTTCGCCCTAAATACTCAATCAATAGATAGGGGTATGAGGAAACTCTGGCAAATACTACTGAATGGCAAGTTATTTGATATTAGTCATATAAAAGTCGCTGGCTAGATAGTGCTATAGCAAACAGGGCTGAAACAAGGTACTTTATACAGCTACTTCACCAATAATAAAAGTAGTAGTAGCTTATTACTAGTAGTACTATTAATAAGCATGAAATACATTTTAGATAAACAAAAATAAAGTGGCAAATTTACTAAAGAAAAAACTATTAAAATTAAAATCTGGAAAATTTATGAGGAAAAAATGTAAGAAAAAAATGGGAAAACTGAGAATTAAAATGTGGCGAATTTATCAGAAATAAACCGGCAAAATCTGCAAGAAGAAAAAGCTGTTTGATAAAAAGACAAAAAAACATTTTATTTAACATCCTCTTTATTTTCTACTCTTTCTACTGCTACTTCTGAATAATTAAGATGGCAATCAACGGATTAATCATTTGTTTCAGTACTAAACTTTAATCGCATTCACTAGCTTGTTTCTTTTAACGCCCACTACTAATTACATTCATACTGTACAACTTTTTTTTCCAATCAAAATGAACAACATTCATGTAGGCATATTTTATTTAAGCATATATCTCATCTTCCTGTGTTCTTAGCGAAAAACATTTTAATTTGAGTGAGTATAATTATAAGTTAATACAGTAGTAATGAAGAAATCGTTAAACTAAAAGGAAAATTCAGGTCTGTAGAGGACTTAAAGCTATAAAACAACTCGGCTAAGCTGACCAGAAAAACTACAAATTATGTCTGCCCGACAGAAACACATGCTTACACCTGCTCAGTAAACCAGGACACGGATATTAGGTTTCAGGGTGAAAGACATCTGGCTCTGCTCTGCTCTGCCACTGATGACAATATCAATGAAGCTACACAAAGATCCTGCTTTAAATCAATCATTAACTCCAGATTTAGACTCACCTCTCCCGCTGGTGGCTTCCACAACCTCCTGGAAACACGATAAAGAGATTAAAAGCTGAAAAACTGAGAAAAGGCCGAAGTTCAGCAGAGAGGTTTGCATTTTGAGTGCTTTTCCTTGTCAAAATGCGGACGGGAACAGCTAATAGCAGTGACCGATAGTTAGCCAAGTGACCCGGATGTATAACAGCCGCGTTTCATAATAAAAGCTGTGCACAGGAAAACCTGGTTTTGTTTTGTTTTTTAATAAATATATGTTACAATTCTTCTTTCTTTCTTTCTTTCTTTCTTTCTTTCTTTCTTTCTTTCTTTCTTTCTTTAATAAAAGAAAATTTACAATTTTCTGTTTATTTGCCTAGATTATTTAGTTTTCCATGGTCCCTTTGAATGTTCACTTCAGTCAGAAGTTTAAATCTGCTTTTACAAATCGACGGGATTTGAACAGTTATTTTTCCAGAGTTGAATGATTGTACAACTTACATCTTTAATGACTATAGGAAATGAGAGTTGTTTGCACAATTTATTTTTGATTTCCTGTAGTCCACACAGGATCAAATGTTTACACACAGGCTAAAATATATTCATACACTCAATTAGATCTTTTAATAAGCAGAGCTCAAGGTTCTACAATGTCTTTTAACTTGACAAGGCCAAAAAGTGTTAACTTCTCCTTGGTGATCACAATTGACAACAACCGGTAATTTCTCAAAGGAGATCTGTAGAATTGTAGCTTTCCGTTGGGAAGGTGTCTTGGAGTCATTTTGAAACAACTGCAGATTTCAAGATCATAACTTTAATTACCTGTACACAACTACAAGTTTCCAGATGTATCACCACTTTTCCAAGGTCTGGAAGAAGACCCAAACTGTCACCTTTAGATCAGAGGAAACAGGTTAGGATGTTCAGAAACAACCCGGGCACAACCAAGGCTCAAGCCTGTCATGAATTAGAAACTGATGTGACACCAGTGTTACTGTCCACAGTGAAGTGAGTTTTACATCACCATGGTCTGAGAGGTGCTGCTTCAAAGTCAACACCTTCAGGCTCGACTAGTGTTTGCAGCCCTTCACATGGACAAACCAAATGGCTTCTGGAGAACAGTTGAGCTATTTGACCACAATGATGAAAAGTATGTTTGGAGTAGTAATGATGAGGCTTTTAAACCTAGGAACACTTTTCTCATTGGTCAAGCATGGTGGTGGTAGCATTACACTCTAGGACTCTTTTGCTGCCAGTGGTACTGGTACACTGCACAAAGTGGTTAGAATAATAAAGAAGGGAAGAGCACAATTGGGTGTTCGAAGAGACAATAATCCCAAATACAAATCAAAAATGGGTTAGGAATGGATAAAGCAGGCTAACATTAAGTTTCTAAAATGGCCTTCCCAAAACCCCAACTTCAACCTCTGTTGATAATTTGTGGACTATGCTTAATAGCCGGATCTGTGCCAGGAAACCAATTAAAACTTTACCAAATCTGCCAAAAAGATTGGTCAAATATCAGCGGTCGAGATGCAACTTTAACCAATCATTAATGGGATTTTGTTCATATATACCCTGTATGGGTTATAGAAAATCCAAAATAAACACAAACTTGTGCACACAGTTCTTGTTTATTTAAATTAATTAAAGGATTTTGTCCAGTCATACCAACCTGAATAAAGAAAAAATCGAAAGAAATCATGAAAAGCCCCAAATTACCATGACATTAATGTCCGTGACGAATGTATGTAAACTTCCCTAAAACTTTCATTTTTGTTATAATCATGTTGTGTTTGTGGGCGTGCACGTTTGTGCGCGCGTGTGTGTCCGCGTTTTACTATTGGCCAACGGTGATTCATTTTCCTTTTGGAGGGGCGGGTCATATGACATCACATCCACATAACCGCGTGCTCTTCGCTGCTTTGTCACATAGTGAAGCTAGACAACGAAATTCTGATATGACACCGGAAAGTTGTGCCAAAATAAAAGTTTGAACTACATCGAAATATAGCAAATATACAATATATTTACATATGTCAGTTAATATAAGTTTAAATTTAACTTGAGATATTTTTAACATTTGCATTTATGTCCTTTTCACCTGGATAAAAGCTATATAACATCGTTTGACGGGCGTTATTTAAACCTTATAGTGAAAATCCCAACAGGAAATGTATGTAATTGCTGTTGACTTAACGATAGTTTAAGCTAAGCTGGGTGGTTAACGGCGAGACTAGTACAACTGACCGTCAGCAAATTCATTACCACAGGTAATTTGGGGGGTATTTCTCAGCAGACATCTGCGCTGGTTTGTTTCCATCGTTGGATTTGAGCTTAAATTTAGGTGTCGATACCAAAGCAGGTGCGTTCAGCTTGTTTCTTCTAGTTTGGTGCTAGCATTAGCTTAGCTGCTCAACTAGTTAGCAGCCTAACTAGCTACAGTTATCGTGGATGTAATTTAAAACGACAAAGCCCAGATATATCTCTTCATCACATTCAGTGTATAATGGTCAGCAGGTTGAGTGTAACGATTAGATTGTCAGTCAGCTCATTTCCAGTTTGTTATTTTGGGGGATTATTGTAGCTCATGCTGGGACTATTGTATTTCAGCAGCAGCATGCGGCGCTCCTCAGGCAGATGGTGGTATTAAGAGCTGAAAAAAACAAAAACTGTTTTTTTCCCCTCTTTGATAAGCATGGGAATAAAATCACGTTAAATGTGTGTTTTGTTTTTTACTTTCAAAACAGAACACTATGAATCAAGAGAAGCTCGCTAAACTTCAGGCTCAGGTCCGAATAGGTGGAAAGGTAAGAGTCTGCTGGATCTCTTCTTTTATTCTAATTATGGTAACTTAACAGATGTCACATTTTGGATTCATCTGTCATGGGTTCATTTTCCTGCTCATTTCAAGGTGTGATGGTATTCAGCTGAGGTCAGGTGTTTCCTCCTGACCTCAGCATTCCCTTTTTGGGGGAGGGCAGAGCTGTGCCCCTTCATCTGTGGCCTCTCTGGCTTTGTTCACATTTATTGTGAAGCCTTCAGTCACACACTAGGTGGCGTTATTTGTTTTTCTTGCTCTGAAATTCCTTTAACCTCACGTCGACATTCTCAACATTTTTTTTTAAACTGGAGTGACCCTCAACAGACTCTTGTTTCTGTGTATCTATCACAATGAATTTGTGGTGCTGAAATATAGATGCATAATGTCTGGTTTAAATATTTGGGTGGGAGTAAAGCTCTTCCTTAAAATAAAAAACAAAAGGTTAGTGGACACTAGTTTAGCTCACTGGGTGGAGGAGGCAACCAATATCTCACATGGCTTAAGCACCTTTCTATGTTTTCTGTTCTTCAACCTATAGAAGCTTTCTGATAATTCAACCATCACAGAAGTTTGATTCGCTTCAATTGAGTAGTGTGGTTTGAACTTTTGGACTAACTTCCCTTTTTTGGGTGTAATATTTTGCTTACCAATGCATCAATACTGACCATGTTTTGCTTAATATGGTCACATGGAAGGTCACATGACATACAGTAAGGTATGTCTTTTCTCTTGGTACTTAAAAAAAATCAGTTGTACTTGTCCAGTGGAGTGACCTGTGCTGTGACACTGTGAACATAAACAGGATTTCTTTACATTACACAGCTTGACAAAACCCCCAGTATCACCACCGTGGTTGGCAGCTTTCTTTCTTAATCCAGTTACATATAAGTAAAGAAAGCAGTGCTGCAGAAAATCATGTGAATTCATACATTTGTTTATGTTGTCACTTAGTACATTCTCAGTGCTACTGTTTGTTTCTCATGTGACATGGAATCTTCACATTACTCAGTGTGTCTCCCATATACCAATGAAGATGACGTGGTGTTTACCTTTGTTCCAAAGTGAAAACATTTCCTTTGATTTTGTTGCCTGTTGATAACTAGCCTTGAAATAGGCTTATGCTCTATTAGCTGTATTGCTGGCACTGTAAAACAGACTTGGTATAAAATGAACCAAGCATCAAAATGTGTTTTCTTTATCTCTAAATGAATTCAGGTACATTTCTGAGAGTGCACCAATTCTGCTTTAATTGTACTGCTCGGCTTCTTTCTGTGGGATAAATTTTCTTCTTCAGCAGTTTGAGTAACGTGCATAATCTCCTTCGGACTAGGTTATATGTTTAGCACCAGTCATGTAAAATAAGGGAACTCATTATGTCTGTCTTTATGGTACACCGCTCAGTAGGGCTGTTCAATATAACGATATATATCGGATGACGATATAAAAACATCTATAGTTTCATTTTACGCTATCATTTGTTTCGTGGTGTCGCAAAATAAACTGTTTACGGCAATATTTTTTTTCATCGTTTTGATGGTCACTGCAGTGGCTATATTAATTTCTTAAAGTTCTCTCTTTCTCTTATATTTAATATAATCACACTACTGACGGACAAGCACCTGTTTTTATGCATTGTCGTTAGCAACAACGTCAATGTTTATTTTCCACATAAACCTTTCACAATAAAGCTCAAGATCCTGTTAAGACTTTTCAAAATAAACTGAATCACGTGAAAGAGTGTGCGGAGTATTTACGGATGAGAAGCAAAAAAGAGCTGTTAGGTGCTAAAAAAATAAATCTTAGACTCAAACGTTAGAACAGGCTTTTCCCTGCAGCACACCGTGTAATAAATACTCACAAAGAAAACGGCGGCCGTTACAACTTATGTCTAAAAATGTATCGTTTCATGCATTGGTTAAAACACTCGACTCCAGTTACACGACGCCCAGCTGGAAACACTTCCCGCAAGTCGAGCTGCCCGAGATTCACAGAATTTACAGAAAATGTTACATTTTTGTGATTTATATCGTTATCGGGCGATAGATGTCTTACATCGGGATATGAGATTTATCGCACAGCCCTACCGCTCAGGTCTTCCTAACTGGACAGATGTTTAAATTTAAAGTGAAGTATGTTCCATACTTTCAGCCGATCCCTTTAGTGATCACCATAGTAGATCACCTGCCTCCATCTCACCCTATCCCTAGCATCTTCTCTGTCATACCAACCCCCTGCATGTCTTCCTTCACTGCTTTCATGAATTCTTCACTGTGGTTTTGCTCTCTTCCTGCAGCCTGGCAGTGCCATCTTCAACATCCATTGTCCAATATATACACTACCCCTGTTCGGCACATATCCAAGCCATCTCAGCCTTGCCTCTCTAACTTGAGCTGTCCTTCTGATGTACTCATTTCTAATCCTGTCCATCCTGATCACTACCAGTGAGAATCTTAGCATTTTCAGCCCTTCCTTCTGTCCTTTTTGTCATTGCCACCACTGCTGCAGCATGACGCCACAGCATGTCGCCGCAACATGTTAATGAAAAGGTTTGGTTCTGGGTTTGCTTGTCTAACCAGTGACAAATACACAACAGTGGTTGTACACATGGCAGGTTCTTCAGTTTTCCTACTGTTTACACTCACAATGTTGGTGCATGTGGGAAGCCTAACTTCCAGCTGAAAATTCCAAGATTTCCAACTTTCCATTTCAAATGGAGCACTGTATTTTAGCTGTTTGTGGATGTACCGACGCTGCTCTGCAATTTTGACACTAAGTACTAGTGGCCAGTAGAGGCTCTCCATTTTCTATTAGTTAATCTGTTTTGTTTTGTTTTTTTCTATTTAAAATGATTGTAATGAATGAGCCAATCACAATCATTGTGGGTTGTGTAAATGCAGCTGCTTCTGGGGAAATTTGGGGTTCAAAATCTTTACCAAAGACACCGACCTTGAAAATTACCTGACTACTGCTCTGCCTCCTGAGCCACAGTATTTATAGATTAATGTAATTATCTTGAAGAATGCACTCTGAGATGGAAAGAATAAGCCACTCATTTATAATAATAATAAAAACAGGTCTTTTTCTGTGAGGGTAATTTTATGTCCGTGACAGGATGACGCGTGTGACCTTAACTATGTTTGACATTCTGGTTCACTCGGTTATCCATTTTTTCCCCTTCAGGGAACGGCCCGCAGGAAGAAAAAGGTTGTTCACAAAACGGCAACAGCTGACGACAAAAAGCTGCAGGGCTCTCTGAAGAAACTGGCAGTGAACAACATCGCAGGGATAGAAGAGGTGAGCCATCAAAGGGAAACTAATGCTACTGTCACTCTCTGTGTCTGTTCTATTTTGATTTGTTTCTTTCTGAGGATCCTGAATTTTTTATCATTATGTCATGCGGCATACGAAAGGATGAAAGATGGGGGGGGCGCCTAAGTGAAATGCAGTCATGTCATCTTCCAGTTTATTTTTAGGGAGCTTTCAGCAAATGGGCATACCATAAAGTGTCTGTGTTACATCAGAGCATAAACAAAAAAGGGACCTTTACCTGATGCACATTTGTTTTGTTTTCTTTTTTTGACTGAATATATATTTTGTCTTTACAGCATACTGTTTATATTAAGATAATTACAGCAGTTAGTTTTGTTGTTGTTTTTTTGCAGGGCCTGTACAGTGTGGTGATTTTGGGCTAGATGTATATATTTTTTTCGTTACTTTGGCATCAAGCATCAAATAATATAATATATTTTGTTTTCCATTGATGAGTTTGATTATGCTCAACCCAGCCCCTAGCTTAAATCTGTTTACCTTATATGTGGCTGTTTTAAATGTGCAAACTGTGGTGTTTAGTGCCTCAGGAAAAACATGATTCATAGACCAGTCTTAAATCCAACAGTCTCATACGTCTTTATTTTGGTTGAATCACATCACACACTTGCTCATTTGGAACCTGATACAGTCACATAGCATAATCTGTACAGTGGGTGTTTCTGGGACAGGCCCAACAAAAACTACTCAAAGGACATTAATGCATTTGTCACAGATTCTTGAAAACTGAAATGTCTTCTGTGTTTGTAGTACTTTATTTCCTCAGAGCATTAAGACGTATTTCTGTTTTTGGAATCCTCTTCCCATCAGAGTGTCTAATATACCTGGGCTGGTCTTAGTAAGCCTGACAGTGCAAAATCTTGTAGGATAAAGGCTCTAATCCAGACTGTGCGGTTTCCCTCTTTCTCTCAGGTGAATATGATAAAAGATGACGGGACGGTGATTCACTTCAACAACCCCAAAGTTCAGGCGTCTCTGTCTGCCAACACCTTCGCCATCACGGGCCACGGAGAGACCAAACAGCTGACAGAGATGCTGCCCGGCATCCTGAGCCAGCTGGGAGCCGACAGCCTCAGCAGCCTGCGCAAGCTGGCTGAGCAGTTCCCACGGCAATGTGAGCATGCACACACAAAAACACACGTTCCGTGTCACAATGTCAGAGTGCCCTCTGAGGTTGTCATGCGAATAATGGTCACGGTCACGTCAGACAGAGGTTTTTTTTTTTTGTCACACAAGAATTATTGTGGTGAGAGGAGAGACTATTGTTCAGGTCTCCCTGTTGGCAAACGCAGAGCTTAAATGACTTGGGCGTTTGCAGCTGGTCATGGCTGAACTTGCTTAAGACACTTGCTCTTACATTATTGTGCATTAATCCAGCAGTGTTTTGTTTAGAGTTACTGAGGATTAGACGTAACGTGACTGTGAGTCTGAAAGAATCAGAGCACTCAGGGTAGTTGGTAGTTGGTAAGGGCAGGAACGCTTCCAGCACACGGTCTGAGCATCTAGATGATTCAGTCTGCAGGGGCTGGCCTTGTAGATGATGCACATGGAGATGAAAATAAACCCAGTGAAGCAAACATGGGAGACAGGACCATCTTTTTCACTTGGAAGCACAGCACAGCTAACCCTGTGCTGTGAATCTGTGCAGAGTCCAACACAGGAGCAGAAATAAAGGAAAATGTCACCGTGACGTCTTCTTAGGGGCTGTTCTGCAGCTTATGATAATGTTTTGTGGTCTTTTAGCACAGCTACTCTGATATTATGTTTGCAGCTCATCCTGCAAGTTGTGTGGCAGGTTCTGTGCCTCTCTCGTAGACTGTAAATAAAAGATGGCTGATGTAATTTGACACATTTCTTTTTGGACTCTGACTTTTAAACATCAGCATTAGTTAGCTTGAGTACAGCGTGATAGCTGTCACTTAGGTGTGTAACAGACTAAATATGAGAAATATGATAGTAAAATAAAACTGAAACACAAAGTTCCTGGATGACCTGTAGCAAACAAACATAATATTTCTCATAACTGTACTAAGGTGTTCCAAAAGGCACCACAATTCCATTTGGTGGGGGTGGTGATACACATCAGTCAGCACTACCACACCTCTAACTAAGCAATAACAAAAGTGAGTCACTATCTAGTTGTGATGAAGCGATCATTTATTTCTTCTTCGGAAAATTAGTCATTTTAACATCAGAGTCTATAACATTAGGGTTAATCATGATACTTCTAGCTTAATTTTACAGCCCTGGAGGTTGTTGTTTGGTTTTAATGGTGGGTTATATTTAGTCTGCAATAATTTCCCAGCAGAGCACCGCTTTGTACCAAGGGATCAGTGGATGTTAGCATTGTGGAAGTTGTAATGTGACCCTTAACATTTGATACATTTTTGTGTTTTCATTTTTTTTTTAGCAATGGAAATGAAAGCAGTCAAGGAGGAAAACGCAGAAGAGGATGATGACGATGTCCCAGGTATTGATACAAATTATTATCCTTGAAGTAAACAAAGCTTCTTCCTCTGTAAAATCTCACTTTAGTTTTTTATATCTGGCTCTGATCTTGCTTGGGGCACATATAGTAGTTCATCAGTTATTTTGTGTGTTTAATCAGATAGTTTAAAGGTTCAGGGTATCAGGAATAATGGGGGGGGGGTTCCCTTGAGGAGTAAATCACTGTCACTTTCAGCAGTTGTCTCTTGAATCTCTTTAACCGAACACTGTGCTCTGCTTTCAGAACAAAATCAGGTGATCTTTGTTGTTTTCTGTCTTGCAGATCTCGTGGAGAACTTTGACGAAGCCTCAAAGAATGAAGCAAACTGATTTTCCTTTTATTTTTATTTTTTTTGCCCCCTTGGTCAACCGTTTTTAATTTTAATTTTTTTTAACCTCTCACAGCCTCACAAGGGGCACCTCCCTTTGTGGGGGAACGGTTGTTAAAGGTGCGGTGCATCATCTCCAGAGACGTGAACCATTTCGGGTTAGCCTGCAGCCGCAGCAGCACTACGACACACACACACACCTAAGTTCTGATTTCACTAGTCGGTGATATTGTGGACACAGTATCTGTAACTCTCAGCACCCAAAGGACTCGCAATAGTTTAGAAATAAACTTCTTATATGGTTAAATGTGGCTAGTATTTAAGAGATTATTAAATTGCAGTTAATGTGAATGAGTGATTCACTTAACATTATAGTGGTGATTATGAATTTAATAAAACATTTTTGGGCTATTAGAGTTTCTCTTCATTTACTTGACTGTTCAGATTTGTCAACCATATTTTGCTACCTATCCGCCTCGATGAGCAGCTGTAAAGTGGTCTGGTGAGGCCTTAATGTGTGAAATACTTGTTTTCATTAGTAACTGAGCTCTCATGTACTCCAGAAGTCCTAATGTCAAAGTGTAATAAATTATTGGGACAAACTCCTTCAGTCAAAGTAAAATTTTCTTTGTCGGGACACTGAGTCAGATGCTCTTTGGTTACAGTGTGTCCATGAGCTCTCGTGGAAACAGGGATAAGGAAGGGGGGCATCCAGAATCCTTTCTAGGAAAAACAATGTTGTCTTCAACACATTACTGTAATTCTATATAATTATTTAATATAGTTAAGCTTCTATAGGAAGAAAAAAAACGCTTCAAAAGTTTTGAAGAAAAGAAATGGATCAACCTCGTAGTCTCACAGTGGTGTGATCCACCAACTTTCCCTAACATGTTTATTTTTGGAAAAGTTTTGGGTTGGGTTGAGTACTCGTTTTCACTCCAGTACAAGGAGTACAGGCAGGCTCTTCTGGCTTCCTCTGCAGCCGAAGAACATGTTGGGCAGCTATAACTGGAGCTGTTTTAATTCTCGAAATGCTGGGAAAGATGCTTTTAGTTCCCTCTTTAACAGAGAGTAGTAAAGGAAATAAGAGTGCTAACCCTTAAGTCATAGCCATAGCAATCTAATAGTTACTAAAACAACAATTGGAAAGTGACTCAGAAATGTAAATGTTAATGAGACATTTTTCCTATTATGCTACATTACATGGCCAAAACTGCTGAGCCCTTACAGATTACACCTACAGGAGCTGCTCAGCCATGAAGCTCCCGGTGTACAGTTTCTGTGCTGATGGTAATTTTGTGTGGTATGCCTCTTTGTGGCTGAGCAGCTGTGGATCCTAAACACTTTGCAGTAACACTACATGTAGTCCACCACTTGCACAGCACTTTGCTCTCAGTCTGCTGGCTTACTTGGAAGCACTTGTCACTGTTGCCAAGTCTATCCCACTACGATACACCAAATCTGCTTGCGCTTGTTTAAAAACTCATCCTATAACATCAAGACTTGAGCAGCAAAACCTGACACACAGGTTCTTATCTATATGGGATATTATGACATCATCATGTTACCTTGCTACCACCTAGCAATGGGTGAAAATGACCATTTTAGTATTCATGTGCCTACATCAACCTTATGAAAGAACTGTATAATTTTACTTTATATTTACAAAGGTTGAATTAAACATGATATATTATGGCACCATCACATTGCCTGGCAACCACCTAGCAGTCAGTGTAGCCTTTCCCTGTTAGGTGTCAAACCTAAGGCCCAGGTAACAGAATTGGCCCAGAAGACCAACTGGACAACTTCCATTCGCTTCCGCTTATCCTTTTCAGGGTCGCGGGGGGCGCTGGAGCCTATCCCAGCTGTCATAGGGCGAGAGGCGGGGTACACCCTGGACAGGTCGCCAGTCTGTCGCAGGGCTAACACACAAGGACAGACAACCATTCGCACTCACATTCACTCGCACATTCACACAATGGCAATTTGGATTTTCCAATTAACCTATCCCCTCAAGCTGCATGTCTTTGGACGGTGGGAGGAAGCCGGAGTACCCGGAGGGAACCCACGCAAACACGGGGAGAACATGCAAACTCCTCACAGAAAGACCCCGGCCTGATGTTGGAATTGAACTCAGGACCTTCTTGCTGTGCGGCAACAGTGCTAACCACCGTGCCACTGTGCTGCCCTGAAGGAAAATATGAAGGAAGGCATCAATTTTGTACTTTTAACTGTATTTTTATACATTTTACAGCTTTTCCTAATGAAACAAATCTCCCCATTCATACTGCACCAAAGTAAGTGATAGTGGTAGTGAAAGTAAGTGATAGGCAAATAGAAACGTTCCTCCCCCCACTATGTACTATAGAAATTTTAGCAGTTACTAGTGCACAGTCCTACAACAGGATATTTTCTGTCATTTTTTGTTAACTGGAGTTAATAAAAACCTTAAATGTTGTAATTACATAACAGCATTGGCACTGAGCTACCAGAACTTGTTTCAGTCATTTTACACATTTATTTCTTGCTTGGTTTAATTTCTGTATTGTTTGTAATTGAATTACTTCTTTTCTTAAATGTAAGCCATATTTGGTCTCATTATGAGTAGGTTGTTGGAACTTTAAACAGCATTTCCATATCATATAAAGGAGGTTGAAAAAATATTATAATAATAACATTATATTGTAATAATATATCCAAATTTCTTAGATTTATAGTAAAATGCTGCAGTGAAGTCTATAATCTTTTAATGTTAGTATTACAGTACAATGTAACAAAATACACAACATTTACTAGCATTACTACTTTGGATAACGTAAACAGCATTTCAGCTGTCTAAATATTATAAGAAATTAAACTCATGTTGATAATTTTTGACAAGTAGAATAATAAGAGGGGAAAAGTTAATAAAACTACTCTTCTGCATCATCAAAAACAGGTTGACTATCTAAAAATGGAAGAGGAAGTGAGCAATTGTACTCGGTCTCATTTAATTTCAGTTTTATCCTTCAGTTTTATTTAGTTGTATTATTTCTCCTATTATTATTATTATTATTATTATTATTACATTACAAACCAATAATAAAGTTATTAAGACTTTTATTAGTCTTTTATATCTGCTTGAGCACTTTACATTCTCTTTTGGTAGGTTTGCATCCATTACTATAGTCACTGTTTTTCACTTTCTCGATCAGTAATTACAGGAACTGTTTATATTGCTTTTAACACTGCGTTATTAAAACTGCAGCCGGGTCTGCGAGTACGGAGGGGTTAAAAGAGTTTGGGTGGTTTTACACATCACATCCCATTTCATTGATCACCTCTGACGGTGCTGCATCGTGCTGATCAATTCCTCCATGCCTGTCATCCTCTACGAGGGCTGGCAAGGTTATAGAGAGTGGGGATGAATGGGCCATTTTGGCTCTAGGGTGTCGTGAGCGGGATGGAGCCGAGGACCCTCCCCGGGGCTCAGCACCTCACCCTCCGCTCCGTTTGAGCCAAAATGTCCCTGCTGCTGCAGCGGTGGCAGCTGGACCACAGTGCAGGCTGGACGGAACTGAACGGTTGGAGGTTTGTCAAGTTTGACACTAAGGGTTGGTTCAACACCGGAAACTGCGTGATTGTTTGCGGGAAAGTAAGAGCTCAGAAATTAAACTTTAATAATAAGTGGGAATGGTATTAAATCATATGTTACATATACGTGATAAAAGGCTATAAAGTGCAGTCCTTTTAAGAACCTTTAATTGCTTAAGTAATTTCTAACTAAAAAAATAGTCTGTTCCTCCTTTACAAATATGTGTGGGTTTAGCCTAATATTATAGACTGTCAAATAGATTTGAACACAGCCAGACCTTTGACTATATTACTTTTAAATCTTCCTTATTTGAAAACTATTTTCTTCCTGTTTTATAAATAAGCAAATAGTCAAATCTCTCCCTAATATTTTAGGGTCTTTCCCTTACAACACCATGAGGTGACTGTGGTGTAGAAATAAAACTGAATTGAATCATATTAAAAAATGTGGATGTTTAGTATTTCTTTTCCTGTAAATTTGCTAGTTGTTCTTTTTTTCATTCATTATCTGTTGAATATATTCTTCTTCTTCTTATTTACTACTAACATGGACTGGCTTTTACTGAAAGACCCCTCCAAACATGTTTTAGGAATAAAAAAAGAAAAAAGAACTTTCCTGAAAGTTGTTTATCTAGTTATAAAATAATACAATAACAACTTACACGTAAAACGTACACACTTTGCTGTTACAGCATCAAAAAGATGGGTTGTTTTAATCGATATATTATCTGTGACCGAATTGTTTGTTTTTCTTAAAGGTAAACATAGTAATTATAATTTTGGTTGGTGTGTTTATTTTATAAAGCAGTTTGAAACAAAAAAAATAACTAAAGAAATGTAATGATGATGTCCAAATTAATTAGATCTGCATTCACAGTTTTTCTCTTGGCGTTATAATGTAACCTCTAAGGGAGATGCTTTGCGTCTTATTTTGAAAACCGGTAGTTTAGGATATCCATTTTGGCTGACTTATCGCTGCTCCTTCTTTTCCCCAGTATTAAACCTTGGGGGAGGGATCCTTGAGTGCTGCTGTCGCACAACTACGCTAGACTAGAAGCTTTACTTTCCGACTGTTTGAATCAGGCAGGCAGGCGGTGGTGGGTCTACGCGAGACGGATACTCAAAAATAGCTCTGAAAGACGATCAGGTATGGCGGATGCTAACGGAGGGGCTCCGCGGGACTTTACGTAAAGATGAGGATTCCTCCGGTGAGTAACTGGATTTGTTTTCGTGACATTTCACGGGTCTGCTGTTGCTCCAACGTTTACAAAACCGCCATTGCAACGCCAACTAGCGATGCAGCCCAAGTGAGCGTGGACGGCTGCGGTGCTATCTTTTTTGGCTTATTTGGTGGATAAACGGTGAGGAATATGGAGAAGGTGCCGTTACGGTAACACTATATCTTACGTCTATTACACAACGCGCTCTCCTTTACATTGCCAGCTGCGGATAGACAGCCAGTGAGGTTGATAGCAGTGCGACAGGAGGAAAATACTTTGGTGTGGGTGACTTAATGTGAGGAGGAAGGCTTTTATGGTTTCTATTAACCGTTATGACTGTCCGTTAGCAACGGAACCCACCGAGTCAGTGACGGCGTGAGTGTCCGCCAGAGCAGCAAGTCTCTCCCGTCACTCGGCGCACGACTGCCCGCTCAATCTTTAGGGCTTTCTCCAGTACAGCCAGCTGCTGTTAAGTGCTATTATTTGACGCCTAAAATCTCAGTTTTTGCCACACTGCTAAGACGAATGGGTCAGAATTGTTTTGGAAACTTAACTCGTGGCCTTTGTGAATTTGGTTTAATTCAGCTAGCTGGCCAGCTAATACAACTACCCAAGTTAACAAACAAATAGACAAACACTTCACCGCTGCTGTCGTGTAGCTGCACCAGTTTAACCCACCTTCTTTTAATGACACAGAGTAGCTTTCCATGTGTTTTCCCAGTCTACCTGAGAGTGATCTTCATCCAGCGAGGGTGTGTTTGGCCTGCAGGCACAGCCACAGTGCCACTTATGGTTGCATAATCCAAGCAAGTGGTCATCTATGCGCTCTCAAGGGTTGGTTTGGTGAGCTTTCCTGGTGCTACACCTTTTGTATTTGGTCTCTTTGCTTCTGTCCAGGTCTTGGATAGTCAAGAATTTCAAAATCAACTCGGAATATATTAAAAAAATGTGCAGTTCAGCTAGGATAACTTTTTTTTTAAACGTTTTGATTAGGTAAGTTATGCTTCTCAGGTTGAACAGTGCTACTTATGATTTTATAAGCTAATCAAATGGTCGTCTACCTGCTCTGCACAAGTGCACATCTACAATAAAGACTAGGATCCTTTTTGAGTGATCTGTATCTTTTATCCTGGCAATTTCATTAAAAAAAATGATATTATGCCTTATAAAATAAATTCCTTGCACTTTCTAATAGATTTTAATAATACAAGGGGTTTCCCTTTGGTGCTGGCTTGAACCTCTCTGGTGGGTGCTAGAAATTCAGGTTACCAAATAGTTGAAAACTAAATTTAAAAAGGGGTTATAATAACATCTAGACTGGATTTTGATTAATGCTCTGCTCTATGTCAAAGTCCTCTCTTATCTATCTGCTGATGATGAGCAGTTTAAACATGGTCTGGTGCAAAATATTTGCAACACAAGTCCCTTTCTTTACAGCTCCCTGAATTACTGACCTCTTATGTCAGTGAGTAGTCTCTTAAAGGGGACCCATTATGAATATTCTTTTTTGCCACTGTTATGTGAGTGGATGTGCATATTACAAATGCTCAAAAATGGAAAAGGTGAAGTAATGAAATAATGTCAGTGTTGTATATACAAGAAACCACTGTCAGCGAAAAGCTCAGGCTTCACACTGCTCTGCATGCTCGGTTTCAGGTAGTTTTGTCTCTCTTTGATGCCAGCAGGAGCAGATATGCCTAATTTCGTCATCTCAGGCGCAAAGTGCTAGCTTTGAGAACAGAAGCTCCACCCACAGTCCGTCTGTTTGAAAGGGACAGCCAATTAGAAGAAGGTTGGCTTAAAAGAGGAAATAATACAGCTTGTCATTGAGTTGGTTTTGTATCTATGGTAGTTTAGTCCAAACAAACTTTATCAGGTTTCTTGCTGATGCGACTTTTGCATTTGCTGTCCAGACTTTAGTCCAGGCCTGGAGGTGCATTTATCCAGAAGTAGGCCTGTCCCAGGGGCACCTTGAATAGTCATCAGCAATGGCAAATTAAAAAATGAATTTGGGACCAAAGAAAAAGCCACATCACCACCACATATCTTAACGTATATTTATTAATAAAATGGTACTAGATGGTATTTGGCAATATTAATGTGAAATTATTTTTTTCCCATGAAGCATAAAGATATCCCACTTCATCTTCAGGTGGTTATAAATCCCAGTGAGGATGTGTGATTCAACTGATCCAACAGACGCCCGTGTAGAGACGGGCTCTCATGTGTGCAGAGACGTCCCAGATGTAGGTTACTGTATGCTTTCAGAAAGAATTACAAGTCTCCCCAATGGCAGACCAGCAGCCAGTCTCCCTGTGCTGATTTTTCTTTCTTTGTAGTGGTGGTTAAATGTAGATCAAACATGAGGGAGAAAGGAAGCTCGTAATAGCTTCTGACACGTTCTGTGAAGCAGAGTAGCTCTTTATAACAGGAGGACAGCTACTTTCCTCTTTCCTCCTGAAGGTAAATCTCAGGGGATTTAACTTTTTCAACCTCTCCTGTCAAAGAAATTATTTTATTTTTAAGCGAGCATGACCTTTCAGAGGATACAAACCTGTGGCATGTTTTCCTTTTATGTGTTTTTGCTTTTATCTATTTTGTCTTGAAGAGCAGGAAAAAAAAGCTTAAAGCAGTAGAAGGAGGAGGTAGGACAACTCCCAGTGTACTTCCAGCTTGGGCGTTAAGCATAGCACACATTACATAATAATGTGTCACTCAGTTTGGCGATCATGCTGGTAGAAAGTGATGTCAGTCTATTCTTAAAGAGAGGAAGCGATCACTTGAGGTTTCCTGTGTTCACCCTCAGTAGACAGCGTCTGGAACACGGCGGTGCTGGATGTGGAGCTAAAAACATTGTTTCTCAGGATGTGAGATCGTAGTCCTGGGAATTCTTATAGCATGAGAAATAATAGGAAATTCAACGCGTTTTTATTTTATTTATTTCATGATTTATAACATTTACATTTTTTTGTTTCTCCAAATCCAGAGTTGCCGGTTAATCTCACAGCTCCAGATAAATATCATTCTAACTCTTGATTCATCCATTGATTATTTTCATGATTACTTTTTAACAGTGTGAAAAGGGCAGCCTGTTTTCTTTAGTTTCTGTAAATTAAAAGTCTTGGCCAATCACCTATTGTTTGCCTAACCATAACTTTCAAAGGCAAGTAATAAAAATTACACTTCTTATTTAAAAATATAGTTGCAGATAATAATAAATAATAAATACATTCAGTGTTTTCTTTTTACAAAATGTTATGTCCTACTTGTTTGTGTCATGTACATGTTTGCTATGGAAAATTAATCCCTCCCTGAGGATGAATTTATGCTAATCTACTTATAATTTACTACTAATACTAATCTATAGTAATGTACTATACTGCTTAGAAGGAGCCTGAGTTTCAAGTGATCTTGAGCAATAATTCTCCTGTCTTTCTGAAGGTTTTTCAGAGTTTTTCTCTGAACATTGCCTGCTTTTTCACTCATTGTAGTCCAGTTCTTATATCTGACCGTTTTCAGAAGAATATTTTTGTTTGCTTGTTGGTTTGTTAAGCCACTTAACACTGACATTATTTATTCCAATGTAAAAAAAACACCCCTAACTCAAGAGGTGAAGCAGTGTTGTCTACACATAAGACAACTTGGCTAAGACCCAGTTTTAAATTCTATTTTTATGCAGCTTATGGGCAGCCTGTCACAAAGACACATAAGTTGTTCCATTTTCATTACTTAAATTTACAAAAAATACCCAAGAGAACACAGTTTGACTACACAAAATAGTATTTTTGACCAACAAGGTCTTTATGTCCTTAAGAAATGGGAAATCCAGCAAAGACCTGTCAGAAGATGTTAGAAATGCATCTGGCTCCTCAGTTGATCCATCTACTGCTCACTGAAGACTTCTGTAATGATCTCTGTGGACAGTATAGCAAATTAGACAGGAACTGGTCTGAAAATGGGTGAAATTATTCAGTGATGAATAAAAGTCAGATTTGGTGTTTTTGGTTCAAATCTTTGTCGGTGTGTACAAAGGAGTTGGGAAGAGAATTAGAACAACAAGTGTCTACAGAGTTATCTGTAAAGCACTGCAGAGGCTCTGTGGTGGATTGGGGCTGTATTTCTGCCAATGGTGTTGGAGATTTTGTCAAAGTTCAAGAAATTACAAATGTAAAAAAGTAACATCAGATTTTGATCCTCTATGCAAGATCATCTTTAAAACAGCTTCATTTTCAGGATGACGATGATCCCAAACACACTGCTTATGCAATAAAAGAATAGCTGGATAGAAAAACACACAATGGAACATTATCTTGTCATGGATTGGCCTTCCTAGAGAACAGAAGCACTGAAGCAGTGAGGGATCATCTTGATAGAGAACAGAACAAACAGCAGCCAGCATGCAAAGAAAGAGCTTTGGATGTCCTTCAAGAAGCCTGGAGAACTATTCCTGAAGACCACTTGAATAAATTACAAGAGAGCTTAGATTTTAAAGTTTTAAAAGAGACATTAATGTTAATTCCTAACTGTGTTTTTATTCTTGGACAGTAAAAATGTCTGTCAGACATTCCAATTTGTTTTTTCTAATTTAAATGTTTCATTTTGTCAGAACAACATTCCAATACCAAAAAATAAGCAAAGTTTTGGGGTTTTTTTGTATCTACATATGTACTGAAAAATTATGTCAGTATAAGACTATAATATCTTTCTTTCTGCGATGGACAAAAGGAGACAGATTTTCAATGCGAGTTATTAAATGGCCACAAATACTAGGAAAATGCACAGACTTATGTTAAGTAAGTTAATGCACACTATTTGCAGACTGATTGTGCTTATGTATGCAGTTACCCGCCCCCCCCCCCACCCCCAAAAAAGGTCAAATTTTGAACCAAGAAATAGAAAGTTTGTGCATAATTGAATGCAATTAGGACTGTAGTTTATGATTGATGATTAATATACTCTGCCTTAAACCAGTGGGAGCTGGCAAGGGCTTCATATTCAGCCAAGAAAATGATAAGGAAGAAAGAAGTTATTTGATTTTTTTTCATTTTCTTTTGCTTATAAAGACAATTTTGTGTTTAAATCATTTACATCAATTTGCGATACTGGTCTGTGTACGCATGAATGCAGCCATCAGCGATGGCTTCTAACCGGGTTACCGTTTGCCGTCAAACTCCCTTAAATACTTAATGAGCTGTGACCAAGTCTGAACACTTAGAAACATTTATGGAGGACATTTATTTTTAATTTCACCAGGAAATCTTGGGTCATTCTCAGGGTTCAGATGGCAAAAACACCAATTTTACTCTTGAGTAACTTTTGGCTTACAGGCACAGACTTTTTTTTTTTTTTTTTAACAGACTTGTAAGGGAAACGCGTGTGGAAATGATAACTTTAATAATGAGCAACTAATATTTAAGGAGCCCATGCCAATGAGTGACCTAAATCCTGTTGGACTTAAATGCTGTTAGTAATGGGTTCATGGTCTTTTAATTGGTGTGACATGTGAAGTGCACGTCATACCAATTAAAGGGCCTGCTCATAAAATGTGGAGAGTAGAGGACATTTATGTGCACACATTCAGGAAATAGCCACAAATGTAACACAAAATTGTTAGAAATATACTTGTAGTAACCCATGAAATATTGAAATAGTCCAAAGCTTGTGTATAACCAAAACATAAATGTCTGATTACACTAATGATTGTAGAGGATATCCACCTCATTGGCGAGGAAGCGAATGCTGCTCCCTCTCAGGAAATAACAACAGGATACAGGAGTCGTTGTTCTGATTGCGTGGACCTAATGAACTGTTTAGCATTCTGGTATGTCCGAGCTTCCTCGCTGTTTATGCCCTTGTCTTATTTAATTTGGCTGCCGTGCCAGGCAGGTCCAGTCGGGTATGGTTTATCATGTTAGTAGCCTGATGGGCCACTTCAATATTAGCATGTCTGGCTGACACTGGAGCGTGACTGTTGGAGTGAGCCTGGAGATCAGCTGCTGGTTGCTCGATTTAAAAATAGTTCCTTGTTGTGTTTGGTCTTAACCAAAGTTTCAGTTAGGGCTGGGCAGTTAATTCGACTTTTAATCTCAACTGATTTTGATGACCAGCAGTTATGAAAATGAAATAAATTGGAAGGAACGGTTACTGATTTGCATTCATGATCAATACAAAGCTGTAGTTCTTTTCCAATTAATTAAAGCTCACACCTTTCCTTTACACTTGTGCGCTTCCACCCCTCTAAAGGTTTAGATTCATTTGCTCTTTAGTTCAGTTCTAACAAAGATGACTCAAAGAGAGCCCTAAGTTAGTAACATTGATCTAGAAAATTCTCTCACTTTCAGTTGAATATGAAGGATTATTAATGGTTGCCGTCATGAAATATCACACAGTTCTTACATTTTTGGTGGGGTGTGCCAGTTGACCGTTTCCCTGTGGCTGCTGTTCACTGCCAACACTGCCTCCCGTCGCCTCAGTCTGCACTGCCGGCCTCAGACATCCTGCGGTAAAGACAGATCAGTGGTTACCCTTGAGTGATAGGCTGTTTAGGTAATAATTAAAATGATTATTCTATTTCAAATGAAATAAAATCTGTTTAAAAAGAAAACTGATTGATTGAATAAACATGTTAAATAATTAAGATTATGATACAAACCATTATTGTGCTGCCCTGCCTCCAGTCCGCTGTAAGCAATCCGTTTCAAACAGGCTCTTAAGATCTATCTATAACAGGGGTGGGCAACTCCAGGCCTCGAGGGCCGGTGTCCTGCAGTTTTTAGATATCACTCTGGGTCAACGCACCTGAATCACATGATGAGTTCATTCATTACCTCTGGAGAACTTCAAGACATGGTGAGGAGGT
Source organism: Aulonocara sp. 'chitande type north' Nkhata Bay (assembly GCF_057382095.1). Lineage (NCBI taxonomy): Eukaryota > Metazoa > Chordata > Actinopteri > Cichliformes > Cichlidae > Aulonocara > Aulonocara sp. 'chitande type north' Nkhata Bay. The sequence continues at coordinate 11,404,573 of NC_141361.1, forward strand.
CATTTAGTCATTTAAATCAGCTGTGTTGGATCTAAAACCTGCAGGACACCAGCCCTTGAGGCCTGGAGTTGCCCACCCCTGGTATACAAGCAGGAAAGCTCCACCCACCTGCAGTTCAAATCTTTTGTTTACAAGGGGCAGCCAATCAGAGGAAACCTGTCTTAAAGGTAGTGAGAATGGAGCTAAAAGTGTTTGGATTGGGTTTTTTTGGTTTTGGACTTTTGTTCGGACAAAACAAGACATTTAAAAATGAACAGCACGCTGTTTAAATGAGAGAGTAAATAACATTTAAATATATTGTGTATCGAGTTTATTATTGAGGTTTATTCCAGAATAGATTAGTTTTACATTTCATGCCAGTCTGTCAAGTTATTGATGAGGCACTGATTTTAAAACCACAGATGTGCATTAGCCAAAGAAAATTTAAACACAGTGTTGTGGCCTCTCTATCAAATAAATCATTAGTGTATTGTTCACAGAGGGGTTATAATAATTATCAGCTGAGCTGTTCTATCATGCACAATCTCGATATTCTTGCTTTACTGTAGGCGGCATCACACGTTTTCTTCTTTGATGGTTTTTGATGAGTTGCAGCATGTTTGTACACAACATGTTCTTAAGAATTTGTTACTGCAGGACTGTTTTCCTCTCTGACTGACACAATTTCATGCACATATGCCTCCTCTGAAGCATCTTTCTGAGTTTACATGTCTAAAAATATGACTTGTTCATGCACTTTGACTAAAGATGCATTATTCAACGCCTCTGCAGAGTAATTAAATCTTAATCAGGGATGGGCTCCTGTCCTTATGGAGGCGTGTCTGTGTGAGTGTGTATGTGTTTACGACAGCTCCACTGGATGCTTTTATAGTGTAAGACGGTTTTAGAAGTCTTTCATTAGGAGGGAAACTTCTCACCTGGGGAAAACGATGCAGAGGTTGGCTGAGGTTAAGACTTGGTGCTTCAAATTCAAATTCAAATTTTATTTGTCACGTACACAGTCATACACAGTACGATATGTAGTGAAATGCTTGGACAACTGCTCGTGACCTAAAGAGAACAAAAAAGGAAAAGGCTATGAATAAGAGAGGAAATAAATATGAAAAATTAAAAAGGGTAAATTTAACTAGGAAGGAATAAAATATAAATTAAGGTTAAAAATGAAATAACTGTACAACACAAATTAGAATGAAGGGTAAATTTAACTGGGAAGAATAAGATAAAGATAAATATATAAATTAAAGTTGAAAATAAAATAACTGTACAACAAAATACACAATACACAATATAGAACTATATAAGAATGTATGAAGAAATCTAAATATAAATAAATATATACACAATAACAGCAGCTGTACAAGTATTAACCGGAAATGAAGAATATAGTGACCAGTGTTGTGCAAAACCAAAGTCCAGAAAGTCCAGTGTGTGTGTAAGAACCATATGTGTGGGTCAGTACTGTGTGGTGGTGTGATTGAGAGACCGTATCGCCTGCGGGAAGAAGCTCCTCCTCAGTCTCTCTGTGTTGGTCTTCAGGGAGCGGAATCGCTTTCCTGACCTCAACAGAGAGAACAGTCTGTTGTTGGGATGGCTGAGGTCCTTCACCATCTTCCTGGCCTTGGTCCAGCACCGCCTGCTGTAGATTGAGTGCAGGTCAGGGAGCTCGGAGCGGATGGTGCGCTCAGCTGACCGCACAACCCTCTGTAGAGCTCGTCTGTCCTGCATGGTGCTGTTCCCGAACCAGGTTAAGATGTTTCCCGCCAGGATGCTCTCTATGGTGCACGAGTAAAAGTTCCTGAGCACCTTGGAGGGCAGTTGGAAGTCTCTCAAGCATCTGAGGTGGTAGAGACGCTGTCGGGCCTTTTTCACCACGGTGTTGATGTGACAGGACCATGACAGGTCCTGCGTGATGTGAACTCCGAGGTATTTGAAGCTTAGATGTTTCTTCAGTTCAGCGGTCAGAGCAGGAGGTATGAAGATAATTTGCTCTCCAAAGCGAATCACCTCACACGCTTTAGTTGTAATTTTTCCTTTTAAACTTCACTTTTTTTTTGTTCTTTGTCTTGCTGATGCTACTTTAGTGTCCAGCAACATCCTCCAGCTATAGACTTTATATAAAAGATGGTGGATTATAGCGCCTGTGTCTGGTGCCTTGCATCTGCATTCTTTCTAGTAGCCAACAGGAGGTTGACTCCTTTATTTGAAGAAGTCTGGTTGTATAAAATTTTTGACACCCCTCAACTTTGACCTCTGTCAACTTTGCTGATGTCTTATTTCATACAGAATGGTGTTCTCTTTGTAAATTACAGCGCTCAATGGAAGGACAATACAGCAGAGTGTCCTTTAAGGTTGACCTACCTTGTGATTGACAAGCTCACATGCAATACCAAAACTTCCACTATACTGGTGAACACGCACAACTCCAAGTGCTGTCACATTTGCGATATCGATAATTACAGTAAGTACTGGTTTTGGTGACATGCCTACTTAAATCATGCCTTAAATCAAACAATCAGTAAAAACATGGCACTTTTGTCTGACTAAAGTAAACAACCTCTTCACTGTGGATGTGTCCATTTCTTTTATACAGTCAATGTCTCTAGCTTTTTTTTTGTTTTGCTCATTTTTGATTCAGTTATTTGAAAAACTAGTCAATATGACTTACATTAAAGAAATGCGTAATAAAAATGATTCTCAAAAAAGAAGTTGTTGAGATTATGCAGATAACAGTTTATTGACTCTCAGTATTTCTTAGGGTCTAGCAAAATTCAGTAACATATAGTAGTAGTAATAGTATGAAAATGAAATATCTAACTCTTGTTTAATCTTCTTTTTAAATCAGACAATTCCCAAACCAGTAAATAAAGCCATCGGCTATGAATTGCATGCTGTTATAATCAGTGTTGATCAAAGTCCTGCAGGCTGTTAAATTTTGTAAAAACTCAAGCACCATGTAGTACAACCTAATATTTCAGTTTGTTCACTTTTTATTCAATATTTTAACTTGCGTGGTGCTTTTCCCACAAGTATAAAATCATTTAAGTTACCTGAACGCATCATTTTCCATCAGATCAAAGAGACTTTGAGCTATTTGCCCATTTTTAACCTCTTGACTTGAAAAGGGTCCAGAGTGGATTGTTTGTATACCATTAGCTCAGAGTAACATTCGCTTTCAGGAGCTTTGTATTCCAAAGTAAAGTCCCTAAAATGTTAGAAAGTAAGCCCCCGATACTCAGTCGACTCAGCTGCACAAAAGGCATGGAATGAAGCCCTGTTCCTCTTTCTGTCAGGAAAGCTCTGGACTCGATCATGTATTAGCTTTTTGTTTGTTTTGGTTTTTTTTTGGTTTTTTTTGGGGGGGGGGTCATTTTCAAGAATTTTGGCATATGAGTTTAGAGAAAATTTTCACCGCCCTGCACCTGTGGAGTGTTTTTAAGCATGCAGTGCACAAGTTGATTGAATCATTCATCGTGTTTTAAATGTCAGTCTGACAACTTGTATTGTTCGGTTTGTTTTTACTGGCTGTGAATATTTCAGTTTTTCACCACTTTCTCAGAAAAGTAATGGAAAGCACCTCTGGTGAGCTCCAGCAGCACTACCTCAGTTTACTCCTGTTTGTAGCCGTGATAACCTCCGTCAGCCCTGTTCTTCTGAAATGGTACAATCCCACATCCATATTCCATGTTTACGCTCCTGTCCGGTGCCTTTACGGTTTTGTGCTGACGTCATGCCCCCACTTGCATCTTAAACTAAGCGGGAAATATGTTGACTCTGCTCATTTCTGCGAGGCCTTGGCCCTGTGGAATATTTGGTCTCTGGTGTAATCCGTGGTTTCGTTTGTCCTTATGAGGATGACCCTGAAGTTTAACCTGGCTGTTACTCATTTGCAGCCGCACCACATTACATCCTCGCTCCAAGGTCTCCTCGTCAGCAAGGACACATGGGGCAGGTTTACTGTACAGGCTTCAGCTGCTGTCCATTCATAGCTCTGATTACCCTGTCAGGCTTTGATGGGCAATGCGTATAATAATGTGCAGCATAGCATACATGGTGATCGGCCGTTGCTGGGTATTGTTTATTAGCTTTAGTCTAAGAGAGTAGCAGCATGAATGTGAACACTAAGCTGTCTGATGTGTAGCTTCCCTTTTTATGAGCATAATAAAGTATCCGCTTGTTAACTAATCGACCCCTTTTCAGGGTCCAACTGTTTCCTGCGTTGGATGAGGCTTTCATTTAAAAAAAGAATTAAGAGCTGCACTGACTTTTTTTCCTCCAAAATATTCAGTTGTTATTTTTGGCCTCTCCAGCTTGTTATTAGTACTGTCTATTACCCCTTGGAGCTATGTTTTTAAGAAGACATGATGTACTCTACAGCCCATAGGCTCAAATATTTAATCTTGTCAACTTGGGTAAGATTTCAGTGTGGACGTTAACTTAAATCAGCAATACAGCCAATGAATCCACCACCAGCTGGGTCCCATCTTTGTGAAATTTACATGTTGTTCTTGATTGAGTTCCCTCTGCGTTCTCTGGATCCCTCCCACAGTCCACATAGGAAGCATATTAAGTTAACTGGTGAGAATTTGCCATAGTTAGAAATGTGAGCAAGATTGGTAGTCTGCGTGCTAGCCCTGCGATAGATTGTAAACCTGTACGCCAGCTCTTGACCCCATGACAGGGTTAAGAAACAGATGGATCTGGCTTGTTAACAGAGTGCAGCTTGGAAACAAGCTCCATTTTCACTTATTTGCCCAAACTTTGTCACACAGATTCCTGTCTCAAGACCAAAACACCGGTTACCCTTAAGTAACACGGTGTCTTTGCATCACTTGGTTCCCTGTCACTCTGTTTTTTGGAGCTGCCTGAGCCACAGGCTCATTTCAAGTGGAGCACAGAAGCATTGCAGCCAGAGATGAATTAAAACGAGTCTCTCTCTTTCTCCTTTTAATATCCTGCATTGGACTTTATTGCTTTTAAATATAGTGACAGACCTTTTCACAAGTACTAGACTATTAGCTAGCATTGCCCAGTACACCTTGATCAGTGTGCAATTTTGTAAATGTGTTGTTATTAGCTCCTTTTTTAAAAATGTTTAATGCAAACTGTGAGTGTGACGCCACAGTTCTCCAAGCACATGTTTACAGGGGAAAAACACGAGAAGTGTAACCTCAGCCCTAACCTTACTCGCTGTATAATAGTTAGACAGCATCTTTTTTTTTTTTTGGCACATGAGTTGATAAGCAGCACTTTACTGAATAGTGTTTCCTCTCCTTATCTCAGGTGTGGGCGCTGGGCGCTTGCCAGACTGGGTGAGCTGAGAACTAAGACTGAAACCTGTTGAGAGAAAGGGGGGAAAAAAATATCACCTGGGACTGCTGAGGAGGACCTCTGTGCAGGTGAGGACTGACAGATGTGATGAAGATGAAGTGTTTATACAGGCTTTACTTTTCAAATGGATTTTAGGGTTTGTGATTCACAACATGTGACAGTGCAAAGCAGGTGTAAAACATGACTGATATACATTTTTATGATTTCAGCTTAATAAGTGTAAACTGTTAGAGTAGCAGTGCAGAGAATATGAAAAAGTCCCATTAAAACAATTAAATAAAATCATAAACAAAGAAGATAAAATGCAAAATAAACCCCAACTACCTGTTTTTTTTTATTTTATTTTTCTGCTATCATTCAAAACATTTCCCAGGCTTGTCACTTTAAAGCAGAACTCCAGTGTTACCAAGTAATATTACAACAGGCACAAGCTGTGTTTTTTGTTTTTTTTTGTTTTTGTTTTTAAATTTACCTGCACACCTAACCTGCTTAGGTATGCAGCATGAGTTACCATGGCAATGCAAAGTGAACCACCTTTGTAATACTAAAAAGCAAAGATTAAACCTGAAGATACTTCACTAAAGCCCCAAATCCTGCTTCAAAGTACAGGCCTGTGGCTTTAAATGAACAAAATATTTTGTCTGCATGACTCGCATGTTAAACGCGTTACTCTCTGGGTTAGACTCACAGCGTTTGTAACACTGAAAGCTTCATTTTGCATTATTAACAAGCTATGAGCAAATTAGAGAGTATTTCCTTGCTCTGAAGATCCTCAGATCTAAAAGACTCGGCATCCTTTCTAAAGTTGACAACTGCAACACGTTTTTTGCTAAAGTCTACCTCTATGCCCTCACCTCTCGGCACTTTTGGTACTCCAGAGTTGAAGTTTTCTGTCACAGATATCTGCAAAACAAACACTGCATGCTGCATCTGCATCTCACAGAGCTTGAAATGTGTTTACTGTGCAATATTAAAAACGCACAGTAATCAAACATGGTTTTAATGACGCAAACCTTTGGCAAACTGCAGCATTGTCACTGTGGAAACCACCTACCGTTCTTCCTGACTAATTGATGTCCAGAGTTTGGCAGTTTAAAAAAAAAAAAAAAAAGCAGACAAATGGTTGTCAGATTTATTAATTTTGAAAATAAGCTTAAGTCTTAATGTAGCAACACTGATAGGACGGGCCTGCTCTCTTTAAAAATGAGGAGAATAGACACAAGGGACATTGAAACACCTTTCCTTACATTGAAGTCAGTTTGGCTACTTCATATCCTGACTGTCAGCTTCAGTTGGGAAATTTGCTAATCAGAAAGATTTAGACCATGCCCACATGTCTCTGTCATTATCCCTGTGACCTCAGAGTAATCATTAAAGAGAGAACTGCTTGGGAAGGAAATGAGGAGAGAGAAAAGGGAGTTGGAGAGGCTGTTTTTCCTCAGTCAAATGATATTGGAGTGAGGAGAGGATATAGAAAGGAGATATGATTCTGGCCGTGCGAGGCATTTACATATGGTATGGAAATGTGACAGACTCTGGCGTTGAGGACACATTTGCTGCTGCTCTTAGGTTCACACGGCCGTCAGCAGGGTGGAGCTTCCTGACCCATGGAGAATTACTTCCAGGCCGAGGCCTTCAACCTGGACAAGGTGCTGGACGAGTTCGAGCAGAACGAAGGTGAGCTTTAATAGATGCAGACAGCAGACGAGGACAAGCGGTGAGTCATTGCGGACGAGGAAAGGCGAACAGAAAAGGAAAAGCTGCTGTCAGCGTGCCATTGCACAACCTCTGAGAGTAAATCATCAAGGTGTCAGAAAATCAGCCACCGCCCATTAAGTCTGAGTAACATTCACAGGTGGGGATTGAGGGCGGGCCACGAGGGGATAGGATTAATTGAATTTCCCATTTCCCTTAGGCTTTGAGACATCGTGTAACTGGTGCAAGACAGGAGGGTTGGCTGTTTTCATCACACTTAATGATCCCAAAAGTGTGTCGGAGCCTTTTTGGAGACTCTGTGATTTCACAGTTTATTTATGGTAATTGTGAAGTAAACACTGCATTACTGAGCTGTGTATCTGCATTCTCTCAGCATTCCAGCACAAATGCCTGTTATAGGGAAAAAAAAGGATGGCTCTTCTTCTAAATTTGTCTTCTAAAGTCCTGCAGATCCATGGGCACAAAGTAGAGTTTAATGTTACTGTGAACTTGGTGTGTATTTTGTCTGTGTGTGGTTATCTTTGACCTCTGTCAGAGATCCAGCTTGGCAGATTAAGTAAGTGTGTGTGTGTGTGTGTGTGTGTGTGTGTGTGTGTGTGTGTGTGTGTGTGTGTGTGTGCTGCACACTGAAACAGCTTAGCATGAACTGCAGCGGATGGAGGCGAGGGCCGACTGTGTGAGGAAGTCGGTTTAAAGAAATATTTTAAGAATTTCTACTTGTATTACACAGCAGTTATATGTCGGCTTGACTGATGGCTCCCAGGGGCGAGCGAGCCATTTTGGCCCACTTTCTCAGAATTTCCCAGTCCATCCACACACTAATTTCCCACTCCATGCCAACCTCATTTCTCAGTTCATCCCCTGCTTTGTTCCTGCCATTTATAGCTTTTTCGATCACCTGGAAGTGTGTATCTTTGTATCAGTTCTCTGTGGCTGTTCTTGTGAGGCTGTTCAAGGGTTCATGATCTCCTAACCACTTCCTCGTATTTCACATTTCATGTGTTAAGCAGAAAATTGGAAGCTGTTTGGAAAGTGTAGATAAATGGTTGTGTCCGGCAAATGCAAAGTGGAATAGGGGACTACATCAAGACAAATATTAATTTATGTCTTTATAGATATTAAATGGTGCAGACTTCATAAGACCAAGCATGAGCACCAATTTTTCTGACATGAGGATGACAATACCAGTTTATACATTAATATTTTGGTTGATTTCGTAAAAAAAAAAAAAAAAGTTGTAGATATAATTTGTGAGTACATTAAAATACGTTCAAAGAGCTTCTGCTGAGATCCATACAGTCTTTCATTTTCCTTTTTTCTTTTTTCTCTGCAGATGAGACGGACACTCCCATTCTTTCAGATGCTAAGTGGACCCAGATCCTGGCCCCACCAACCCACATGCTCTCTTTGAACCCTGCGCTGGCTCACGCAGACCTCAGCCCCCGGGAGAGTCCCCTGTCATTTAAGACCCTCCCCGACTCATCCTCCACCCCTCCCTCAGGGGCTGATCTGAAAAGGCATCCTGGTCCCGAACCTCCATCCTGGGCAGAGGAGAGGCCGGCAGACGTCCACAGCCCTCCCCTCCCCCAGCCCAATATCGGCAAACTGGTGGGCACCGACGACCTCTCGCCGCCCCCTGTGACGGCCTCTGACAACGTGGAGAATGGCTGCCTGTCCAGTCCACAGCTGGATGCCCTCAGCAAAGAGATAAGTTCTCCTGCAGACATCCAGCTTGGTGATTCTGGCCAGGAGACTAAACGTGAAGAGACAGCTGCCTCATCCGGAGGAGGAGGCTCGTCTGTCAGTCACACTCGCTTCAGCTTTGAGGTTGGATTACAGGAACAAACACCCTCCACAAAAATTCTCCCAAATGTGGAACACACGGCACAAAATGGGGATGATGGCAGTTCAGCTGCCTTACAGGACTTTGGCCTAGAAACGCAAACTAGAATTTTAAAAGAGGAGCAAGGGGAAAGTCTCCTGAATGGAAGCAGGGTTGTTCAGAGTGGGTGTGAGTTGGAGGAGAACGGTGCGTCTCCTTCGGACAAGGTTGGGCTGGAGAAGGAAAGGAGATGTGGTCCAGAGGGACAAGTAGACCAGCACCACAGAATAGCAAATCTTCCAAATGGTTTGGAACAGGAGAGCGGGACTAGCTCTAAGCCTCAGGAGGTGGAAGAGAGGGTAGAGGAAGGTGTTTCCCCCTCTCCTGTCCCCTCAAAAGAGGACTCTGTAACTGAGGAGAAAGAAATGGAGGAGAGCAAGCAGGAAAGCGGCGAGGGAGGAGCGGGGGGATCGGGTTGCATCCAACCAAAACTCAACAACCGGCTGCAGCCAGTCAGCATTCCCTATGGAGGCGCCCGACCCAAACAGCCCGTCAGCCTCAAGCTCCAGATCCCACAGCCGTTGTCGGGCCAGGTGCAGAACCTGCTCAGTCCGTCTGCCGCCAACAAGAACAAGAACCTCGAAAACCAATGCCGGAAAGGCACACCCTCCGAAACGTCGCCTGGCGGGACTGACCAGAGTGCAGTCAGCGTGAATGGAGAGGGCATCATCCACTCTCCATCCCTCATACCCCCAGAGAGCCCAGACAATGATCTCCAGGCAGGGCAACAAGGTGCTCTGTGCAGGAAACCTACCAGCTCTCTGGGAGAGGTCGCCCCTGTGTGGGTGCCTGACTCCCAGGCTCCAGTCTGCATGAAATGTGACGTCAAGTTCACCTTCACCAAGAGGAGGCATCACTGCAGGGCCTGTGGCAAGGTCAGTGGTGTACTAAAACTGTGCTAATCTAACCCATAAAGAGCAGTCTAGCTATAATGACCTATTACACAACTGTGTATCTCTGTGATTATGTTGTTTTTGATGTTTAATAAATCTCGTAAGTGTGCACCAAAAGTAGGCAGTGTTTTAATATTAAGCAAAAACAGAAACGGCGAGATGGAAAAACATGTGGAAATAGCTTTGATAGATGAAGGAGGTAAATTTAATGCAGGGCTGTGATAGACGCTTTCCTCTTTAGGCATTTATTTGCTGATAGTTGGGCAGGTAGCTTTATAGCATTATGCCCACCCACACACACAAAGCAGGTTGTCTGCACTGTGCTCTAAGCTGAAGATGCAGTCGCTGACAGTGCAGTGGAAAAATCGGCGGACTGCTACTTAATTTCCCATGGTAGTAAACAAAATCACACACGCTCCTTGCCACTTGAGCAGGGGGGAGCTGGCACTGCAGTAATACTAACACCTGCACTGGGGCTGCAAACAATAGGCGCAGCGGGAACCTCGGTGCACCCTCCACCACAGTGCTAGATCCACAACTAGATTATAATGGTGCCGCGTGGCTCTGAAATTAAAAGGATCATCTACCCTCTGTCTAATTATTTAAAGTACATGATACTGGAAAATGACACGTAATGAGGTACTAATCCATTGAAAGAAAAGTGTCGTGTACGCAGCTGCAGCTCATTGAAGCGCTGGCTCAGTACATGAAATCAGTGTCCATAAAACGCTACATTTCCTGCACATTTAATGACAACTTTCTGGACGTTCTTTAATTAAAAAATAATAATAATAATAATTTTTACGTTGAAGGTGATGATGTCATGTTGGAGGTTTGGTCATTTGTAGGATTCTGGTGTGGATTATTTTTCTGTCTCTCCGTGTTGTTTTTAAGGTGTTCTGTGCGGCGTGTTGCAGTCTGAAGTGCAGGCTCACGTACATGGACAGGAAGGAGGCTCGTGTCTGTGTCACCTGTCACTCTGCTCTGACAAGTGGTGAGCATCATTGCAAGTACTGCAAGGTTTCTTCTTTGCAACTTATGAAATCAGATGTTAGAGGTGCAAATTGCTAAGTGTTTCCTCCATATCCTTTTAATGAATTTAGTATGTCCAGATAAAACCTTTGTCCAATTTTACATTTTCTTTATTTGCAGTCACACGGTAGACAGCGGTATATAAAATCATCTGTGTTTATACAACTTTCCAGTGTAATTCCGCTTAGAAGTTTGTTTGTTTCTTTTTACATAATTACAGAACACAAAAACAGACCATGGAGTATTACTTGCTTTAAGAAAGAGAGAAGAATTGGAGAAATAAAAGTGAAATAATTTATAAGAGACTAATAATAGAATAAATAACAAGATTAAACAGTAATAGGGACTTGGTAAGATGTGCTTTCTCTCTCGTGGGATCTTATGGAAAAAGCAATTTGTCTTTATTTATTAATTTTTCTCCACATTATGAAGATTGCATAAGCAACACACAAGTTCTCTAAGGCTGGGCCACCTGGCTTTAGAAATGTGAGCCGCTAAACTCGCAGGTAGTTTATTTTTGCGTTTGCAAATCCAAAAAGAAAGTCTTTCCAATTGAAAACCAAACTTGTTCTGAATAAAGTGTCTAATTTTGCATGACGTTTGCACCACAAAGTTTGAAAACTTTTGAAAAGCCTGAAATCCAGTTCAGCAAGTTGTAATCTAACAGTGCATGACATAATATACAGCAAAACAAAACAAAGCATCACAGCTTTATGCAAAAGTAATCCAGTAAATGCTTCAGAAGAAATAAAGATCGGTTCAATAAACAGAGTAAAGGAACAGGTGTATTGAAAACCTGATTTGGGGCGACAAAACAAAGCGTGTAAACGAAAAGGGTACGAAGCAGAAACACGAACGGTTTTTGACCATGCAAAGAGAAGATCAAAGAGAAGTTGATCAGAGCTTCTTAATGAATAAAAATGTGATCTGTCCAAAGGTTCAGTAGTTAGCAGCAGTTTGATTTTATCTCTAATGTGGCGCAGCTTCTGTATAGATAAATCATGTTTACAGCACACATTTTGACACATCGTGCTATGAAAGGAATGGGTTATATTAATGACTTTAATTATCAGTGCAGGTCAGTCCAGGTTCACTGATTAATGACTTAATAATGAGTTTTAATAATAATGTTGTTCGTTGGCGCCTTTCAAAGGATTCAAGGTCACCTTAAAACACAAAATGAACAAGAACAGCATTAAAAGAGATTTAAAATCCAAGAACACTATGAATGTAAAACGTATAAAACAAGATGGTTACAGCTGATATGCTAATGTAAACAGATGGGTTTTGTGCTGCGATTTAAAGAGTGTCAAAGAGTCTCGTTGATGAGCTGAGGTGAAGCACAGCTGTAGGCTGTAGCAGCTTTAAGGCTGAAGTGAAGACTTACAGGCCTCATTAGAGAAAATAGTAACACCTGTGAATTTTGTGCTATGAAGGAGTACCTGCTTACAGGAAAGTCTTCTAAATTCCCCAAGAATTCTCCTGGTGTGAAAAATGTATGTGTACTTATGTAACGCATGACGACTCCTAATGTTTACTGGTGCCATTTTCTCTCTGTCAGCTCAATCATGGGAAACGCCGGCTGCTGCGAGCAATCAAAGTCCAAACCCCAACAACCCAGCTGAGTACTGCTCCACCATCCCCCCTCTGCAGCAGGCTCAGGCCTCTGGGGTGCTCAGCTCGCCCCCTCCAACCGTCATGGTGCCCGTGGGAGTCCTGAAGCAGCCTGGCAACGAGGGTACGACCTTTACGGCGAATAAAAGTACTCTTATGCTAACATCTTTTGTAACCCTTGAAAGTGACACTTTGTCCTCTGCAGATTTTTCCTTATATGCTGATATTTCATTTAGTGTGTGTGTGTGTGTGTGTGTGTGTGTGTGTGTGTGTGTGTGTGTGAAATCTCAATGACAGTTTTAGCTTTTAACAGTCGATATAAATCGTAATGTAATCGATATATTGTGCTGTTTATTTCAAAATAATCATTTTTATGGCTCAGTGCACTACTTTCCCAACTGTTTACATTTCTAAATGATCACATTCACCCCACATCAGGCAGTAGTAGCTATAAAATTCATATGTCCTCCTCCTCCAAGTAAATTTTAATTAAAAATCCAAGGTAGTCCACTTAATTACATTTCTTTCTTAAAATAAATCGACTAGTAGGCAAACAATTTATTTATATAGCACTTTTCAAAGACAAGAGCAACTGTTTTGTGGAAAATAATCACACAAAAATTAAAAAGAATGTCCAGAGAATATACATTTAAATGAAGAAGACAGAAGATTATTACATTGCAAAATAATTGATCAATAATACAATAATACGTGTCTGTCTACTTTCAACAGCATACTGAAAAATTATGTATTTTAATATGCTCTAAAATCCTCTAACTTCACGTTGAAGCACCACAGATTTCCTGCTGCGAGGAAGGTGAAATCCAAGGTCACAGGAGAGGTCAAAAGCTCAAATGGAGATGACATAAGATTCAAAATTGGACAGTTGAATTTCATGCTTGATAATAAAACTGGATGAACAGTTTAGGAAAATTGGCATCAACCTACTTCAGTTGGCTCATTTCTGCCAAAATTCAGGGGTCGAAGTGCCTTTATATTTATGTTATTCCAGGTTTCAGTTAAAAACGTTTTGTCGACCAATACCCTTAAGTGTCCTTTTCAGTTTTAGCCCCACAAAATCATTTGTGTGGCTTAATTTATTTTGAAAGAATTTTGGCTGTAGCCCAGTGTAATCATATTAAATTATTGTGATCTCAGCATTGACCAAAACAATTACGATTGATGCTTTTAATTTGACAGCGTGTCTTTGACATTCAGGGTCCGTCTCACGAGAGCAGAGGAGGGTGTGGTTCGCTGATGGAGTCCTACCCAATGGTGACACAGCAGAGTCACCCAAACTGCCGACCTCCAGCTCTGCTCCTTCGCAGTCACTCGCCATCAATAAATCCTCCACTTCTGAGTCCACTGAGGTAGGCTTGGCAGCCCCAACTAATACTATTAGGTTAGCTATGTATGGCCCTATTTGCTACTCTGCATTTTGCTGATGGGAGTCACAAAGAACTCTTTATGTGGTATTGTTGGTGGTATGCTGGCTCAGTCTCAGACTGTGATAAACAGCAGTAGGTCAAAGGAAACATTCCTTGTTGCATTATGAGAATTAGAAAATCCACTTGATTGAAATGCTTAAAGCTGGAATGTGCTTTACTCTGGTCACTCAGCTTGTTTCTAAGTGGATAACAGAACAGCAAGCCGTATCCGGTTGTTTCTGTGGTTTTGGTGTATCGAGCATCAGCTGTCAGGATGATTCATGGCCTCTGAAACAAAGTGACTCCCTGTGAATCCCAGAAAGCCTTATTATGCTTTGTAGACAGAACGTGAGCTTAAAACCAGACTTTAACATGTGAAAGTCAATGTGAGAATTCAAGTCTTGGTGAATTTGATGCCAGAAATTCTTCACCAGAGAAGACGAGCCCTTTAGTTTGACCGGAGCACACGAAAGGCATCTGCTGTGCATTCATGACTGTTTTCATGGTTTGCTTCTCAAATAAAAGCGACTAACCTAAAAAGGGCAGAGTGAGAGAGGCTTTGGTTCAGGCCAGAAGAAAAAGACCCTCAATCAGTTTTTAATTTTACTTATCACAGGGAAGAGTACGATGGAGCCAGTGAAACAAGTTAGACGATGTCCTCTGCCGCTGTGGAGGAGCTTTATCAAATCTGACAAAATGACTCAAGCTGCATAAGTAATCACATTTTGGTAGATTTATAACAGACCGGTCGCAAAGTCTTTGAAAGAAGGTCGAGAGCAATTAATATAAGATGCTATTAATTTGTATTGAGCTTGTTCAAGAAACTTAATGTCGAGATAGCTGTGGTCTCTAATGTCGACCCAATATTTGTCTTTAAATAAAATTTAAAGGAACTTTATTGTGTTAGTTTTCCAGTGTGACGATTTCATTTTTGGAATCTAGTAAAGTAGCTTTGCATGATTTATAGGTCATAATAATCCTTATCTTGTAGACTGTAAATAAACGATGAGTGTAGCCACCACCAGGAGTAATGCAAGAGGCCACCAGGATATCCGGTTGTTAAGTGATGACGCGACGAATCCTACTTCCGGGTCTAAAGTATTCTACGTTTAATATGGCTTTTGTGTTGTTAACATGTTTAATGTTATGTATTTTCTTCTATTTGATCTCAAAAAGCTCCTAAAACAGTCAGTGATCACTGTTGACCTCCCTCGGCTTTTATTACCGCTAATCATTTATTTAAGCTCAGTTTTTAAAACCTTAGGATGTAACTACAGCCCAGCCCATGCAGCAGTATATGAATGACTAACCTCGCATTGTGGATGGATTATCTCAGTTGTTCTCCTGGCTGAAGTTTGGTCCTTTTACAGCATCCTGCCATGCGATTACATTTGTTCCTGACCACCGAGAACACTCACGTTAACTTTTATCGAGTGGGAAAAAAGTTAGCTTGTTTATATTATGCTAACATAGCTGTGTCGCTAGCGGTCAAGTAGCACATCATTATATACCAGCTAGCCCAACTTCAGTAACCCTACAAACGTCACTGCTGTTTAGTTTTCTGTCTTCATTTATGTTGGAAGTGATAACAGAGCTGTACGTTTTAATTTGTTTCCAAAACCCCGCAGTCAGGACATGCTATATTGTATTTAGATAGAAACTAGTGAGCTGACTTCCTGCTAACTGCTAACTCCGTTAAATGTCATAAATTCCGTTTTCATGGATGCCTGGATGTTAGACTCAATTGTTACACCTGGTAGAGCAGAACGCTGATCATTTTATTAAAGATGAAAGACTTTAGACAGTTTTTCAACTCTCAGTAATGCCATAGTGATCGTTTGATATATGGACCTGCAGCGGAGTTTAGGCCCAGACACAGCTAGTGACGTCAGACTTTACGACCGGATAACATTAGTCTTTTGGCCACTGCTACATTATTTTTTTTTTTATGGACAGAAAATTTCCATATTTGGACAAGAAGGTGGAATGCTAAGTTATCAGCTAATGCTCACAATCACGGTTAGCAAGCTGCATTCATAAAGTATAGGGTTGCAATGTACAGGCACTGAGCAGTGCCAAGTAACAAACTAATAAAGTATTCCAACAGGAAGCCACAGGAATATTAGAATTCTCCAAAAGGCACCAGCAGCACAACTCTGGTCTAATTCAGTGGCACACACAGCGGTCAGCTGTAGCACCTGTCAGTCAAGGGAGCTACGGTTCCAACTTGAAGCCTTAGAAAAGTCAAACAAATAAGTAAAGTGGGGGGAAAAAAACACCATCACACACATACAATTGTAATGAAATGTCCACACCAAACAAAACATGTTTATTTATTTTTTGTTCCAGGCTGCAAACAGGTTTCTTCTGATTGGCTGCCCCTCAGTAAACAGACAGAGTGGTGTGTGGCTGGCTTCAGCTCACAGGGATTAATCATAATAGATGCCTTTTAAATCTCTCAGGCTAAATTGTTTTGGATCATTACTGAACAGTTCAATAAATGTAAAATCACATTGGCAAAAATATCCAAGGTAAAGTTTAAAGAGAAGTGAATGAGTTCATAAGCAGTCGCCCGTCTACACATCCAGCGGAGCAACAATTAGTATTTTTGTGGAGTTGTTTTCTGCCCACCTGATCAGCGTGGCTCTAATTTCTACTCCTTACCCTCTAACCGGCTTTCAGCTGCTGAGTACTCCACTCTGCTTTTACAGCACAGTCACACTGCTGTGGAGTAACAGTCTTAGTGAACTAGATGGTGAAGTTATGAGATGCTGTCGAAGCTGTGTGACTCATGCTCTCCACCTGCTAATATTGATCATTGCAGCTTTAAGGATATAAGGGACCAAATGGCTGAAATGTCAGTTTTGTATTGTTTCAAGTATTTTTCTTCTTCTTGGATTATTTTAAAGAGCACTGCTGATATTTAAATCCAACGTGCTCTGTTATTAATATATAGTTACACTTAATGCTTGTTGAACCTGTTCTGCCAATCTCAGCCATAGTTCCTGAGTATTGTCTGTATTATTACATCTCACTGTGTGTTATAACCTTCAGTACATCTAACTCCACACCCCCCCCACCTCTTCTCTCCACCCTCAGGCAGCCCATACCCCTGTTGCCCCGGTGGGCAGCCCCGTGGGCAGCTCTCTCAGCCTGATCCCGGAGGACGGGCTCCCTCCCATCCTCATCTCCACCGGAGTCAAAGGAGGTACGGGAGGCCACATCACAGGTGCTTGCCCTCATCCCCACCGTTCTGCTGCCTCCTCATTGCTCCGTCAGCTGCCGTTTTTGTGCTTTTCTTAAATGTTGTTTCTCTCGTGCTTATACCGTCACCGCTCATGTTTCGACCACTCATTGCTAAGAGGGGGCGGGAGGGTGGTTTTGAACACGGTAATGCTGTGGTTATAAGCGATTGCTTGGGAGAGTTTTTAGCTGCTTCCTAATTTGATTTTGTACTCATTTTACCATCTTCAACCCTCTCCTCCTCTCTCTTGACTCTCATTCCGACATCACCGTCTCTCATTCTCCGTTCCTCTCATTTATCTTAACTTTGCCTTGACTCCTCCCGCTACCTGTTTCTTCTTCTACTCCGCTCCGACCACCTGCAGATTACGCAGTGGAGGAGAGGCCGTCGGAGATCGTCCTCATGCAACAGTTGGAGGAGGGAGGCCCAGACCCACTGGTCTTCGTGCTCAACGCGAACCTGCTCGCCATGGTCAAGCTTGTCAACTGTGAGTTAAAGCACTGTTCTGGGGGGAGGATTTTTGGGGGTTTTTTAAAAGAAGAGGAGCAGCAGTGAGCGTAGAGTCAGACTTCTAAATTAATAATTTTTTGATGACAAAAGGGAAAAAGGCAAAATACATATTTGGACTATATACATTTTTTATGATGGCTGATTTTAGCTCTCTTTTTTTCTTTTCTTGTGAATTACTGAGTAGCCATGCTCAAACATGCTCAAATGCCTGAGGAGTTAGGACGTAGAATATGTACTGCCTGGTTCACTTACTGTATCTGTTAAAGTAACAGCTTTTTGTCATTCACACACACAGCTCGGTTACACAGATGTTCATTATGCATTAATTCAGACATTCCTGAAAGAGCTGCCACGCTAATGCAGTGTGTGGCGTATAAGAAGAAATGCCACAATACTACTGAATAATACTCATAAATGTGTATCACAAATCATGATTTATAAATGTTGTCTCATACCGTTTGTCTCATACATCAATACTTTGCATTATGTATGACAGTTTTAAAAATCTGGATTGCAGAGTTTCTGGGTTAAGCCAATGAGGAGCGCCTTAATAATAATAATAATAATGGATTGCATTTATATAGTGCTTTTCCACTATTCAGTCACTCTTACATTCACACACTGGTGGAGGCAAGCTACAGTTGTAGCCACAGCTGCCCTGGGGCAGACTGACAGAAGCGAGGCTGCCATATCTCGTCATCGGACCCTCTGGCCAACACCAGTAGGCGGTAGGTGAAGTGTCTTGCCCAAGGACACAACAACTAAGACAGACAGAGCAGGGGATCGAACCGGTAACGTTCCGGTTACAAGATGAGCTTCCCAACCCCCTGAACCACATTCTCTAAAATGACCAGGAGGGGGCAACACCTGTGGTGGCCCCCTACTGACAGCTTTCAAGTTAGGGTTGTGTTGTTTGTAAAACGTGTTATGAATATGTTGTTCAGCCTGTATATGGTGGTTCTTCTGATTTTTATTTATTTATTTATTTTTATTTTTTTATTTTAAATGGATTATTATTCATATAAAACATGTTAGATCACTTCCGTAAAGGGGCCTCTAATGTAACTGTGCCCTGACACGTTTTCCCTCTAACCCCACAGACGTAAACAGGAAGTGCTGGTACGTGACGACTAAAGGGATGCATGCCGTCGGCCAGGCCGAGGTCGTCATTCTCCTCCAGTGTCTGCCAGATGAGAAGACCATCCCCAAAGACATCTTCACCCACTTTGTGCAGCTCTACCAGGAGGCCCTCAGTGGTAAGAACAACATCGGCAGCTCCACCAGGATGCTCTCATTTCCACCTGCACCGTGGAGCCACTCATTAGCGGTTCTGTCTAGAGTCCACAGGTGGGGTGTCTCAGTTGGGGGCCTGCCCTGTTAAAAATGAGCAAACTCTAAATGTAGTGCACAAGAGGAAAATGTCTGAGCTCTACTTTTTGCTTCATAGAGACCACAGGTGCGCCCAGTCGAGCTCAATTTGGAATTTGGGTTACCGTCCAACACTGCTGTGTCTGGTTCATGAAAAATGGTCCAAACATTAGCGTCCTGCTGTCAGGTTGCGCCCCTCCAGGCGTGACTCCTCGCCACCGCTTTGCAGTTCGTTTTTTCTTTTCTTTTTTTAACCTCCGTATGCTGCAAAGCAAAAACTGCTAATATCAGCTGACTTTGACGGCTCGCTACCCTAAGGCTGTTTCCTTTTTCATATTCACACTGGAGCAGTTTCAAGTTTGTGGATGGGAGCCATATTGTTTGTGTCTGTCTCGATTAGGTCGGCGTCCGTCAGGCCTCGAGAAGAAGTGCTGGCTTTAGCAAGTCCTAACTGCTGAGCTTTTTCCTGCCATTAGGATTATTATGTTATGTGCCATTTAAAGGCGTGGATCTATCCCACAGATAATTAGAGACATGAACCCTTTTATGGGTAAAATTAAGTTGTAGAGTGAGCAGGCGAGCCTTTGGTGTAGAACTTAATGCAGACTAAACAAGGCTGCTTAGCCACACTGAGTAATCCCTGAGCCTTTCATATCTGTCTCCTCTTCTCAGGACCAAAGCTCTTCCCTTCTTAGCTTTTCATTTGTGCTCATTTTCTTACTTTATTTTTTTCTTCCTCTTCATCTTTTTCAATTTCCTGCTTTTTGCATTCCCTGCTTTTTATTACATTGCTCCCAAATGCCTCTTGCATTACTCCTCTATTTTCTCTTTCCTCCCTGCTGTGCTTTTCCTCTCTAATTCAATCAACCCCTCCTCTTCCACCTCCTTCGATCTCTTATATCACTAACCACTCTCATTCCCCTTATTTTTCTTCTGCTTCTTTTAAGGTAACGTGCTGAGCCACCTGAGTCACTCGTTCTTCACGCAGAGCTTCCTGGGCAGCAAGGAGCATGGCGGCTTCCTTTACATCAGCCCTTCCTTCCAGTCGTTGCAGGACCTGCTCCTGCCCAACCCGCCCTACCTCTTCGGGATCCTCATCCAGAAATGGGAGACGCCCTGGGCCAAGGTCTTCCCCATCCGCCTCATGCTGCGGCTGGGAGCAGAGTACCGATGTGAGTTGAGAAGAATACGAGGCTCCGTACTGTGCCGTCACGGTGATTAAGAAGTAATAATGATGTGATTATGTTGCTTTAATGGCACTCAGACATGTTGCTAAAGAGCTGAAGTTCCCATTTAGTTTGATATGCAAAGAAAATGAAGCTGAGCAGTTTAAAAGCACAGACAAAACAATCCCAGATGTTGGATGTGATTTACAAATCTGCCCTTACACTTTGTGCACATTTGTTTTACCACAAAACCTGTTCGTCACTATTTTTACCAGATTTTTTTTTTCTTTACGGTGTGGACAGACTTCCTCAGATGATTCATATGCACATATGATAAAGGTGCGGGCGTCTTCGGTGTCTGACGTGAAAGAACGGTGGACATATCTATGGCTTTTCCTCCAAACACTGGTCCTGTGTGGCACAGTGAGTGAGGCTCAAAGTGTAGCCAGAAACTAAGGAGGGCTGTGTCACAATATGACCCCTGCTGCCACATCTGGTCACTAACCAACCAAATACCTTGACAATTAATGCAAAAACAAACTGAATATATTGAAGCAAAAGATTCAAAACAAAAAGTTTGTTAGAAGAAGAAAATTGGGCTGTTTCGGCAGCAGGAGCTTGTTTGTAAGGATGCGTTCTCCAGCTGTTGTCTTGAACCATCCCAGGAGAATAATGGCAGCCGCACTTCAACTCAGCAGGTATCATCAACGTGCAGTCAACACGCATCAAACTTTTTACCGAACTTTATTAGATCCAAGTCACACAGGCTAATGTGCTGTGAACTTATAAATCTCTTAAAATCACTGAGGTGACTTAAATGCTTTTTTGTTAACTAAAGGCAAATAAAACACTATTGTTTTAATTTTCCAAGGCATAACATTTTTTCTTGACTTCTCTCAAACATCTTCACTAGTTTCTTAATAATACACCTGTTTCCCTATTGGAGTTTCTCAATCGGCGTTATCCACACATACAACACCCGGTTGCCAGGGAAAAGTGAATTGCTCATATTGCTTCCTGTTTAACAAACATTTCTGCACATTTTGTCATTTTGTAGTGTTGCTGGGTACATCACTTCAGTTATGTTTGTTTCTTTTGCTGTACTTCACAACCACAGTCACCTCAAGGTGCTTTATGTAATAAGGTAATATTAGAGAGAAAGATGATCCCTGTAAGAGCAGAACTTGGCTATGGTGGGAAGGAAGGAGTCTGTTTTAGGAGGTAGAGGCTTCAGAAATTTGAATTGTGGACTGAAGTGAAGTGGAGACGCAGCACATGTTTGTAGGATTGAGTTAAAATGAGCTGAGGTTACTCCAAAAAACGTTGCTCCTATTTCAAGCTTAGACAGCACTGAGGTCCCTGGGAACGTTAAGTGTGTGAGTATCCTGTAATGGTCTGTTGGGTCTTTATGGTAAAATATTAAGATCTAGAGAACTTAGTATGTCAGCTGACTTCATATCATGGCTTCCCACATGAAGGAGGGATTTAACGGCGACGCTGCTTTCACCAAATCTTCTTCTCTCACAGCCAGACCTGCCAGTGCCGAGCACCGCCCGCTCGGCTCTGTGAAGCGCCTTGTCTGCATCCAGCGAACACGGATAGAATACATTAACAAAGCCGCACACAGTCGAAGCTCTTAAACACAAAACAGTTGCGCAGCCATGAAATCAGCCCACCACACAAACGGCGCTCTTCTCCACGCTCTCACCTCTTACCTCCGGCGCTGACCAGCAGAAGGCCGAGAGACTCGTCAGCACGAAGTGCAGATTGAGGCTGAGCTTTATTTCTTTCTTTGCTAATGAGAGTTTATACTGAGATCTCTTTTTCCCCGGCTGTTTGCAGTGATAAGGCTAAAAATAGTCATCTAAGAAGCTTTAGTTGCTGAAGGAAAAAAGCAGCTGCTGTATTTTTTATTTATTTCTTTTTTCACTTGTGGATTAGGAGTTCACTGTGTGTGATGCGTGGGGTCTCTTGTTCTGCTCATTTGCATTTATGGATGAAGAGGAGGAAAAAAAGAAGTTGTGTAACATTGAAATACCTGGAAAAAACCTACAGACCACAAAGCCCCGGAGCACTAATGAAATAAAGAAGCCGCTATTTTCTGCTGCTTGCTAATTCATAAGGAGTCGTCACAGCAGGGGAGCCACGTGTTTGATTTGGCAGCTTTTTGCACAAGATTTCTGACACAACTCCAGAGGGATTTCTGTCTTCTGTCTCCTCTGAGTTCTTTCACTTTTTAGGGGATTGTGTAATGAAATCAGCTGTGAAATTGTTTTGAAAATAGCAAAAAATATAAATCCATGAAACCAAATTTGTGGAAGAGGAAGATTCTCCTGTAATCACCAGTAATCATTGTGTTCTGCAGTTTATCCGTGCCCGCTGTTCAGCGTTCGCTTCAGAAAACCGCTCTTTGGAGAGACCGGTCACACCATCATGAACCTGCTGGCGGTAAGTGCTTTGTTTTTCTCTTCCTGAGCTCACTTTTTAATTATTTTAAAGGTTAAAGAGCCCCCCGCTATATGCTGGGTATGTAAACAGGAATGTAACCATTCAAGTGATTTGTTTGTTATGATGTTCATTTCAGTTCATTTATGTTTTGTTTTTTTTTCTTTTTCACTGTCCCAGGACTTCCGTAACTACCAGTACACGCTGCCGGTGGTCAAAGGTCTGGTTGTGGACATGGAGGTGAGGAAGACGAGCATCAAGATCCCCAGCAATCGCTACAATGAGGTGAGCGCCCATCCAGTTGTATTTATTTTCACACAATAATGATAGAGAAAATGATAAAGATTTCCACTTCATAGTGCTGCTTTTTCACTCATTCTACACACTTCAATCATGCAATGCAACCACAATGCTCTTCTTCACCAAATCTCTGTCTGTCCCTTACATGGTGCATGCATACATTTAAAAACCATCACCGTTAACAGCAGGCTGGTGAGATGCATTAGCTAACTTCACAGTTAGAATACACTGAGGAATATGGAAGCCTGTTTCTGCCAGCAGAAAAAGAAATGCAATTCATAAGCTAAAATTCCAGGTTATTATCTCAAAATTTTACATTACTACCTCAAATCTCTGAAAAAAGCTAAAAAGTTAAGAAAATAACGTGAAATTTTGACCTGCTATTTATTTATTTATTTATTTATTTATTTACTGGCAGAAACAAACTTTCATAGAGAGAAACCCTAAAGGTGATAAACGAGAAAAAGGTTCCTCTGGCCATCCAGCGTGTTAGTCTCTGCATGTGAGAAGATTAATGGTGTAAAAATTACATCTATACATTTAAAGTTAATGACCTGAAACCTTTGCTGTGTTTCAGCAGTGCTTCAAACTCAGGAACAGGGGACGTTGTTTGGGTATTTTTCTTACTTGGGATACTTTCTTCTTAATAATATAAACGTTTTAACGCTATTCATTTAGAACTGAGCGAATCACAAGCCTGGTGTTTAATTACATTGAAAGTCACATTTCAAAGGTCTCATACCTGTAGTCGCCTTGGTCATAATTCTTTGGTCCACCTACGATTGATGTTTGATTTACCACAGCTAGAAATCAACATTATATTCAGGACATGTCCTGAGATTTTATTGGAAACATTCACTGCCTCTAAGTTGCATAAACTTTGGTTGCGTAGTTTTTGTGTAATCTCTGACAGTCAGTCAGATGGACTCACAGCTGCCTGTATACATTTGTTATATGGAGTCTTTAGTTTCAGTCTTTCTCAGTGTGGTCACATTTCTTTAATCAGCATGAAAGATTTAGTGCACGTGTTTTTATTTAAAACTGGGATTTGTTCACCTGTTCTGAACTCGCTATATCCTGATAAACACCATCCAAATTATAATGAATAAAAAGACTAAAGTTGGTGGTGAAAGTAATACAATCCAAACTTAAACAAGCAAAACCTACTTAGGAAGCTGAATGAAATTAAAATAAACAGAAATTAAATAAGAATTACAAAATGAAATAAAATTACAGAAATTATAAAAGAATGTTATAACTCTGGCTTGCACCCCACCTCTGTGATGGATCTCTGTTTTTTGAGTGTTTGTCTTTATAAAATGAATAGAAAGTAAAATCCTCGCATTAAACATTAAAAACAAATTCCAGAAAATGAAGGAAAGCAGATTTTCCTCTTATATAATTCATATTTAAGCATTATTTTCAGGATCAGGCATCGTTTTTCAATCTTCCAACATGCAGACTCCCTCCATCAGACTAATGACATCAGTGAATGAGGCTGACTGTGTGTAGGTGCTGCGTGACAAACTCTCTGGAGTCCCTGCAGCTGAACATGAGGTGTGGGCTGCCCACGTGTTATAACGCTGCTGCCTCGAGGGTGTGAATGAACGGCGTACCAGAAGAAGTGATACGCGTTTGGGTGAGAAATAAATCCGCGGCGGAGAGTGCGGTGCCGGTTGTAGCGTTTGGCTGTCGATGCGGTAACAGATGGGAACCCAGTAATGTGGAGCGGGCACTATTGCTCAACAGCTTGCAGTCGAGCTTTTTTAGCGCAGCGAGTGGTTAAAACCCTCCAGATTTTCAGTTTTATTTCTACATTTTCAAAGGATGGCTTCAAAGAGAGGCAGAGGCAGGAGAGTTAGCAGAATTAATATGGGAGATCTTTCGGCTGTTGATATCCACCCGTGACGTGTCCTTTTCCCACAGTCTGTCAGCGCCGTCCCGTTTAAACTGAGGACTTTACCCACAAGCCCACTGCAATTAGGCTTAACCAGGCAGCCTCTCTGCTCCACGCACGCACAAAGGGCTACTTAATTAGTCATGCATATTATTTGTCCTTGCAGCTGATGAAGGCCATGAACAAGTCCAACGAACACGTGCTGGCCATGGGGGCGTGTTTCAACGACCGGGCCGACTCCCACTTGGTGTGCGTCCAGAACGATGACGGGAACTATCAGACGCAGGCCATCAGCATCCATCACCAGCCGCGCAAAGGTGCCGACTCAGAAACCGGCTCGACCGTCACACTTGAAACCTCCTTTATCTGCGGCTCGTCTGGAAGGCTGCGATGCCTGAATATCCTCCCCCTGACTGTTTGTCTCATCTGTTTGCCTGAAAGTAGCTCAGCCTCTTACTTTATCTCTTTGTTTGTTTCAGTTACTGGAGCCTGCTTCTTTGTGTTCAGTGGTGCTTTGAAAGCCTCGTCTGGCTTCTTAGCCAAGACCAGCATCGTGGAAGGTGAGAACAGCGTCAGCAAAGCTACACGTTGGCTGCAGAAATGTTGAAATTAGTCAAAAGAATTGTCACTAAAGTTAAAATAAATAAATAAAGTAAATAATCATGATCCTCAGTACTGAGTAAAGCAACTGAGCAGCTTTTTTCCTCCTATAGATGGCGTCATGATTCAGATCACAGCTGAGACGATGGACTCTCTACGTCAAGCCCTGAGGGACATGAAAGATTTCACCATCACGTGCGGTAAAGCTGACCAGGAGGAGAACCAGGAGGTCGTCCACATCCAGTGGACGGAGGATGATCACAATTTCAACAAAGGGTGAGATGGGGTGGAGGGGGGAGGGAAGTCAGGAGGGGAAGGGGAGCTGGAAGCGATGCATTTATGTCACGGACAATTGAACTGATAGCTTCCTGGGCGCTGCATTTACTACTTTGCTATAAAAAGTCATTATGCACGCCGGGGGAAGCCCTGTGAGGGAGAATCTTAGCAGGGTGGAATGATGCAGTCTGACACGGCTGTGAGATCCGGACCGCTGCAATCAATTTTAGAGCAGGATGATAAAATCTGCTCATTTAAAAGCGACTCTTCACTGTTCAGTCTAGTTCAGGCCTGTCACCAGATACGATATGACTTCATTAAGAGGATATTTTCACTGCACAGAAGCTGTTTTAACCCTCAGCCACTGTCACACAATCTGAGTTGGTCTACAGTGTATATTGCGCTCTTTTCTTTCATGTTTATTCATAAAATAGAACAGCCACCAGAAGCCTATTGCTGCATAATTAAGGAATAGTTCAGGGTCACCTGATCCAGCATTGATCCAGTGACTGAAACGAGCTGTTTTAGCTTATCTCCCTCTAAGACAGCTTTTTTTTTTTTTTCTGATTGGCTGCCCCTCACAAACAGATGATCTGAGCAGCAGGTGGGCTGTATGGCTAAGATGACCATTTAACTACACATTCGTTCGACACTTAATTTTATACAGTTAAAGCCTTTCACTCAGGGCCGTTTACAGTTAACAGATAACCTAACATGTGTTTCTTTGGACTGTGAGAGGAAGCTGGAATAGGGCTGTTCGATATAACAATATATATCGGATGACGATATAAAAACATCTATCGTTTCATTTTAAGCTATCGTTTGTTTCGCGGTGTCGCAAAATAAACTGTTTACGGCAATATTTTTTTCATCGTTTTGATGGTCACTGTAGTGGCTATATTAATTTCTTAAAGTTCTCTCTTTCTCTTATATTTAATGTAACCACACTACAGACAGACAAGCGCCTGTTTTTATGCGTTGTCCTTAGCAACAACAACGGTAACAGCATCGCGTGTCCGCTTGTTTATGTTCCACACAAACCTTTCACAATAAAGCTCAAGATCCTGTTGAGACTTTTCAAAATAAACTGAATCACGTGAAAGAGCAGATTATTTACGGATGAGAAGTAAAAAAAGAGCCGTCAGGTGCTAAAAAATAAACCTTAGACTCAAACATTAGAACAGGCTTTTCCCCGCAGCACGCCGTGTAATAAATACAAAGAAAACGGCGGCCGTTACAACTTATGTCTAAAAATGTATCGTTTCATACATCGGTTAAAACACTCGACTCCAGCTACATGACGCGCAGCTGGAAACACTTCCCGCAAGTCGAGCTGCCTGAGATTCACATAATTTACAGAAAATGTTACATTTTTGTGATTTATATCGTTATCGGGATGATAGAATTCTTATATCGGGATATGAGATTTTGGTCATATCGCACAGCCTAAGCTGGAATACCCAGAAGGAACCAGTGCAAACTCCACACAGAAGGAGCCCAACCAGGGTTCAAAGTTCAAGGCACCTCAGTACCAACTGAGGAAAAACGGCCTTAAATGGAGCGTTTAGAGCAGCATGACCTTTAAAGGCGTCCACACAGTGGAATAACTTAATGATGCAAGGCAGCGAGGTCTCGTTTAGCATTTGCCCAGGAACCGTTAAAAAACAAACTGGTGTTTGCTCACACAGAGGGCAAAAAACCCTGCAATTTTAAAAATCAAAAACAACCAGCAAAAAAAATGAGCTGGCTTCGGCCTCTGCTTGATGCTTTGATGTTGGTGCTTTTGCTGCTCCAGCCGAGCAACTGGCAGGTCAGCGCTTTGCTCAAGGGCAAAGGGCTCAGATGCTGCAGAAGCGGTTTATTTGGGTCTCCCACAAAGAATCAGCTTTTGCTTACTTGCGCGTTTCATTTGTAAGTTGTCTTTTGTGTGTTTGTTCAGCGTCATCAGCCCAATCGACGGGAAGTCCATGGAGTCCATACCCAGTGTCAAGATCTTCCACGGCTCCGAGTTCAGAGCAAACGGCAAAGTCATCCGCTGGACCGAGGTACAGTCTGCTCATTTTACCGAGCGCCAGTGAGGAAATCAGGCCACCACTGAAGCCTCTCAGGACAGACAGCTTAAACTGTTTTAACCTTCATCCCGCGAGGCTGCAGCTCCATTAACTCGGGCTAAAGTAAACTCTGATGACACACGCCAGCACGCCATGATAATTTCTCCTCATATACAGTAGGAAGATGAGAGGATTTAACATATTGTGTTAATACAAGTTCAAAGATTGTTTTATTTAGAGAAAAAGTTGAGTGCAGCTTTAAGACCCTGTTTTTGTGCTCAGGAGGTTGGAGAAAAAAAAAAAAGAGGTCAGTTTATCTCAAAAAGTCTTAGTCACCTTCCTCTGCTGTTCTAACCCAATCTCCTCATTATCACATATTACAAACAACCCCAAAAAATATATGTATCTGTTTTCAAGTCTGCAGGTCTTATTAGTGTGAATGCTTGAAAAGCATTCACAGTATTGTTCTTCTAATCTTTATTAGTGTGAATGCTTGAAAAGCATTCACAGTATTGTTATTCTAATCTTTATTATTATTATTATATTTTATTTTTCCGTACGTTTTTTGTAATCCTATAACTTCAAAACCGTTCAACTTAGAAAAACCATTCAAACACCGTTAGATTCCTATTCTTTTGAACAACACTGCTTCTATTTTTCATATTTTTAACATTTATATTTTTAATTTTATTCAACTTTTTTCAACAAAAATTTATAATGTATTTCAATGGGGAGACCCTTCAAATCCTCATTCAACTTACTCATTTTTAAACTCTTACTACTTCCACATACATTGACATAGAGCCACCATTCAAACTTTAAAACGAAGACAAGACATTCAACTATTCAACTTGTATTTATCTTTTCAATATCTATTATACTTTTTCTTCAGTTCCAGTTTAAGTTTCATGATGTTTTTTCACCCGTTTCAGAGTTTATAATGGGTGTGTATGGGACGGAATGTTGGGGCTAGAGTGAGACAGCTCAACTGCTAGAGTGAGAGGAGCAAAAAAATTAATCTTAAAATCTTTTTTAAAACTGCTGCTGTGTCCACAGCGTTTGCTCTACAGGTATGATTTTACCCTCAAAACGTAGCCATGGCTGTCCTCTTTCATCCAATGTGTTTACTATTGTACTAGGTGTTATGGTTCTTTCGTAAATGTCACCAATGCACAGCCTCCTCCCTCCAACTCTTCCATAGACTCTAATGTTAAAATGGCTCAGAAGGTTCGTTTGAAAATCAGAAGAGCATGGTGTCTTTCCACTGTCACCACGTCCATATAATAAACTCCACAGACATGAAAACTGAGAATTAGGTAGACTAGACATGGCTGTCGCTCACGGTGAAAGAATTTTGTCAATACGACTTTTACTTTTCATTTGGGAACGATTTGTTTCGGCCTGACTTTTCTGTTCATTTTAAGCAGCAAAAGTGAGGTGCATGTCTGTGTCCGTGTGTATGGAGCCATTGGGTGCGGTCACTATAGCAACCAGGCTCACACCTGCCTGCTTAACGAGCTCTCTCTCTCACTCTGCCAAGATTCATCTTAAACACTTCTCTTTCAACTGCTGCTGTCTCCACAGTGTTACAGCCATCATTTTACCCTCAAAACGTCGCCATCGTTGTTCTCTTTCCAACATCTTGTCTTTCAAAGCTCAGAGATGTAAACGTTTTAAACTGTGTGGATCCAAGTGGAGGGATCACATTTTAGTCATTCAGTGATTCAAAGAATATGACCTTTTAATATTCATTCAGATGTTTTCTGACTCTAAATGTTCTTTTCTCATTTCTTAGGGTTTTCTAATTTACATTTAAAACATTTTCAGTTTTTTTCCAACTCCTTCTTCTGTGTAACCTTCAGCTTTTAGCAGTTCAGCACCTTTGTTTTCAGGTTAAATTCGTTTTTTTTTTTTTTGTTTTTTTTTAATCTCATTCAATATTTTTAACTCAAAATTCAGCAATTAATTCATTTCAGTGCATACATTCAGATTCAAGCATTCACACTGCAGTTTCTTCAGAAAATGCACTTTCTAGTTAGTGTGAATGCTTGAAAAGCATTCACAGTATTGTTATTCGAATCTTTATTATTATTGTGTGGATGCTTTAAGCATCCACACTATTGAGTTCCTGTTTCTCTTTATTCTTTATTGTGTGGATGCTTTAAGCATCCACACTATTGAGTTCCTGTTTCTCTTTATTCTTTATTATTATTATTATTCCGGGTGTTTCCGTACACTTTTCGCCGTTTAACTACTTCCACAATTTTTGTGCTATTTTCACCGTTCAAACTTTAAACTATTCAGCTATTTTTGCTAATTCCTGCTACGATTTTTGCTATTTTTAACTATTATACTTTTTAAAATATTAAGCTTTTTTCCTTTAATTTGTCCCATTGAAATGAATGGGAAACTTCTGCAATTCTGCTAAATTTTGCCTGTTTTTGAAACTTAACTACTTCCTCATATTTTCACCTAGAACAACCATTCAAATTTTAAAATGTTCACAAATTATTTGGCTATTCAGGTATGATTCAGCTTTTTCACATCTTCTACTGTTTTACTTTTATGCCTCTTAAAGTTTTGAGTTGCAAAATTGTGATTTTTCACAAAATACATGTGTTGTTATGGTTGCTATGCTCTTGGCTTCCAGTGTGCCACTGCAGGTTTTGCAATTTTCACTTCATGTCCGAACAACTTCCTGCTACTTGCTCAATTTTCACTCAACTTCCACAAATTATACATCAAAACGTAGGTATTTTTGCTGGCTTTCAGAAAATGTCACTATCATTGTTGTGGGATTTATAGAATTTTTGCAAATCTCCTCAGACTAACACAAGGTCAGAAAACTCTCCA
The DNA here is from genome assembly GCF_057382095.1 of Aulonocara sp. 'chitande type north' Nkhata Bay. Classification (NCBI taxonomy): domain Eukaryota; kingdom Metazoa; phylum Chordata; class Actinopteri; order Cichliformes; family Cichlidae; genus Aulonocara; species Aulonocara sp. 'chitande type north' Nkhata Bay. The sequence continues at coordinate 11,435,175 of NC_141361.1, forward strand.
TATAAAGTGAATGGAGAGCTTGTTCAAAATCACCGCTGGATTTCTGTAATGAGAGGCATATTCGAATCGTCATATCTCCTTAACGAAGCAAAGTTAAGACATGAGGCTTGTCCCCGAATATCTTCAGACACCCCTGACGCTCACAATTCAAGAATTTCTTTCTCACCTATTACCGTTCTGAAATGAGTTGGACTTGTTTGAGGGTAGGAAATTCGTCCTTCGCTCAGATTTCTTCAGATTTCAAACTGTGGAAATGAACCACTTTTTTCTCTCGTCATAACTTTTTGTTGGATTTCCACAGAGACCTGAAAATTTCCATGATTGTTCACCAAAGCCTGCTGTCTCTTACGGTGAAAGAATGATATCGATACTCCAAATAGATTTCGAGTTAGAAAGCGTTGTTTGAGGGCAAGTCAAGGCAGTTTTTGCTTCGCTCTACTCAGTTATGGTGCATTACAAGTCAAATATCTTTAATAATTCATATTTTAATGATAAATTGTAAACACTGGAAGATTCCCCCATCTCTTCTGAACAAAACGGTGTAAGAATGACCGCTCTAGCCCCTACGGTTTGGAAATTATGGTCATTTGTTTGAGGGGAGTCCTCACTATGAGAAATAGGCTGCAATAATCCTGTGCCTCTCTGTGCTGCGTGTGTAAAAAGAGGCACATGTTTTGGCGGGAAAAAGTACACAGGCTCTCTGATTGGTGGATTCAAATTCAGCAGCTCCCAGGCTGACCTAGAAACTTACTTCTCTCTCCCTGTGCATTTTTTTGCTGATTTTTTCATTTAACAAGTATATTTGAGGGACCCTCAGCATGTTCAGCATTTTTTCAGCTGTCCATTTTGCTTTTCCAATTTTTCTGTTTAACTTATTACTATTGTGCTAAATAATACTATTTCTGCTATTTTATAAGATTTGTGCCTAATATAGTATTTCTGCTAAATTACAATATTTCTGCTTTTTATACTATTTGTGCTAAAACATAGTATTTCTACTAAATGTAGTATTTATGCTTAATCATACTATTTCTGCTTTTTATGGGATTTGTGCCTAATATAGTATTTCTGCTTTTTATAGGATTTTTGCTCAAACATAGTATTTCTACTAAATGTAGTGTTTATGCTTAATCATCCTATTTCTGCTTTTTATAGGATTTGTGCTTAATATAGTATTTCTGCTAAATTATAGTATTTCTGCTTTTTATAGTATTTGTGCTAAAACATAGTATTTCTACTAAATGTAGTATTTATGCTTAATCATAGTATTTCTATATATTTCTGCCAGGTCCCCAGGCAGCCAATCCTCTGTGAGGACTGAGAAATTCAAATTTTCAAATCAGGGCCTGCACGGCTTCCCAGCCAATCATATATGTGTCCTGAGGCATTCAAATTTGCATATTGGGGCCTTCATGGCTTCTAAGCCAGCCAATCATATCTGAGGGCTGAGGAATTCAAATCCACAAATCAGGGCCTGCACGGCTTCCCAGCCAGCCAATCATATATGTGGTCTCAGGCATTCATATTTGCATATTGGGGAATTCGTGGCTTCTAAGTCAACAAGTCATCCATGTCATATATCTCTAAAAATTCACATTTTAATGATAAATTGTTAACACTGGAAGATTCCCCCATCTCTTCTGAACCAAACAGTGTAAGAATGACCGCTCTAGCCCCTACGGTTAGGAAATTATGGTCATTTGTTTGAGGGGAGTCCTCACTATGAGAAATAGGCTGCAATAATCCTGTGCCTCTCTGTGCTGCTGCGTGTGTAAAAAGATGCACCTGTTTTGGCGGGAAAACGTAAACAGCCACTCTGATTGGTGGATTTAAATTCGGCAGCTCTCTCCCTCTGTGTCTGTCTGTGTGTGTGTGTGTGTGTGTGTGTGTGTTTAGTGGGAGAGAGAGGACCCTGCCCTTATTTGGCAGCATGTCATTGTAGGATTTAAATTGAATATAGTTAGACTGATTGACTGGATTACAGCCTGTGTTTGTGTGTCCCTCTCTGCATTTCTGTTTCAATATGCCTCCATATTTGTAATTTTGTAAGTTATTGCTATTCTGCTAAATCATAGTATTTCTGGTACTTTTTGGTACTTGTGCTAAATACAGTATTTCTGCTAAATTATAGTATTTCTGCTTTATTATACTATTTGTGCTAAAACATAGTATTTCTACTAAATGTAGTATTTCTGCTTTTTATACTATTTGTGCTAAATTATAATATTTCTGCTTTTTATACTATTTGTGCTAAATTATAATATTTCTGCTTTTTATACTATTTGTGCTAAAACATAGTATTTCTACTAAATGTAGTATTTCTGCTTTTTATACTATTTGTGCTAAATTATAATATTTCTGCTTTTTATACTATTTGTGCTAAATTATAATATTTCTGCTTTTTATACTATTTGTGCTAAATTATAATATTTCTGCTTTTTATACTATTTGTGCTAAATTATAATATTTCTGCTTTTTATACTATTTGTGCTAAAACATAGTATTTCTACTAAATGTAGTATTTCTGCTTTTTATACTATTTGTGCTAAATTATAATATTTCTGCTTTTTATACTATTTGTGCTAAATTATAATATTTCTGCTTTTTATACTATTTGTGCTAAAACATAGTATTTCTACTAAATGTAGTATTTCTGCTTTTTATACTATTTGTGCTAAATTATAATATTTCTGCTTTTTATACTATTTGTGCTAAATTATAATATTTCTGCTTTTTATACTATTTGTGCTAAATTATAATATTTCTGCTTTTTATAGTATTTGTGCTAAAACATAGTATTTCTACTAAATGTAGTATTTATGCTTAATCATAGTATTTCTATATATATCTGCCAGGTCCCCAGGCAGCCAATCCTCTGTGAGGACTGAGAAATTCAAATTTTCAAATCAGGGCCTGCACGGCTTCCCAGCCAATCATATATGTGTCCTGAGGCATTCAAATTTGCATATTGGGGCCTTCATGGCTTCTAAGCCAGCCAATCATATCTGAGGGCTGAGGAATTCAAATCCACAAATCAGGGCCTGCACAGCTTCCCAGCCAGCCAATCATGTATGTGGGCTCCAGGTATTTAAATTTGCATATTGGGGAATTCGTGGCTTCTAAGTCAACAAGTCATCCATGTCATATATCTCTAAAAATTCATATTTTAATGATAAATTGTCAACACTTGAAGATTCCCCCATCTCTTCTGAACAAAACGGTGTAAGAATGACCGCTCTAGCCCCTATGGTTAGGAAATTATGGTCATTTGTTTGAGGGGAATCCTCACTATGTGAAATAAACTGAAAGAAGCAGGTCTATGTCTCTGTGCTGCGTGTGTAAAAAGATGCACCTTTTTTGGCGGGAAAACGTAAACAGCCTCTCTGATTGGTGGATTCAAATTCAGCAGCTCCCAGGCTGACCTAGAAACTTAGTCCTCTCTCCCTGTGTGTGTGTGTGTGTGTGTGTGTGTGTGTGTGTGTGTTTAGTGGGAGAGAGAGGACCCTGCCCTTATTTGACAGCATGTCATTGTAGGATTTAAATTGAACATAGTTAGACTGGTTGACTGGATTAGAGCCTGTGTTTGTGTGTCCCTCTGTGCATTTGTGTTTCAATAAGTTATTACTATTCTGCTAAATCATAGTATTTCTGGTACTTTTCGGTACTTGTGCTAAATACAGTATTTCTGCTAAATCATACTATTTCTGCTTTTCATAGGATTTATGCCTAATATAGTATTTCTGCTAAATTATAGTATTTCTGCTTTTTATAGGATTTGTGCCTAACATAGTATTTCTGCTAAATTATAGTATTTCTGCTTTTTATAGGATTTGTGCTTAACATAGTATTTCTGCTTTTTATACTATTTGTTCTAAATTATAGTATTTCTGCTTTTTATAGGATTTGTGCTTAATATAGTATTTCTGCTAAATTATAGTTTTTCTTCTTTTTATAATATTTGTGCTAAAACATAGTATTTCTACTAAATGTAGTATTTATGCTTAATAATAGTATTTCTATATATTTCTGCCAGGTCCCCAGGCAGCCAATCCTCTGTGAGGACTGAGACATTCAAATTTTCAAATCAGGGCCTGCACAGTTTCCCAGCCAATCAAATAAGTGTCCTGAGGCATTCAAATTTGCATATTGGGGCCTTCGTGGCTTCTAAGCCAGCCAATCATATCTGAGGGCTGAGGAATTCAAACCCACAAATCAGGGCCTGCACGGCTTCCCAGCCAGCCAATCACATATGTTGTCTCAGGCATTCAAATTTGCATATTGGGGAATTCGTGGCTTCTAAGTCAACAAGTCATCCATGTCATATATCTCTAAAAATTCATATTTTAATATTAAATTGTCAACACTTGAAGATTCCCCCATCTCTTCTGAACAAAACGGTGTAAGAATGACCGTTCTAGCCCCTACGGTTTGGAAATTATGGTCATTTGTTTGAGGGGAGTCCTCACTATGAGAAATAGGCTGCAATAATCCTGTGCCTCTCTCTGCTGCGTGTGTAAAAAGATGCACCTGTTTTGGCGGGAAAAAGTACACAGGCTCTCTGATTGGTGGATTCAAATTCAGCAGCTCCCAGGCTGACCTAGAAACTTACTTCTCTCTCCCTGTGTGTGTGTGTGTGTGTGTGTGTGTGTGTGTGTGTGTGTGTGTGTGTGTGTGTGTGTGACAGAGAGAGAGAGAGAGAGAAAGGCTTTTAATGGGATGATCTCATTCTAAGATTTAAATTCAATATATTTAGACTGGTTGACTGAATTGGATCTTGTGTGTGGGTCTCTCTGTGCATGTGTGTTTCCTCATGTGTACATATTTGTGATTGTGTGGCTGTAATAAATTTTTTTGCAGATTTTTGTCATTTAACAAGTATATTTGAGGGACCCTCAGCATGTTCAGCATTTTTTCAGCTGTCCATTTTGCTTTTCCAATTTTTCTGTTTAACTTATTACTATTGTGCTAAATCATACTATTTCTGCTATTTTATAAGATTTGTGCTTAATATGCTATTTCTGCTTTTATAGGATTTGTGCTTAATATAGTATTTCTGCTAAATTTAGTATTTCTGATTAATTATAGTTTTTCTACTAAATCATAGTACAGTATTTCTGCTTTTTATAGGATTTGTGCTTAATATAGTATTTCTGCTAAATGTAGTATTTATGCTTAATCATACTATTTCTGCTTTTTATAGTATTTGTGCTTAATATAGTATTTCTGCTAAATTTAGTATTTCTGATTAATTATAGTTTTTCTACTAAATCATAGTACAGTATTTCTGCTTTTTATGGGATTTGTGCTAAAACAAAGTATTTCTACTAAATGTAGTATTTGTGCTTAATCATACCATTTCTGCTTTTTATAGGATTTGTGCTTAATATAGTATTTCTGCTAAATTATAGTATTTCTGCCAAATTATAATATTTGTGCTAAAACATAGTCTCAATTTAAAATTACAATATTCATAGTTCATCACAGTGTCTCTGGTAAATCACAATATTTCTGCTCTGTTGTACTATTTTTCTAAATCATAGTGTTTCTGTAATGTTTAAGTATTTTTGGCTAAATATAATCTTTCTGTTATCTTATACTATTTCTCCTAAATTCTTGTATTTTTGAGAAGTTATCATGTTTCTGGTAAGTTACAATATTTCTGCTAAATTCTGCTATGCTATTGTATTTCTGCCAAGTATTATGTTTCCTCTAAGATATTGCAGTTCTGCTAAGTTATTCCATTTTAGCAAACTTCTTTTGCTTCTGCAAAGTTTTTACAATTTCTGCAACTTTTCAGCTTTTTCAGCTACTTTTTGCATACAGCTTCAGCTTTAAGCATCCACACTGCATTTTCGCAGGAAATGCAAATTTTTCTAGTTATTATTATTATTCCGGGTGTTTCCGTACACTTTTCGCCGTTTAACTACTTCCACAATTTTTGTGCTATTTTCACCGTTCAAACTTTAAACTATTCAGCTATTTTTGCTAATTCCTGCTACGATTTTTGCTATTTTTAACTATTATACTTTTTAAAATATTAAGCTTTTTTCCTTTAATTTGTCCCATTGAAATGAATGGGAAACTTCTGCAATTCTGCTAAATTTTGCCTGTTTTTGAAACTTAACTACTTCCTCATATTTTCACCTAGAACAACCATTCAAATTTTAAAATGTTCACAAATTATTTGGCTATTCAGGTATGATTCAGCTTTTTCAAATCTTCTACTGTTTTACTTTTATGCCTCTTAAAGTTTTGAGTTGCAAAATTGTGATTTTTCACAAAATACATGTGTTGTTATGGTTGCTATGCTCTTGGCTTCCAGTGTGCCACTGAAGGTTTTGCAATTTTCACTTCATGTCCGAACAACTTCCTGCTACTTGCTCAATTTTCACTCAACTTCCACAAATTATACATCAAAACGTAGGTATTTTTGCTGGCTTTCAGAAAATGTCACCATCATTGTTGTGGGATTTATAGAATTTTTGCAAATCTCCTCAGACTAACACAAGGTCAGAAAACTCTCCATATAAAGTGAATGGAGAGCTTGTTCAAAATCACCGCTGGATTTCTGTAATGAGAGGCATATTCGAATCGTCATATCTCCTTAACGAAGCAAAGTTAAGACATGAGGCTTGTCCCCGAATATCTTCAGACACCCCTGACGCTCACAATTCAAGAATTTCTTTCTCACCTATTACCGTTCTGAAATGAGTTGGACTTGTTTGAGGGTAGGAAATTCGTCCTTCGCTCAGATTTCTTCAGATTTCAAACTGTGGAAATGAACCACTTTTTTCTCTCGTCATAACTTTTTGTTGGATTTCCACAGAGACCTGAAAATTTCCATGATTGTTCACCAAAGCCTGCTGTCTCTTACGGTGAAAGAATGATATCGATACTCCAAATAGATTTCGAGTTAGAAAGCGTTGTTTGAGGGCAAGTCAAGGCAGTTTTTGCTTCGCTCTACTCAGTTATGGTGCATTACAAGTCAAATATCTTTAATAATTCATATTTTAATGATAAATTGTAAACACTGGAAGATTCCCCCATCTCTTCTGAACAAAACGGTGTAAGAATGACCGCTCTAGCCCCTACGGTTTGGAAATTATGGTCATTTGTTTGAGGGGAGTCCTCACTATGAGAAATAGGCTGCAATAATCCTGTGCCTCTCTGTGCTGCGTGTGTAAAAAGAGGCACATGTTTTGGCGGGAAAAAGTACACAGGCTCTCTGATTGGTGGATTCAAATTCAGCAGCTCCCAGGCTGACCTAGAAACTTACTTCTCTCTCCCTGTGCATTTTTTTGCTGATTTTTTCATTTAACAAGTATATTTGAGGGACCCTCAGCATGTTCAGCATTTTTTCAGCTGTCCATTTTGCTTTTCCAATTTTTCTGTTTAACTTATTACTATTGTGCTAAATAATACTATTTCTGCTATTTTATAAGATTTGTGCCTAATATAGTATTTCTGCTAAATTACAATATTTCTGCTTTTTATACTATTTGTGCTAAAACATAGTATTTCTACTAAATGTAGTATTTATGCTTAATCATACTATTTCTGCTTTTTATGGGATTTGTGCCTAATATAGTATTTCTGCTTTTTATAGGATTTTTGCTCAAACATAGTATTTCTACTAAATGTAGTGTTTATGCTTAATCATCCTATTTCTGCTTTTTATAGGATTTGTGCTTAATATAGTATTTCTGCTAAATTATAGTATTTCTGCTTTTTATAGTATTTGTGCTAAAACATAGTATTTCTACTAAATGTAGTATTTATGCTTAATCATAGTATTTCTATATATTTCTGCCAGGTCCCCAGGCAGCCAATCCTCTGTGAGGACTGAGAAATTCAAATTTTCAAATCAGGGCCTGCACGGCTTCCCAGCCAATCATATATGTGTCCTGAGGCATTCAAATTTGCATATTGGGGCCTTCATGGCTTCTAAGCCAGCCAATCATATCTGAGGGCTGAGGAATTCAAATCCACAAATCAGGGCCTGCACGGCTTCCCAGCCAGCCAATCATATATGTGGTCTCAGGCATTCATATTTGCATATTGGGGAATTCGTGGCTTCTAAGTCAACAAGTCATCCATGTCATATATCTCTAAAAATTCACATTTTAATGATAAATTGTTAACACTGGAAGATTCCCCCATCTCTTCTGAACCAAACAGTGTAAGAATGACCGCTCTAGCCCCTACGGTTAGGAAATTATGGTCATTTGTTTGAGGGGAGTCCTCACTATGAGAAATAGGCTGCAATAATCCTGTGCCTCTCTGTGCTGCTGCGTGTGTAAAAAGATGCACCTGTTTTGGCGGGAAAACGTAAACAGCCACTCTGATTGGTGGATTTAAATTCGGCAGCTCTCTCCCTCTGTGTCTGTCTGTGTGTGTGTGTGTGTGTGTGTGTGTGTGTGTGTGTGTGTGTGTGTGTGTGTGTGTGTGTGTGTGTGTTTAGTGGGAGAGAGAGGACCCTGCCCTTATTTGGCAGCATGTCATTGTAGGATTTAAATTGAATATAGTTAGACTGATTGACTGGATTAGAGCCTGTGTTTGTGTGTCCCTCTCTGCATTTCTGTTTCAATATGCCTCCATATTTGTAATTTTGTAAGTTATTGCTATTCTGCTAAATCATAGTATTTCTGGTACTTTTTGGTACTTGTGCTAAATACAGTATTTCTGCTAAATTATAGTATTTCTGCTTTATTATACTATTTGTGCTAAAACATAGTATTTCTACTAAATGTAGTATTTCTGCTTTTTATACTATTTGTGCTAAATTATAATATTTCTGCTTTTTATACTATTTGTGCTAAATTATAATATTTCTGCTTTTTATACTATTTGTGCTAAAACATAGTATTTCTACTAAATGTAGTATTTCTGCTTTTTATACTATTTGTGCTAAATTATAATATTTCTGCTTTTTATACTATTTGTGCTAAATTATAATATTTCTGCTTTTTATACTATTTGTGCTAAATTATAATATTTCTGCTTTTTATACTATTTGTGCTAAATTATAATATTTCTGCTTTTTATACTATTTGTGCTAAATTATAATATTTCTGCTTTTTATACTATTTGTGCTAAAACATAGTATTTCTACTAAATGTAGTATTTCTGCTTTTTATACTATTTGTGCTAAATTATAATATTTCTGCTTTTTATACTATTTGTGCTAAATTATAATATTTCTGCTTTTTATACTATTTGTGCTAAAACATAGTATTTCTACTAAATGTAGTATTTCTGCTTTTTATACTATTTGTGCTAAATTATAATATTTCTGCTTTTTATACTATTTGTGCTAAATTATAATATTTCTGCTTTTTATACTATTTGTGCTAAATTATAATATTTCTGCTTTTTATAGTATTTGTGCTAAAACATAGTATTTCTACTAAATGTAGTATTTATGCTTAATCATAGTATTTCTATATATATCTGCCAGGTCCCCAGGCAGCCAATCCTCTGTGAGGACTGAGAAATTCAAATTTTCAAATCAGGGCCTGCACGGCTTCCCAGCCAGCCAATCATGTATGTGGGCTCCAGGTATTTAAATTTGCATATTGGGGAATTCGTGGCTTCTAAGTCAACAAGTCATCCATGTCATATATCTCTAAAAATTCATATTTTAATGATAAATTGTCAACACTTGAAGATTCCCCCATCTCTTCTGAACAAAACGGTGTAAGAATGACCGCTCTAGCCCCTATGGTTAGGAAATTATGGTCATTTGTTTGAGGGGAATCCTCACTATGTGAAATAAACTGAAAGAAGCAGGTCTATGTCTCTGTGCTGCGTGTGTAAAAAGATGCACCTTTTTTGGCGGGAAAACGTAAACAGCCTCTCTGATTGGTGGATTCAAATTCAGCAGCTCCCAGGCTGACCTAGAAACTTAGTCCTCTCTCCCTGTGTGTGTGTGTGTGTGTGTGTGTGTGTGTGTGTGTGTGTGTGTGTGTGTGTGTGTTTGTGTGTGTGTTTAGTGGGAGAGAGAGGACCCTGCCCTTATTTGACAGCATGTCATTGTAGGATTTAAATTGAACATAGTTAGACTGGTTGACTGGATTAGAGCCTGTGTTTGTGTGTCCCTCTGTGCATTTGTGTTTCAATAAGTTATTACTATTCTGCTAAATCATAGTATTTCTGGTACTTTTCGGTACTTGTGCTAAATACAGTATTTCTGCTAAATCATACTATTTCTGCTTTTCATAGGATTTATGCCTAATATAGTATTTCTGCTAAATTATAGTATTTCTGCTTTTTATAGGATTTGTGCCTAACATAGTATTTCTGCTAAATTATAGTATTTCTGCTTTTTATAGGATTTGTGCTTAACATAGTATTTCTGCTAAATTATAGTATTTCTGCTTTTTATACTATTTGTTCTAAATTATAGTATTTCTGCTTTTTATAGGATTTGTGCTTAATATAGTATTTCTGCTAAATTATAGTTTTTCTTCTTTTTATAATATTTGTGCTAAAACATAGTATTTCTACTAAATGTAGTATTTATGCTTAATAATAGTATTTCTATATATTTCTGCCAGGTCCCCAGGCAGCCAATCCTCTGTGAGGACTGAGACATTCAAATTTTCAAATCAGGGCCTGCACAGTTTCCCAGCCAATCAAATAAGTGTCCTGAGGCATTCAAATTTGCATATTGGGGCCTTCGTGGCTTCTAAGCCAGCCAATCATATCTGAGGGCTGAGGAATTCAAACCCACAAATCAGGGCCTGCACGGCTTCCCAGCCAGCCAATCACATATGTGGTCTCAGGCATTCAAATTTGCATATTGGGGAATTCGTGGCTTCTAAGTCAACAAGTCATCCATGTCATATATCTCTAAAAATTCATATTTTAATATTAAATTGTCAACACTTGAAGATTCCCCCATCTCTTCTGAACAAAACGGTGTAAGAATGACCGTTCTAGCCCCTACGGTTTGGAAATTATGGTCATTTGTTTGAGGGGAGTCCTCACTATGAGAAATAGGCTGCAATAATCCTGTGCCTCTCTCTGCTGCGTGTGTAAAAAGATGCACCTGTTTTGGCGGGAAAAAGTACACAGGCTCTCTGATTGGTGGATTCAAATTCAGCAGCTCCCAGGCTGACCTAGAAACTTACTTCTCTCTCCCTGTGTGTGTGTGTGTGTGTGTGTGTGTGTGTGTGTGTGTGTGTGTGACAGAGAGAGAGAGAGAGAGAGAGAGAGAAAGGCTTTTAATGGGATGATCTCATTCTAAGATTTAAATTCAATATATTTAGACTGGTTGACTAAATTGGATCTTGTGTGTGGGTCTCTCTGTGCATGTGTGTTTCCTCATGTGTACATATTTGTGATTGTGTGGCTGTAATAAATTTTTTTGCAGATTTTTGTCATTTAACAAGTATATTTGAGGGACCCTCAGCATGTTCAGCATTTTTTCAGCTGTCCATTTTGCTTTTCCAATTTTTCTGTTTAACTTATTACTATTGTGCTAAATCATACTATTTCTGCTATTTTATAAGATTTGTGCTTAATATACTATTTCTGCTTTTATAGGATTTGTGCTTAATATAGTATTTCTGCTTTTTATAAGATTTGTGCTTAATATAGTATTTCTGCTAAATGTAGTATTTATGCTTAATCATACTATTTCTGCTTTTCATAGGATTTGTGCTTAATATAGTATTTCTGCTAAATTTAGTATTTCTGATTAATTATAGTCTTTCTACTAAATCATAGTACAGTATTTCTGCTTTTTATGGGATTTGTGCTAAAACAAAGTATTTCTACTAAATGTAGTATTTATGCTTAATCATACCATTTCTGCTTTTTATAGGATTTGTGCTTAATATAGTATTTCTGCTAAATTATAGTATTTCTGCCAAATTATAATATTTGTGCTAAAACATAGTCTTAATTTAAAATTACAATATTCATAGTTCATCACAGTGTCTCTGGTAAATCACAATATTTCTGCTCTGTTGTACTATTTTTCTAAATCATAGTGTTTCTGTAATGTTTAAGTATTTTTGGCTAAATATATTCTTTCTGTTATCTTATACTATTTCTCCTAAATTCTTGTATTTTTGAGAAGTTATCATGTTTCTGGTAAGTTACAATATTTCTGCTAAATTCTGCTATGCTATTGTATTTCTGCCAAGTATTATGTTTCCTCTAAGATATTGCAGTTCTGCTAAGTTATTCCATTTTAGCAAACTTCTTTTGCTTCTGCAAAGTTTTTACAATTTCTGCAACTTTTCAGCTTTTTCAGCTACTTTTTGCATACAGCTTCAGCTTTAAAGCATCCACACTGCATTTTCGCAGGAAATGCAAATTTTTCTAGTTCCATTTTATTATTATTATCTATTCCGTACGTTTTTTGAAAGCCTACTCCTTCAAAACCGTTCAACTTAGAAAAACCATTCAAACACCGTTAGATTCCTATTCTTTTGGACAACACTGCTTCTATTTTTCATATTTTTAACATTTATATTTTTAATTTTATTCAACTTTATTCAACAAAAATTTATAATGTATTTCAATGGGGATACCCTTCAAATCCTCATTCAACTTACTCATTTTTAAACTCTTACTACTTCCACATACATTGACATAGAGCCACCATTCAAACTTTAAAACGAAGACAAGACATTCAACTATTCAACTTGTATTTATCTTTTCAATATCTATTATACTTTTTCTTCAGTTCCAGTTTAAGTTTCATGATGTTTTTTCACCCGTTTCAGAGTTTATAATGGGTGTGTATGGGACGGAATGTTGGGGCTAGAGTGAGAGAGCTCAACTGCTAGAGTGAGAGGAGCAAAAAAATTAATCTTAAAATATTTTTTAAAACTGCTGCTGTGTCCACAGCGTTTGCTCTACAGCCACCATTTTACCCTCAAAACGTAGCCATCGCTGTCCTCTTTCATCCAATGTGTTTACTATTGTCCTAGGTGTTATGGTTCTTTCATAAATGTCACCAATGCACAGCCTCCTCCCTCCAACTCTTCCATAGACTCTAATGTTAAAATGGCTCAGAAGGTTCTTTTGAAAATCAGAAGAGCATGGTGTCTTTACACTGTCACCACGTCCATACAATAAACTCCACAGGCATGAAAACTGAGAATTCAGTAGACTAGACATTGTTGTCGCTCACGGTGAAAGAATTTTGTCAATACGACTTGTACTTTTCATATGGGAACGATTTGTTTCGGCCTGACTTTTCTGTTCATTTTAAGCAGCAAAAGTGAGGCGCATGTCTGTGTACGTGTGTATGGAGCCCTTGGGTGCGGTCACTATAGCAACCAGGCTCACACCTGCCTGCTTAACGAGCTCTCTCTCTCTCTCTGCCAAGATTCATCTTAAACACTTCTCTTTCAACTGCTGCTGTGTCCACAGTGTTAAAGCCATCATTTTACCCTCAAAATGTCGCCATCGTTGTTCTTTTTCCAACATCTTGTCTTTCAAAGCTCAGAGATGTAAACTTTTTAAACTGTGTGGGTCCAAGTGGAGGGATCACATTTTAGTCATTCAGTGATTCAAAGAATATGACCTTTTAATATTCATTCAGATGTTTTCTGACTCTAAATGTTCTTTTCTCATTTCTTAGGGTTTTCTAATTTACATTTAAAACATTTTCAGTTTTTTTCCAACTCCTTCTTCTGTGTAACCTTCAGCTTTTAGCAGTTCAGCACCTTTGTTTTCAGGTTAAATTCAGGTTGTTTTTTTTTTTTTTTTTTATCTCATTCAAAATTTTTAACTCAAAATTCAGCAATTAATTCATTTCAGTCCATACATTCAGATTCAAGCATTCACACTGCAGTTTCTTCAGAAAATGCACTTTCTAGTTATTCTATTTTATCTATTCCGTACGTTTTTTGTACTCCTACTCCTTCAAAACCGTTCAACTTAGAAAAACCATTCAAACACCATTAGATTCCTATTCTTTTGGACATGACTGCTTCTATTTTTCTCATTTTTAACATTTATATTTTTAATTTTATTCAACTTTATTCAACAAAAATTTCCCATGTATTTCAATGGGGAGACCCTTCAAATCCTCATTCAACTTACTCATTTTTAAACTCTTACTACTTCCACATACATTGACATAGAGCCACCATTCAAACTTTAAAACGAAGACAAGACATTCAACTATTCAACTTGTATTTATCTTTTCAATATCTATTATACTTTTTCTTCAGTTCCAGTTTAAGTTTCATGATGTTTTTTCACCCGTTTCAGAGTTTATAATGGGTGTGTATGGGACGGAATGTTGGGGCTAGAGTGAGACAGCTCAACTGCTAGAGTGAGAGGAGCAAAAAAATTAATCTTAAAATCTTTTTTAAAACTGCTGCTGTGTCCACAGCGTTTGCTCTACAGGTATGATTTTACCCTCAAAACGTAGCCATGGCTGTCCTCTTTCATCCAATGTGTTTACTATTGTACTAGGTGTTATGGTTCTTTCATAAATGTCACCAATGCACAGCCTCCTCCCTCCAACTCTTCCATAGACTCTAATGTTAAAATGGCTCAGAAGGTTCGTTTGAAAATCAGAAGAGCATGGTGTCTTTCCACTGTCACCACGTCCATATAATAAGCTCCACAGGCATGAAAACTGAGAATTAGGTAGACTAGACATTGCTGTCGCTCACGGTGAAAGAATTTTGTCAATACGACTTTTACTTTTCATTTGGGAGCGATTTGTTTCGGCCTGACTTTTCTGTTCATTTTAAGCAGCAAAAGTGAGGTGCATGTCTGTGTACGTGTGTATGGAGCCCTTGGGTGCAGTCACTATAGCAACCAGGCTCACACCTGCCTGCTTAACGAGCTCTGCCTGCCACTGTACCAAGATTCATCTTAAACACTTCTCTTTCAACTGCTGCTGTGTCCACAGTGTTACAGCCATCATTTTACCCTCAAAATGTCGCCATTATTGTTCTCTTTCCAACACAGTGTCTTTCAAAGCTCAGACATTTAAACTTTTTAAACTGTGTGGATCAAAGTGGAGGGATCACATTTTTTTCATTCAGTGATTCAAAGAATATTTAACTTTTAATATTCATTCAGATGTTTTCTGACTCTAAATGTTCTTTTCTCATTTCTTAGGGTTTTCTAATTTACATTTAAAACATTTTCAGCTTTTTTCCAACTTCTGCTTCTGTGTAACCTTCAGCTTTTAGCAGTTCAGCACCTTTGTTTTCAGGTTAAATTTGGTTGTTTTTTTGTTTGTTTTTTATTTCATTCAATATTTTTAACTCAAAATTCAGCAATTAATTCATTTCAGTGCATACATTCAGATTCAAGCATTCACACTGCAGTTTCTTCAGAAAATGCACTTTCTAGTTATAAAGTTGTTTTTCTGTGCTGCTCTCAGGTGTTCTTCCTCCAGAGCGAAGACCAAACCAGTGTTCTGAGCGACCCGGCCGACCACAGCCGCCTCACGGAGAACGTGGCGAGAGCGTTCTGTATGGCTCTGTGTCCACACCTGAAGCTGCTGAAGGAGGACGGCATGGCCAAACTGGGACTGAGGGTCACTCTGGACTCTGACCAGGTAGGACTCTGAGAAGGTTTGTTTTATAGATGTAGACCCTGATGTGTAAACGGACCTTTGCATCAACAACGGAACGAATCCTTCCAAGGCTGAACCCTGCCACAGTCCACATTATTTTTCAAACTCTTCATAAATCTGCAGAAAACCATCAGAAATCTGCCCGATGTGCCAGTTTACACTAGATCTTTGGTATGACTTCACCCTTTCATTCTCCGCAGGTGGGTTATCTGGTCGGAAGCAACGGCCAGCCTCTCCTGCCTCAGTACCTGAGCGACCTGGACAGCGCTCTGATCCCCGTCATTCACGGCGGGGCGTGTCAACTGAGCGAGGGCCCGGTGGTCATGGAGCTGATCTTCTACATCCTGGAGATCATCTCTTAGGAACTTCAGACATCCCACCAACCTGCACCCCTTCTCACCTCCAAACTTCTTCTTCTTCTTTTTTTTCTGACATCATCTCCCTTCGGCCGTTTGCACTTCAAAAGAGCCCGAAAACTGTGCCGTGCCCGGCAGGGTAGCATTCCTCAAGCCAAACCTATGCATCCACCCACGGTCTGAGGAAGCTCTGAATAGGATCACCTGTCACCTCAGTCAGGATGTCTCCACAGATCACACTGTGTCCGTCCTGATACCCACACTTTTGCTGCCTCTGAGAAGCTGCCACGCAACGAGCGTCAGGCGGCCGATATTGTGCAGTTTGTCCTCAGATAGCGAACGCATCCAGGAAGGGATGAAGGCACTAAGTAAAATTTTCTTATCTCATTCGGAGTTTAAGTAAGAAGAGTGTTTATTACAATGAAAGGGTCACAGGGTGTTTAGCCTTGTTATAAATTAGTAAACCAGTGCCATTAGAATCGTGTCTGTGAACCTAAAAGCTGAGTGTGATGAATTGTGGGATTTATTAAGCCTCTCAACTTTTCTCTTAAATGCAGCTTTAGCTTCATGGTTTTAGACAAATGAGTGAATTATGAAATGAGTAAAACCAGGGTGTGTGTGTGAATAGGATGATGAATTATTCTGTCTATTATCAGAGGAGCTGTAGAATTAACAATCTGCAGAGCTGCAGAGTTTTTAAGGAGAAGGCACTCTCTCCTTTCTACCAGACACAAACCCGTAGTGATCAGTGACGTCTTTGTAATGGCAGCCGTCCTCACAGGTCAGGACACCCTGAGCTCTCGTGCATTTTGACAAAGAGGCAGATTATTCCCTAAAGGTCGCCTTAACACTGTGAGAGTAAAGCTGAAACGGCCATGGCTGCACAAATACAAACGAATCAACCAGAAGTAGTGACTAAATTACGAGCAGAACTGTGACAGATAGGACCTCTCCTGCAGTGACACACAGCCTTCAATCAATCAAATGCTATGAGAGAATGGAGGATAATACAGCCTTTAATACCAATTGAAAGAGCCACGAGTTTTGGTTAAACCTGCTGCAATTCTGCCCTTTGGTACATAAAGCAGCACTCCAGAGCTCAAAATATCAGTTGGGGCCAAATAGTTAATTTTGGTCTCTAAACACAAAAGAAATCAAATAAACTACAACAGCGGTTCCATCTTATAATCTAACCTGCAGATATGTTTTGACCCGTTAGACTTAACACTATTTTATTAAAATCTGCTAGTTATGAGCTGGTCATCATATGTGAATCACATTGCGATGCATGACATGACACTGGTGATTGAGCACAAAAAGTCACCAGGAAGGTGTTTGCTGAGGTCGCGAAGAATGAGCCAAGAGCCAAGCAAGTTTTTTTTATTTGTTACAGCCACAGGACTCGCCCCCTAGTGGCCATTACAAAAAATGCACCTGCACAGCGACGGAAACTACATTCATGGCTCCTGCTCGGATGCTCCTTAAGTGTGGGTATTGGGACTGACCTCCTGCTTCCTGATCGCACATCACTGTGGCAGCCGGAGGTCCTGAAGCATTGAATTCTGGGTAAAACCTGCCTCTGTGTAGCACGGATGCTGGTGCAAGGGAGAGTCATATCCGTTACTGAAAAGTTTGGACTATTTCTGTTTCAAAACAGTATTAATCATCGTGGAAGGAGGTGGTGATTACTTTCCCTTTTTTTTTTTTTTTTTTTTTTTTGCACCGTGGTGCTCAGTGCCTGCAGTAGTGTTTCATCAAGGGAGAAAAGGAAAATGAAAACCATTTCAGATTCACTTAAGCTTTACTCATCAGTCACCAGATGCTTTACTTCACTCGTTGTACATACTTTTGTAGGCAGGACGATTTCTCCTTGATCACACCTGAAACATCTGTAGCCTCCAGAGATCCCAGTATTATCGTTCAGACAGCTGATTTAAATAAAGGTTCTGATGCTTTATCGATAATCAATCTGTACATAAATGTGCGAAGGGGGGGAGAGTCAGGTTTTAATCTCATCAGTCATTCAGTGTTGGTTCAGCAGAGGTCGAAAAAAATCTTCACCTCATTTTTGTCTTTTTAATCATAACGAGAATAACTGATAAATATAATATTATTATATATAAATAAACTGTATTAACTTGCAGATGCAGTGCACTGGATTTAAGCCATTTACAGGAGAGTTTAAAGTGAGCATCAGGGTGTCCTGGAAGTAAGAGGTCAGTATTTGTCGAGACTTAAATGACCCGAAGCTGAATGTATCTCATCTCAAGTTGTCTGCATCCTTCCAAACCTCGAAGTCAAGACTTCTCTAAACACCCTGAACCTCTGAGGTGTTTTCTAAAATCAGGCACGTTGGAGGTTCACCGCCTGATCTGGACTCTGCTCTCCTTCAACAACATGGACCTGGACAAGAAGTCTAAGAATGTATTCCTCATGTTTCTGTTTAAATCTGTAAAATGTGCTCTTGTTTCTGACGAGACTGATCACAAAAACGAAAAAAAAAACAAAACAACCCACCCTGCTGTGTTTAAAAAGCTCTGTACAGTAACCATTCTGCATTATGCTAATTTCTCCATCGTTAATTGTGCTGATGTAAAACAATCTCGAGTGAGAATCAGACAATCAGAGGAAAATCTGCAGAAGAGCCGACGCTTGAAGTTTAAATCTGACCTGTAGCCGCTCTGCATTCATTTATTAATCAGAATCTTTTAGGAGCTACTGTAGCAAAGTAACGTTTAGTTTAAAAGGAAAAAAAAAAGGTCAAAGTTCACCACTTCTGGGTTATTTTACTGTGATCATACCAGAAGCAGTGTGGGTCAATCACTGTGTTTCTTTAAAAAAATTAAATAAATTAGCATAATGAAAAGGGGGGCACGAGGATCTATTTTTCTGACTCGCTCTTTTGTTACTGTTTAATTCTTTTTTTCCTTTTTGCATTATCTGAAGTGTGCAATATGCCCGAAATCCAAAAAAAGAAGAAAAAAAGGTGCAATTTGTTTGAAAAAGTAGCATTTGTTTTGTATTCAGTTGTAAGATGTTACTGTTTAAACCTATAACACTGCATGCAAACAGAAATGAGCCGGAAAAGGCGACTGGAGCGAGTCAACTTTGCATTTCAACAGTCAGAAAATTCTCCACAAAAATATGAACTTGTTCAGTTCTTTATTATTATTTTTTAATAAATCAGTTTGAAAAGCCAAAAAGCCTGTTCATCTTTCCCCCTCCTTTGTCAAAAATACTGTAGTATATGTAAAATAAAAACTTATAGAAAATTGAGACGAGTATTTGTTATTTACTTTTTTTTTTTATGTTTGAAAAAACTTGACAGTACACATTTAAAACAGGAATTTTTTTATTGGTTCGTTTTAGAGCAGGATCAGCAGATTCAGTCAAAAATCAAAGAACTGATTCTGTTAATTATGAAGCATTTTAGAAACACATGATCTGTGTGAACATCTATATGGTAAAAACTAAAACATTTTAATGGCTTCCACACAGGAAGCGATGACAGGCGACATAACGGTTGGTGAGGGCAAAGTGGGTGTATCCCGAGATGAGCTTTACTCAACTTCAATCAATTTCGGCCAATAAGAGCACAAGATACCGTTAATTGACATATCACAGTGCGGTAAATGCGTTAGAGGGTTACCTAGGCAACCAGGGTCTAGAAAGTCCACTAGCGACGAACCTTTTAGCTTCAAGGCTACGCGTGATGAGTGACATCGCTTCCTGCGTGGACCCAGCTTCAGTATTTTGATCAGTGTTACTGTAAACTGAACTTTTTTCCTTTATACTAAAAATTAGGCGCAGATTTTAAAAAAAGAAAATTAGAAGAAGCGGAAACTGAAATGTGTGACCATGGTAATAATAATAATAATAATAATAATAATAATGATGATGATAATAATGACGCAGACAGTCTGAGGTACACCTGCTTGAGGTGGGATTTACGTCGTTGGCTCAGTTAAACTTGTATGGCTTCTTCTGCGGTTCATTTTTTAAAGGGTTAGTTCACTCAGTACTAGTGGAAGCATTCGTTTTCTTGCCTCACTTGAATCGACATTAACCTAATGAATTTAAGGCTGTCCATTTACCCACTTATGTACTACATGCAGAGAGTTTGCTACAGCTCTTGGCACATTTCAGACACTACATGGATGTAACACAGCAACTGCACAGAAGTCTCTTTAGCTGCAAAATACTCCAAAACAAGGTTGCAAAGTAGAAACAAAGAGCTGGAAGACGCTGCAGAGTCATGTGAAACGACTCCGTTTCAGTCATTTGAGGCATTTTAAGGCAGCTGGGAAAGACTCCGCTTAGAGCTTTATCTTAACTCGAACTCACCATGGCAATTCAATCAGTCAACTGTTTCTGAATGACATGTGAAAAAGTGCTTGGCTTGACGTGGTTTGGTAATTTGAGTGAACTGACCCTTTATTAAAACACTGAGAGGTTTCACTCCCAATATTCAGTTTCTCTCACATGAGATGGTCCATAGATTTCAATAGTGACAAACATTCCTGTTGAGACTCTATGACAGCACATGAGGGCCATTTTAAATAAACAATGGAGCCAAATTTCCGACTTACTCTTTGAAACATTGCTCGACTTTGCAAGGCTGGTTTAACCTCATCGCACTGTACATAAATATGTGATTCGATTGGTGTTTGTTGAATAACAATGACGTTACAGAAACTGACATAATCTTGAAAACTAAAGTGAAAAAAAATTCCACCCCTTAAAATTTCAAAATGTATTACATTTTTCCCTGTGAACTCCAAACTTTAAAGTGGAGCTAGTGTGTTTTATCTTTTATTTCCTGTTTTATATATATGCTAGCCAAACTTTCAAATAATCAGGGCAGTATACCTAAAACACAGAAACTTGAAGCTGGTGTATGCAAGGGGCAGCCAATCAGAAGGAAACAGACTTAATAAAGGGGGGAGGAGCTAAAACAGCTTGTTTCAGACAGAATCAACTGGTGGGCGACACCTAAATAAATTATTCAGGAATTATTGTGAACTGTGGATTATGAAAAACCACCCAGAATGGCCCCCATATGCTGTCAAAAGAATAAAACCAGAAGACTAGAGCTGCTTTTGCTTCAGGTTAGGTTAGCTGAGCATAATGACTGAGACGGCCAGTGGTGAGTCTTTTTAAAGGTCCTAAACTCCTTCTACAAAATGAGTGGGTAGAAATAAATATAAAATGTGTTCATCTGTGACCTTGAAAAACTAGTAGTTGTATTTTTAAACAGGATTCAATTTGCAGCCCCCTTCCAGTTTTATGCAAAGCTAGGCTAAGCTTAGAGTTTCCTGACATTTAAATCTTTCTTTCTTTCTGTTCCTTTACACGATGCTTTTTAAAGATGATCCTGTGTACTCTCCTCCTCACACGTGACATTATTCGTCTCCAGTTTTTGTGCTATTCAGTGTAAACAAGTCAAATGCACCTAAAACGGCAGGCAGGTGAGTGTGCAGTTTAGTGACCACAATTAGAGGACTTGCAGCGCATGCGAAATGTGTGGTCTCTAAAATAACGATCGTACCTTGTGTAATCTGGTGATTTCTTGGCTTACTTTCCTGTTAAATAAACATGAGGTGGCTACTGCAATATCTGCCTGACGTTTTCACACCGAAGTCTGTAACAGACTGTAACTGAGCGGAAAATGTACTGAAAACTCCCGACAGCCCAGGCTGTAATTATATAATTTAAATGTATATATCGTAACAGATTTGGCAGCTAAAGGCGGCTTTCAAATACACAGGATTTTACAGCAACTGTGATTACTTTGGTATTAGTGCATAGGTGCAGTTCTAGATACCACAAGGACTATTTACACATTCTTTGATATATTAACTAAAAATTACGTCAGGCAGCAGGATCAGCTTAACTCGACACCGGTCCCCTTTGTCACTCGCAAAGGACACCATGCCGGACCCACACATCAGGAAACAGTTTAGGCAGCTGTGATCTTTGCCTGAGTGTTTTTCAATCTCAAAGAGAGGCCCTCATCGCCTTCCGGTGGAGGCAGACACAAGGTTCACGTCTCCATAAGGCAGCTCCGTGTCTCCTGCTGAGTGAAGGGGAGCGTGTGTGTCGTGCAAATGTGCAAAAGATACTACAAGACCCGTGTAGGTCTGAGTCCAAACTGAACAACAGACCGTCTTCAGAACTTCCCAAACCACCTTCATCATCTCCTCCTCTTCTCCCTCTGAGTGTTTTTGATTGAGTTCCTTACATCTGCAGGGCAAAGACATCTCCAGTATCAGTCAAGGAGGAATTAAACGTAGATTCACTGCAGACATTAACTTTTCTAGCCATAACCTAAAAATCTTGGATGAGTTTGAATCCTGGTGACCTTGAGCTCAAAGTCAAGATTGGAGGTCAAGTGTTCTGAAAATCTTGTAAACGCAATAATTCAATGTAATGTAGGATTCTGGGACTGATCCAGTGGCTGTGTCTACTTTGAGGCTGAGGGGTTGCGAATTTAGCTTTTTTTGTTCCCCCCCCCCCTATTAGTAGCATTGAGCAACAATATTATAGGATATATCATAATTTCAGCAGCAAAACTATACAACCTAATGTCTGAGAAACATTGGTACTCTGGATGTTGGATCTTTTTCCTTCTAATTCACTGGATCAAACCTGAAAAAGTGTGTTGTACATTTTAAGGCATCCATCTGGGACAGGTGACCAAAAGAAATCAAAGCATCTAAAAAGTCTCTTCACCTACATTGTGATGGCAGGCTCATCTTCTAGCTATGATTGTGAATGTAAACCGTATAATTACCTTCTTCTTGCACTTCATCTTCAGTCTTGCAGTAACATCTAAACAAGAACCTACCAAAAAAGAAAGGACAGGTAAAGCTCTGAGAACATTTTACAAAACCACACACACCTGGCTACCAACATAACCTTGTGTGTCCATAATTTTATAAAATATGGAACAAAACAAAAAAAAAACCCTTAACAACAAATTAGTAAAATTAACTAAACAAGCAGAAAAAAGGCAAATAAACTATAAAAGCAAGCAAATTAAAGAAAGCCATTCTAAGTAAAGCTGAAGTCATTGAGGGTTGATCATATTCTAATTACCGAGCTTTTTCATATCTTTATATGTTACCTGCGACTGGTCAATCACCAGCCAGCGCTCCGTGCTGGTCTGCATGTCCTGACCGCTAAGAGGCTCCCGCAGTCTGACCTTCACTTCAATGCGACCCCCTGTGGGTTTCCGTCCGTCCATCACCTGGCACACGAAACACCGTGATCACATCTTAACCCTCTCAGACAAACGGCCTCCTGATTTCTGTCTTAACGAATTAACTTAAACACCACAGATCAATTTCCTTATCCTTTCAAACTGAATGTCATTCACCTCGACAATCTCCCTGATTTCACTGTGTGACTCCAGCTTGTCCAGCTTCAGCAGGGCTGTTCCGATCGGCTTGTCGCTCCGTAAGAAACCGCTGTGAGATGACAGACACGGTTACACTGATGAGCCACAGCTAAGGACAGCGTGTGTGAAATAAAAAAAAAATCAAGGTTTAACCTCTAAACATCTACCAAGTCATTGGCAACCCATTCAACATCCACTGAAATAGAAAACCTCTCTATAGAAAAACTGTGATGCCAAAATAAACAAGACATCATTTAACATGTAGGATCATCTGGTTTCTGAACATCTGCTCATTCAGCATGTGTGTCATTTTTATTCTCTCTGTTAATCTGCACTTCTTCCTTCTAAAAACTACCCTGATCTTAAGCCCACACAGCAAACACCAGCAGAGCCGGCTGACACATTTATATAATTACACTGTGATAAGAAACTAAACCTGAAGACTCCCATCAGAGATTCTGGTTATTATGCGTTCCCACTTTCAGATCTTCTTTTTTGCAGCATATTGAAACATCACCAGTAATCCCTCACAGTAAACACCCACTAGCACGACTGATTTGACTAATTTCTCACATTTATCTGAAATAAACAGGTACAATTACAGCCCTTCTTGTGTCAAAGTCCCATTGTTGTAACATGCTAATGACTAAAGAGCCAGCAGCTGCTCGAAAAGTTCTCACAGCACATTTTAAATACTCACTACATGTCGCATGCTGTCCGACCAGCAGCTCCTGGGACTCACCCTTTGTGCAGCAGCTCTAGCTTGAGGCCTTTAGCTGTCACCACCCTCCTGAAGCCGCGATGGTTGCGGCTGATTTGAAGCTTGAAACTCTGGTTGTATTCTGACAAAAAGAGACAACAAAAAAAGTCAACATCGCTCAGCTAAATGAAGCAGTTTAGAGGACAACAAATAAAGCCAACATGGAAATATTAGGGAATTCTACCCAACTCCTTAAGAGAGTTTTTAAAAAGTACCACAACTTTAAAACCAAAATGATCTCGCATGAAAATGAACCTAAAATAAGGCTCAGTTTGTTTTGAACAGCAAAAATGCTTGTGTCCTTAAAAAAAAAAAGAAAAAGAAACATTTATACACCCTGGAACTAGAAAAGAAAATCCCACAACTAAAGCACACCTGAAGCAAGAGTCATGTCTCACCTGGGGAGTTAGTGTTCTTGATGACAGCTGTTTTGAGTTTCTGTGGCTGCTCCTGGTGGCAGCAAAACAGCAGATGAAACTTAAGCAAAAACACTCACTGGTGTTAATTTTTAAAAAGGCGGATTTTCAGGCTCTTACCGTGCTGGGATAGGGGAACTCAAACTTGACGTAAGCATCCAGATCGTTTGCTTGGATTCCTGCAGGAGGAAGAAAAGCAAAAAGCATGAAACTTTTGTTTTACCCACTTTGAGGTGTGACCTTCGACTCGATTTATGGAAAATCAGTCTGAGTAACTGATTCAAGATCACTGGTTTGTTCTATGAGTTGAATTCCCCGTTTATCCCTGTTCATCCTCCTGTTTTATTGCTGATATGAATATTTTTAAATTCTGAATAAACACGTCCTTGGGGGGGAAAACAAAAAACAGGAAAAACTGATAAATGCAGATTTTTACCGCTAGGAGCAGGAAGATTCATCCCTTTTACGATAATAACAACCATGTCAGTGCTGCTCAGCTCTGGAAATATCCTGAAAACAACAACAGGAAAAAAAGCAGGGAGAAAGTTGAGTGATTTATTGTGTCTGCTTCAAGTGTAAACACTAAGAAAACTGCACCAGTCACTCAGTGAAATTATGTTGTATACACTTTTAGAAACATATAGAAAACTGCTTTTCTCTAAAATTTGTTTAGTGCAAGCAAAAGATGAAGGCATGTATGAAATTATTTACTGCCCCTTTAATATATGAACCGTCTATTAAAATAAATGAAAGCAGATTATTTGCTAACTTTATAACTAATGAATAACTCAGCAGGAGTAAAGAATTGATGGCAAATGTTCCCACTTGGCTATGCGAAATGACTTCTCCTCGAAATGATGTTTAGGAGGAGGCAGACCCCTCGACTGAGCCAACTTCAAGACTTCCATACTCTTCTTACAGCTTTCAGCCATTTTCTCAAACCTAAAAAAAACATGAAAAAAAGGAATAAAACCTTTTCATGTTTCATGTCATCAACCATTCAACAATTAATTTAGAGTTTAAATGTAAATCTCTGTAGGTGACGAGGAAGCTTACTTTGTTGTTTCAGTGACGTTTCCCAGGTGTTTGAACTGCTCGGAGTAAGTTAAACATTTCTAAATAAAGGAAGAAAGCCAGGAGAAAGGGTCACAGAGGGTCACAGTTTGGAGAAATCAGAGGCAGAAAATCTGTTTCTGGCAGCAGAAATTATTCATGAACAAACATCAGAGAGCTGAAAAGTTTCTTCTGAGGGGAAATCTTGTTAATAGTTTAAAGGCATAAACACATTTATTTAAAATCACAAATAATCTGTAGAATTTGGCCGAAGAAAAATTTAATTCCGTTAAATTTCAAAAAGAACTTTTTATAAAGACTCTGCTGCGGTTTTACCTCGTGCTGCTCTTTCAGGATCTTGGCCAGCTGCGTGTAAACTTCCTCGGCTTTCTCTGAGATCTGCACGTCGCTGTGGTGAACCAGGATGAAGTCTTCGTCTTCATCACCAGGAGGCGACGGCACCTGCAGGCAGAGAGAGAGAGAGAGAGAGAGAGCATTTTTAGCCTGTGTTGCAGACACTCAACACAACACATCAGTGTGGGTGAGATTTCTCTATAGGCTCATCTCAGCAGCTTAATTTCAACCATACACTGTTCATAACACTTTACACCACATGTGTGCAGAGACACATTAATGTCACCCGACATTTCCTTTCTTTGTTTTGTTTTTTTGCCACATTTTATTTAGTAGGCCATCTTTTAAATAAAATTAATTATTTTATTCTCTCTATATTTTACTAAGATATTTTTTTAAACAGCATGTTTAGCATCACTTGATAGCCTTGTTTTTTTATTTGGTTTATATATTTGTTTATTGACCTACTTTATTTTTGTTTATTTGAGCTCTTGAGCTATTTTTTTTCTGTTTTACTTTATTATTATTGCTTTAGTTTGTTATTAGTTGTGTTTATAATTGCTGTAACAGTAAATTTTCCAAAGGAACTTGGAAAGAAAAGCGTCTTGACTTCTTTAAATTCCTTGAAGACGTTTCACCTCTCATCCGAGAAGCTTCTTCAGTTCTAAGAGTAACTGGTGGAGAGTCCCAGATTTTAAGCCCTATGGGAATGTCCCCCAAGAGGGTCATGGATCCCCTATTGATCCTCTACCTAATCACACGAGCCAAGCTTAAAATCTCGGACTCTCCACCAGTTGCTCTTAGAACTGAAGAAGCTTCTCGGATGAGAGGTGAAACGTCTTCAAGGAAACTTAAAGATGTCAAGACGCTTTTCTTTCCAAGCTCCTTAGTCTACAATGAACTGGATGACTGAGAACCTTCACAGACAAATTTTCCAAACTTTAGTGATAAATAACATTTCTTATTTTATCTTAAATCGGATCATTTAAACAAACTGCTGATAACCCTCTTCTCTCCTGTGCGTGCGTATAATTTAACTGTACTGGCCAAAAACTTGTTTTGGGAGTCAGATTTAAATATCTAAAGCCTTCTAAAGCCTGTCATATAACATGCAAGTTTTTAGAAACAAATTGTTGTCTTGTGTTTTGCAGCTTCAACCTAATTCTTACATAAAACACAATGAAATTTCAACAACAAACATCAACGTAACTCCATCAAGGCACATTCAGAACTAACTTTCTCACTTAGTCATTTTATCTAACTTTAAATTGTGTTTCTCAAAAAATAATCTGAATCAGGCTGATCTTACTGAGCACCTAAGGACCATTTTCATCACAGCTGCCGTTTTTAGATCTTTTCCTGGAAGTCAGGTTTTTTTAATAGCAAAGGCAGCACTGAAGATGAAGAGCAAGACAGGAAACATGCTCTTCATTTCTTTCTCCAACTTATCAACATTGATCAGGTTTTGCACTGAGGAATGGTGCCCCAGTGTGAGACTGTCCACACAAGCAACATCCTGCGGTGTCTAAGGGGGGGTATTAGGCAGAAACATCTGGACTGTGGTGAAAGCCAGCACAGTATCACCAGATGCCAACGCAGTATTTCCTGACCACCTGCCCTTTTTATCAAATTTGCCTCCCTGCAACATCTCCAAATACGGCTCCAAAATGAAAACACAGTTGAACGATTCCAGCCCACATTTCAGTTTTTAATAAACAGAAAAACTGAGTGGACTTTCTGTGACTAGCTTCTAAAGAGCAGTAATTAACTCTGTGCTGGTTCAGAGAACCAAACTGAATGATCTTGGTTTTGGCACGCTGGAGCAGGTGCAGCGCTTATCACAGAAGGACAGACAACAGGACTTCTGCTGACAGATTTAAAACCAGCAAACATTAAAAATGTTCTAGAGGTGCACGTGAAAAAAACTTTTGGTTTTTCTGAACCTGTTCTCAGACCTTGTAATCTACAACCTGAATGAAGCCTATTTTTAACTGTAAGCAGGTTTTGGTTAATCCAAATATGAAGCGTAGATCCACTGTCTGCTCACCGTGCTGATGTCCACAGTTTTGCCGCTGCGTGCCGCCTCGATCATGGGCTCGAAGCTCTTGGCGGTGCGGAGAAAAATCTTTGCCTGCTCCATATCATTTTTCTGCTTCGCCTGCAGCGCAGCCTTCATGTATTGCTTCTTTCGACCCTCCAAGAACTCCAGCTGCTGAACAGCTGGAAAATGAAGACAGAACAGACACAAAGCGAAGTAGTTTATAGATCTGTAATGAGCCCCTAGGTTCTTCAGTTAGTCAGTACTTCTCTCCATCTACCTCGTCTAAAACTTTTTCAGTACGAGTTGAGAGGATGTTCTGTTAAAGAGTTTCTCAGGAGCCAAAGGAGTCTCTGGGTTTTCAGAGGATGTCTTATATCCTTCAGACTTAAACTCTTGTGTCTTACCTGTTTGTGAGAGTCCTTCTCCGATGGTTGTCCTGTCAGGTGAAGCTGACGGAGTCCTCTTCTGTTCGTGACCTGCTGTGGGAATGTCTAAAGTGGGCTTCTTTGGCTCTTCAGGAGCAGCAGGCTTTGCCTACACAGACAAAACACTACAGTCAATTTTTCCACAGGAACCAAATATTTAATTACCTTGTAATTCTGTGATCCTACCAATTCTTCCTTTGCCTCATCCTCTTCCTCATCTGCAACTTCAGCAGCATCACTAGAGGCAAGCTTATTAGCTGCCTCCAGAGCAGCAACAATCCCCTGCTCAGCTCCCACTGCCTTCTGGCCAGGGATCGGAGGAAAGCCTGTAAGAAAAGGTGTTCACTGACCTTTTCAGCTTAGCAGAAAAAAGAAATGTCCATGTATTTGTGCTGCAGCAATAATAAAAATATACAAAGTAATCCTGCACTACAGAACTGAGCACATAAATATAATTGGGCTTTATAGAGTTAAATTTCACTTGGAAAAATAAAAAACATGTATCTCACCAGGGGGAACCGGCAGCTCGTCAAAGTTGACTGCTTTTCCTGCTTTGTGAGCGCGGATGGCGCTCTGGTATTGCTGCAGGAGGCAGGAGTTTAAAAATATGTTAGCAGCAGAGCCAATCCTCTCATCGGGGGGTAAACGTAGAAGTTTGCCGATGCTAAGTGCTGGGAGACTATGCTTTTATTATTATTATTATGTCTGTCACTTTAATTTATTGCCTCGTTTTATTTACTCATACCCACATAATTATTCGAGATTTTAAAGTCTTAGACACAAACAAATCCAAGCTTCAACAAAAAAGGGAAAGAGGATGGTCTGTCTCACATTTTGGAGCGGGCCCGTTTTCACTCATCCAGTACAATCCTGAACATTTCCAGAACTTTTTACCCGACAGAGGAGCACGTAAGAACACAAATGTCCTTCGCAGCTGGATCACATATAAATCTCTTTGTATTTAGCTTAATTATCTTAGTATGCTGCCTCCAGTGCTTTCTTTTCAGGCATTCGCCTCATCTACAAACAAACAATACTTCAAGTAATCCAAGTCTTGCTCTGTGCTCGATGTGAAGAAGAATAATTGTGGAACAAATCCCGTTTTGATTCTGTTCAAAGTGTGCAGTTCATGTGTGGAAACGACCCAAGACTGCATGAAAAATAAAACGCTGTGTCTATGTCAGAGAGGACGAATGTGACAAAGCTTTAGTAACAGAGCACTCTGACTGTAAGGACAGACTTCAGAAGTTTCTCCTGTTACCTTGGCAATACGGTCGTGCATTCGGGCCTTGCGGTCGTCTCCGCTGGCCTTGGCCTGTGCAGACGCCTCCGTGTACTTGGCTCGTCTCTGCTCGAGAGCCTCCAGCACATCTTTAGGAGCTGAAGGGGCTGAAAGAAAGAAAAAAAAAATCAACCAGAACTACCCACTGTAGCGACCCCGTGAACGAGGCAGTAGCTTTATCTGATTGAGTACAGAGGCAATATGGACGTGTCAAAGATGCAAATGTCTCTCGGTTGGTGCAGGAAAAATTATCAGATATAAAATAGAGTTATTATTTTGATTCGTAGCAATGATGAAAAATAAATAAATAAATAAATAAATAATAATAATAATAATAATAATAATCTGGAAGAAAAAATTACTTTTCCACACTCCTTTTTGCTACAAAGCTCTTGTTTTACAAGTTAGGCACACCTGTTTTCTTTATAGTGGTGCATCTGCATCCTCCTAAAAACTCATGACAGTTCAGTTCAGCTTGAGCCAAGATGGAGAGAGAGAGAGCCTTTGGTCGACAGATCAAAGGACCATTACAAAACCTGCTGCAGCTCCTTTTGTCTCCATATCTCTGAGGGACCTGGTGTCATTCGTTTATCAGCTGCAGCTCTCTGCTGCGCTCCTGGCTACCATCTAGGTTCAAAAGGCCTAAGTAAACTGTCACCCCAACCTGTTGCTGTCCCCATTTTCACCCTCACAGCGGCTAATTGCCCTTATGAGATGCCTTTCCACTCAAAAATATCTAGCAATATGAGCTTTACTCCTTACCAGACAACCCAGTGTCCCCCACCACCTCCAAATCATATATTTGTGGTTTTTCCATCTTTTGAATTACTATATTGAAAAGTACAAGTAAGTGCCTGTTAAAAGCACAATTCACGTATAATGTTTGTTCAGTTAATTAATAACTCATACATACATATACTATACATTTTTTCACAACACAGGCTCATTGATTTCACTATGAATGAACCATGGGTGCTTATAAGGACTGTAAATCTCATCTCATCAGCCATGTGACATTTTGTGAATGTTTACTTTTTAATGCAAACAGCTGAATGTTTATCAGAGCTGTCATGTTTGGGGTCACTTCCTGCTACTCATCTTTATGTAAATTAATACAACGCTGTCACAAAACAAACAGCATGTTTTCTTCTGATATAATTTGCTGTATTTTAAGAGAAATAAGCTGAAAGCAGAACTACGTGACTGTTAAAATGATTCCTACCTGGAGCTGCTGCAGCCGGCGGGGTCGGCTGTGTGCTTTGACCAGCGGGAGCTGCAGCCACCGGAGCGGAGCTTCCTCCTGGACATTCAACACAAAAACACAAATTCAACTGAAACAAACAGAAAACAAGTTTGTGGAAGATCTGTGTGATCTCTATTGAGTTTCTAGAATAAAGTCCTTTTTTAAAAAACGACTTTTGTTATTAGTAGTTTACTGCATTTTAGATGCATATTTAATGTGACTACATACATACCCCAGTTTAGTGTGTTATAGCTTAAAGTTGAACTATGGTGCTGGTGTACATAGAGGTGTACACCCCTTAGAATTCATGGTAATGTGTTATTACCCATTTGTGTAGGTATTTAGCTACACAAAGTAAAGGATGCATTTTTTGTCTGGAGTCATCCCTTTGCGGGAAAAGGAGTGACAGGAGAGTTAACCAGGAGGGGGAGACGTGAAAGAAAACAATCAGTGTTCAAAAAAGTGACATGCCAAGCACAGGTGATGGCCATGGCAGACGGTTTTCATTGTTTTGAAAAGTACATTTTAACTTTGGTTCTACCCCTTTGGCTGGTTGAAGGACCAGAAACAGCACATGCATGAGTACTCCACAGACCAGTTGTTCCACATATTTTTGACATTGCCCCCTGGTGATGGTAAACATGTAGATGATGGCCTATGAAGCAGTACACCAAAGAAATGACTGAAACTGAATGTCAGGTCTGAGCTTTTGTCTCAGGTTGATTATTTGTGCATACTCTGACCTCATTATTTACATTTTCTGTCATGTTTAATGTGGACATTAAACATGACAACCCCTGCAACAGCACACACACACAGAATATCAGATGAAAAAGATACTTTTTCAATCATTTGTAATGCTGACACAAAACACTTAAGGTAAGTACTAAACAGAAAAGTTTATTACTGCCTGTGCCAAACAAATATTCACCATACTGACGTGGAAAATAAAGCTTAGAGGGAGATGCAGTTTAGCCTTGGATGTTACATTTTTGAATAATCTCACCAAAACATCCCAGCTGAACAAGCCCCGCCCATCTGCTGTTCAGGCCTTCTGTTTGCAACGGGCAGCCAATGAGAAGAAAGTTGGCTTAAAAGGAGAGGAGTTATAACTGAGGTTCTGGCTCAGAAGGCCCAGTATAAGATAAACAATGGCCTATAATAACCCTAACCCTAACGTAACAGGATAGCAGATTTCTAACCAATTAAGACAACACAGACTGATTGCTTTTACTGTACTTGAACCACTGGTGCCAGTTCCTTGGTGTGTTCATCATAACAAAACTGAAATTTGACGCTAGTGTTTCTCACCCTGTCCTGGAGGTGAAGGAAGGCCACTCAGATCCAGTGACTCTCCTTTTTCCAACGCCTCGATCACTGCATCGAAACTCTGGATCAAATTTAAAAGAAAAAAAGGTCAAACATAATGATGGTCTTTGTGAGGATCCGCATTTTTGGCATGTTTCACATTCTTCAGAGAGAAACCCTGCCAACAGACTGTGCAGCAACACAGTGTGGGGATAACAACGTGCAGTACTATGCTACTATTTTAACTCTAGATTCAAATAAATGTTTTCTAAATCTTACAGCACTGGAAATCAAATCAGACACGAGCGATGAATGTACAGAGGATAACAGAATGCTTTTTCTTTTTTTACCGTGTTTGTTAACTCTACAAGATTTGATGCATGCTCAATAATTCTGGTGAGGCAATCCCAGAAAGTTTGTATGGATGCAGTGTTTTCGGGAGAAGAAACATTTCATCAGTCATCACAGTAATCAAAGAAATTAAATGTTTCTTCCCCTGAAAATGCTGCGTACAGATAAACAGAATGAACTTTCTGAGATACTCCAGGGGTGTATCAGGAAGGAAATAAAGCTAATGTTCAGAAAAATATAATTACTGTATAATAAAATGACCAAGCATTAGTGGACATCAGTTTGTTTAAGGCTGAAAACTTTAGATGACTCAAATTTCCCACTAAAAAGAAGAACATACAGCAAAGGACACACAAAGTGAATCTAGACAGTTGTTGGTGGTAAACCACAACGTTTTTGTTCTGAATTCTTAGCTGTGGATGTTACTTTTCGTTCTATTTTGGTTTGTAGCATTTAAAGTAAATCAACATATTCTTGAAAATGGTGCCACCCTGCTGTAGTACAATCTTTAGGTGGCACCTGGAAGTAAAAGTTAGAGAACAGCTGTCCTGAAACACCCACCTCACCAGAAGCCATAATCACGCCCTCTAATCACCTTAATCATGGCAGCATACACGACCAAACAGTGATTATACTTCACTGCCTGTTATTTCTCAAAGGTCTATTTAAACACATCAACTGACTTTCAAAAGAGTTTCAGTAAACTTGACCTCTGAGCTTTCCCTTGTTGTCACCGAATGTACAAGGCCACCAAAATTTGAAAGGTCCAAGATTTTTAGCATTTACATCTATGATATCTATCGATTTGAAAAGTTATGTTCACTCGAAATCATTTAATCTGATCATGTCTGATAACAAAAAAAAACAGCTGGTGATACAAGTTTAAAGAGCAAAACAAAGAGAACAAGAGCAGTGTGAGGATACGCGCCTCATGAAGGCTCTGATTTCAAAAAGATATCTGGATTAATTAATCAAATTCTTCATATTTTTTGAGGAAAAAAAACATTTATTTGAGAAGAATTTAATTCCAGTTTTGCTCCCCCATCTCAAAATGTTCCCAGATCCAAATAGACACCAAAAGTTAATAACAGAAAAAAATAAAAAGGAACCAATTCCTGCTTGGTAAAGGTAAGTATTAGATTTTTCTTAAAAATAATCCTGTGAGACATCATGTTGAAAACAGACACACGGTATCTATTATCAAAAATGCAGCTTTTACAACATTCCTACAGAAGAAACTTCCTCTGCTCAGAAACATTGCTGCACTTCTCATCGGAAAAAGGCTTCATTCTGTGTATACACACAGACACAAACACGCTAAACAGGAAACAGAAACACCGTTTTGAATTACACTGTTGAAGGCCAGAAAATACACAATTTCTTACAAAGACGTGACAAATGGCTACATGTTTCTGTCTGAAATCCTTTTATCTGATTTAATATAAAAACATCACATTGAAAATGTTTTTAAACCATCTACAACAGACCTGTCAGACCACAATTCAGTCTGCTGGTTATCTGTCACTTCATTTTGAACACATCACTCATAGCTGCTGGTCTCTGACTCACCTTGCTGGTCTTGAAGTAAAGCTTAGCTTGCTCCACGTCTCCTTGCTTCTTGGCTCTCAGCGCTGCCATCTTGTACTCTTGCTGTCTCTCCAAAAGCATCTTCTTGGTGGCCTTGTTGGCTGAGGGTTCACCGGACAAATCAGATGTCAATTCCCACAGTGAAAGGCCTCATTCATCGCAATAATGAGGAGGGAGAAGACGACAGATTCGCCTCAGCTATATCAGTCATCAGCTTCCCTCCGATCCAAACTCAAATGTGTGCAAACCATTACCAGTTACACATGATCAAATGCATCATAGCGTGCTAAAATACAGAAAAAAATATAATCTAAACCTAAAATGTGTTGGTGGTCACTTTATATAGCCTGTTTAAGAGTTGAGAGGTCTTTACATAATACATAAATAATAAAAATATAATAATAAATTTTGATGAAGACGGGGTTTTCTTCATCGATTGGAAGATTAAAAACATCTACTTGTCACTGTTCTCTGGTCAGTTTAATCTGACTCGTTTTGATAATCAGCGTCAAGCGTAACAGATATTCTAACACAGACAGATTGCTTTTACTGTGCAGCTCAATTATGCCTATGGCTGTAGTCTCCATGCCAATTCTGAGCAAAGAAAAACACGGTCTAATGTGCAACTCAAGAGAAACTGACCATCTGATTGTGAAACGTCAGCAGCTTCCTCATCGGTTTGCTCCTGAGGAGATGGGAGGCTGCTCAGAGTGGATAGAGCAGCAGAAGACGATTGCTCCTCCTCGCTGCTGGGTGTGATGACATCGGACGCGGCAGGTGACTGTGGTGATGTGGCCTCCGACTCCCGTGACTGAGAGGGCTGAGGTGGCGATGGTACAGGGGGAGCAGGCCTCGCAGGCACAGCTGGTCGCGGGGCAGCGCTCGGGGCTCCGATGGCAACAGGCGGCGGGATCTCTGCCTCATTTACAGGCCTTCCTTTTTTCACAGCACCCAACATTGACTCCAACGTCTGTGAGAGAAACCATAAATTCATAAAGTCAACAAAGACGCCATCATGTGTAATAAAAAGGGTTCATCGCAGAAATCTAATCACTTAAGACTCACAAGTGTAAACAATGACCAAGAGGTTTTATGGGCAGGAGTAAGAAAGAGATGAAAATCTTTTACATAAGGTGTTTTAAGAAATGCAAACCAAAATTGCATCTTCTGACTGTGACATAACGAACAGCTTGGTGTAAATTCATGCCCTCTGCATGTCGTACCTTCAGACCACGATCATATCTCCTGGCTTTTGAGGACTCCCCTGCTGTCTTGGCGTTCTGCAGGGCTGTCTTGTACATTGCCAACCTCTCCTCCAGGGTGTGTTGGAGGCTGCCGGGGGCTGCCGCAGAGACTTTTACTTCCTCCTACGAGTGTGAGACCAAAACAACCTAAGAAGCAGCTGGAAACATCTGGTTAAAGGAAGAAATGACTCACTGTGCAAAACATGTTGACATAAACAACATATTTTTCAGTTTCTGTCCATCTATATCTTAACCTTAATCATATGCTTAAAATTCGAGGCACGTTAAGCATCCAAAGTTTTTAAAAGACACTAAAATGCAGATATGAGGAAATTCATCACCAGGAATGAAGTCAGACTTACTAGAAGGAATGAAAATAATTTACCTCAACTGCATCTAGTCAACAGAAGCTGATCACGTGCCAGTTGAACAACTGTTTTTTGTGTAAAAGTTTAAAACATCTTTGATTTCATATTAAAAAAAAATAGGCATCAAGTTTTATAAAACCTCAACAGGTAGGATGTTTCCTTTCCCTTTCTTTTCAGTTACTGGCAACAGGTAAAAAAATCTCCCATTTGACAAACATGTTGATGGTGTCAGTTTCAAGTTTGGCAGAAGCAGCGTGTATTGTACCTGTGCCGCTGGGGACTCTGGTGTTTCACCCTTAGAAGATTCAGCAGGGGCAGAGGATGTGGAGGAAACATCCTCAGCTTCCTCCTCACCCACCACTTCCTGTAGCTCTGCCTGATAGAGGGGGGAGAAAAAAAAATGCAACCGATCAACAGTAAGCTTTCTCTGTGCACACACAGAGCTGGATTTCAGAAGCAGCGAGTGGGAGTCACGCTTCCCATCTGTTGTTTGATAAATGGAAATACTGCGAAGCAGAAAGTGCAGAACATAAAAAAAACAAACCAACTGTAATTTACAGCTTAAGAACACCATGATTACTGTGTGAGCTATAAAACTGACGGGCACAGAGAGGCCAGAGTGAATTTATTTATTGGTTTTTATTGGTTTTAGTTCATGGAGTCAGTTGATAGTGACTGTGAGTTAATATCAGTAAAATGCTGTTCTGTTCCAGTTTTTCAGGGTTAACAAGATGAGCAGTGACTTAGAAAAAGCACACATTTGCCAAAGGAACGTCATCTTTTTGGCTACAGATCACTTTCTGACTACTATACACTCAACGGACACTTCATTAAGTACACCTAGTTCCAGGCTGACCCTCTTTTGTCTGAAGAAATGCTTTAATTCTTAGTTACTTAGATTCAACAAAGTGCTGGAAACATTCCTCAGAAATTCTCAGCCCATACTGAAATGACAGCATGGAACAGTTACTGTAGATATGCAGGAAGCACATCCATGTGAATCTCCCTTTCCGCCATAACCCAAAGGCGGTCTATTGGATGGGATCCGCTGACTGTGGAGGCAATTTGAGAACAGTGAACTTGCTGTCATACTCAGGAAACCAGTTTGAGCTCATTTGAGTTTTTGTGATAGGGGATAATATCCTGCTGGAAGCAGCCATCAGAAGCTACACTGTGGTCATAAAGACGGTCAGAAATTAACAGCAACAACATTTAGGTAGGCTGTGGCATTCAAGCAGTGCACCATGGACACTAAGGACCCCAAAGTGAACTGCCACTAGCTGGAGAGTTTCTCTTTTTCAAACCATTCTCTGTAAAGCCCAGAGATGATTGCATGAGGAAAATCCCAATGGAGCAGTTTCTAAAGTCACTTAAATCACCTTTCTTCTTCATTCTGATGCTCATGCTTGAACTTCAGCAAGTTTTGCTGACCATGTCAACATGCCTAAATGCACTGAGTTGAGGCATGTGATTG
The DNA here is from genome assembly GCF_057382095.1 of Aulonocara sp. 'chitande type north' Nkhata Bay. NCBI lineage: Eukaryota > Metazoa > Chordata > Actinopteri > Cichliformes > Cichlidae > Aulonocara > Aulonocara sp. 'chitande type north' Nkhata Bay. The sequence continues at coordinate 11,472,398 of NC_141361.1, forward strand.
GCTGATTAAATATTTGTATTAAAGAGCGGTGGAACAGGTTTAGCCGCGAAAGTGGCCAGTTGGTGTAATTGTGCATTTGTTAAAACACCGCTACAAGAAACTGGAAACCATGACTCCTAAGGAATCTAACACGAAGCACGATTATTGGGTTAGTGAGCCACATCATTCTGAAAGGATGGAATAAAGTGACCTAAAACTTAAACCAGACTGGTCAATGTATTTGTAGACTTTTGATCACCAACAATATCCAAGCTCGCTTTGATTAGGCCGGAAAGTCATTTCCACGTCTCTGCCATGTATGGGACTTTATCACTGCACTCAGTAGCCTTTCATCTTTAAATCTATGCAGTTTACAGTTTTAAAGCTCTGGTGTGCACTGAAAACATACCAAGTTATAAAATAAACACATCAGCCTAGATTTCTGATTGCTTGCTGGCCTTGCCTAAAGTTTGGGAATGGATCAAACAGAGCAGGTTATTTAAACACTAACCAACAGGTCTTCATCGTCTTCTACATTGTCGTCATCATCATCATCCAGGTCCTTCATACACTCGTCTGCCATTCTTGCGATATCTTCCATGGGTAGGGGACCTACAACACAATCAAGGTGTCATGAATTCACATTATAAGCAGAACAAATGAAGCAATGCAGTGTGGATGACATCTTCTAAAACAAAGAATTCACAAAGAGTGATTGTCCGGGGAATAATTATCACACATTCACTAGACTCAGCCAACAGTCAAAGTCTCCAAATGAAAGGGAGCATTCTCACAAAAAAGTTTTATAAACCTAAAACTTGAAGATCATCTTTTCTCTGTCAGTGCGCCCCAGGGCAGCTGTGGCTACAATGTAGCTTGCCATCACCAGTGTCTGAATGTGTGTGTAAATGGGTGAATGACAGGTTGTGTAAAGCGCTTTGGGGTCCTTAGGGACTAGAAAAGTGCTATACAAATACAGGCCATTTACCATTTATGAGGTACTATTCAGCTGTTAAAGTTAAATCGAGTTCACACTCTTAAACCTCTAAAATACACTTAGAAGTGAAAGACTCGGTCGTGTTCGGGGAGAGCACAGCAAAGATTGTTGAAACTGTTTCAGTGGTTTCGCTGATATTTTTACATTTAGCTGTGATAGGCTAAATAATTCACTGTTGTACATAAACAATCCTCTCCCACTGGTATAGTCTGTTTCTTTCTACCACTATCTTCAAGTGGGAATACACTCTCTGGTGTGTTGTTGTTTTTTTGCACTTTATGGACTGTGAAGTACAGCTGCTTAATTCCGGTATAATCCTAATTATTTAATAAAATCAGGAGTGACACAATTACTCACAGACTTTGAGAAAAAACTGGTTGATTCATTAAACTTTAGAAAAAAACATATTTCATTTTATTTCTTTTACCATTAATTATATTTAGATGAACTAAACCTGCTGCAGTCTGTTAAGGAGGTGAAGTTAGACACTTATGGAGGAAAGGGATGTACTAATTGTTGGAAATAAAAATGTGGCACAATAATTGTTATATCTCAAGTATCTGGTTTTAATAATTGTCGGAAGTCAAAACTCAAACTTAAATTAAAATTCTACTTCTAGCACATCCCAACTATGGACAGTACTTGTGTTGTCTTAACGAGGTCTAAGTCAAATTATTTATATACACATTTGTGGTGGCTAAGGTGGCAACCTCCAGGGCCCTATTTCAGGAAGCCGGTTTAGTGCAAACTCTGAGTAAGTAAACCCTGGGTTAACGGAAACTCTGGGTTTTCGGTTTCACAAAGCGAGTTTAGATTAATTCTGAGCGAGTTACTATGACGACACACTCCGTGAAGCTAACCCTAACTTTCTCCGCCTCTTTGTCGGAAACCTGACTGTAGGAAGTGTCAGACATGGCGTGCTCCTTCCTTGAAGAGCCAGTAGATGTTGAAGCCCAAATTCTCCGCAGAGCTCTCCGCCGGGAGAGAGTGATTAGAGCGCGTTCGGACATTTTATCATTTCCTGATGATTTTCTGTGTGAACGTTACCGTTTTTCAGCACAATCTATAATTTATTTGAATAACATCCTCAGGCCTAATATTGCTCATGTGACACATCGCGGACATTCTCTCAGTTCTGTACATATTATTTGTATTGCACTTCGGTTTTTTGCAAACGGGAGCTTTCTGTATAATATTGGTGACGCTGAGCACGTTTCCAAGGCTACCGTCTGTCGGGCAGTCAGGAATGTTACAGTTGCACTGAAACGTCTCCTGTACTCGTTTGTGGTGTTCCCCGGTCATAGACCCACACGATTTATCAAAGAGGGATGCCACAAAATTGCAGGTATCAGGATGAACGAAACTTAATTCATGATGTGGTGATACTTGAACTACTACTTAAATTTTACATTTATTCTCACGGTTCCCAGGCGTGATTGGCTGTACAGATGGCACTCACATTCCAATTATTGCTCCTTCAGTAAATGAAGGAGACTATGTGAACAGGAAGTCTTTCCACAGCATTAATGTACAGGTACATAGTTCCCTGTAGCATTTCAAACTAACAAATTATTTCATTATAGTAATGGATGCTAATTTGTGTTCTCTGCACTGTGAAGATCATATGTGATGCTGCCAACATTATCACAAATGTGGAAGCCAACTGCTCAGCCTCTGTGAGTGGTGGTGGTGGAGGACCCCCACCTGTTTTTCGGGCCTCCGCTTTTTTTCTGTTGGCTATAACGGGTCACATTTGAGCATACAGAGTAAGCAAATATGTACTTGTAATGTGCTCAGATAATTTCAATAAGTGCTTACAGAAAGAAAATTAATGTAGCCTCTAACTGCAATTGATTTATATAGGACAAACAGACCAAGCACTATGGCTCATAATACAATTACACCTTACCTGTTTGGACTATATTTTTATATTTCATTTTTACTTGCTGCCAGGCACGTTTGGGGCCTGTTGGGTTGCACCTGCCCTCAAATCACATCACAAAATAAAATGTATGAAAGAAAAAATAAAATAAAATATAATAAAATAACGTGTTAAATGGGTGGAAATCCCTAGATCAATGTTTAAATTAACACTCACGCATTGACTCTGTCGGCTATGTTTTGCCATGCATGCTCCCTTTCTTTTGCAGCTGAGGCTGTGTTGCTTTTTTCCGCGGAATTTGCATGTTATCGGCATATGCTGCCATCAGAATTTCGGCCTCAAGCGCTGTAAAATACATTGACCGCGCCTTCTTTCCCTCCGTCTCCATGGTGACTCGCTTAATCTGTGCTCCACTAATCAGGGCTTTATGTATCCTCGTGCGCGCGCTTAACTTGGGGTTAAAGCAACTCCGCGTTGACTGAACTAATTGTTATCAGCCTTTCTGAAACCGAATATTCCGAGTTGGACAGTTCGGGGTTACTCAACCCTGAGTATCGTTTTTCACTCTGAGTTTTCTAAACCGGCTTCCTGAAATAGGGCCCAGAACTAAAAAATGATGCTGAAGTGCTACAAACTGCAGTTTCTGGAGGCATGTAAATCCCCAGATTTCTACTTAAAATGTTCACATTTACTGCATTAAAAAGTTTGCTTATAGCCTGGTACAAAAAACAGTCTTGGCTTCTATGAATAGTTACTACTGAGTAGCTTTTTTTTGGCCTACATTCATCTTTACACTATCTATGGTGTTGACCATATTCAGGACAACTCGGGACATCAACTCAGGAGATCTAAACCCCGACTTTAGAAGCTTTGAGTTTTTGTTGCAAAAAGAGAGCTAACTTACACGCTGAGTGAGCTTCCAGACTAACAAAGTCTGTGCCCCTAACATGCTCACTGACAGTTTTTCTTCAACAAACTCTGATTTTATCTCTGAGTACTGCGTTCCTGCTATACCTTTATTCTTTATTCATTCATTAAGAGTCCCATCAGGGGTAAAAGATCAAATATGAACAAGAAATATGAAAAACAAACACACGTATCAACAAATTACCCGGTGACAGTGTGTGTGACAGTGGGCAAGAGAGGGAACTTTTACTATATCTTTCTTCCCTGATTCTGTCTAACAAGCCACAAAAATGAATTCACTTTGCAATGCCTCCATATGACAACACACTGCTGGTCCAAGCAAAGAAATCTCCGATCATACTTTTGGTACCTAATGGTCTTCCTGCATAGCAAATCTGCACAAATAATCAAATTATATTAGCAATAACAATGTCCGCTTCCGCTCAAAACCCACTTCCTGCTGGGCTGCAGCATGCTTTCAGGTAATTTATTTTTAATATTTGGGATGGCTGTGGCACTGGAGTTAGATTTAACTAATTGGTAGATTGGTGGCTATCCTTTGGAAAGACACTGAACATCCATCAGAGTGTGACTGGATGAATGAGGGTTGTAGTAAGAAAACATTACAGAGTACAAAGGAATCCACTGTTAAAATCAGTTCACTAAATATACAAAATTACAAAGGCTGTGAGTGATCTCAATACTGACCACAATAACAGCCATAATTAAGCATCTCTACCAACCAACAAACCCTCTGCTTCCTGTTTACACTGACACATAAAGTGTAGTTGCATGATCTTGCGAATCATGTCTAAAGGAAAATTAGTAAATTCGGAGGTTATGTTCGAAACTGCTAAAACACACACCTGGATGGTGACTGCATTTGTGTGGATGTAGCCTGAGACTGTGAGTGCAGCGCTTAAATGACAGCAAATGTTAGCTGTACCTACCACATGTGTAGAAGGGTGCGTGTGGAAGTGGGGTTTTCAGAACTTTAAGTTATAACTACTGCACTTACTTTTCCCCTTCTGCCTGGCTTTTCCTCCTGCAGCAGCCTTTTTTCCAGTAATAGCAGCAAGTTCCGCCTCCAAATCCGGATCGTCCAGGTTTCCGTCCATGCCCATCATCATCTCCTCGGGGTTCAGGTCTACAAACAGACCCATCTAAAAGCAGGAAGTAAGGGGATAAACGTCTCCACGCTGACATATTTCTGAAGAGAAAACCTCCTGTTTGCAACCTTATGTTTACTGGAGTTGTTACCTGCTTGGCAGCAGCGGCGCCCTGGCCTTTGGGCTGCGGTGCTCTCTTCTTCTTACCAAACATGTTTGTTTTGGTTTCTTGTTGTAGAAATATCCCCTCGGAGACACCCCGGTGGTCCAAACCTCACCTACACGAACACACGTACACTTTAAGAAAATATGTCGGTGTTGTAATCAATGTCGGTTGCAGTAGTTGTTGAAATCATGTGAGCGGTTGTCAGGTGGCTCCCGAACAAGCTGCGAAAACGAGCTGCCAAACAACGGTGACGTTAGCCCAGCTAGCTGCTAGCCAACCATGTCTGTCGGCTCTTAAGTCTAAAAGTTAATTTATAAACAAGATGGAAACTACTTCTGTATCTGCCGCGAGGGCTTCAGAGAGATTATCATACCGCGAAAAGACCGTTTACATTTACCTGTTCGTTCACAACTTCATCAGGTAGTTTTCAGAGGAACAGTTTCATTTCTATGCTTTGACATAATGGATTTCTTTGAACGCGCATGCGCTAAGCCTGGGAGCACCCTAGCGCTGCTTGAAAGTTGAATCCCCGAGTCATGTCTGCCAGGCAACGAGAATGTCCCCACTGACTAAAGAAGCAAAAATACAAGCCACGTTTATTGAGTAAGTCAGGTTTTCCTGCGTGTGAAACATTTGGTAACGAGGTTTTTCATAAATGTATTGGCTTACTTCTCTAAGTAGTAACGCAAACATAAATACACTAACTTCAAACAAACATAATACATGATAGTGACGCAGATCCTTAAAAATGCTTTTCTACAGAAAACAGATAAAAGAGAAAACACAGAGAACAAAATGTTCAAATTCAACAAATATTTCAAGTGACATACTGTCAGAAACTGTCAGATCTAAATCTGTCACACAATTCAAAGACGGTTCAGAGATTTTTACAGATGCTTTTATTTGGTTCATAGTACACATCTTTCTCTTTGCAGTGAAACTTTGAAATAGTCTGTTTATCTACTGCTCAATATTTATTTTATTTTTTCCCCAGGACAGTAGATCATTCTTTTTTTACGTTTTATTTATTTCCCAAAAGCCACTTCTCAAACTGTTTTGATCTTTCTACACTGCCAAATAACAATCTTCTGTATTTAGTTTCAGTCTCTTTTAAAGACTTACTGTTTTTGGGCTAAAACATTCTTATATACATAAAGACAGCCTTTAAAAAAGACTACTTATTCAAAGATGTGGCTTGGTTTTTATACTTCTCAGGCTCAAATAACGGCAAGTAGCCGTGAAAATGGTCAAATCCACATGTTTATCACACATGTTTGTATGTATTCATACTTTGTTTTTTGTTTTTAAATTTCTTAAAATGGAGATCTAGTTTCTGAAAAATTACCACTTTCATTTACACGCTGTACTAAGACTTAAAATATTAGGGCTATTTTTTCCTAACACAGAATACAAATACAAACATTTTGTTAACAAAACACTTTTTATTTTGTCTGTAACAGTTCATATGACAAAAATGTGTTCAATAACTGGTATATACTTCTCATGTTTAGTGCAAAGAGAACTTGATCCAGGTTTATGTTAGGGTTATACTGGGTTATACTGCACTGAAATAAGGTTTCGATTTAAACAAAAACATTTGCAAACTCTCGGCTGGTGTAAAGTTACAGATCCCTGTTGTTGCTGCTGAGCAGTTTGGGATAGGACGTGCCGATGGATTGCCCGTGCCGACAGACGACCAGCTCCAGCACGTACTCGTCCACTTTCACCACCACAGACGTCATCTTCTCAGTCGACATGAGGAAGATGATGGTGAAGAGAGCGACCTCAAACTCTGGACTGACACCAATGAAGGAGCCACCGACGGGCTTCACCAAGCCTTTCCAACTGAACTGCAGGTTCAGGACGTGGTCGTCCTCATCAGGCTTTAAAAACAGTAAATGCAATTCAGCGACATGTGCGGCTATTTACTTTTCAATCAGTGCTTTTACAGTAACGAGCTGCTGTATCAGTTTCTTACTGTGTCTTTGTTATCTCTTGCTTTGTAGCCTTTATAGTCCACATGGTCGTGCTTTTCCTGAAGGTAGAACTGCACCCAGTTGTGAAGACCCATGATCTCCTTTCCATATTTGGCTTCTCCCACAAACACATGTTCAAATCCACAGGAATCCTCACTGTAATGAAAATAAAACCAACCAGCACACCCAGAGATACTTAAGTTCAGTCTCTCAGTGCTGTATGACCTCATTCATATCAAGACGCCTTATCTACAATGTTAACATTGGAAGGATAACAGCACAGATGGCAGCAGAGCCGGTGACTCACTTTTAACCCTCAAGTAACCAAGCCTCATTAACGACTAATTTATGAATGACTCCATTATATTTTATACAGGAAAACCTTTCTAATGGCTGTGTGTGATTATCATACCTATGCTGTTTTATTGTAATTAAAAAGATAAGTTAAAAAGCACAAACTGTAGGAAGAGACAAACTGTCACATCTTATAAAACAAATTTTCTTTGTTTCAGTGTAACTAGAAAAATAATACATTTTAAATATTAAACTAAACAAAGATTATAACCTCTGCACATTTGTACTCAACACTTCTCCTCCTAGTCACCTGTCATTGATCCAGGTGTTCAGAACTTTCAAAATTAAAAATTCAAGTAAAAAAATTAAAGAGTGAGTTATGTATTACAGTGTGTTAACATCATTTTAACACCCAAATGTAGATAATCTAGTGACTCTGATCAAGAAATTAGAATTAAGTTATCACACTCTGTTGTTCATCCTGTGGAACTGTGAAAATGAGATGAAAAAAAATAAAGATGACAATAATAACAAAGGCTATAATGTTACTGTATAATGTTAAATATCAGTCTTTTCATTGTGCTTGCTACATTGGGGCTAATTTCTGGAAGCATTTTTTATTTATGATTAAAAGTGTCACAAAAACAGATGTAAGTATTTGGCTGGAGTTACAAGGTTAACCTCAGGAAGATTTAAATACATGTAGTTTATTGTCAGCCTTTTCAGACAAAAGCAGCTGTTAATTAACACAGAAAAAAACAAAAAATAAACCCAAAACACATTCAGGGAACACTGTGTTTTATTTTTAGATTCTTCACTGATTCTTGAGTTGTGTTCTGCTCCAGACCTGGATCTCATTTAAGTTTGCCTTTAACCAATCATTCAAACCGGTCCCTTCCTTCTCTTTTAAACATTGCAGCAGCGCCCCCTGTTGTTACAGTTACTCACCCTCCGCTCCTGTCCCTGTGGTACAGGCGGAACCAGATGTCATACAGCTGTCTCTTGAACTGCCCAAGGTCTGATGGTGACTTCCCCTTCTTGACCAGATACTGGTGAGCACACTAAGAATAAAAACACAGTAACATACTTTGAAATTTCAGACATCCGAGTAAAAGATGTGACCTATCAATAGTATCGGAATAAACCATCGTTACATTAGAAAATTAATTCTTAGCCTTGAAAAAAAAAAAAAAAGAGCAAAAAAAACCAAAAAACAGATCAATGCCTGGAATGAAAATTTGAGCCGGCATAGATCAAAAGATCAAAAGTGCCTGGAAAATAAAAAATACCCCCCCCCTCCCCCCAACGCAAACTTAAACACAACACTGAAGTTAAAGTAATGAGTCACAGGAAAATCTAATCTTACTATAATAAACTAATCTCTATTTGAACTCCTACACAATCTGGAGATGATAAACTAAACTTGACACACAGGTTCATCTTTGGCCCCAGAAGGTTCTTATCTATATCAGATATTCTAATGTCATTGTGTTGCCTGGCAACCACCGACCGACAGACTAAAATGACTCATCATTTATGTACCTATATAACATCTTATGAAATCATAGTATGGCATCATTTTTGTTTCATTACACAGTATCTGTTTTTTTATATACTCAGTGTTACATTACATCATTTGGGACATTAATTTATGAAGTCAAATTTCCTGTATTTAGAGACTACATTTAAAGTTTACTCTTGGATACATAACTTTATAAATGGTATCAAAAAGTGGCATTTCAATCCATGTGAATTAGTTAAGCCTACAAAAAAAAAAAACAGTTCATGCATTCTTGTCAGCTGTATATTATTGACATGCACATAAGGCATGTAAACTACAATGAAAATTATAAATCTTTTTTTTAATAAATGTGTGTCAAGCGAACAAAATTTTGCAGTTATAGTTAACAATTGTACAGTTTTCATTATACACTTAAAGTGTACTAACAGTGTCTGGCTGATGAGTGCAGAAGTTCATTTATTTTTTAGATAATTGTTCGTTGATGTGGTCCCTTGACTGTAAATTCATTATTCTGTATATAAGCATAAAACGACTTCCATATTGGTCTGCTGTTTATTTGTTTTTAACACACCTCTTTTTTACTTTTCTCTAACCAATCAGTAAACAACAGCTTAAATTATTTCTGAGCTCATGCCCTCCTATGAATCCGCTGTACCTTCATGACATCTGTCTCCACGATGGCATCGATAAAGAGCTTGTTCTCTTTGAGCTCTTCTGAGGTGACCGTCTCTGACACACCTGTAGACATCTCATAGTTGTCCAGCAAGCTGATGAAATCTGAATAAAAAGGTGTAACCTCATTAAACTGTTTAATCGCTGTTGTTCCAAATAAACATAATAAAGAAAACCTTTATAGGCCTGACTCATACTCACATTCATATGTCTTAATACTCTTCAGTTTGTCTTCATTCACATATGTGAAGAGTGGAGCTTTGGCCTGGTCTCTGGCAACATTACTGCCCTGAGCCACATAACCCGCCTTCCCCTAAATATAAAAACACAAACATTCAGCAACATGTTAAAACTGAACAAACAAATATGAGGATTCATAAATAATTGACATGTAAGCAGCTCATAAAAGCATCACCCAGTTTCAATGCTAAATACACTTAAGCAGCTGCTTGATGACGCCAACTTCACTAAACACACACACACAGCAACCTATAACTGAAAACACACACAATGGACAAAAACAAACAAATGGCCGACTGTACCCTCATACACACAATAATAACATGGACTGAACCACCACTCCACACCATTAGCACTTTATATAACCACTGTAGAAATTAGCCACACTGATCTAAACTGCACGACTGTAAATGCTGTATAGACAAGCATTCTGTACAATACAATAATTATAGTTCTACAACTGTTTACAACTGTATATAACTTGTATAGTTCACATTTCATATTTCTGTATAGTTTTCATATTTATATCCTGTTCATAGCTTGTACACTCACTACAGCCTGTACATACTTATAGTTATAGCATATTCATAACATACCTTCATACCTTGTACATTGTAACATACCCATAATAGACACATATTTTTCACCCTCATTCCTCTAATAGACCCATTTTTATATAATATATCTATATTATTGCTAAAGCACTTTCTGGATGGATGCAAGCTGCATTTTGTTGCCTTGTACTTGTGACATGTGCAATGACAATAAAGTTGAATTCTATTCTATTTTATTCAACCACTTGAAACACTGAAGGAAAAGAATTAAGATAAAATTTACCAGTGGGCTGTGAGGCAACAGTGCTAAACACCATGACTCATCCTTCATTTCTTGCTTTAGCTTTTTCTGGCACTACCCAGTACATATGGGCCTAAAGTGAAGGCACAAACTAGAACAACATCTCCCCACACCTGGCACTGTGTGACGGGGAAAATGTGCAACAAATCAGAAATGAGCCGGGCTTAACTTTTAACAGCACTCAGTGTGATGGTGCACTCAAACCAACCATTGCAAAGTTAATCTTACTAGTTATCTCCAAAAGTTTATTTCTGTTCATGTGGATGTAGCGTTTTCAGCGGGAGAAAGTGCTGAGACTGAAGAAGTCACTTGGATGAGTGACGAAACGTTTCTCCCACTGACAACCCAACTTTTGGAGATTCACTTACCTGGATGATTGAGCATGCATCAAGACGTCTTACTAGTTATTATGTTATGACTAAGTGTTATGTGTTGTGACTCCAGTAATCTGCACTAACAGCTAACTGATGGAATAGGAATCCTGTGTGGGCATGATGGTTTGACTGGACTTAACAATGACAGCATGTTCATCATTGTGTGAATTCTATCTGCTGTCTTTAGTGTTTTGTAGCATAATTTCATTGGGGATTATTAAAGTATTCTGATTGTGATTCTAATTATGATTTAGCTTTAAAATGTCTAAAATTAAATTAGCTTTGTCACAGAACTCCAAACATTCTGATTTATTTACTGCAAAGCGTTTCAATCTGTTCAGTTTCATTATAAAACAGATTAAAAAACAAAACTTTTTTGTCAAATAACATTCAGAAGTACTTGTCACTGAGCAACAACGCTCACAGAACGTCACCACTGTAAATGTTTGAATATACATTAAAACACCTACACTCCAGAACCCCCATCAGGCTTCCAGTCCACACAAAGGTTTGCATTTATTGCATGCATCAGTGACTGCCTGCTTTGCATTGCAGAAAAGCTGCGATGCCCTTTTAGCACTGACCTGGAGGGAAATCCTGTAATCGGTCCCAGGTCTCAGGCGGTTTTTATCCAGGTGCCAGAGCTGGTTGAGTACCTTGGTGAGGTCCTGATCGGCCTTTTGACTGTTAAATAAAAATTAATAAATTTAAAAAAAAAAACACACACAGGCAGACAAACATGGTGAATTATTAAGCAGGCCTAAAAACTGCCGTGTATGTGTGAATGGAAACATGGACATGGAAAAGGAAGAGACGCAGAGGGTTGACGTGACAGAGAGGACGCTCGGTACAGGTTGCAAGGCAGATGACCTGTTTTGCCGACCCCTTAAAGAAGAAGACAACGAAGAAGACAAAGAAAAGAAGAAGAAAGAAATGACTAACCGGGGTGTAATGTTCACATGTTTTTGCTATTTCTTCTGTCCTCAAGTAGAGTTTTACAGACAAACACACTAAAATAACTTCTCTCAGTATATACTTGCTCCCACTATTCAGATTAAAAGAGAAGTGACTTCTCACGCTGTCTATGCACTGAGAGGAACTGGAGTGAATGGGCAGTCTGTTTACTTTGTTGTTTTTCATAGCTACCATGCAGTTTGGGATAGTCCTCCTTTTTGTTTCAAACTACTGGTGATGAAATCTGCCGTGACAATTTGGTTTTCCCCACTCATGTGACTAATTCTTTCTGCGGAAAGCAGTTAACAGGAAGTTAACTGCTCTTCTTAGAATGAATTAGTAAGGTATACAAAACGAAAACGGCGTTTCCAAAACAAACATACATTACTCCTGTGCCTCAGTCGAAAGCAGCTTGTACATCTGTTTCAGGATGTGTGTCGTTTTTTCTTTTTTTTTTTAAATTCTCAGTTACTTAGGTTTAAAACATAAGGCGCCTGTGATACAGTTAAGGACCTATTTATCTAAATCATAAAAACAGTTTCCCACATAGTAACAGCAGTGCTTAGCTGTGTAAATGACTCACATATCTATACAGCCATGCACAATGACTCTCCATTAAAACCCAGGTTGTCCGACACAGGTGATCTAAATAATGTTTTAATTAAGTGAAGACTGTTGACTTCAACACAAGCAGCAGCTGAAGGCTTTGTGTTGTCTCCTATCACATGTTATGCTGTAAGTCTTCTCCTTTGTTAGATAGCACAATGGCGCCAGATGAAAGCTAAAAAGCCAGCGGGGAAAACTTCAGCTTCAGCTCTAAATAATGATCCCACCTCCATCATTAAGTTACAGCTGCATGGATCAGTGAATGTGGGAGGGCTGTAATGTGAAACCTACAGATACCACTAAAACTATAACATCTCTGCCTTAGTTTTCTTCAATTACATCAATAAATGCTAAAACAATTGCACTGAGGCGGACTAACAACCACACCCTATGTCTGACACGTTACAATACGTTGAGCGAGAAGCAGATGACAGGATGGAGCACATACTGAGGCAGAAGGTCCTCTGTGTTTAGCCTGAGTACAGGAGGGAGCGACTACAGTTTTATTACAGCAGAGGAGGCTCTCCATGAAGTTCTCCATGTCCTGTTTGTTGTATAATTCAACCCACTAATCATTCCCAGACCCCGCTGCAGGCTCCTCTTACGCACATGACGTCCACGCAGCAGATGCACAGAGCGCAGTCTGCATTGAGGAACAGCTGTCAGGGAAACAAACCCGGACTTTATCGTGACAAAACTATCGAGGAGAACCATCAAAGGTGTGACGTTACACTGTAACTACATGTTTACATCAAACATGTCTTCGTTAGACGGAAACAAACGCGTTGAAACGGCCGAAAAGTGGCTGAAAACTACAACACGCAAATTTAAATTTCTCTGAAAGTTGAGAAGACGCTAAGTCATCCTTCTGCGCGTGCGTTTTTTTAAATCCCAAACTCACCTTCTCGACATGATTTTGTTGAGAGGAAAAACTCACTGAGACTTTTCTTATGCTCTCTGAAACAAACTACCGGAATCCGCAGACGGTTAACTCAGCCGTCAATCATGACGTCACCAAGGGAGCCAGCCAATTACAAGACAGGAGAGTAAACGCTGCTCTCCACCCCCTCCCCTCGCTCGTCAGACGTGGGATAAATTACAGTAATTTTGTTCTCTATCCCCATAAACTCAACTCAAACTTTTCATTGTCAAAGTAAACTCGTTATGGATGTCAATCCAGCAGTTCCGTGTGAGAAAAGGTGTAATCCTCTGAAACAGGAAAAATAAGTAACATGTGATAAAGGTGGAAGTTTTAGGGTCATAACAATACTTTTTAGCCTCACTTGGAATTCACACGCACTTGCAATCCCTTTTAAAGGTAAATGTTTTCACAATCAAATGCATTCAATTAATTATTATAATCATCAACTACTATTATCAGTAAGTGTGAGCTCAGATATCAAGGTAGAAGTTTGGGGAGTTTTATGATCATTTCGGCTTAATTTGGAGGCAAAGGCATTTGGGCAGCTTGCAGTAACTAAGTCGACCGAGAACCCCTCTGTATACCAAAATATTCTAGAGTCATATGTGAGGCATAACTGCCTGACAACTAAAACCTGGGTGAAATCGTGTCAATGAACAGTGAACAGCACGAGCAGCCGCAAATCTACAAAAGAATGGCAGAAAAAGAAAAGAATGAAATGAAAAGACCCAGCCAAAGTCCAGATCTCATCCTGATTAAAATGGTGCTGTGCACAAATAAATGCTGGCAAACCTCAATGAACTGAAGCAACACTGTAAAGAGAAGTGGGGCAAAATCCTGCCACGATAATGTGAGAAACTGGTAAAGTCCTACAGAAAACACAAGTACTTCAACTTATTGGTATTAAAGGTGGTTCAACAGGCTCCTTCTGTATTTTGTCTTAGTTTGTATTAAATAAATAGCAACACTGTGTAATGTTTTATATGTTGCTGTTCAGCTGAGCTTGTACTGGTAGCAAGGAACAAATGATTTTTTTTTATTATGTCCTGATACATAAAACCTTATTTCTTTTGTTTTCTTTTTTTTACCATGACTCAAAATTACAAAATTATAGAAAATCAGGCAAAGATTAGTCTTAGTTTCTCCTGTGGTCCCTTGGAATAATTAAATTTCCCACCAGTCTTTTAGAGTCTGAAAATCAATGTAAAAAAAAACATAACTGAACGATGACGACTTTTATTTTGAAAAAGTCTTAACGACAAATGGTAAAAAAAAGTGCGTCTGCGCATGCGCAGTCACTCCACATGTTATTTTGGGACTGAACGTGTGTTTAGCTAAAAAGAGTTACCTTTTTCGCGTGCGAGCATTCGCACCACGCTTTTTACTGTCCTTGCCTTTCTCTTGTTGGTGTTCTATTACTGTTTTAGCAGCTGTTACACAAACTGCTCGAGGAAATCTGCTCAGAAAATCGGCAAATTTTAAGGAAAGCTAATTAGCCGGCTAGCTGAGCTCACTGTAGTCCAGCAGCATGGCAGCTGTGTTGGAGCTGGTCGCTGGCAGTTATGAACAGATCACCTTCGGTTATCAAGTAAAAACTGACGAAAAGGTAAGCTGGAGTCTCACAAAGCAACGACCTGTGTGTCACATAAAGGGTGTGAAGTTGTAATAATAACAAGCTCAAGTGTTTGTTGGTTGGATGATGAACATGATTTGTATGCAATGCAGTATTTATTTGATTATGAAGCACATTCATTGCCCAGTATATGAAAGGAGTGTAATGTAAGAAGTTTCGTGACTCATGACTCTTTTTCTCTAACAGTCTGCGGATTAATTTATATGCAAATAAATTGTTTTGTTATAAAAAGTTTTCTTTAAAAATAATTGTCATGCAGGAGTGGACAGCCAAAGCAGAATTCACACATCACGCTCACACAGCTTCAGTATCCGCAGTGGCTGCCAGTGAGAGGTTTGTCGTGACGGGGAGCAAAGATGAGACCATCCAAGTGTACAACATGAAGAAAAGGATCGAGCACGGTGCTTTGCTGCATCATGACGGTGAGTTTGTAAATTGTAATTAGTCTGTTTGATTTCTTCAGTTAAACATCAAAAACACCTAATATAGAAGTGACCTGTTGAATAATTCAAAGTGCGCTGACTTGATATTTTGTTTAAACTCAGTTTATTTCAAATTATTTTCTCAGCAATTTGAATTAACCTGAGGTTTAGATTGTTTTTGGGGTTTTTTGGTGGTGGAAACTCAAAGCAGTAACGTAAACGTCTGCCTGGTTTCTGCTTGTGGTGCTGACTGACTTCCTGCACAGGTACCATCACTTGCCTCGAGTTTTACGGGACGTCTCACTTACTGAGTGGAGGAGAGGACGGACTCCTGTGTGTGTGGAGCACGAAGAAGTGGGAGTGTCTGAAATCCATCAAAGCTCACAAGTAAGCGCACAGAAAGACGGCACAGACACACAGAGAGGGTTGTTTCTTTATGTTTGGTAGCGTCGTCAGTGTTGCTTTGTGCTGTGATGTCTTTCAGAGGTCATGTGACATCGCTGTCCATCCATCCGTCTGGGAAGCTTGCGCTCTCAGTTGGGACCGATAAGACACTGAGGTAAATTTCACAGCTCTCTTTAATGGTAGATGATTCAGATGATCCGTTTGCACTGATAAACAATGTTGGCCGTTGTGTCTTTGTATCCATGCAGAACCTGGAATCTCATTAATGGAAGATCAGCGTTCATCAAAAACATAAAACAGAGTAAGCTCCCCTTTAACCTTTTGGGCGGTGAGGAAATTGTTGACGCATTTATGATTCAAACCTGTGTTCTTTGCACACCTGACAGATGCACACATTGTTAGGTGGTCACCAGACGGGGACAGATACGTGGTTGTGATGAGCGACAAAGTGAACATTTACGAGCTGGAGACAGCCACTGTGACGGGAACGGTCGCAAACCCCAAAAGGATCGCTTCTGTCAATTTTTTAAACGTGAGCTCGCTGACCATGACATATTATCCAAAAGCCAGATTTTGACTACAGTTCTGACACAAAGTAAATGCCACATTTTCAGAGGTAGAATCACACAGACACAACATTAAGTGTTGTTGTCAATTTTCAAGAAGTGGATCCCCTCAAGATGAGGCATTTTCATATGAAGGATAAGCATATCTATAAAAACAACCACCGCTTATCTTTCAGAACTCCATCCTGGCCGTTGCAGGAGACGATGAAACTGTGAGGTTGTGTGATGTGGAGAAAGCAAAATGGGTGTGTGATTTCAAGGCTCACGAAACCAGGTGAATTCATTTATTCATTGTTTTCCCACCAATCATGCGTAGATCATACTGTCAATATTCTGATACGCGTGGTGATGGGGGAAGAAGTCAGCTTATCTTTGTGTCCGTTTGTGATGTCAGAGTGAAGACGGTCGACAGTGTGAACGTGGATGATTACTCTGTGGTGGTGACTGCTTCAAATGATGGTTTCATCAAAATGTGGAAAATTCATCTTAAAGAGGTACGCTGCGTCCTGATATTAGCTTTCTGGAGAACATGCATTCTTTGTTAATGTGGAAATGGACTTGTTGTAGACTACAAGCCACTGAGACCCACACACACATTCATACGTCACCTTTATTCTGGGCTTTTGTGCACTTTTTGCCTGTTATACTGACAAATTTGGGGTTAAGTATTGAGTTAAGTATTAAGTATGCACAAGGACACTAAGAAGCTGGGTCCTCCGGGTTTCTCTCCTGGAGCATTTTTTTTAGTCGACTAAAAGAGATCATAGATGCTGATTTTTCTTTTTTTAATTTATTAATTTATGTATTTATTTTTGCATTAACTTTGCTGACAATATTAGTAATACAATAAGATAAAATATCTTGATGGGTTCCTTTTAACAAGAACAAACTCAAACTTAAGTTTGTTTAAAATAAATATGGTATATTTATGATTATCCCGGTGAGCTAATACTTCTGCTGACCATCAGGAGCTGGAACCTCCCACACTCCTTGGGGAAGTGAACACATCAGCCAGACTGACATGCCTTGCTGTGAGGAGAACTTCACCGATGCAGCAGGAGATCACTGAGGAAGAAGCACCCCAAGCAACAACATCTGAAGGTGAGGTTGTGGAAACACTTCAGCTGCTTCATGATGATGATCGGTGAGGGGACACTCAGCTCGCCTGAATGTGCGACCCGCTCATCGGATCATTGAGTCATTACCTCACATTCTGATCTGTTCTTCTCTACTTCATATCACTTCCTACGGGCAAGGGAATGTAAACCTGAGCTAACACCCTGCTCTGTGTTTATCCGTAGAACTACTTCCCGAACTTCTAAGGACAAAGAGAGTCCGAATTGCCACAGAAGAAGTCGTCCTGGAAGACGAGAGCAAGCCCAAGAAGAAGAAGAAAAAGAACAGTGGAAAATAGAATAAAATGTTTTATTACCCATACACATGTGGATTTTTGTTCTGACGACCTGCAGTGTTCTACATCAAATGTGAACTTATCGCTGATGAAAGAAAAGCAGAACAAGATGGATGATATAATATTTCATAACATTCAAAAGACTGGCAGTTCTTGTAGAATCAAACTGAAAGTTACACGTCAAACAAAAGGAAAGTGGACTATAATAAGACCCATGTTCGTGAGTTTCCCCAGGCTGCACACAGACAACTACTCTATATAAAAGTAGACATCATAGCACAAACACTGTGGCAAATGCAAAAAAGTGCCTGGAGTCTGAAGCTACCAATGATGTAATGTAACAAAGATTTATTATTTTTCTTCACAGCTCAGAACCTTTCTTAAAACAGCTTAGGCTGGACGTCTGCCAGCATCTTGGTATGTTGTACACATTTTGTTATAGGTGAGATAAAGCACAACTGCTGAGTGTATTTTTTTTAAATAAAAACATTTTCTGTCCTCGTGAGTCATCTCTTTTCCTCCTGTAGGGGAGTCAGGAATTTAGACGTTCTTTTAATTTGAAAGCGCATGCAAAAGCCACCGGAAGTGAAAGACTTAACTCTCCATTCGGGAAGTTTCTAAGTGATAATCAGTGGAAACGACTGTTTCAAACTTTTAGTGTCTTTTAATCGGCTGTGTTTGGCTTCACTTTACAGTTAGGAGTTAAAGTAACCAGTTAAAACGACCTGTGGTCACCGTGTTAATTAAACTCGCTGTAGGTTTATCGCAGTAGAAGCTGCTGCTTTATGCTCATGGCTGTCGACTGGATTGGGTTCAGCTATGCTGCTCTGGTGTCGGCAGGAGGGGTCGTAGGTTATGTGAAAGCAGGTAGGCGAAAGCCTTTTAGAATAGACACATTTACATGACATGAACCCTGTTAAAGCGGACTTTAGACACAGATAACCACCTTTGCCCTGCCACTTTATTAAGTACATCAAACGTCATTTTACACAAGAGGCATGCCGCCAATGTATCCACACATATATTTTTGTCCAGCTGACTAAACGCTTCCTGTCTGACCATCTCCAGGCTGATTAATCACATTTTTTTAAAGAGAAAAACTGCCGGATTTTTAGCTCTTTACTATTATTAGTTTGCTCACAAACAAATATTTCTGTGGTGAAGTCAAAGGCATTTCAAACTTTTTCTATGGAGACGTTTTCAAATACCTAAATCTACTTAAGATAGGTCAATTAATTTTTTTTAAACCAACCATTTGCTCCTATGTCCTCAGGAATACAGAATGGCAAAGGTGTGGCTGAGGGTCAACATAAAATCCTGAGAGCTTGAATTTCCTTGAAAAAAAAACATCAGCACAGCCTACAGTATCATATCTGAAGGAAATTTAATATTTTTGGTCACAGGCAGCATCCAAACACTCAGAGTGTATATTCCAGTACTTGGAAAACTGATTTTGTGAGAGAACTTAAATTTCACAAGTTTGTCACATATTGGCAAAATAAAATAGGAATGAACTATGACTCCAGGGCTACAAAGTAATCAAGTGTGAAAAATGATGAAAAATCATATTAAATTTGGTAAATCAACACATGTATTTAACCTCTAGTGGAGCTGTTACCTTGTAGAGTTACTAAGGTTACAAGGTGTGAGTTGGGTTTCAGTCGCCTCAAGATTGGGTGTTGTCGTCACCCTGCTGGGTGGGTGGGCGACCTGGGTTTTCAAATTGATAACATAGATGCATCTATTAGGAGTCTGAGGGGTAGAACTGGCAGCCACCAGTATTTTTAGGCTTTGCATGCATTTTTGTTTTTATATCAACCTACTTGTATCTTGGATATGCATTTTTATTTAATAGCATATTTATTATTATAGTGGCTCCATAGCATAGTGGTTTACATATCTGTCCAACAAGTAACAGATCCCAGGTTCAGTGCTGTGAGGAGAGACAAACCCCTTTGAAGTTTGTCAGGAAGGGTGTGGTAGGGAACAAAATTTCCCAAATCAAACATGTGGAATTAGTCACTGTGAACAAGGGAAGAACCGAAATTAGCTTTTTATTATTGTTTGTACCTGCCAAGGGACAACAAATGAAAATATACTAGAGGCTAAATCAGCACAAGGTGTCTTTTTTCACGCAAGCTCAGTGTGTTTGTGGTTAATCCCTGATAAATAAATGTCTTTCAAATGTAAGCTTTGCAGATAAAATCTAGAAACTCATCGTAACACAAGCATTCAGTCTCTAAAGTAGATTTTAAAATAAAACTTTGATGGAAAAACAAAATCACCATTAAAGCCTTCATGAAGAGCACAGTTGCTGAATTATGGCTAGCTGTGCATTTGTAGTGCAGCTCCGAGTGCACACTTAGCTGCACTTAGCGGCATTCTGGTAAATGTAGGTCAGTGTTCAACATTAAGGGGGGTGTTTCGATGACAGCTAACAACGTCTCCTCCACAGGCAGTGTCACCTCTCTGGTCGCAGGGCTGCTGTTTGGCGTGCTGGCTGCGGTCGGCGCTTATCTGACATCTAAAAACCCCAGGAATGTGTGGCTTTCAGCCGGTGAGTGAGTTCAGGTGTTAAACAGCTTAAACGAGTTCAGTTTCCCGAACTTAGCAAATCTTTGCTCTTCCTTGAATGCAGGCACTGCAGGAACTCTCTGTGTGGTGATGGGACTGAGATTTCTCGGCTCCTGGAAGTTCATGCCAGCTGGTTTGATGACTTTATTGAGGTAAAAGCACAGTTTCTGTCAAACTGTACCTGCTCACTGATAATATATTTTAATATTCTGCATCATGTAGGCTGTTTTCAGACATTCAGTGATATACATTTGTTATGTTTTCAGTTTGCTGGTATTGATGAAGACCTTCGCCAGAATGGGAAAGACACAATCACACAAATCTTGAGCCAAAATAAGCGTTTTTAGTGAGTCTGTGAATACATAAAAGATCAAACTTACAGCATTCCTCACCATTTATTTTCTTACTGCAGTCATACTTTTGTTAAAAATGTGATCATATAGAAAGGGCTTCCTGGAGCCTGTCCTGCCTCAGATCACACAGTTGTGTTATCAATTATTTTTTCTTTATTGTATGAAAAACATTTTTAAATAAAGTTTTTGGCTGTGCTTAAATGTAATTTTTCGACCCATACAAAAAAAATACCATGATACTAATATTCACTCACTTAAATAATTACTTTATTAAACTTCCTGTTATTTAACATAACGAAGATAAAAGTGTCGACTGACTCATACAACACTGAATGATATTTTATAGCAGCGGCAGACACACTTCCTACTCTGGGAACCTTTCACAGGACTCCGCTGGAAAGCCGAGAGACTGCTGCGCTACCGGCGGCCGCTGTATTTGGCGGTCCAGTCTACTCGTCCGGTCACTGGCTGAGAGTTTGAGCTCCTGGAGAGGCTGGTCTTCGCTGGAGTGCTGGTGATGAATCCAAAGACCTGAGAATTCAGTTTCCTGCTTTTCCATCCTTCATACTCTGAAATCAACACAAAAAACACAAGATAATGTCAAATAGCTTACACCGTTTTTTATTCACAGTGTGTGCCGCTCTTTTTGTCTTACCTTCATTTGAGGGTGCCAGCTTGTTTAAGGTTTTGCTTTTCAATGGTTTGGTTTGCAGCTCCACTCTCAGATCAGCAGCAGACGACAGATCGACTGAAAGATTCGAAAAAAAGCTGAGTTTAGAGGACGGATACGCCGCCTTTTCCACTGATGCGTCAGTGCCTTATAATAAAATTCCAAATTTCTTCACGTTTAGGAAGATAACCTCTGGTTGAGAAACAATTTACACAACAGGCATGACTGTATTGCATATTATTGTGCAAAAGTCTTGAGCCACCCTTCATTCCTTTATATTTGGCTCGGAAAATATGAACTAAGTGCAACGATTTAATGGAACGTGCAGATGTAAAGGCAACAGCAATTACAGCAAAAACAAAAACTGGTTAGTGAAAAATTAGATTTTATGCATGTCAAACTGTGTTATCATTTTTTGTAGACTCAACTAAAGAAGTGTGTTTTTGCAACAGGCCGCTAGCAACAAAGCACCTGAAAATGCTCAGCTGTCTGTTATGTGTAGATGCAACATTGGTTCAAGCAGCCAGTGACCAAAGCAAAACTATGAGAGACCTTCATGCCTGGAGAAGTATTGCTCAAGACCACTTTAAAAATTACAAGAAAGTCTGGCTCCTTGGTAGCAATGTATAAAGAAAAGAGTGGTGACTCAACACTTGCACAGTACTGTACATGCCTGTGAGCCGGATGCAATAAATTCCCCTTCACAGTTGAGTAAAAACACTTAAACTTGCAGTTGAATTAATCAAAACAAGTGTAATGACTACAAATGTTTTGACCAAGAATAACTGACGCTAACTGAAAATGAAAGTTCACATCCTTGGTTGTCAGCATTGCCTGCCCGCCCACCTGGCAGGCTGATGACAGTACCCCATCAGCCTTGTTTGGCCGAGGGGTAAAAACCGATTGTTGACCAAGAACAACTGATGTTAACTTTAAATGAAAACTAAAATTTAAAACTAAAAAAATATAACTCTGCTCATGGCTGTTTCTAAATCTAGGGGGTACTAAGCTAAAGTTTGGTTAAGGAGGGAATTAATGGCATTTTTAAAGGTGTTTGTGCCTCAGAACATGAAGGATCTGAAGAAAGAAGCCATGGAGTTAGAAAAGCTTCTCAACCATCGGGACATTTTTAGTACCGTGTGATTCGTGCCAGTAGATGCTCAACTAATAAAAACTGCAGAAACAGAGAAGAGTAATGAAAGGCTCTCACCAGCAGAGGCGTCTCCTATGGGTGCCAGTATAACCCTCTGTCGGGCTGCTCCTGTTTCGGTTTTTTGTAAAGGTGTCATGAACGTCTTGGTGTTGGAGCTGCTCACAAAGGAATCTGAAGAAGAAACCCCATCACAAGTTACAGTTAACCTCTTTAAGGCATTAGAAAAAATACAATTGAAGCCCTAACACACTTTTAAGCGATACCTTTCAAAAGATCAAGATCCTCTGAGGTCTTTTCTTTTAGAGGCGTCTTATCTGGTATTTTAGGAAGACCAACATCTAAAACCACGTGAGAGGAAACCAAAAGTAAGAGTAAGCAGAGGAGAAAGAGTCTTAACGCAAGCTGAAGAAGTCTTAGGTGGACGTATAATTAAGCTCATTGCTTAACAAATTTGCATCACATAAACTTTCACTTGACCTTTATTGACCTGGGAGCACCAGGTTGGGCTGGGTTGAGTTTGATCAAATCAGATTAGAAAATTTAGGCCTGCGATTGAAATCAAAGCATCCCCTAAAAGCATTAAACATTTGATTAAACTGTGAGTATATTCAACAGTACAGAGAAGGGCAGGCAGGGAAATGTGTGTCTTTCAACGGTGTAATGATAAAACTTCTAATATGCATCCATGAAGTTGTCTTGCCTCTCCTGAGAGGGATCTCCAGGCCGTGTCCTCTGGATAAACACGAGGACACTCCCAGCTTTCTGCTGGACACTTGGCCTCTTACTGAGGAGGTGCTTTTTGGATTTATGCCTGAAACAACAATGAAACAAACCCAGCTCAGGGTGAAATTTTGTACATTTAAGATAAGATAAGATAAGATAGAACTTTATTAATCCCTCGGGTGGGTTCCTCTGGGAAATTCGACTTCCAAAAAAAGCACAGCAACGACCAAAGTTACAGTTACAGAACTGTTATATATATATATATACACACACACACACACACACACACACACACACACACACACACACACACACACACACACACACACATATATAAATACAGAGACAAATATAAATAAAATATACAAAGGGGATAAATAGAATAAATAGGAATAAAAAATAAAAATACAAGTGAATTGCATATTTCAAGTATTGAGTCTATTGCACTGTTGACTATTTACAAAAAGTATTGCACAAGGTATTGTACAGTGAGGTGCAGAGGCACTACAGCTTAGTTGTTCCCTCCTTTGTCCTCCTGTTTCCCCTCCCTCTCCCCTCCAGAGAGGAGTTAAACAGTCTGATGGCGTGTGGGACAAAGGAGTTTTTAAGTCTGTTAGTTCTTGTCTTGGGGAGAAGCAACCTGTCACTGAACAGACTCTTCTGGTTGTTTATGGCCGTGTGCAGAGGATGCCCAGCATTGTCCATAATGTCCATCAGTTTCTTTAATGTCCTTTTCTCTGCCACTGTCACCAGAGTGTCCAGCTTCATGCCGACCACAGAGCTAGCCCTCCTGATCAGTTTCTCCAGCCTGGATGAGTCCCTCTTTGCTGTGCTGCTCCCCCAGCACACCACAGCATAGAAAAGTACTCCAGCAACCACCGACTGGTAAAACATCCTCAGGAGCTTCCTGCAGATGTTAAAAGACCTCAGCCTCCTGAGGAAGTACAGTCGGCTTTGGGCTTTTTTATACAGGTGCTCTGTGTTGCATGACCAGTCCAGTTTATTGTCCACCCACAGCCCGAGGTACTTGTACTTGTTGACCACCTCCACCTCCTCCCCCTCTATCTGAACTGGCAGTGGACCTTCTCTGGACCTCCCGAAGTCCACAACCAGTTCTTTGAGGTGTTGAGTTGCAGGTGGTTTGTGTGACTCCATGCGACAAAGTTCCTCACCAGACTTCTGTACTCCTCTTCTTGATCATCCCAGATACACCCCATGATGGCCGTGTCATCTGCAAACTTCTGAATATGGCATAATTCAGAGTTGTAGCAGAAGTCAGAGGTGTACAGGGTGAAGAGAAGAGGGGACAGCACAGTTCCCTGTGGTGCTCCTGTGCTGCTGACCACTGTGTCAGACGTGATGTCCTTCAGCCTGACGTACTGTGGTCTGTCGGTGAGGTAGTCGGAGATCCAAGCCACCAGGCAGGGGTCCACCTCCATCCTGTTCAGTTTTTCCTGAAGCATACAGGGCCGGATGGTATTAAAGGCACTGGAAAAGTCAAGAAACAGGATCCTGACCGTGCCTTTTCCCCCATCCAGGTGTGAGTGGGCTCTGTGTAGGAGGTACAGGATGGCATCCTCCACTCCGACACCCACCTTGTATGCAAACTGTAGTGGGTCCTGGGCATGTTGTACCTGTGGTCGGAGGAGGTTGAGGAAGAGCCGCTCTAGAGTCTTCATAAGATGTGACGTCAGTGCCACCGGTCGGAAGTCATTCAGCTCATTGGGCCGGTTCTTTTTGGGGACCGGGACGATGCAGGATGTCTTCCATAGGGCGGGCACTCTCCCCAGTCGCAGACTGAGGTTGAGGTTGAGGTTTCATTTGTACAGTCTGCACATTAAGAAACCAGACACCTTAACGTAATAGCAAGCTGCAATCAGGCCAAGCTAAGGTTTATTTTGTGACATATTTCCTGTGTCCTTTTATAAGTTTTGTTGTTTTCTTTCTAATATTGTAGGCTCCTTGTAGTACAATATAAAGTTCCTGTTGTCATGAATTGGTGATATATATATAAAACTGAACAGAATTGAATATATATTTTAACTTTATTGTTTAATGAAATTTAGGGCAGGTGGGATTTTTGTTTTTGGATTATGTTCACCTACCTTTGGTTCTTTTCATTGTGGCGTTTATGTGTAAACATGGTTAATTATTATTGCTATTATTATTACTATGTTTTCCTCACCAGGCATATATCTGGACTGGTGGAGGTAGTGCTGCTTGGCTGACATGGTGTTGGAGTCATCTCGGCTCAGTCCGTTGTTGCTTGGCAGTTTTGATCCTCTGTTGTTCTTTGACTCTGAAAATCTGCATTATAACGTTATTTTTTAACGTTTCCTGAAACTCTGATGACGACATTTCACCTGATGATGAGGGTCTCTCACCGACAGCTGTTCCTCAGAGAAGTGATGGTGGGTTTTTTGGAGATGGAAACGCCGGTGTCTTTATCGTCACTGTCGTCCCAACTGTCCACCGACCTGAAAGATGTTTGGCCCCACCGCCGTCGTGCAGGCCGGGCATGTCTATTCTCGGCTCCTCGCTGATTTAACGCGAGGCAAATGTTAAACGAGAAATGAGTATTAAATTATTATTTTTGTTATTCTTTATATTTAAATAAAGCTGTATCCAGTGTGGAAGCGTAAATAAAGAAGATAAAAGTTTAGCTCCCTCAAAAATCCAAGCCTTATACTAATCATCCTGCCATGATTGGGTTCACTGTTTAATGCTGCAAGCCTTCACCTCAGTGATGTTTACAGGCTGACAGTGCTCTGGTGGTCTTCTTTTCACCAGACTGAGAGGCTCCTGCTGCCCCTCTGTCAGTGTGCTGGGACACACTGGTTGAAGTGTGCTCTTCTCTATATCCTCCTGAGGAAGAGGAATCTGCTGGATAGGCTGATGGAGAGACTGGCTGCAGGTCTGAGGCTCAGCATGGGTCGTGACAAGCTCGCAGGGGTCCAGATGAGGCTTACAGAGGGACAGAGGCTTCAGATCTGCAGCTGTCTCAGAAATCTTCTTCTGGGCCTCCTGTTCTGAGTGCTTTAGTGAGGCACCAAGTGTCTGTCCTACATAGAAGTATGGATACCTCAAAGCCTGGAAAACAGTCAATGGAAAAAAGTACATCAGAAATTGCTACTAAAAATTGTATTTTATAAAGATTTTTACTAACTGAACTGCTTTCTTTTGTAAATTGTTATGTTATTAAATATTCTGTTTTGTTACATCCCAATTTATTTTTCTCAAGTTACTTGTGGCATGGGTGTGGTCTCTGGCAGGCTGCAGAGGAAGGGTGACGCAGCGAGCTCCCGGGGCGGCGCAGGGGCGGGGTGAACAGGTGTGCTGGGATGTGAATGTGATTGTGACTCTTTATATGTTCACAGTGACAGTTGGAGAGCGGACGTGACAGCGGAGCGGGAGTGTCTGTGTCCCATTGTAAAACCACAGTAAAACCGAATGTCAAAATAAAGAAGTGCTATCACCACGTCCGTGTCTTGTACGTGTGTAAAGGGTCCAACTTCACACTACTCTATTCTACTCAAGCTGTTTTGTAACAAGTTGTGTTTCATTCTTTGACCCATATAACAGGATTACCTTATTTTTCTATCTATACATACACATCTACCTCTACATATAAGCACATATGTGACGGCCTTTTAAATATATATGAATTCCAAAACTAAAAAAACCTTATTTCCACACAATACTACATATAGGTTCACTGTGTGCTGCTTTTATTGCGCTGTAAAGCCTGTGATTCAGAACACTATAGTTATTAACTGTTTTATCTTACTATTATAGCTAATATTAGCTTCTTAACATTTCAAGGTGCTAAAGTAATTATCCAAAATGTGAAATTCATCCAGCTAAAAGCTGAAGTTTCAGGCCTGGTTTGGATATTGTGTAGACTGTTTTCTGAAAGAGCACCTAATTAATTCTTCATATTTTTAGCTTCGATTTCAGCGTCATGCATTGAGTTACGCTGGTGGATGTTCACTCCCTCAGCACATCCAAATGTCAAGTTAAGTATTACATTAACTCTCAAGATAAGCTGATTGATTCCCACTTGGATCATATTTCTAAAATTAGAAGCACTCAAGGTACTCAAAGGTGCTCAGGATAAAAGCATTTGGACGACTCGGGTGACTTTGCAGCTCAACATTAATGAGTCGTCCTCACTTCTGTCTATTTGTTTGTTTTTCAGACAATCTATGCTGGAGTTTATCAGGATCAGAAGTGGGCTTATTATGCTTTCACTTATTTTACCATATATTTAAAAATGTTTTTTGGGGTGACAGCCAGATTTGCCTTAAAAAATACAAAGACACAGTGGATGATAAAACTATACTAACCACTCTAAGGTTTCCATTACTTCCAATCCCACAGCCGACAAAATCCAACACACACACAAAATAAATAATTTAACCTGAGAAACTGATGAACTTAAAAAGAGCTGGTAATTAGCAGAATAAGTTCCCTTTAAATGTACCTGAGAAGCACTCGGTCTTTTCTCAGGGTCCCACTGCAGCATGTCTTTCATCAGCGTGATCGCGTTATCACTGGCGTTGGGAATCAGGGACCTGAGGCTGGTGGGAGCGCACTTCGGGAAGCGGAAGTTCATTGAGGCTGCGAGGTTGAAGCCCTCAGGCCAGTCCAACTGACAGGGGGTATCATTGCAAAAGAGATGCTATTAAAGTTGGTCAGTTTTGGGATAGTCATGAATATTTATCACTAATGTGTCTGGTTCCAGTGAGTGCAGGAGGCAAGAAGCTCTACAATCCATAATCTACCAGACTTTATACTAGGGAGCGGCCAGGCTGAATACTGACTCTTTTAAAAACAACCACATCAGATGTTTGTGTTCTCAAATACACCTCCGTCGAGTGATGTGTAGAAAAATTCAGGTCTGTAGGGCATGTGTGAAAACAGCTGTATAGTAAATGGTAAATGGTAAATGGCCTGTATTTATATAGCGCTTTACATATCCAGTCATCCACCCATTCACACACACATTCACAAACTGGTGATGGCAAGCTACATTGTAGCCACAGCCGCCCTGGGGCGCACTGACAGAGGCGAGGCTGCCGGACACTGGCGCCACCGGGCCCTCTGACCACCACCAGTAGGCAACGGGTGAAGTGTCTTGCCCAAGGACACAACGACCGAGACTGTCCGAGCCGGGGCTCGAACCAGCAACCTTCCGATTACAAGGCGAACTCCCAACTCTTGAGCCACGATACAGATGTATTTTGATGGTTCCTCACCTTCTTCAGCGTTCCCAGCACCTGACAGATTTTTAAGATCTCGTCCACCTCGCTGTTTCCTGGGAACAAAGGTGTCAGGGTGTACAGCTCTGCCATGATGCAGCCCACTGCCCAGATGTCGATGGGAGAGCTGTAAGAGTTGGACCTGAGCAGAACCTCAGGGGCCCGGTACCTGAAATAACAGCCCAGGGGAATATATAAAGAGGGCTTTTTAAAAAAATATAAATATAAAATGTGACCCCCTCAAAGAGGATGCTTTGATTACGACCATTTTTATTTTTATATGATAGATCAGAGATGAAGAGTAGATAAGGAAGAGGGGAGCGAGAGTGGGGAGACAGGCAGCAATAATTACTTCAGACCCTTTGGAGTTACTTCATTTTTTTGTATATTCAAGAAAAAAAAAGAAACTCTCACCATCTTGTGGACACATAATCTGTGTAAGGTGGTTGCGAGCGGATTTCTCTTGCTAGGCCAAAATCTGCGATCTTCACGAGCTCCGGGCCCATGCACAGTATGTTCTCCGGCTTCAGATCACGATGGAAATACCCTAAAAAGCCAAGAAGCATTCAAATTAACCCCTGCTGATATTCATCTGTGTAGAGATTTGCATTACTTTCTATATTAGCTTCTACAACTATAACCACGACGTGACGTAACCCCCTAATGAAGCAGGTCACAGATTTTAAACAGAGCTCGCACAAAAAAAGGATACCTTAACCATACAGCGGGAAAATAATAATAATAATGTAAAGAAAAGACAGGAGAAGTCTCTTACCGTGCTTATGCACAAATGCTAAGCCAGATAATACCTGGAACAAAATGTTCCTTATCTCATTTTCTGAAAACATCTGATCTTCTCTGGCAGCAGCAAAGTGGGAAAGGACAAAAGAAAGAAGGGATAAAGAAGAAAGAACAACATGCAAGCTTTTATGACATTAACACCAACAAATAGTAAAAACTGAGCTTTTGTTTGTTTGTTTCTGCTGAATTAAGCTTTGTTACAAGTCACACCTCCTCTTCTCACAGAAGAAGCGAGTCATTTTTGCTTGGACAAAGTCCGGTGATGGCCTACCAACAGTCCAGCATGCATCTACTTACCAGGTTTAATATCATTTCCATAATTCTTATCTTATGTATTCCAAGCCACTACTCACAGCATTTTATTTCTTATTTATTTAGTTGTGCATGAGTTGTTAGGGAGTTATTTTTATTTTACCTTTATTAAAATACCTCTGTGAAGTCACATACGTCTGTGAATAAATGACAGTCCCTGTAATATCTGAAATGTCACGTTTTTGATGACTGACTCAGGGAACGGCTTGTTTCTGTAAAAACCGAGCCCGACACACGATGACTCAAATAAAACCCAAATAATTCTCACATTCACAGCGGTGATTAAAAACACACAGAAATAGCTAGGAGGCTAACGCATCACACATGCTGCGATTTTGCTTTCACAGAAATTCACAATTCTGATTTTCTTACCGTTCTTTCATGAGCTGATAGAGGTTTTCTTTCATATACTCAAAGACAAAGTAGAGGTAGTCATTTTCTCTGATGACTTCCTTCAGTTTCACCACATTGGCATGGTTCAGCTTCTTCAGTGACTATTTGGGAAACACATGTGGGAGCAACCTCAGCTGATTTTCAAAGAGGATCAGTGTGAATTAGACTGCAAAACTACTACAAGTGTAGTTCAAGCTGCTAAATAAGTTATCTAGCTCATAGGCTCAGGTAGCATTTATATAAAGCTAGCTCATTCATGTATGCCAAGTTATACTACAATTAAAAAGGTCATGAGAACAATTTAAAGGTGACATCTAACTCTTTTAGAGAAATAAAATGAACGCTCATTTACAACTTACCTCTACTGTGGATTTTGTAAATAGATTTTATTTAAGCACGTAAATTAGATTCTTACCTTCACTTCTCTTAGGTTTAAGCATTCGTCCCAGGAATAAAACTTCCTCTTCATCCTGTTGGAGTGGAATAAATCAGATTTCTATCTTAAATCAGCTTTGCTTGCTAGGAGAGCATGGAGAAATATTGATCTATCCGCATGATCAACTAATGCTAAGCCCAAATGAATCCAAATCTGTTAAGACTTTGAGACAAATTCTGGATAATTTTCTGTGTTTAAGGGGTGCCTGGCTCTCAGAAAACACCTGTATCTCAACCTCAAACACCTCCATATCAGTTTAATGGTAATTCTATGCTACAGTAAACAAGTCGATGCTCCCCTCTTATCTCTGTCTCACCGTGTCATAGAGAGCAGCAAAACACTCTCAATGACCCAAAACCTTACAGGTATTGCCTTAAAACCCGCTGATGGCACAGATATTTGGAAACTTTAACTGAAAGATCTTGGTGCTCCATCAGCAATCCACCCAGAAGACCAAGGTGATTAGGACAGATTTCAAGAAGAAAAGAGATGACCTGAAATCTGTGACCATAAAAGGCAAGGCTGTGGAAACAGTGCCTTGATTTTCCAGGTCTGCATACACACAGCAAAATACAACAATGCCTCCACTTTCAGAGAAGAAGAACAACAACTACGGGAGGTCTACCAATTGGAAAGTCGGTGGCTCAATTCACCAGCAGTTCCAGTCTAAATGTTTAAGTATCCTTTATGCGTCCATTGAAATGTTTGCAAAGTGCTTTGAGTGCTCAGTTAGAGCAGAAAAGTGCTATATAAGTACCAGTCTATTCACTTAAAACATAACCACTTTGTTGTGGACCAGAGGGCTTTGCAGGGACTGTGGAGGACATGACTGGAGCACAGCTGGAGCTGCCTGCAGCTGAGGACATGTACTTGTCTAGATGTCTGAGCAGGATCTCGAAGACTTAAGGAGACCCAACTTACGCTGCTCAACACCTCTTTGAACTGTTTCCCTCTGGCAGAGGTTACAGGACTTTCCACTCACACACCACAAGGATGAAAAACAGCTTCTGCTAATGCTGACATCTACTACTGCTTGTATTAATTCTTGTATTCCCGTTTATTACACAACTCTATACACTTGTAGCAGCCACTTGGGCTTTAATCAGCTTAACCTTCTGAGACTAAACAACACAGTGAATCCCTGACACGTTTACTGGTGCTCCACGCACTCACCTCTTTATGGCCACCAGCTCACCAGTCTCATTGCTCTTGCCCAGGAGCACACTGCCATACGTGCCGTCCCCGAGCTGCTTGAGTGTGGTGTAGCGGTTAATCATCCACACAGAGCCCTGGCTCTCCTTCAGTGAGGAACCCTGACAATCCCAGACGCTGGTCATTTTGAGCCCATTAACAATCGTCCACAGGTCAACAACTGATAGGCTGATGTGTCCTGCTACTGTGAGGCTGCCCTAAAGCTTTCACTGCAGAAACACAGGCATGAAACATCCATTCATCCTTTATGTTCCTCTCTGCAGACGGGTCATGTAGGGTAAGGCTTACCTTAAGAGGAAGACTGGAAAAGCCCTGCCCACTCAACTCTGCCTCACCTATCCTCCAGCTAAGTCTTTCATGGTGGTAGAGGAAGGGCGAGAGGAAATGGATTAAAGTTTTCATGGGATTAAGAAAGTCTGACACAAAGCAGACTAACAGGGGAAGCCTGCTTCGAGTCTGAGGAGTGTGAAAGTGGGGCACATTTGGTGTAGAATCTTCAAGTAAACAGCAAAATCAAACACCAGTATAATTTAATCTTTTTCAAAAAACTGTTAGCACACAGGCTCATTATGTTTAATTTGGTAGGCTTCCTTAACTTTTTCAGCAAAATGAATTCATGATTTGTTGCTAAAAAACACACTGGAAGGCATCGTAGCCCAACAACAACAAATCATCTACCATGTGGAGCACACCTTCAACTCCAGAGCCCCGGGTTTCATTTGAAACCCAATTAACCTACATTCACAGTGGGTAGAAGCAGGATGTTGGTCATTATTTAACAAATTAAGGTCAGTGTGTTTTTTTAACTGACATAAGATGTGATTAAATGAGGGCCTGTAGTAATTATAGCCCCATGATTAAATACGGTATCATCCATCCATGGCTTCATGAACCTTGCTTTGTGCACTGGTGCATAGCCTTGTTGGAACGGGGAGGGGCCATCCTCGAATTTTTCCGACAGATTTGGGAGCATGAAATTGTCCAAAATGTGTTGGTACTCTGAAGTATTAGAAGTTGGGAACTCGGGGGCCAAGCCCAACTCCTGAAAAACAACCCATAATCCCCCTCCACCAAAGTCTGGTGGAGGGGGATTATGAGGTGTTTTGAGATGTTCAGAGATAGTCATTTGTTGAAGACTTAACTTGAGACAGAAAGGCCCACAAACAAACAGCAGCTGAAAGCCGCTGCAGTGCAGGCCCAGCAGAGCATTAAAGAGGAGGAAACCCAACATCTGGTGATGCCCATGACTTCAAGATGCAAAGGGTTTTCAACCAAGTATTAGAAATAAACATTTTATTTTCAGTTATTCAGTTAGTCCAATTACTTTTGAGTCCCTGAATTGAAGGGATTTTGTTAAAAATGCTTTAGTTCCTCACATTTTTATGCAGTATTTTTGTTCAGCCCACTGACTTAAAGCTGACAGTCTGCACTTCAACTGCATCTGAGTTGTTTCATTTAAAATTCATTATGGTAATGGTACAAAACCAAAATTAGAACAATATACAGACCAAACTGTTTTTCTTTTGCTCCCCTTATAAATTGTAAATAAACTTATATTGCTTGCTATTTATTGCTCATATTTGGTTACGGTATTTTGTTTTATAATCATTTTACTGTTATCACAATTTTATATATGACTTTATTATTTAGTGAGTTGTCTAGGCGTGCCTGAGAAGGCAACCTTGAACTTTAAATCAGCTAATCAAGTATAGCGTTTTATTTTTATCGACCTGTTCTCAGAACTTTTTGATTACATCATGTATTTTCCACCAATGTCACAGTGTTGAATTTATAATTAAATGTTACATAACAGCATAATTCCAGTGGAAATTTAGCTTTGACTTTTCTCTGTGTTTGTGGTAAAAGACTGGGATTAAAACAGGACAAGAGTTTGTGCCTTAAAATAATACCTGTTAACTTTATAGCGTAATTATTC
Source organism: Aulonocara sp. 'chitande type north' Nkhata Bay (assembly GCF_057382095.1). Taxonomy (NCBI): domain Eukaryota; kingdom Metazoa; phylum Chordata; class Actinopteri; order Cichliformes; family Cichlidae; genus Aulonocara; species Aulonocara sp. 'chitande type north' Nkhata Bay. The sequence continues at coordinate 11,506,113 of NC_141361.1, forward strand.
TCCTTCATTTAGCAACCTTTTCAAATACCTCTAAAAACTATTTTTGTACAGCTGCCTTTTTGATATGTTTTTCACGTGTATTCTCGAAGTTCATAAAAAAATACAGGAGAAAACAAACGATACTGAAGAAAATGTGAGCTCTGTTTCGAACTTTACACCACTTAAACCATTAATATTATCGTCTAAAAATCTTACCATTATATTTCAGATACTATTGGCACAGGTTTGTAACAGAGTTAGCTAGCTAGCTAGAAAGCATGTCTAGCTACAAATTTCAACTCTATCATAAAAAAAAATATATCACATAATAAATAAAAAATAGACATTTTATTTATTAATTATTCTGCGTTGCATAACTTGAGTATCAGTAAGATTAAAGTGTAGCTACCTCAGGAGTCATTTCACTGCTGGAGATAACACAGAGATGCTAGCTTTCAGCAGCTAGCTGTCGCTTAGGCAACAAGACTTCCAAAATAAAACTCAAGAGAACTCGGATATGGGCAGACCTATGATTAGGCTTGTATTAGAAGTATATCCAATATAATTAAATTAATGTGTAATAAAAACTTTTTTTTGTTAGTTCAGTTTTATTTTTCTTCACATTTTTCGTCACAATCTTATTTAAATTTCTACGATACTTTATTGTATATATGTATTTATGTATGTATGTATTTATTTATTATATATTTACTTTTTATTAAGATATCTAAATTTTATTTTACTGAGCAACAGGCTAGTCTACTTATACTTATTTTGTTATATACTTGTGTCTAATTGCAATAATTAAAGGAGTTTCCAGCTCTGAGATAAATTTAAAAGAAATCCATCTTACTTCACAAATGCTGTGATGTCATGTCAATATTTAAACAGAAAACCAAAAGGAACAAGATAATGCTGTTAACAATCGGCAAGATTTAAATCTGAATATTTTTGATTATTTATTGAGATTTGCAATAAATATTTTTGTTTTATTTTGTTTTTTTGAGTTTGACAAAACAACCTAATAACTTTTAGTTCACTCACATGACATCATCTTTATCAGCACATGGCACACACAAGTTTATATTTCCATTACCCAGATCCTTGCATAATCTGACCCCTCACATTTACATATGATCAATATTTCAATATTTAATGATATTTAATATCAATATTTCACATGTAGTAAAACCAGAAAAAGAAGATCACACACAGGAAAAATACACAGACACTATATGACAAAGGGAAGGCAGGACTATTTATATACAGAAGGCTAATTGGCAAAGTAGAAACAGGAGGGGAAAGAGGTGAACATAATCAAGACAAACACAGGACACTAACTGTCAAACGAAAACAATAAATAACAAGAAAATTAAACACAGTGACAAGAAAAGTCACAATGAACAAGATACAAAAGCACATGAGGGAAACTCAGAAAAAAAAAAAGAAAACTGGTACACGAAATAATGAAACCAAGGTAAGGACTCAAAATAAAACCACACAACAACACAACCCCCCAAAAACATCAAGAATAGACTCTTCAGATGCCCAAACTCAGATATGTTAACTCTGGGCAAACTCAAAAATGTGATGCGTCCCACGCACCATGTCACTTTGCTGACCCTTCCATCCCTCCCACACAATAAATGCACTTGAGACTATCCCAGAACCTATACAATGTAAAAGGACATTGTTAAGTCAAAACAACAGCATGGAACCTACAAGGTTCATAATGTAAAAACATACTGGTGCTTGTCTTTTGGGGTTCAATTGTGGCTCAGAGTAGAGGGTTTCAAACTATGCTACAGATCTTCTTTACTAATGCACATCATGCTGTTGCAGAAACAGCCTCCCAGAGGAAGAAGCACTTCTATCACTGGCTTACTGTTTCACAAGTGCTCCATCTAGTGGTCCAATTTGCTCTCTGCACCTGTTTGTGTAGTCAGAATGTTTTCTGATCCGATTATTCAAGTCACAAAGCTCCCCAGTTATCAGACACTTAATTCAAGTGCCCCACACTGACTCTAGTGCTGTTCATGAAGCCTTCATACGATGAAGGTAAAAGTTAGACAGCCTCGAAGTGCCAATGGTGCTAAATATTTGGCACTTTTTAAATCATCACATTTCAAAAGTGCAACAAGGTCAATTTTACAGCCATTCTCAGTGCCAGAATCAAATTGATATGTCATAGTTTTAATAGTAAAACCGTACTGATTTAATGTCTATGTCAGAGTAACAGGAAGAAGCATTTGTAGCCTGGATGTTTTTAAGTTAAGGTTCTCGTAATTTAAAAACTTAAAAACGTGGATTTCTGAGTACAATTTAAAGGATTGCATCACTGTGTGGGACAGAAGGCTGTTCAAAACAAGTTATAAAGGTCTGATTAAATATATAAATACATTTTGATACAAGACTCATCTTCTTGCTGTGGTTTCTCCTGTGAGTCCTATTTTAACTGAAAAATGTTGGAAAATTCAGAAAATCATCATAGCATGAAGGTCATATTTTGCATGGCTTAAATATGTTATAGTTTTTATATTATATGGAACTCCCCCAAATTATGTTGTTTAGACTCACAATACAAAAAACTGTTTATGAGAAAATAAAGGAAGCATTAAAAAACATTATTCATGTTGTGATAATGTGATGAACCATGAGAAAGAGGAACCAGTGCAGGAGCAAACAGGTCATACACTGTCATGCACGTATAATAAAAATCCAGGACATTTTGCCAAAAGGTAAAATTCACAAACACATTAAATCTGTTTGTGAATTTTGTTATGCACAAGGTTATCAATCATAAACACAAGGAAAAACAGGAAAAACGCTAAACGCAGGAGAAAAATGGCTAGCATTCAAAACTGTTTGTACTGTTCAAACAACATTATTTGATCTGGGAATACTCAAAAAACTGAAAAATTTAAAGTACTTATATTTTTTATCGGTGGATTTAATTCTTAATGCACTGGCATCCACATATACATTTAATGTTGCTGCTGGTAAGAGTGGAGTTCATTTTCAGAACTTTATACACGGTTTATAAATAACAGTCTCATTTTTACCTGGTATAATGGGCCTTAATTTATTATACATATATAATTGATACAAATTGTGTATGTAGTTATATTTTCTACAGGTAAACAGTTTTTTAGCACCAGCTGAGGTGACAGAGAGGGGACTGTGCCACCACATCCTCTCCCTTGTTGACACGCCCCTGCTTAAGACACTAGCTCCCACTGTTAAAACATACAGTAGTGCCTAATATATATTTTTTAAATCATAGAAACAATGTTAAGAGTTAAAGTGCCATTTTGGTAATATCTTTCTAATATCCTTGTGTGCGCCACAGATCGTGTCAGAGGAATGTTTGCAGGGCCAAATAAAGAAACGCTTTGGTGCCGTGTCTTAAAATAGAGATTACGGTCTAGAGAGCAGGAGCCACCAACTGATTTAGAGATACAAGCATGAAATGTGAGGAATGAAAACCATGACCAGCATTCTCGAAATGGCCATACTGTAGTAATGTGACGTGCCGTGCATTGCACCTAACAACTGTGCAGTGAGATTGTTGCCTGTCTGTGAGGCGCATAGACGCGTTTTTTTCCAAGGTTGTGCTTTTGGTTACTTACGGTAAGGTGGACCCGCAGTGTCCACTAAAGGATCAGGTGATCCACTAACTACGAAGCGAAGGCTGACTGGGGAAAATGCAAAATGACATATAGCAAATGTCGGAGCATAATTCATTCACGTTTTCGGCTCAAATTCGGACCTGAATCGCATCGCTGGAGCTCCAATGTGACGATGGCTCGTTAGGGCTCGTGGCACAACGGCGATTTTTTTTTGATATTTTAATTTATGAAAAATCACATTCACAGACACATATTGGTTTCAACATGGGGCTGTGCTACAGTCTGCGTCCCCGGCTCTTCGGGGACCTGAGCGGCTCTATCTCCAACGCTACCTCGGACTCGGACCAGCCTCCGGATGCCGCCGTGCCGACACGCGCCGGGGGAGCTCGCCAGGAGGACACCGGGGGATGCGGGGAGACTTCGTCGCTACGCGGCGGCCTGGTGCGCCCCGGGGACCCTGCCAGGCTCCCGGCCGGGGAGCACCGCCGTGGAGACACCGGTACCGACGGTGTGCTCATACAGAACGGAGGCGGCGGAGGTGGAGGCAGCGGTAAAGGGACGGGGAAGGACCGCGGCCGCCGCTTACAGCTGCTGCAAAAAACAAGCACCCAAAAGCAGAAAAACTGTGACAAACTGCTGGTGGAGGAGAAGGAGGCCGAGAAGGAGGCGAAGAAAGTCAGTAAGAATATAGACAGGGTGCTCAAGGAGCTCAAACGGGAGTACAAACAGACGCATCGGCTGCTGCTGCTCGGTAGGTTGTGTACCTCTGTTTTATTATTAGAAACCAAAAAACGCACTGGCCTTTCCAGAAATTATGTCACTGCTCTAGCGAGGCCTGTTGCCACATCTGTTGGCTTGACTGTGAAGACTAAACTCCCTGCGGCTGTCAATGACAAGTGATGAAGATGGACGTTTAGACTACCGGATCCTTGCTGTCACAGTTACATTCAGGGTTATGGGGATTTTTGAATAGCCAATTAAGCGAAATGTCGACTGTTAATCAGGGACAAACATAAACATTACATGGGCACACAGACACTTCTTAGCTGGAGGCTATACTGGGCCGTATTTGCCTTGTGTAGTAGCCTCTATCATAGTATGAGTGTGGCATATGTCCAAGGCGACAGAAAACAAATATTTCTTTTATTAGCTGGCACATTTGGACTCTGGAGTGTCCTATAAGTGCAGCTGACTTTCTCTGTAAAGATAATCTAAAGATGCCTTAGCTTTGGCTGTTTGGTTATTCCCACTCAGCACTTATGTGGAGGAGCTGGAGCACTTTTTAAAGTCATACCCACCAACAAATATACTGTAATACAGGCTGCTTTAGTAATGCTCTAGTGTCTATTAAATTAGATGTTATACCTAAAACAAGTGGTTTTCACACGTTTTTGTACCCAAGGCACCCCAAGATTTCAAGGCGTACGTCAGTTTGTATTTGCAGAAAAAAGCCCACATGTTGAAATGTTGTTAATTCTTCTTTAAATTCTGAAGACGCTTTGGATCACCTGCACTTAAATGACACCTACAGTTTAGATCGTTGTAGTTTGGCCCACAAAGGGAAGCAATTCATCAATCGGACTGCTTGTTCACTAATACACTGCATTTACATCTCATTTATTGCTTTTTGTGCTACGGGAATAATATTGTAAGTTTGGGACAAAATCACAAGGCACACAATGTGACAACCACTCCTGTAATTATATAACCGGAGACAACAGGTACATCTAGTTACAGTAGTCATTTTTCCCCTCCCTCCAGTAAATGAATCCATAAAGTGTGTAAGGTGACCTTAGTGTACAAATATGTACTGCATAGAGATCATTTAGCTTCTTGCTGCTGTGCCTTGTTCAAGTACAGTTTAGTGTACACACAGAATATAGCTCGCTGGTTTGCTCAATAAATGTTGGGACTCATGTGGTGCAGTATAGTAAAGCGTTTCACTCTGCAATATAGTGACTAGAGTTGGCTTCTTGTGATAGACTATAATATGCAAATATGGTTCATAACAATTAGAGTCTGTCTGATATGGGAGCCACAGCAGGCAGAGATTTATATTATATATTTTAAAGATATATCGACCATTTTAAAGTTATCCCAAACTTATTTTTCTACCTCTATATTCTGTTTTTTAAATATTAATTGGACGACACAGCATATCTGTGATCAAGTGACCAATATATCAGTTCGGTTCTTATAAAAAGACTACTTAGCTTTTGGTTATAGGACCATGTTTGCTCTAGCAATCATGTATGAGAGAGTATTTTATAATATTATTTGTTAAAAATGGACTTTTGGCTAAACTGTTACATGTTTACAGTAAAGGGGTTTCAATAACTATGTTATTTTGCTTTAATAAACAGCGGAGGAGTGTATAGGAGCCTGTGATGTAGAGTGAGCTCACTTTAGGGATTTCCAATAAAATAGCTCGATTAACACTGACAAATGTAAATGGTGTAATTGTGAAAGATGAATCGAGATAAGGTGATTTGCATCAGGCACTGCATGCTAAATTTGGCTCCTGTGATTCTTTAAAGTTTTATTTTTAAGTGCGTTATCTGCCCAGAGACACCAAAAATAGTCTGTCTTTGAAAAAAAAAGTTAACCAATTGAATAAATGGTTCAAATAATATTTTAAAGCATATTATGGTAACTTGTAGTATTAGATCATATTTACTCTGGAGTTCTCTATATGTGTATAATATAATAAAAAATGACCTTTTTGCTAACTGTTGCACATTTAGAGTCTGCATTTTAAATAACCAAACAAATATGATAAAATGATCCACTCAGAGTACAAACTTACAGACTGATCCCAGTTCTGACCTTCGGTTTGATGGTTACACCTTCATTTATGAAGAATTTACAAGTTCACATAGATTTGTCAGCCTTTGTAAGTGATCAGTTTAATAAATAATTGGGGGTTATGGCCCTTTGTATACAGTAAATTATTATAGTGTGGAAAAAAAACCCATAACCAGCAAATTCATATTTAAATAAGTATGTGGGACACGTATTGATTTTAAACGTGTTTATATAAACCACAGGACTTGTATACTTAACCAGACCATCACTGGGTCCCATAGATGGATTGTTTATATGATTTCCAGTCTTATGCTCAGAATGATGGCGATTTTGGGCTGGACCTCTTCACCAGCGGAAATGGCTTAGAGCTCATTTCGACCACCTCGCAGAGCATTCAGCGCAGAAACGAAAATGTAACACCCATCTTTGAATTCAGCCCTCCAGCTGCTTTTGAGATTACACTTTAATTAATACTGTCATATTTTATATAGATGTATCTTGTAATTTGTGTTATTTCACCCCTCTACTGTAAAAGAAAACTTGCACAGCACTTGATTTTTTTTTTTCAAGAGAGAAAATCTTGACCAGGAGCAGAAGCTTAAAGGTGGCCAGGGCTAACCTGATTATAAAAGACTTAGATGTCGACACATTTACAATAAAAACAGAACTGATGCTCTTTTGTTTTTCGCAGTTTCATGCCAGGCTTGATGCTGTATCGCATGCATTTCCTCTACTTCGAAAAGTGCACTGCTTCTTTCCTCGATTATTATAAATGGCTGCCAGTTTAATTTCCTGAGTAAACAGCTCCCACTAATTACACACAGGAAGAAATGGCTCATCCTAATGAAGCCGCACAGGCCACTGTCATACATTCTTCCATGGAAGCTTACAGCATGTTTGACCTGTGTTACTTCAGCGTGATCTGCCTCCATAGGATCACAGTTATTTTTGGGAGCTGGCTGACTCTCCTGGTACACCCAGCAGCCCTTGCGGGCCACCTCTGGCTTCTCCCGAGAGGCCTCTGGGGCTTTATATCCTGCCAGTCTCCAGCAGGACTCCTGTTGCAGTGGACTGAGGTGGTTTGTGTTCCTCTGAAAGTGGACACCTTTCAAATAGTGTTACATTTCAACGCAACGTATGGTGCCTAATCTGGGTCACTTTATCTGTTTGTATTTGCTGCAGTAATTTAGTGAAATAACAATGATTAAGAGGAACGAATGCGGACCATAAATGGGCTGCCGTGCTAGGCTTTGAGCACGCTTTGGTAATATTTATACAATCAGGTAAATGTTCGGATGCTGTGTTAGGCTTTTTCTTCATATGGTAACAGCTGATGAGTAATATTTTAATTCAGCACTAACTTGGAAAATATGATGTTAACCTGCTGAAGTGAAGCTGAAACAGTTTCTTTTCCTAAAAGTAAATAATTTTTCTTCATTTTCCAAGATTTTATGTTCGAATACAGAAATAAAGATAATTTCTTGTGGAGCTGAGACATTTCATCATTTAAAAAAAAAAGTATTTTAGCAAAACTTCACACGTTCAAGCTTTTTTTTAAATACAGATATTTGTGAGATTCATTCATTGGTCTTCTGTGATAGCAGGTTGACTTTCTTTATGTTCTTTAGATCGTTGACAAGTGGAAAAATGTGACTCATAATGACGGATAATGGAAATAGAAGTGATTCATATTTGTTTATGTATATAGTAGGGACGTTGCATGCACTATATTTAAATAAAATATATATGTAGTCATAATTGTAGGACTTCTAGCCACAAATAATTTGCAAATTAGGTGTAAAATAAACATAAAGAAATAATAAAATGGAACAGATTTAAAAAAAAAAAAAACAGTCCCTGAGAAGAGTGATCACAGATTTGCCTTAGTTTTTCCTCGGTGTTAAAAGTTGTAAAATCAGTCATGTCTTTATTTCTTATGGCAGGGTTTTCCAGCTCTCTGGACCTTTTAACCTCGAAAGGGGACTGATCAAATTTTCTTTTATTTAACCAGGAAGTCCCATCGAGAGCAAACCTTTTACAGGAAAGGCCACCATCAAGGAAGCATACAAAGTCAGATCGTTAAAAACTGCGTAATAGTGCAAAATGTACAAATACCCTCAACATAAAAGACAAAACAACCACTTTCTTTATAGTGCCTTTGGATGCAACAAAAAGTATATATGAGTGTTTAAGTGTAGATCTTTCTGCAAAGCATCAATAGTGGAATTTTAAAATCAATTTTATGGAGCAGATCTGTGACTAGTTTGTTCAGACATTTAAAAATTGCAATTTGACAAAATAAGTCAGCCTGTGAAGGTAAATCACTTCTGATCCAATATTTTTGACCTCCTGAGACCCGAGTTCCTGTTTGGGATCTATTTGGGATTAGTTGGATACCTGATAAGAATAAAAACTAAGCTTTCATCCTTGAACAGGAAGTTGTAACTTTGTTACATAACTGTTACATACTAAAAAAGTTTTTCCTCATATGGGAAGTTTTCTTTAAATAGCATAGCAAAGTTTAAGGCACTGCCGATTTCCAGGAGGTTAAAGCTTGCTTGTGTAGTTTACTGACGACGTTACACAGAAATATAAATGAAATATTTAATGATAGCTTCTCTAATGAAGATGCATCCCTTTATTAAAGGTTATGAGATTGCCACATGCTCTGCAACTTTAACATATCCGATGTGTTTGAATTGCAAAGCAAGATGGCTCATTTTAGTCAAAAATAGGCCTTTTCATTTATCTGTTTAGACACAGAAAGTCACGGATCTGTGTGTAATTATTATTATCTGGACTTCTCACAGCACAGTAATGTTATATTTTCTTCAAACCTACAGTAAAAACATTCTTTATTAGGCGTGTTCAAATAAAAGACACTTCAGAAAATGTGAAGTAGTGCATTTTTTACTTGCAGTGCAGGAATACAGGGATGGGAACTGGAAGGAAAGTTCCTATGATTTCTTGGAGAGGAAGTTACTTTATTGTTTGGCCTCTTGGCTCAGATTCTCCACAGTCCTCTGATAATATCTGTTACAGCTTTCCTAGATGTCCTTAACTGGCTGTTTCATATCTCAGCCTTATCGCCTTCATAAGCCTGAACAACAGGCTGCTAACAATGTGGTACTTCTGACCGAAACGATCACTGAAACGAGGTAGGCTGGCTAAATGCGGATTTCGTTGGAAGTCCCTACGAGATGTGCTTTTTAGTTTTGTTTTTGTTTGCCTTTTGAGTCCCTATCCTCCATGTGAAAACATGCACACTTTGGAAAAGCTTACTCATTCACACAGGCCCCACCCCCAGCCCTTTCGAATACAAGCAGAGGCAACTGAACTTTGCTTCTGTCTAAATGGGTTTTATCATTGACCACTCCTGAACTTTGCTACTCATTGCTTAGAGTTCCCAGTTAATGTAATGAGCAACAGCAGGTACTGGAGTATGAATTACAGTCGTGTTTATGATACTGATAGCAAGGTCGCAGTGTGAGTTGTCTTGATAGTTGTGATTGCTTCATCAGAGTGAACCACGCCACATTCGAAGGACATTGGACCGTGGTTGTTCTTCACGTTGTGCTTACAGTATAATTTATGCTTTATCAAGAGCCTCTGTCCCCACAGAGAGTGCTGTAAAGTTCTTTCCAGCCTCAGAAAAAATTTCAAGGAGGCTAATTTTAGCTGCATATCATTTGGACGCGTGCCTTGTTTATACAATACATGCTTCAATTATAGCCGGGCCAGTAAATAAGTGTAGAAGATTTATGTGGAGAAAAGAACTCTTTCAAGTGTCAGTTATTATTAGGTCTGCCGTTACAGCCCACTGGCAGTTATAATCTTTTCCCAGCCAGAAAGCCTTATATTTGACTATATTAAATGTAAAGTGCAATAGTTTTGGTAAAGCCTGTGTTTTACTTGCACAGTGCAACTGTGCAGCATTTGCAGCTGTGTTTAAGGGGCTTTAAGCGGGTATGGGAAATAAACCCGAGTCACTCGAGGTGTGGATACATGTAAGAGTGAAAATGGAGGGGAGAACTATTAATGTCAGACAAAAAACAGATTTACTTGTAATACTGATCTGAGAGCTGCTTCCAAGGCTGCACATGTGAATACACTGACACAGACCTTAATTGGCAAGTATGTCTTCTACTATATAAAATCAACAGGCCAAATCTGAAAAATGTTCCCACCTCACCCTGTCAGAATTGGCTAATTTAATAACCTTACTCTATTTAATGAAAGCATGCAAACTTTGGTCCTCACGTTTTATATTTTAAAAGCCCTAAAACACTCAAAATAAGACTGTTAGAGAATCTTTTTGACACAGTATAAAAGATGGTATCAAAATGGGGCTTTTCATATTCTTTAACTTGTTTTAAAGAGCCATGATGATATAACCTTTTATTGTTTTATTGTGGGAATGATCAGAAAACAGATAGCACATCCAGGTAACATTTATTACTCACTACTCATTAAAGTAATGAGGTCTCAAAACTGCTGGAAAAATAATATATATAAAAAAAGGTCCTGAATTTCAACCCATCCTTTGTACTTTAGGGCTCAGAGTCAGGTGGGAGGCACTGATTGATTTTTCATAGTGACCTTTACAGATGTCACACTGATAGATTAAAACTCTTTCACACATTCAAAAGTTTAACTGCTAGACAGAAGGCCTCGTACCTCACTCAAAAGCCAGTTCTCAGTACCACCTTCAAAGCCCTCTGATCGCCTATTTTGATTGTTATCCTGAAGTTTTATGAAAATTAACTTTAACTTCAGTGGACCCAAAAATCATATGTATAGACTTGCCTGTCAAATCTGACAAAAATTGCTTACGTTTGCTGATTTTTTTTCTTTGCTCCAAAATAAGATATAAAGACGGTTTGTTGTTTTTGTTTTTTACCCCCCGGATGTAATTCTTCTACCATCACCCCTGTTTGTGTAGAGTTTTCCCTGCGATTTCAAGTCGGGATTCTTTAAGCCCCATCTCTCTTTATCTTTTTCTCATGTCTCCACAGGATACAAATCATGCATCTGCTAAAAGTTGCATGTTTTTGCACATGATATCAAAAGCTAGTTCTGCTGTTCATGCAGATACAGATTGAATTTAGGTGGAACATTGAGAAACCTTTCTCCTTCACTAGATGTGACTCGTGTCAAATCCTGGACAAAGATGGCAGAAAAAAAGGACTTCAAGTGAAGTACAGATAAATGAGAGCAATCTTTGTTTGGAGAGGGACTTAAAAGAAAAATGAGTATTGGCACACACTTTTAGTCTAGTTAAGAGGAAGCAGCGGCAAGCTAAATATAAATATCAGACGGTACTTCCTAAAAAGGACAATAATTTATGCAGCAAAACCTACTTCTGCATCATTCATGGGGAGCTCGACAGCCTGCGTGCAATTCTGCGCGTAGCCACTAGAGGGTGGTGTGGGCCAGCCACTTGTTTTGACCTTGCTTTCTCAGGCCGGCAGCCGGATTTTTCCCTCTTTTGGTGATGGAGTATTTATGGTGGTAGTGAGAGTTCAAGAGTGGTTTTGCATGCTGGGTAACTTTGTTCTACTAATTTCACTACAGGAAACTGGTATTTGCATTTCGGACAGAATAATCGCAGATTCCTTGGTATATGTTTCAAAAATAACCTCGTTGTTCAGTGACGCGTTTAGTGATGGTATTAATATGTACAGTACATTTTGCGGCTAGTTTTTAAAACCTGAATGCAGCAGACTGGTACTGATAGTTTGTGTTTTAACACAGGAAGGCGGGACTAGCGAGAGCTATGAGACGTTGTGATGACGTGAATAAAATGAGTTTGTTTCGTAAATACTGCTTTGACAAATAACGCAATGCTGTTCTAAATTTAAAACTAAATTTAAATGTAACCGTAAATGCCAACTTTAAAAAGAAAGAAAGAAAGAAAGAAAGAAAGAAAGAAAGAAAGAAAGAAAGAAAGAAAGAAAAGCCATCACAAGCAAACTTTATCAAATGCCTTTAATTGATCTTAATTGAGGGCCGTTCATGTGGTTGTAGCTCTACTGCAGGTCTAAGCTCTGGCAAAACTGTCAGATGGATGGTCTCTGGGATAAATCCTTCATTCTGTGGTGGTCCATGGTTTACGGTTGGTTTATTGGTTTAGCCTCTGGCAGGTAAACATTTATGAGTAAGGAAGACGTGGCACTAAGCACTTATTTAACATCCTAAACATCTCTTTAGTGAGCCCGCCACACGGCACGGCGGGCAGGCGTGTAAACTGTGTCGGTGGCAAACATGGCTTTAATGTGTGCTGAGCATTGAGTTTCACAAAGGATGAAACTCAGAAGAAAGGCATTTCTTTTATCTTTGCTTAACGTATAATTAAAATACTCCTGTGCTCCGTCATTTGGACTTTGCAGTTTGAGATCAGGTTGAGGATAACATTATGCTTATTTAATAGAACTAAACAACATTTTATCTCTTGTTAGTATCACTGCAATTTTACAGCAGAGCGATTGACTAGATGTAACTTATCACGTTGCTAGATCTTGTTTTATGGAGTGTCTCAAATTGCTCAGAAATTTCAGTATATACATGCTTGTGGCCACTTTATTAGGTACACCTTGCTAGTGTTGTGTTGGACTCCCTTTTGCATTCAGAGCTGCTTTCAGCACAGATTTTGGTCCATATTGACATCATAGCGTCGCACAGTTACTGCTGATTCATCAGTTGCACATGCATGACGCGAATCTCTCCTTTCACCAAATCCCAAAGATGCTGTATTGGATTGAGATCTGGCGACTGTGGAGGCCATTTGAGTGCAGTGAACTCATGTTTCAGAAACCATTTTCAGATGATTTGAGCTTTGTAACAATGTTCAGGTAGGCTGTAGTGTTTTAAATGATGCTCAGCTGGTACGAAGAGGCCCAAAGTTTGCCTAGAAAATATCCCAAACACCATTAGGCCACTATCATTCTCTTAAAACCCTAGAGATGATGGTTTGGGGAATCTGTGCAGTTTCTAAAATACTCAGAGCAGCATGTCTGATACCAACAACCACACCACATTCAAAGTAACTTAAATCACCTTTCCTCTCTATTTTTAATCTCAGCTTGAACTACAGCTTTCTTGACCTACATGCATACATGGTGTCTTTGCTTGCTGTCATGTGATTGGCTGATTTAAATATGTGTGTTAATAAGCAACTGAAAAGACATACCTAACAACAGTTAAAGTTGTCCAGGAATCAAAACTAAAATGGGAAGAATCAGACAAAATTCTGGAAAAAATCAGGTTTTCTCAAATTTATCTCTTGAGGTTCTCGGATGCTTTACTTAAGTAAATGCTGCAATGCCACAGTTAAAACTACTTAAACATGCAACATTTTATTTTTCACCAGCAAAATGATTACATCAAAGCTAAAAATGCTCAATGTTTATCCCAAAATCCCTGTCAGGTTTCTCTTAAATGAGAAAGATAATGTGTTTATGTTCAATTTCCTGCCAGCACTACATCTCAGTCAAAAACTGAGACAGTTCCGTGTGGTATCACCATTTCCTAGGAACCAAGGAGTTCCCAGGAAAGTTTTCAAGGCTTGATAAGTGACTGTTCAACAATGGGGATTCATTTGTCTCATTTTCTTCTTCATAATATGCGAAGTGATTTCAGTGGGTGACGGATCTGGACTCGAGGCACATCGGTTTAGCACCTGGACTCTCTCACTGTTACAGTGCTGGAAATGTTGGCATTGTATTTCTGAAATAAGCAAAGGCCTTCCCTGAAAACGTCATCACTTCTCTTTAGCCTAGAATATGCAGCATCCATGAAAGTAATTTCAAATTTTCATTTGTCAGATCACAGAACAGTTTTCAACCTCGTCTCAGCCTGTCTTAATGAATCTTGAGCCAAGAGAAGGCTGTGGCATTTCTGACTCATTTTTCCATCATTCAAGTTGAGTTTTTCTTTAGTTTTATGTGGTAAAGCTTTTATCTCGTAGCACTGAACTCTGCTCAGTGACAGTTGTTTTCAGAGTTGTTGCTAAACAAATGCAATGATATAAACTACAAAATTATTTTGATTTTTATGCACTGATGCCTAAAGGTCCGCAGAGGTCATTAGTGTTGGTTTGTATATTTTACTGTAGAACATGCAATCCCAGTATTTCTTTCTACATATTTATACTGTGAAACATTATTTTTTAAAAAGTACTTTGAGTTTTGCTTCTGAGAGAGTCAAACATATGGGAGGCTCTTCCTATGATATTCCTTCAGATATCTATATATATATATATATATATATATAAATATATATATATAAATAAATATATAAATAAATATTTTTTTTCTTCAATAAGTAAATTAACTAGCAGAACCTAAAAATAGAAATCTACTTATAAATGACTTATTATTGTTATTATTATTATAGATAGCGACATACAGCAATAGTTATATAGTTAAAATCATCTGTAGCTGCAAAATGAATGTGATGTGCACAATTATGCATTAAAGTGGGGCCCATACCTATTCAGAGAAACGGCTATGTTGGAAATTTAAAAACTGAAAACTACATTTTTAAAAAAAAAAAAAAAAAAAAAAAAAAACCACACAGAAAATTTCTATATTTGAACTAGAGATCTTTCAGTATTTATTATTATTATTATTATTATTATTATTATTTCCCACAATCATTGACTTCTGTTCTAGTTTAAAAAAACAAACAAAAAACAAACAAACATGAAAAACAAAATTAAAGATGATCCATTAATCAATAATTAACTATTCTGGTTAATGAGCATTTTACTTTCTAAAATTTTAGTGTACTGGCATGCTAAAACTTCTCTATAAATACTGAATTGGGATTATAGTAATAGTATATTAGTAAACACTGTGCTTTGTGCCCCATTTCTCTACATATGTATTTTCTTTTATCAAACAGTCTAACTTCCGGTGGGGCCTGTCGTGTGACATCGGCCCTACAAATCGTAGAAACGCCCCTGCCCGCGACCGCTGTGATGTGTTGCCAGACCTGTAGTCTATTGTAAAAACCTCAGCCAGGTAAAAGCCCATTGCGCACGCAGACAGTCGCTGTAACTGGGTTGCCAGTTTAGGGTCAGGGCTGTCTCACTGACTGAAAGCCAACGAGAAGAGACCCAGCCCCTCTGCAAAAGCAGTCGAGAGAGAGAGTCGCGTCCGGGTTTCCACTTTCTTTCGATTACTTTGATAGCGGGACAGCAAACGGACTAAATCTGGAATGGCTCGTCGTATTTTGGCACACACGTTCTAAAATGCTCTATGAGTGCGGGTTGTTAATGTTACAGTTTAACGCAGGTTTGTTTTCCACCTCCACGGTGCACGGCTACTTCCTGGTGCTACAGAGAGAGGCAGTGCTGAGTTAAAGAGACAGAAATACTGATAGAAATTCAGATAGAAAAAAAAATACTGAGAGAAGAGAGGGGTTGGAAACGCGATAGGAACAGTTGACTGGATTCCCAGAAACTGAATCCCCCCTCTCTCTTCTTATTTATGTCTATTTTTTTTTAGATTTCTCCGTTGAAGCGAGTCGTTATTCTTCGTTTGGTTTGTAAACTAGCAAACGGTTTGGATGACGGTTGGCTGCGGCTAAAGCGGAATTGTAACGGGGAACATATTCCTCCCTCCGACGGAGAAGCCTCGCTGTGATTTTTTTTAACCTTTTTTATTTCACACCAGACTCCTTCTTGTGTCATTTCAACCCGCAATATCATCCCAGGTTTCATTTTTAAAAAGAATATATATATATTTTTTAACGATTCCACAAGGAAGGGTTAGGGCGACGGAAGATGGGTTGTTTGGGCAACAGCAAGACTGAAGATCAACGCATCGACGAAAAGGCACAACGAGAGGCTAATAAAAAGATAGAAAAACAGTTGCAAAAGGAAAGACAAGCGTACAAAGCCACACACAGGCTCTTATTACTGGGTAAGGCTGCTTTCTGTGGTGATGGCTGTCTGAAATGTGAGCTAACCGTAATCCCTTTCGTTTACCGAACACGTAGCCCCATTTGACAGCGCTTGCAATAATATGTCATGGGGGTGGATATTGATGGAAGCGAAGCTCCGGAGCCTACAATTAACTGGCTTCATTTCCAGATTTTGTTGGGTTTTTTCTTCTTTCTTTCTTTTGCGGTGCTGTGGAAGGGGTTCACGCTAATCAGGATGTCCGTGTTTGTGGTCATTTTGTGATGTGTTTGTGTGTATTTTCGAAGGTGCGGGAGAGTCCGGAAAAAGCACCATTGTGAAGCAGATGAGGATTCTACACGTCAACGGCTTCAACGCAGAGTGAGTGCTGCTCAGTACGCCTGTTAAACGCCAACATGAAAAAAAAATCGCATTAATGATTATTTTTATGGCTCCCCTCTTAATGAATAACATTGTCGAGGCCAGAAGATAGCCTGTGAATGGATTTTCCCCAGGCACTGCAGCGCCTGTTGGGCCCAGTTTCCCATGCAAACCAGCTAATATCGTCCTCCCCCCTCCTTCTCTCTCTCTCTCTCTCTATACACACACACACACACCCTCTTCTTTTCGTGCACAGTTATCATACATATGTGAGGATGTCAGTGTTACACAGATGGCAAATAATTTGCCGTTTCCTGTTTTATGTGAGAGGGTGAAAGGTTGTGATCGACACAGGCCTATTATTGATGATTTGTTTTGCTGCAAGGCCTTGCATGGCATTGATCTTAACAGTGGGCTATTTTAAACAGGCCCACTTTATGTCAGAGTCATGTAACTATATGAAAACCCTGTTTTTGTGTGCTTTTAATTTATTTCCCTGACTGAGGGAGGCATGATCTTGCAGTTTCAAGATCTGGGGAAGAGGAGGGTGGGATTGTCATATACAGGGTCCCCCACCACCTACATGTACAAATAATTGGTGCCCACCGAAGAGGATTTCAGGGGGGTTTAATTTACTTGAGCTTTAAATACATCTTTATTTCTCAAATGGCCGAAAATAATAGTGGTTTAGCAAGGTGGCAAACTCATTGCTTACATGCACATTTTAACTTGGGAGGAACCCTGCGTCTTAATAAAGGATTTTTTTTAGAAACTCTAAGTACAGCCCTGCTGCTCTGAAGTTTGACAAAATGTGGTAAATTGTGCAGGAAAAATATGCTATATGTAGGAAGAAATCATGCATATGTTTTTGCCAGTGCTGGGACGTATACTGAGACACAGCACATGGCCTGTATGTTTAATTTGTTACTCTGTGTTACTCGTCTAATGTGGTGGGATGTCTCTGTTCTGTCTTCCCCACACAGGGAAAAGAAACAGAAAATCCAAGATATTCGGAAAAACGTGAAGGATGCCATAGTGGTGAGTTTCATCTGCATCACCTCCCAAATGTGCTCAATGTCTCTGTTGATACACAGAATCCCTCTGCAATCCCATTTTACTGATTATTATACAGGCTTACAATCAGATTCCCCCCACCCCCTTGTGTTCATCCTGCTTAATGCTTGTTTTTTTTTTTTTTTCCTTAGACTATAGTGTCTGCAATGAGCACTTTAATACCCCCAGTCCCGCTAGCCAACCCAGAGGACCAATTCAGAATTGACTACATCAAAAGCATAGCACCCCTCTCTGACTTTGACTATTCACAGGTAAGACCTTTGGACGTGTGTGAGTATGTGTGAGAGCAGGTGCTGCTTTTGTCTTGTGTGGTTGATGGCATGTGAAGGTATACATTTGCTGTCTCTCCAACTGTGCATATCAAAGTTGTCACACCTAATCATGTATTTCTTCAGTGATTTCTTGTTCCTTATGACAATATAACCCCCCCCCCCCCCCCCACACACACACACACATACACACACACACACACACCTTCATAACTACCCTATGGGTAAGGGCATAGTGTTTACTATGCAGGATATGAACTTAAGTATGGAAATGATAACTAGTCGGAGCACATCTTTTCAGTGTGCGATCAGCCATTCGATAACACGAGGTCATGTGTTGGAAATGTAGATAATGTTTTACATAATTCTCAAAGTGTTCCTTGTTTGACACTGGGTGTGCAGTGCCACAGAACAGGAATAACAAACTGATACAGAGCTACAGATACACAGAGGGACGTTTTGAATTTTATTATTGTTAATTCAGGTTAACAGGAGCGAGAAAGCACTGACATGCTATTTCAGGGGAATTGAGTGCAGTTTATGTTTCAGCTGCTCAGCTTTGTGTTTTAACCAGTGGTGTGAAATTTCAGGAACCACAGTTCCAGAGGGTCTTTAGGAATTTTTAAAGATTTTTAAAAAGAAAAGTAAGGTCATGAAATGTCTTAAAGTTTTATATTTACTTGTCAGAGGTTTTCAGTTTACATATGTCCTAACTGTGGATGCCCTGATCCAACTTTCTATACTTCCACTTCCGATTTGATACCTTGGCTTTGAGTATCTGCCGATATAAGTCGGATATAAGCTGTGATCCTCACTTTAAGGAAGAATTTGGGAATCGTAAGGCAAAATCAGGCTACACAACATTTTCTAATTTAACCTTTATTTAAACAGGAAGTCCCTTAAAGATTAAAATCTATTTTTCCATGGAGGCCTGACCAAGAACGCATACCATTACAAGGTTTCTAATGTTTCTAAAATAAAATAGAACAGACGTGGGAAAATTTTAAAGCAAATTGGAAACGAATTACATAATAGAAAGCCTAGTTAGGGAACCTTTATTAGAGGTTTAAACTCTAAAAGTTTACTTACTCTGTGTGCTGCTCTTCCAAATTCTGAAAAAAAACCCTGGATACTCTGGGGTGGAAGGATGTAGAGGAGCTGCAGATGCATTCAGGAATTGAAATATACTGCATTGGTATGTATTAGTGAAATAATAAATAACATGACTGAGATAAACACAGTGAAACATTAATAAATGTGTAGCTGTTAGCCGTCCTTTGCTGTATCCTGATTTCAGCTCAAAGTTAGATTCAAGCAAAATCATGCTAGTTTCTCCCTTTCCTGTGTATTTGGGGAGCTTACAGGAAACTGCTTAAGTGAAATAATGCTATTCAAATTGAGCAAAGTTGACTTTAAGCTCTGTCAAAAGCTTCCCAAAAGGTTTTGAACTACACCAGTCCTTGGAACTGGCACGGCGTGTCACCTGATTCACATTTCTCTAATCAGAATTTTTTTTTTCTTTTCTTTTCTTTTCTTTTTTTAAATTATCTTGCATTGACAAACAATGAGAGGAGGAGAAGAAGAAGCTAGACAGACGAAGAAATGTAGAAATAGTAAAAGAATATGGCTCCAATTTTTGAGTTTTGAAATGGTTTCAAGATGTGCTCAGAAACGTTAACTTTAGACGACGGGATTTAAGACAATCAAGTTCCAGATAATGACTAGAAGAGTATCAACCCTCTGCTGATATTTGGAAAACTTTGTTGCCAGTAGAGTCTTTTATCTTTGCAGTTCCTTCTGGTCCAAAGACTAGTGACACTGGGCATGATGAACCACCCACAGTGTTATTGTTAAGAATAAGTTAAGGCAACTCTTCACGCGATAGACGGTCAGTTGTTATACAAAGAGATAAAACTACATCACACCGCTAGAGTTGGTATTGTTCTCCTGTGGAACTGGTATCCATTTGTCCTTATTAAGAAGTCTTAAAATTGATTCCTATTTCTGTATGCATTCCTGTATCTTTAGACCCAAGTGGCGCTGTTAATTTTAGGAGTAAACAAATTGCTCACTTCGAGCTTCTCCCCTGTAAACTTTTACTGCTGTTCTCGATCCTTGTACAGTTTCAGCTTCTAAAAATGTTGCCAGTTATATGGAGAAATAAGACAAGATGGACATAAGTTTATTTGTGGGTTTGATCTCTCTTGGCTGTGTGTTTTTACAATGAATTTCTGATAAGGTTTCATTGCTAATGTTGAAGCTATCTGGAATAAGATGCTCTTTTTTTGGATCTTGCAACTGTGCTAAGCGCAGACATTACAAGAATAACCATTAAAGGCATTTGGGGCCCACAGTGAGAGTGCCTGCAGTAGTCTTGGTGTTGTGTTGTGTGAGGGCCGGGGCCGTGGGGAGAGTCGGCGTTGAGTTCCCAGGCCCGGCCAGGCCAAAGGGAACAACATGGCTCTGTTTGGAGTGTCTGTGCTTGTCATCGGTCTCAGGCTTCACTTGTGCCGTCAGTGTCACCACTACATTGTCACTTAGTGCCACTAGGCGTGATATCTAATACAGCAGTGCAGGAACACGGCCAATCGGCAACCTGTGGCTTTCATCTGTTGGCGCCGGTTTGAAACGTGGAAGCATATTTTTGGACAGATGATGTCATGTTTTGTGTTGTGGAGAAGTGGTACACAATAACCTTTGACTTCTTACATTTCTCTTAATTAATAAGTAAAGCTGTGATGGCTAAAAAAAAATAACATGCACCAAATGATGTCCCCTTCCCTGTAAACTACTTTAATTCCCATTAACCTGAAAATGTGCTTATTTCAAACTTAGTTTTCTCCAGATCGTTTAATCTTTTCCAACTTCCTCTCTGTTATTTGGGAATCTCAGACCTGCTGACATGCTGGTAAAAAGCGACCCGTTTCCAATTTGTGTTGTGCACTGTAAACCAAAATGCCACCAAAATTCCATTTGTCTTTTAATCATTGACACTTGACACCATGGGCTGGGTCCCTATGACTTTTTTGTTGTTGTTTTGGTTTGTTTATCAAGTAATACAGTTAAATTAACTGGGTTTTATATATTGATATCATTGTCAGGGCGTAGATGGAAGATTTTCGCAGTTGCGACTGTATTAGGCGACAAGCCTCAGAGCTGTGGTCGCATTGTGTCACGATCTGTTGAACGTATTGCTGGTGGAAATTTTGACGTTGCTTCTGTTAACCAATGGATATCATCCTGTATGGTTTTTGCATGTTGATGTAAAACTGAGAGACATTTTTATTTATGCCATATTTCAGTGGACATGCTCAGCTCTCGTGCCCTTTACTCTTAATAATCAAAGCAGGAGGGAAAACTTTTTCCCACTGTAGCCCTGGATAACAGTAGACCCATGGAAAGGAAAGCACGGATACAAACGGTCATCTATGCAAATGGAAACAAATGTCACTGCGGTGGCAACGTTAGCCATTTGACAGTGTCTGTCAGCTGAAGTGAAGCAAATTCAAATGAGTCCCGGTCTCTATTTAGCACTGTGTAGTTTTATTTCTGTTAGACATATTTGAAATATATTAATGTTACTTATTTACACCCTGATGGATCAAGCCTCCAAAATGCTACTTTATATCTTGCAGTCTGTTCTTAAAGGTGAACCTTATTGTTCTTTAAGCTGGAGCAGAGTTACTGTACGGATGCACGGTTCATATCTTTTGCCTCGGTTCAACTTGTGGAACACTGTCAGTGAGTGTGTAACATGATTTAATATCATCTTATATCGGTTTACAGGCCAAACCTGTGATTATTCCTCCTGTAAGTAATTGGAACTGCTTTGTGCTTAACTTTTTCCCCATTACAGACATCAAGGGCAGTTTCCGTTGTAGTTATCTTTATAGTGGAACATGGGAAGTCCTTGAAGTTTTTCCAGTTCATCACTTGAGGATCCTTACAGAGAGGCAAAAGGTGGCCTGGAGGCCTTCTCTTATGTTTTTTTCATCTTATATAAATAACAATAAAAAAACTTTATTTACATAGCTACTGTTTTAGGACGTCATGTTATTAAGTTCCTCACAGGACCAGCAAAACAAAGCAAACTCTGCTCAGTTGTAATAGTTACTAATTGGAAACCTATAATAACAGAATTTGCAAAATTTAGGGAATAAAACAAAGTGCAAAAGGGAAATTAAAAGTCAAGTTGAGAAGAGGTATCAGATAAAAGCATGGGTTAAGATATGACTTAAAGGAGGTGACTGACTCCAACAACCTGATTTCCTTGGGTAGGTTGTTACAGAACCTTTGGGCCGGGACTGCAAACGCTCTATATATCATTTAGTTTAGAGCCGGGCCCTGGAAAATGAAGAACAGTCTTGAACAGTTGTTCACTCTTTTTTTTTTTTTTTTGGCTAAATTTGTCTGCACTCAACCCATCAAAGTCAGGCCTCTCTGAGCACAGTTATCTAACACTGATATACCAAGATTCAATAAATGTGGTGACAATGGCTGACTGAGGAGCCAACTGGTTGTCTGGCTGGCTATGTATGGAAGGATTTGAGGTTATTAGGCTTTTGACCTGTAATGCTATCTATAAAGTAACCCAAATGAATTTAAGTGTTCGACGGAAGATGCAAGCCATTTGCTTTACAACTTTATTTTGATGAGTTAAGTGAAATGTAGGCCATTTTGTTCTTGGTCTTCCTGACCTGTATGACAGATTACATCACAAAAACTTTATTAACATTGAGAGGCTGAGAAATGATCAGTATCTTGAGGCTGGCGATAGAGTGGGGGGGTGGAAATGGCGTGGGAGGAAGAGCATAGGAAAGGGTTAAAAAACTTGTGTTTTAGCAGATTCCCTCCTGGTCTCTTTCTGTGTTATCAGTTCCTCTGTAGGGCACTGTAGCACACACTGCATTTATTCAAAGACCCAGTGTCACACGCCTCTGTGGAAAAGAGCCCTAAGGACCATATTTTTTTTTCTTTTCTCCTTTCCTTCTTATTGCCCCTTCCACCCCTCATCCTCCCTCCATCAAGCTTCAGCACTCACCAGCCTTTTTGAGCCTTTCTTTAGGGTCTCAGACCCCTTAATGTTTCTTCTATGAGACCTGTACCAGCACTAGTGTTGTCTTACTGATACTGGTTCAGTTGGGGGTTGAATTTCGACTGAAACCGAGGTGAACGCAAACACAGACCAGAAAGCAAATATGGCTGCTTTTTTTTTTTTTTTTTTTTTTTTTTTTTGTTCAAGAGGTAAACTGTGTGCTGCAGGAAGCAGATCCACAGTTGTGCAATGTGTTATGTTGCATATTTTGATAGAACAGCTAACAGCTTGGCATGAAAAGTCTATCAAAGGCACAAGTGAGGAAAAACCTTAAATGTAAGGCCATATATAACAAAAGGACTGGATCAGTCTTTTTTTTTTTCTTTTTTTTTACCCTCCCACTCCATGTTTAACTGAATCACCGGATCTGCCGAGAGGAGATCTCCCGGAGCATGTGATCATTTATCAGCCTCCCTTCTCCCTTTCTCTCTCCCCCTCTCTCTCTGGTTTGGGGCTACTTTAACCCTCTCTCCAGTCACAGCGAAGAGCCAGTGCTGAGCGCAGAGAGTCATGTGGTGCCTCCATGCTAGAGTAGGAGCCCATTTCAAAGACATGTGGACAAGCAGCGAATAGGAATATTAGCCGAATCACCTCTGTCTAGATTGAACAGAGACTCCTGGAAAGTGTCTTAAAGTCATTGATGAGTTTCTCTCATTAGCTGAAGTACTGAAACTACGCATTTACAGCATAGATGGATGGATTTCATTCACCAGAAGTGCAGGTTATATTTATGTACTTTAGAGGATCTACACTAAGTTTTTAGAAATTCCTGGATAAACATGGATCAAGGAATTGAATGGGAAAGCAAAATTGCGTACATGCAAGACGTATGTTCTCATGTTGCTTTTAGATTTAGATTGGCGGGAGGACATAGATAACGTCAGACAGACTTAATGAAATGGAGAGAGACATAACAGTTAAGTTCACTCTGACCCTCTCTTCTCTTTAAACGTCATCTTGTAGTTTTGTAATTTAAACATGAAAACTTAAGATACCACAGCAGTCCTTACAGAGTGACAGTAGGGGCTGAACTGTATAGTCTCTATTGTGACAGTGAGTGTAAACCCCCCCCGCCAATATAACATCTAATCTCTTAATTGACTAATACAGATGGTGTTTGTTAGCATTTTAGTTTACAACTTTGTCCTTTCTGTTGCAACAGGTTGTAAAATGGAACATAAAGCTAGGGATTTTCTTGGCTTACAACAGACTTTCGGGGGGGTGCATGTGCTCAAAGACTCTTACCTTACTTTTCATTTTTATAGCCATTTTTATTTTTTATATATATATATATATATATATATATATATACACACACACACACACAGGGTGGAAAAGAGAAAACCAAACCTGGAAGCATGGATATGAATATATGGTGCATATCTTTGTATAGGTGTGATTCAGATCTAACAAACTAGGAGACCTGCTGTTTTCATCATGTCCAGTAGTTATGTAGGAAATGTTGTTGAGTGAGAAATTCTTTTCTGCTCCTGCATTTTGAGGTAACTGTCTCCAGCTATGGAAGAAAAGTATTTGGTCTGGGTGAAGTGTGTGTGTGTACTGTGTATATGTAACTTTCAGTTTAGTGATTTGTGTGATTTAGTATGTTTTTCTTGATAGATGTTTATACAAAGTGGTTATTTTAAAGGAAAAAAGTTTTTTGTTTTTTGTTTTCATGCCAAAAAGTGTCTGCAGTGTCCTGCTTTAAATTTCCAGGTGTAATGTCATGCGTCATGTCATTGAAGCCCTGACTTTGAATGCAAAGTGCAATAACATTGGAAGACACGATGATCAGTGAATACACTTAGCCAGCAGCATCCCCGCTCTCATTGCGCAGAATTAGCTTGATGGCTACGTGAAAGCTTCTCCAGGAAGTCGTATTGTTTTGTTGGTGGTGCCAAGTGGAATGAAATGAACTCTCACACCTCAAATATGCAGCTGGAGTCAGATGGTGTGGGTTTTTAACAGTTAATTAATACCAATGAAATGGTAATGAAATGATTTACAGTAAATGATTGCATCAATCCAATATTATTTCAATTTTAATTCTACCCTCCAATGTCATAAATTGTCACTTCATGCCCCTACAGTGACACAGCAGTGTTCGGACTAGATTGGACTTCCAATATCTGAATCATCATTCTTCTTTTTTTTTCTTCTTTTTATTAAATTGTTCTCTCAGGTCTTGTCCATTAGGGGAGAACTAAAACATATCAGAAGGTATTTAGATGACCTACTTACCTTACATTACCTTACAGCACCAAAGTGAAAAGGGTTAAAGATAGGGTTGGGCTTTTGCTACGTGTAGCAGTAGAAACCGATTCTAAGAAATCTGTTTTTGGCGCAAAGCTAAAGGTCGTGAATGTATTTGTTGTTAGTGGACACGGAGAGCTGTGGACACCCGCAACGTGTTGTTGTTGTTGTTCTTATGTGCTTTCATGTTTGCTGAGAGAATGTTGTTCTTGCAAACTGGAGGTTACGCAAAGGTATCCCAACAGGTATCCCAAAGCTAGGCTAAATACGTTTCAAGTCAGGAAATAACATGCTTGGGTTGTAGCATGACTAGAAAAAGTTGTATTTTCAGAAATAACATGAGAACGTTTGGAAAATGTCATAATACACAGGATAGAATTGCAACCTCTTTCTATTTTTTTATATAAAGAAAGAGAAAAATGTATGTGTCAGGACATGATATACAAATAAAAAAACTTATTTGGTCCTTTACAAGTTCTAAAATTATTTAAACAAAACCTCAGGTAAACAATGACACATAATATATTAAACTGTCTTATTATTTATTTAACTGAGCAAAAATGCAGAAACCATGAGTGAAAAACTAAGTCCGCCCCATGATTCAATTACTCGTTGAACCACCTTTATTAGCAATTAACTTTTTTCATAATTTTCCACGTGATGCTACTACTAGATGCTACTTTTGGATTTGAGTCAGGTTAAGTTTTAGACTTCAGGCCATTGCGACGCTTTGATTCTTGTTTTGTGGGCAATTTGGATCATTATCCTGTTGCATGGTGCAGTTTTAGCCCAGCTTTAGCTCCAGCTGTCAGATGGATCGTCACTGTTTCACTCAATCACTATAAGGTGACCAGGTCCTGCAGCTGAAAAAAACAGCCTCAAATCATCACTCCCCCGCCACTGTGGTTGACAACTGGTATGAGGTGTTAGTGTTGATATTCTGTTTGGTTTTCGCTGTGCACTACGGCCAAGGCTCTCCACTTCGGTCTCATCGGTTCTTTGGTTTGTTCAGATGCAAATTTACAAACCTAGGCCACGGTGCCATGTTCTTTTTAGAGAGAAGAGGCTTTCACCAGGTATCCTTTCCAAACAAGCTATACTTGTTCAGTCTTTTTCTAATTCTACTGTCATGAACTTTAACATTTAACATGCTGCTTTCTGGGACGTCCACTCCTGGGGAGATTGGCAACTTGTGCGTAATCTTTCTCCCTGGGAAGGATTATATTTTTGAAAATGGACTTGCAACCCTTCCTGGATTGCTGGGCAGCATCCTTAAATGCTTGAGACCACGAAAAAGCCAAAACGTTTGCTTGTGTTTGTTTGTTGCTCACAATTAATAGTCATAAGTTAATCAAGTGCATTTGATTAGCAGCACCTGGCTGCTACTCACTCTCTTAATTCCTATAGACACAGTGAGGGTGCACGTAGTTTTTCCAACACTGCTCTTTCATTTATGTCTTGGTTTTTATTAAATGAATAATATTTAATATGTCATGTTTTGTACCTATTTATAAGACTTGTTGAAGACCAGATGAACTAAAAGAGATTGTACTTTCTTTTTCATATGACTGTACATGTACTTGTATATAAATGTTTTTCTTGATGTGTTTTTGTTGCTTTTAAAACTTTTTTTTTTAATCCCTCTCAGGAGTTCTTTGATCACGCAAAGAAGCTGTGGGACGACGAAGGAGTGAAAGCATGCTTTGAGAGGTCCAATGAATACCAGCTCATCGACTGTGCACAATAGTGAGTTCAAACCTTCATAATACATTTTACGGAGTTCACTTCATGAACACATGCTTTTATGTACTTGGTGGTTTGTGCTGCTATAAATGGGAAGGATAAAGGACCTGGTTTGTTTTTCATCCTGCAAATTATAATCTCTGCTTCATCTACCCCCTTGGTTTTTTGGGCTGTTTTTTTTTTTTTTTTTTTTTTTTTTTTTTTCTCCCCCCTGTCGCCTTTGAGGTGAAAGCTCTGCAGTGTCTGTTGGTGTCATGTCGTATATGAATGTGGCTAAGATATGTTTACTCTGGGTGTGGCAAATTGAGCAAGAGCTGTAGCTGTCCATTGGAAAATTTAGCATATCTCTCCTCATATCAGTGTTTGGCTTTTCTCCATGGCAATATGCAAAGCCTGGTCTGACCTGTATTAAAATGCCCCAGTGTTAAATTTATTGAAGCTGTTCTATTGAAAACTGTAATTAGGTAATGATGGTGTAATCTTGCAGTTCGGGGGTGTCAAACTCAGTTTAGCACATAAACCACATAAAGTTAAATTTGGTCTTGGCTAGACGGCTGTTTCCTGCAATCTATAACTGATTAAATGCCTCTAAATCAGTTCTTTCTTTTTGGTATTAAGTAGCGTAGCTGAAACTTTCTGAGGGTCTTCTGTTTTCATTGCTATCGTTGTTGTTATTGTGGTGGTGATTGTTGTTATTGTTGCAAAACTGATGTACAGCCTGAGATGTGCAGTTTTGAGAAACATAATCGTAAAGAAATACTTATGTAGAAAATCAAAGAAACCTGTTGGTGGGCTTTGGCTTAACTGTGCTCTAAGAAACATATTAGTTGGCAGCTCTTTCACATAATTAAAAAAAGGTGAGAATTTCTCTTAACTTGGGGAAAAAACAAAGTAAAAAAAACAAACAGGAATTTTGTTATTGAATGGAATAATAACAGTAAAAAAAAATGCCTAATTTTTTTTTCATTCCTTGGTTTTGTATGGCTGGCTATCTATAATGTCAATGATGTAGACATGAAAAGAACAGTTTGGGCTCTCATGAAGTGATCCTCCAAATACTGTCCAGCATATAGGTCTTGTTTAATAGCAACTTTTACAATTTGCCAATCCATTAGATGGGCCAGATTAGTCCCTTTGTTAGGCCACTATCCCTGCTCTAGTTAAAGCTAGTATTTTTCAACTGTTTAAGTAAGACAAACATCTACCTTCGGGTTGGTTCACTAAATAACAGTGTAAAGTGTAGCAGCTACGATCTTAGTCCAGCTGAACTGTAGATGTAGTAAGTACTGATACTGCAGTGTGCAGGGTGCTGAAACTGTTGTCACTTTGAGGAGAGTCCCGGATTGTTTTTACGGCTCCTAAAGCACTTTGGGCCACCATAGGGAGCTGGTTGTACACTAGGAAGGACCCCTCTGTTCCCTGTAAAAGGAAGTTTGGATATGCAAAAGGATTCACTGATTACAGTGCTCTCTTTCTGCTTCTCCTCTGACTCACCTCTGGAGTCACATGTAAATATGAGGATATGTACATGCTGTGGGCTCAGGAGTCCCCTCCCATCCCAAAGGTTGGCTCCCTTTATCTCTGAGGGTTCGATCAAAGCGAGGTCATTATAGTAAACTAAAGTAAAACTGCAAACTAAATCTAGGTGTGGTAAAACATTGGCAGTTAACTGACCCCCCCCCCCCCCCCCCCAAAAAAAAACAAAAAAACAAAACAAAACAAACCAAACAAACAAAAAGAAAACAAACAAAAAAAACCTAGACTTGGGGGGGAAAAAATAAATAAATAGATAAATGAACTTACAAAGTGAATTAATATAAAATGTAGAGGAAGTGTTCTTAGGATGTCTTTACAGTGGTGTGGTAATGTCACATCTATTACAATTTTCTTAAATACCTGTCCCTTAAAATATATATTTATAATTGAAAAGACTAAAACTAACAAAAACTGGAAGAAGCAAGCCCACTCTGGAAACTAACTGAAGCCAAACTGAATTCAAAGCTAAAACGCATTAGAAGATACAAAACTAATAACTCGAGGTCACAAGCAGGCTACATCAGTGACTGGTGTGTTCATATGTTTGGAGTGTAGAGAGAGTTTTTAATTTTCCCCTAAATATCTTCTGTTCCTCGAACATTAATGTAACTTTTGTTGTTGTTCCCCTGCCTGTGAGGAGCGTCCATAGAAAGAAGAGAAAAAGTCAGGTGATGGTTAGAGAGTCACATGAATCTGTAAGGTGGAGCTGTTACAGTCCACACGGCCTGTGTTTGTCTTTGCTGCTCTGAGTCAGTCTGCGTGTTGTAGGGCAGCGCAAAAAAGAAAGAAAGAAAAAGAGCATGTTGTGTTTATTTTAGTCCATATCCCAGTGTCATGGTGACATCATTTAATATCGTGGTACCATAAACATTTCAGATCTTTGTTAGTTCCTCGTCACAAATGCTGCAAATGCTTCTGAATGTTGAAATCTCCAGGAATATTGTCATAGCTGAAACCACTGAGGCTTGCAGCTAGCCCGAGTGCTGATAATACAGCTGTCCTGTGACATGAGCAAACATTAACACAGTAAAATGAAGACAATGAAAAGCATACAGTGTTTCAGTGCTTCATGTGTGACTTCTCTGTTGTGTGTATTGATTTTGAACTTGGTTGCTATGCCTTTTTCTGTCCTACATCTACTGTTTTGAATGAGGGGGGGGAATACTGCCAAATGATTGAAGTCAGATTTTTTTTTCCCTCTCTATTTTCATCCTCCTCCTCCACAAAAATATCATTCATTCTTTCTGCTCTCCTCTGCCTGTCATTTTATCCTCCTATCTCTGCCTCTCTGCTCCTGTTTGGGCAGTTATACAATAATGTTTGGTCAAGGAATCATCATCGGGGCGCCCCTCTAGCACGTGCCCCATGTACCGAAGGCTGCAGCGGCATGGGTTTGAGTACGCCCCAGGCCAATTTGCTGTGTTATATTCCCCATCTCTCGCCCCCGCTTTACTTTTTTTTTTTTTTTCTCTATCACAAAATAAAATCTTTAGAATAAACATTACCTTATCTGTTAAACTTAAAGCTTTGTGACTTTTCATCTCAGAATGTTTTTTCTTTGAAAGATAAAGTTGTGTAATAATCTAACTGTGGTGCTGTAAATTTATTTGACATAAACAGAAATATTAAATCTTGAAAAAAAATGAATGGTCTAACCATTTTGATAACTGCTAGGCTTTTTGCACCATGTTCCTAAATCTTGCTTTTCAGCAGAAACCTCACAGTATCCCTGTGTTGCCTGAGCCGTGTGTTTTGATTGAAGGCTGGAAATTGTCAGACTCCACAGCCTCTCGCTTACTTCCTCTCGGTTCTAACCTCTGTATGAACTCTCATAGATACTCTGTCCTACATGGCAACAGACATGTATGTGTAAAGGTCCACACATATACACATGCACACCTATTGTTGTTATGACCACGAACTGTTCTGAGTAACCATCCTGGAAGTTGTGGCAGACTGCTTCAGCTGCCAACTGGGTTAAAAGAAAGGGAGCATAGGTCCTTCTGTTGGAGACTGGGTGTATTAAATCAAATGTTTGTGTTTTGATATCAGTATTTTTTTTATTTTTTTGTGAATGTCTCTTGTTGTTTAGGCTTTGCTTTTTAAAGGTCCCATAATCTACCACTTTATTGTGGTAGATTATGGGACATTATTGTTAGCCTCATATTTTCCCACTATAGATATCTGAACTTTGAGGGTAGCTTTGAATTGAACTGGAATGGCTGCTGGCCCCGCCCCTAGGAAGAGTGACAAAGAAATAGCCAATTTAATTAGTGCAGTGCATTATACAGAGCTGAGACACTTTGGTTTATGTGTAAATACAGTTTCATTCTCAGAACAGGGTTAGATTTTTGCCAGACTACATCGAGATCACGAAATCCGGATTTCAGCGGTGTAGAGCAGCGGCCTGGTAAATGGCTTGCCTCTGTTCGCTCTGTGGTCAAAATATTGGTGGAAATATTGACTCTGATGGCTGCATTAAAGTCAATATTTCACCTTGTTTTGTTGCCTGACACTAGGAAAAGAAAACTATGTGAGAAGAGATTTAATGTGATTTTTGGCTGTGTTAAAATGGAGCGTAGAGTAGAAGTGACACAAACAGATGTAATGGATTAACAGAAACGGAGCGAATTAAGCTGCACTGAAGCACATACACTGGTATGAACACAGAGTGACACACATGCACTCGGTATATAAAGAAAGCTATTTTCTCTTGCGCCCTTGTAACAAGTGGTTGATAGATATGAGAGTTATATGCTGGACGCCCTTCCTGATCAAACCACAAAGTTTCCACAGTTCATGAGGCATACATGGTATCAACCAAAGCTAACAATCATGCTAGCTTCATTAGCCCTGCTCGAATACAACAGGGTTGTCCTGGTGTATCTGATTTCTCTGTGCTGGTGTTGTTCCTGCATCATCATGTTGTTGTGATGTCATAAGTTTGGAATATGCTGGGAAAAGGAAAAAAAGCTCTCTCCTGGAACAGATGGTAACCATTTAAAGTATTTACTTTATTAATCAATTCAATATAACAGGTATATATTCAGGTTAACTTTGCTGTTAGTTAAATTTGGGTTATTTATGTTGTTGTTTTTAACAGTATTAGCTAACTTCTCAGGTAATGCTAACTGGAATCTGAGATAATGTAATTGGTTGGTTGTGGTGTTGATCCTGGACCAACACTGTTGTGATGATGTGGGAACAACTTCGCCACAGGGATATCAGATCATGCGAGTTGTCCTACGATTGTGGGGACATTGCCGTCTAAAGTAATTCACTTGAGTTTTCAGTTCCTCAGATGGCGGGAGAATCTAAACTTGTTTGGTTATTTGCAGGTTTTTCTGCTCATGGTTATTACCTCTGATGTTAGCAGTATACTAAGATTCTCCCTGGAAAACGTCAGCACAAGTTGTATTACAAGCTTGTAACACTCACATAGTATAAAACCGCATTGTCATGACTTTTATTTCAGTTTTATTTCATATCTTACTCTCTTTTTATTTATATTTAAACACCATGCTGATTAGTGGGGCTGTGCTGGTGACTCCTTGATCTTGATAGCAATTCGTTTTGCTAATCAGTCACTATGCAGGTTTAGCAAAAAGGAAATAACCTATATGTAGCTCACTTTTTGCGATTTGTGGTTTTGCAACAATGCCACCAGAACACATTTTGGTTAGATTTAGCTAGATGTCATATTTAGATTTTACAAGGGCGGATTATATACTTCTTCTGTTTCATTTGTGTTGTCCTTCACAGACCTTGCACCACTGGCAGATATATTTTTTCCAGCCAGCCTAACGCTGGATGGCCCATCGGACAGAGGCACAGGAAATAAGTACGGGCCGATGGCAGGCGCTTGTTATGCCAAAGAGCATGTCCATATCGATGTTTTTGGAATCCTGTCACCCATCGATCTGGCCTCTGCATTGCACATTTATACGTTTTAAGAGCACAGATATGTGTCTGCCAGCTGATTGATTATAAGCTATTTTCAGCTGCGGCAGGCTGGTTCCATCGCAATGCCTTGGATGTGTCAACGGCAAAATCAAACACTTTTTCACACGCAAATCTGAACTCCCAGGCCTGCTGCTGTGGTGAATGTTCCCACAGCAAATATGACACAAAACATGGCACAAATAATATGTTGAGATTCATCATCATACCAGTGCTAGATGCTGTTTAGGCTGGTATGAAACTCTCTTGTGTTAGTGTGCTTGATGATGATGATGATGGCTGGGATGTTGGGCTGCAGCAGCCAAACAGGATTGGGCCAGAGGAGAGCTACACTGGATGGTGGTGGTACTGAGTAAATTGGCTGTGAACAAGTTGGGGCTTATTCCTGCAATGAGGATGAGGCCTGAGATGCCTTAGAGGTTTTTTTTTTTGTTTTTTTTTTTAAATAAATGTACCACAAACTCAGAGCAGCCAACCATGTACTTCCTCTGGTGACTTTGTCTCAACAGGAACACAATAATTTAATGCTAAGATTTGTGTGTACATTATAGTTCACAAATTGAGTTGGGTTTTTGTAATGTCTTATTGTTTCATAGTTTTGTGTTTTTGTTTTGTTTTTTTCTCTGTTTTCATTTCAGTTTTTTTTTTTTTTTTTTGTTTGTTTGTTTTTTTTATTAGTCGGTCTATTTTTTTAGTCTTTTAAATGATCATAATATAATTTTTAGGGGCATGATTTAAGAGATTTAGCGTATGGATTATGAAACAAACAACAGGCAAATGTTCTTTGATCAAATGAAAAGGAATCTGAATCTTTTTTAGATGGTTTAACAGCAACAAAAGATGTAGTTCATAAAGAGGTGGTTTGATATAGGTATAGTTAAGATTTTATGCTTTTTTTTTTTTTTTTTTTTTTTTTTTTTTTTTTTTTGCTATTTCCGAATTTTAAAATAATACATAGGCACTCACCTTTATATTTGTAAACATATGTAAGCATAGTGCATGTTATTCTGTAAATGGAAAATGATGGAGTCACCTTTTGATAATACACCCTGACTTTGTACCACAGTCTGTGAGAGAGAGAGAGAGAGATATATATATATATATATATATATATATATATATATATATATATATATATATATATATATATATATATATATATATATATATATATATATATACACACACACACACACACACACACACACACACACACCAGCTTGTTTTTAAGGTCATTAGTGTTTCTTAAACTGAAACTGTTCAGTTGTTATTTATCAAGTACAAAAACAGGAAACAAAAATCCAAATTAGTTGCTAATATAATTGCTAATTAGTTATTGTTATGTGAAAACGCCTGCTTTGACTAAGAATTTTTTATTTTTAATTTAAGCAAGTTTCAAAACTCAACTTCGGGTTCTTAGGTTTAAAACTGGGATTTGAGTTTGTGATTGACATGTGGTGCATGTTTAATCAGGTTAGGATGTTATGTTGTGAAAATGGCCACAGCAGAGGCACACCTAGGATGGGCCAGGTATCCAACTGTCCTGCAGAGTCCCGGAGATCGGGCTTGACCGTGGGTGGATAAGTCTAAGGCTTGACTAGGCTGGGGCTGGGGTTTAGTGCTGGTCACGGGACTCTGCCACCAGCCTGGGGGCCACTGACACAGTCATCTGGGGCTGTAAAGTGCTAAGAATGGTTGGCATTGTCAGCCAGCCCCAGCCCCTGAAGGCCCTACAGAAACAGAGGGGCTAGGCTTCACAAACAGTGGCTCTCCTCAATAAGGAGCCTCTTCTGTTCATGGAAGAGCCAGAGAGAGCGATATTTATACACTGGCTGCATGTCACTGCTGCTTTTTTGTGTCACCAATAAGTTGCTTGAATTCTTAATGTTTTAGTTGATCTGATGTACCGCCTATGATGAGCCTGAATGACTCTACTTGTGTTTATGTTTCAGTGTAAGAACTTTTATTCTGATCAGTTGTTTTTATCACATAAGAAATATTTGTCCCCCTGGAAGCTGTTAAACCTTCATGGACTCTGTTGATTTGTATGGATTGCTGCTTGCATAAGTTATATTCGGGTTACTTTCACAGTTTAAATTTATGCATCATCTAAGTGGTATGACACTGACACTATGAAGATTTTCTTTCACACGGGATGAAAGCTACGTTACTGATCTCTGTCAGTCAACACAGTCCATGAGGTTTGTGAGTCTGATGATGGCTGTAAGAACATGTCATGCTAAAGGTGCAGCGGTATTTTCTACTTCCGGTCATATGGATTGATGTCAGCCTATCACCAAAAGAGACAACTGTTGGTTTATCTGTGCTGTTGCATCAATTTTGACTTGTATTTTACTTGTAATGTCTGAATTTCTGGCTGAGATGAGTGTTTCTAAAACCTTTTTGCTGATCCAGATACATGTTCCAGGCTTTATTTGTTTTGTGTGTTTTTATATTTTCTTCATTTTTTTTTCTAGAGGAATCATCTTTACAAACAATGTAGTAGACTTGTTTTGAGGTTTTTAAGCTTTTCTTTGCACAATCCCACTGATGATGGGTTGGCCATTGCCAATATTAGTCTGATATATTATTGGAGCTCTTCTTTTGACTTGGCTTCAGGAGTTTTGGGTGTTATTAACCTGTCCCGTCATTCAGCGGAGTGGTTTGGGACCTTTGTCAGTGCTGATGACAAACCTAGATAAGCTGGCTGTGTGAGGATTTACAGAACTTCCAGAAACACCAACAGTCTAAAGATTTAAAATCCACATAGTTATGATTACTTTAACAACAGCCAATGAGAGACGCAAGTCTGAAAGAAATGAAAGTTTGAAACGGCAGCCTTGAAACAACAAGCTACTACAACTGTCAGTTGGGCTGTTGAGAAGAGGATTTGTGATATGTGCCAACAACACAACTTCACATACACCACTAGTCCTGGATTAGCAGTGTTGTTAGGCAGTGGTAAATATTTTTGCCTTTGAGGCTAACGTCAGCTAACGTACTGCTGCTGACAAATATTACTGCGAGTTAACCTCCACCATCCACATTTTTTTCGATTCAGCTTTCTGCCTTTCTTCTCACTGCACAGTGTGGCTAAAGTACAAGAAACTGGATGCATCACAGTTTAAAGTTTTGCTGCCTTTGTGTTTTCAAACTCGTAGCGTGTGCATGTTTCAGATTTGAGACAACTGTAAACTTCTTGTGTGCATGATGCACACTGATATTAATATTTGGTGGGATTTTAAAACCCATGTACTTTAAGTCAGACAGAAATATGAAAATTTTTAAACATATAAACAAACATCAACTATTGGCCTGACTTTAATTTCAAGTACAGTATCAGGCCAGAATTAGACAGAGTTGAATCCCAATGGCACAGTAGTTTTTATTTTGATGGAAAAATAGAGAAGCATTTGTTGGCAGGTAGGAAGTGGACTGGAGGAAGAAATGAATGAGGAAGAGGAACATTTTGGTAGCGTTATGGTGAGAGTTTTTTCTTTTCTTTTTATTTCCCAGCTCTAAAGTTGTAAACAACCAAACAAATGTTCCTCATTATGTTAGATTCAACCACCAAACAGGCCATAGAAACAGCACACCTTGTTGTTCGGGTAAGAACATTTTAAAGGCATTAAAAAAATTACGGCTTTATCTCTTTTTTTTTTTTTTCTTTTTTAAGGCATGAATGCTTGGTAAACAAATTTTAAATGGTTTCAAACAAATTAAAACTCTTCTAGCTCTGTTTTTCATTTACATTATCGCTACATTACTAATTAAAAAAATTAAATACTTTGTACATAAAATGAGTCATGTAAAACCATAATCCAGATTAACAAAAACCTTTGTGTCGCTTGTTAAAATCAGATGACCCTCCTGTCAGCTGACTGAGGAATAATCAAAGGACGCACTATGGAACTGTGTGTGTTTGTGTTTGGCTGTATCTGTGAGTTGAGGGAAAGGAAGGAGTGGTTTTGCACTGAAATGTAGGATCAGATCTGCTGCAACCTCAGTGGGACACCATCTACACAAACCACTGTCCTTAAGGTTGTTAGAGCCCCCTGTGGGACCGAGCCGTTCTCTCTTTTCAGTCGTCTCTTGAGGCCAGAAAGCGATAGCAGAGAGGATGTTGCGGAGCACATGAGAACACATGCCAAGCCTTTTCCCTGAGAGAGAGTGTGTGTATGTGTGTCTGTGTGTTAACCGCTTTTTACTTGAAGATGTTTTAAGTGATGCCCTATGTGTGCCTGAGATTTTAGTTTTCCTCTAACTTAATTGTTTTGTCTATTCGTTGAGTTATAGATTCAAACAGCCAGCCTGGGTGGACATTTGAAAGCGGTTAAGAAAGCCTAAAGCTGCCCTGCGTTGCATGCTACATGCCACAAGATTGGCTACACTGCCAATGTGTTTTTATTTTGTTTCTAGAGACCAGAGGCTCTGACAGCTTCTTTTAGCCTGAGGAGAATCACATTAGAAACACCACTCATTTCCATAGCACCTGATATACATTTTGGCTAAAGTGTCTAACATGTAAATCTGTGTCGTAATATACAGTATGAAAAAAGTAAATCATCACTATGGCGGTTTTAAGCTCAGTGTAAGCAGTGCTGCAGAGGACGATGAGAACTTATGCTCCACTTAAAGATTTGGGGGGTGGGGAGGCTATAAATAGATTTTTTATTTTTGGGTTAAAATGCACGTCCAGCAGAGAGACAGAGCGAGCCTCGTGAATGGTGGATATCTGTGAGTCTGTTACTGTGTGCGCCGACCACACACATACACAAATACCTTTCTCTCTCTCTCTCTCACACACACGCACACACACACCCCCTGCTGTTGACCAGGAGTGTAAAGGCATAGTCTGCTGGAGGACAGCAGTGGCGCTGCAGGTTCCCTGCTCAGAGATTGTGGAATGGTTGTCCATAGATCCCATCCCCTCCCTCCCTCCCTCCTCCCCCTTTTTTACTCCTCCTCTCTCCCCCTCGCTCTCTATCGCTCTCTCTTTACTGAGACTCCCCCTCCTCTCTCTCCCCCTATGTCGCTCCCTTTTCTCCCCCCACCCCCCTTAGAGCTTATGTAAACTAGCTGTGGAGCCAGGGCAAGCTGAGGCTATTTTTAGCAGCAGCACTGCAGAGCAGAAACTGGCTAGGGTCACGTGTGCGAAGCCGAATCAAAGGGAGTATCCCGGCAATGCGCTGTAAACAAAGGGAAGGTCAGTAGCAGAAGGTGAGACACAAAACGCCTCTGTGTTGGTTTTGTGTGTTTCTGTATATATGTGTGTGTGTGTGTGCGTGCGTGTGAGAGGGAGACTATACACTTCCTGACTATACTTTCTCTTAATGCCCTGACATAAAACAAATCATTGTAAGTGTATGAATGCACTCATATGCTTCCCTGCTTTCTCTGTCTCCCCCTGCCCCACACACACGCACACACCCACACAGCTCAACCATTTCTTTCACTGCTGAGACAGACAGAGGGGAAGCTGAATGGATCAAAGTGAGGTTTGACACGCGAGGATACATTTTGCTGCCTAATCATGACCAGGCCTCCTCATTGGCTCCACACTCTCTCCCAGGCCTAGCAGAGTGAGCTACACACAGACTCTGAGCCATGCAGAATCTACGAGGGGGCACATGACTATGTGTGTTTAGCATGTTTTGTCACACATGGGGATTTCAAACCCTCAGAGCACCACTTCAAGGTTGGCCTCAATGCGTTCAGTAGCATGCAGGGCCAGTTATCAGCGAGTCCAGAGGATAGTTGTGTCCAGCCACACCCAGGCAAAAGGTCTCCCTCCACCTCAGCCACTAGTCAAACAAGCCTCACCTTTCACCTCCTGTGGAACGTGGTCAGAATGGGACACAATGCTATTAATAGAAACCTTTTTATATAGATATTTTTTTTGGTGTCACAGCGGTTTGTTGACAGTTTGAGCTGTAGGGTGTTTTGTCAGGCTGAGCTAAAAGAGGTAGCTTGGAGGCTAACTTAAGTAAACACTTGGTTGGGTGATTTATTGTTGCAGGCATTTGTAACCTGAGATTTTACAGCTTTATTATACTGAAAGTAACCACGTAGACATGGCTATCCCCCCCTCCACCCCCCCACCCGAGTCTAAGAGGGTCATGAAAAGAGAATATGCTACACCAGCGAACATCCGGTTCTTCCTCTTCTTCTTTTCCTGTTGTGGTTTTTCAGTGACTGATACTCTCCACTAAAGCAATATTTATTCAGAAATGTAATTCTTCTGCTGATGTGCTTTCACAGCTGCTACAGGTTACAGATGTACTTACATGTGCATGTTATGAAATAGTCTCCATGTGTGAATACTGGAATATAATGCCCGTACAAAGTAATCAGTTGATTTACATTTCCTTGTTTCATTTTCTCAGTCGTGTGGGTTTTAAGATTCGACTATATATATTTCAGTATTTGGGTGTATTATTAAATATTAGACGTTACTAAAAATTGTTACATTTAAACTTGGTTTAATATTTTCTACTTTACACCTGTATTTGTTATAAAAATGCATCTGGTGCCATTTTACCAGACATGATACATTCACAGAAGATTACTACTAGTAGTTGTAGTGCTGCTGCTTCTGCTGCTGTTGCTGTGACTGAAATGGATGTAGGATTTGTTGACAGAGCTGCAGTTGAGATGTTTTTTTTTTAAAGAACCATTTCAGATATATTGGTGTCACTGATTTTTATGACTGGTGTTTATTTTCAAATTCACGACTTTGATTAGGTAGACATATTTCAAATATGTTGGCCTAATGAAAAGCAAAGGAGACTTATTGTGCTCTCATCTCATAGAACCCAAGGTGTGCCCAGTGTTTTGTTTTTTTTCTAGGTAGAAAGTTCTGTCTGCCTTGTGGCAGGTATTCACAATTTTATTAAATAGTACATTGAGTAAGGTTTTTTTTTCCCCCGCTACTACAGTAATCTGTGATACCTGTTTGAGTCCTCTGACCCTGTTTTGCACTTGTTAACTGGGAAAATAATGACACGATGCACTCATCCCACTAATCACAAACACATCAAATCATGTCTCTTCCATTTCCCCTGATCTGCTTGCATCACAGGAATGTGAGGGAACTAATTTGTACGAGGGATGTTCCTGGTGACTAATTTACTAGTCAAAGAACATTAACCAAAATTAAGAAAGTAATCCACAAAAAGATAAAAGTTGAGTGCAGGCTAAACTTTGTCCGCACAATATTTGAGAGTTGTGTGAGACTGCTGAATCACATTTTATTCAGTATTCACTTCAGTCGTTTTCATTGCTGCTGAAATGTGTGGTTAATTGTGGCAAGCTTGGCACACACAGGTGACAGCAGTAGACTTTCTTACCTTGCATGTTGATGTCCACACATCTGTTGGGTTTTATGGAAGTTTTCCTCTGACACAGTCCAGAGACATACTAGATTAAAAAAACCAATAGTAATAATAAAAAACTGCAGAACTGTGCTGGGTTTTGTGGTTCTCTATGCGAGACAGAGGGAGTACTAATGAAATAATGAAATATGAGCTTGTTTTACATGCTAGCATTTCAGCTGCCAACTAGCAAAGGCAGAAACTATTAACCATTCAGGTGAATGATTTAATCTAAAACAATAGCTGGACTAAACTGCTGCGTTTTAAGGTGGTTTGAATTTTTGATTGTGTGAGATGTGTTTATCCCTGTGTATAGCTTAAACAAGGCTGCCTCGGTTTCACCAGTGGTTTGCATTTACCACTTGGTTGTAAAGCATCATTTTCATTTTGATGTGTGTCACCTGGGCCACACCTGTTTCAGTTATTCTTGTGGTTTAATGCCCTGTTGTTGTTGTTTTTTTGTTTTTGTATTTTAAACTTTGCCACAACCAACACTTTGTCTCTGAAGTTCTGCCTGACTTGGTGTGTTCTTTGCATGCATCACACAACATTTTACGTAGCTCCCATTCACTTAAATTGTGGCTGTTGATTTTGGTTGAATGGTTCAAGAAGTTACTTAATACTTTTATCTTGACCTTGATAGAAAATGTCAGGAGATCAAGGAAAGAATTAATAAGGACATGGGAAGAGAGAGCTGCGGTGTGCAGGGAGTCCAACTGCACTCAAAAAGCTTCTTTAATAATGTGATGGTTGATGCCAGTGACATGGTTCTGCAGTATGGTGGTGTACCTCTGAAGATGGACTACAAAAAGTGAATATTTTAAGTTTCAAAGTCCTTCCACTTTGTTTTGTCCACTTTTTAAAAATGTAAATCTACGGCCTGCACACAGCGCAAAATCCTGATAACCACATTTTATTGCTGCAGTATAATATCCATCATTCACAAAACACATCAGCAGGTTATGACATGAAATGGAAAACACACTGTTAACATTTACATGATCTGTGTCTCTTGTCAGCTATGTTGATCGTTTGTTTCTAATGACGGTTGCGAAGTGGGTTGCTATGAATTATGGGATAGCATTAGCTTCTTTCCTTTCATAAAGGATGCTCCAGTGTATCCTCTCCTAAAGCGGGAAATAAATGAAGCATTGAAGGACCTTCCCGGAGTATCTAGAGAATTCGATCCAGCTCTTATTAAGGCTGCCACGCAGATACTTCCTGGTCACTTCACTCTGTAAGCAGATTTGACCATTCATCCAGAACTTGTGGTTGTATTTTACTCGTGAGCATGAGAAGGTGGATTTGGAAAATAATCTAAGCCGTGAGCTCGTGGTGGTCTCCCACCAAACATACAGATGCAGTATACAGTGACACAAATACAGTAATAGAAAGCCAGCGCAGGCCACGGTTCTGCTGTGTGTTGATGTATGAGCGCGTCTGGGAATGGAAGGATACAAGTGCAGCCTGGCTTAGGAAGAGAGGGAGAGAGAGGAGTGGTATGGACTGTCTGGGGTTGCCATGGGAACCCAGCTGCTAAAACCAGGCAGGGTCAGGGTGGAAGAGAGGCTGCATGCAGCGTGAGAGAAGGGATGCCACCCGGAGGCCTGTTTGCAAACTACACAAACATCATACGCACTGAAGTTCAGGCTGAATTCATCTTTAAATAGTAAGAAAGGAAAAAGAATATTAGCTCTGTTTAGTGCAGAGTTTTCTTTCATCCTCTGTCATTATGGATTATTTCCTATCACCCGGTTGTTCAGGCCTGTAGAGCTTAGTTCAGGCTTATGCAATCTGCACTGATACTGTAGACGCCCCTGTCTAATATTAGTCATTGGTTATTGACTTTTGATTAGGGGAAAAGAGGAAAAGCTCATTTTCACTGGGTCACTGGTTTACTTCCAAGCGGAACAACTAATTTGACATAGAGGCTGCTGTTGTTTACAGGCAAGAGATTTGAAACCTGCTCGATAATGTTGATTTAG
The DNA here is from genome assembly GCF_057382095.1 of Aulonocara sp. 'chitande type north' Nkhata Bay. Classification (NCBI taxonomy): domain Eukaryota; kingdom Metazoa; phylum Chordata; class Actinopteri; order Cichliformes; family Cichlidae; genus Aulonocara; species Aulonocara sp. 'chitande type north' Nkhata Bay. The sequence continues at coordinate 11,548,099 of NC_141361.1, forward strand.
ACTATTTTTACTAGGTTTTCTATTTCTGGCACAGACTCATTCAGTAGCTTACTGACAGCGCATCGATGTCGGGCTTCAATATTATTTAGAGAAACCCATAAGTCAATGGCACAGTGAGAACTGTATTTGGGAGCTCCACATGGGACACAGTTCACTCCCAATGTTCCCACTGTAGCTCCAATTCAGAGGCTGAGACTATTTTAAACAGAGGTAATGTAATGGTCCACACAGACACTAAGCAGAGACAAAAGGGCATTACAGGCTATTTTACATTTTTATACAACACCTTTCAAAACCATGACTTGATGCTGGCCTGGAAGGCGAAATGGAGGCCTTGAGATAAAGCAGGCTCTTTTGTTTACACAAGATTTGGTTTGACTTTCAGGAGTGTCTCCGTTCTTGCTCCTATATTTAGGAAGTACCCACTGAGCCGTTGATGGATTTGTCTAGTTTCAGATCCATCTCCCAAACTGCACAGTGTTCCTGTTTGGATGGATGAGCTGAACCCCCCGGGCTTGGATCTTTCCAGCAGGTGACCGGGATCCTGCACAGCTCCACCTTCGCTGTGTCCCACCGCACGTGGCCCTGCGTGCTGTACCAGCTCAATACATCGGACAGGCCGTGTTATGTGACGAGCTGTGCAGCGCTGCCAGTTTTGTTAGGATACTGGGCGTGTTTTGTAAGAGAAGACAGATGAAGTGTTGAGTGGAAGTTCTTCTTTAAGTTTACAGTTGGTGTGTAGATACTAGTTTAGGTTAGACTTTTTGAAATGAGTACAAGTACAGCTGAAAACATTAGTCTGCTGATATAAATATAATCAACTCTTTGGTCATTTTTTAAAAAGAAATCTGCATTACTAAAGTGTTTTCAGCAACAATAACAGAATACGCTGCTTTTTGTTTTTATGAAATTTTTGTAAATTCATGGCATTATGTTTTTGCAAAAAGTCTCTGTCGCCTTATTTGACATAAGTTTATGCATTTTCCTGTTATTTCTAACCATTTCATAAACATGGCTATTATGCTAAAGTAAATTCCGGTAGTTTTCCTTTCCTTTCGGGGGCACACCAAAAATTCCTCAAAGCAGGAAAAACCCCAGCACTGCTAGCTTGAGAAAAAGTAGACACCTGAATTTGTTATCTTTGGCTGTTGGAAATTGTAATCATCTTCTGACATTTTATAGCCGCAGTTGTTAATAGAAGTGGGAAAGTCCTCAGAGAAAGTGGTAATTCATTTAAACACAGTTAAAATGGGAAATACTGAACTGTGAAAAGAGGTTTGAATATTTGATTTTAAAGCAGTAAATGCAAAGACAGTTTGTACTTTGCATGCAAATGGCTGTTTTCAAAGGGCTTAATTACCCATAATGCTCTTGGAAATCAATGCAATGAAAAAAGATGCTGACTACTCATGTTAAGGGGCAAGATTTGCCTAGTTTTAATGTATGAAAGCATGTGTTTGTTTTTTTTTTTTTTTTTTGTTGTTGCTCAAAACAGACTAAATTGTATGTGGTGACCACAACTAGTCTGCATATAATTCAATTTGTGTTCTCTTAACTGTAAAATTCACAGACTTCTGTTATTTTCAGCCACTTTCTAAGCAACAAACGTATTGAAGCTTGATTAAATTAAGCCCAGCTTAAGAAAAACTGCCTTTCACATTTATTCAGAAAAATATTTGGGGACTTGGATCTATACAACTTGTACACAATACAAAACTGAATTAAATGCACATTACAGATAAAAATACGCACAGTTCAAACAGAAAACATTTAAATGGAGGGTTACCAGTTAGAAACAGTGCAGTGGGTCTGTTGTGTCCAGCAGTGTGTTTTCAGGCGCTGTCACCAGCCAGTTGGAGACTAAAGTGAGAGTCCATTATACTGGCCCGAGCGCTCAAAATATGGAAACTATTGATCGGATCCTCTGAACTGCTAATTAAAGATGGTCCGCTATTTGTAAAAAGTCAACCCAATTATCAAATGAGCACATGAGTCTGGGTTGCTGTGGGTCGGTATGAAGGTTTCCAGTGTGTTGGAGGGGATTTTTTTTTTTTTCTTCAGTATTTATTCCTGTCTTTTGATGTCTTCAATTTTGTTTTGCTTTGGACACGTGCTTTTTTTTTTTTTTTTTTTCATGCACATAATTAGATTTTAGCACAAATTTAAAAGTGATCTGTTCTATTTTGGTCGTCTCCTCCAGATATCTGGTTTATTTTGGTTGTTTCCTTGTTGTGCCTGTTGCAAGGCAAACATGTACCCGAAGAAGGTGCTGTGGAGCTGGGTGGCCAGTGACTCTGAGCTCTTGGTGGAAACATACCCACCATGAAAATCTTCCCCCTGCACCCTTTTCTGCTCATTGGGCAGCAACATGTTGCCCGGGGCACTTTTGCATTAACTGTCCCTCAACATATCGGAGTGCTTGAGTGAAGCTCAGCCTGCGTATGTGCAATAATGCTTGTGTATGTGTTTCATGGAAAGACTAGACAAATGGCATAGAAGAACTAGAGGGGGTGCACTGCTAAGTGAAATGAACGGCTTAGCTATTTAGCGCCATAAAGGGGCTTTTTTTTTTTTTTAACCTGACGATAGCACTGTGAAAGCTCATCTCAAGCAGGGACGTGTGATGATGTTGTTTGTGCCGTGGTTTAAGTAGAGTTTTGGGAATTGTTACATCCTCGCTTTAGAAAGTAAACAAAAACGGTAAAGAAAGCTAAAAATTGTTACGATGCCTCTCATTGGTGGGGTCTGACTATATTGAACTTGCTGTGTAGTATATTTCTTATGTCAATCCATATGATTCTGCCCACAACAAAGTTTATACATAGCACACAGGCTGGCCCACAGCACCAGCTCAACACAAAAAGAATAAGAGGGGGACTGTTAGAGCAGATTGTTGGTATTTTTTCTTTTTAACTTTAAATATATATACAGAGAACAAACTGTCATGAAACAGTAAAAAGCCTTCTTTATAAGAGCGCTACTGTGCCAGGCTAAAAACAAATGAGAAATTACATCTCATTTAATGTGGTTTGATGGTTGTGAACAAATTTTAAAGTCATAAAACTAATTCATAAATGCCAAGCATAGTTTTCTGTGTATATATTGTACACATGCTAAAAACAAAGTGGCAAAATGGCGGCCTGCTATCCCTCCAAAGCCACAAATATGACAAAATGACCACATCACACAAAGATCTCCAACGCCAGCGTTGAGCAGTTCTTAGAGGAAACTGAAGAAACGGAGCACAAACCACAGATTTCTCTGGACCTTAAACCCGTCTATTTGTAGCACTCAACCAGAACAGCTGTAGTCACTGTAAACTGCACTGAAACCTTTTGATAAGGCATTATCTGGTCGGCCACTTGATGATCAATGTTATCTTTTTCGGCCTTTTTTCCTGGATCCAGTACTCTTGTTTTTTCTCTTTCTTTTTCTTTTTCTAGCCTCTTGCCTGGTACAGAGACTATATTTGGATCTCCAGTGCTCTACCAATAGTACTTCTGTCACATGGCAGTCACAAAGCACTCAGTAATTATAACCTAGCTGGGTTTCTGCAAGGAAGGCTGACTAAAAATACTCTCATATTGTTGCAGCAATGGGGCAAAAAAGCTGGAGAATTTTAAAAGGCTTTGCCTGTATTTTTGCGTGTCTGTGTGTGAGGGAGGAACACTTTAACATATACTGCGCCGTCTCAAATAACGGTGCAGTGCAGTGGGGTTTACTGGTTGTGTTTCTCGTCTCCAGAGAAGCGCTAATTGGTAAATAATATAATTAATTGTGTAATATGATGGGTGTGCTTCATGTTGTATGACTTCAGAGCCAGGACAAAAAGTAAACGCTGTGCTCTAAACCACAGATTCGTGTTTTCTCTCTCTCAGCGCTTATTTTTATTTATCCGTCACATCTTTGTGTTTATTTAAAATCATGTTTTGTCTGTTATTGTACTCAAAGTGAACTTGATTATTTTCTTGATCACTAACCTGGCGTTATTTTGGTAATTGAGTATTTCTGAATGTGTGAATTGGATAATTTATAGTTGACAGGTGAAATTGTTTAAAATATTGAATAAATGATAAGTGATATGTACTTAAATGCATAATATATTGTGTAACACGCGCAAACACGTCAACCGAAAAGGTGACAGACTTATGGAAAACATGAGTATTCTGGTTTTAGATGATAAAGCATGTTTGAATGATGCTTTTGAAGGAGCTTAAAATGTAAGAAATATTGAAGAGGAATTGACGAGAGCCTTTAAATTCACAATTCACAACTTGTAACATTAATCACAGTTATAAAATAAAGCAAAAAAACCTCGATGCAAGTCAGCTTCATACTTTTTATCAGCTATTTGAGTTTGAATATTTTGAGATTTTTTTTTTTTTTTTTTTTTTTTTATCACAAATCTTTGTTACATCATCTCAGGTTCTAGGACTTTGATTCATCACCATATTCTGACATTTCATAGAGGAAACAATTAATGCAGCAGACTAACCACTAAGAAAAGTGTGAGTCTGAGACCTGATCTCATGAAATGTTCCCGCTGAATTGGCTTCCTACCTGATGAAACATTTTCAGAAGCCCACATTGTTTACAGAATCTGGTTGGGGTTTTTTTTGTGTGTGTTTTGCTGCCCATTTGTCTGTAATTGCCTATGTGCATCATTGACCTCTATACTCGTCAGAAATAACTTAAAATTAAATTCTCATTGCTACGACCCCAGCTCCCCAGGGGAAGGGAAACATTAACAACCACTTGAAAATGGGTTTGGGGAAAATTATCATCTTTTACTGAGTTGAAGTCTACAGAAATAATATAGCTAAGCGGAAAATAAAAATAGGACAAGCTAAAGGCAGCAAGAGCTGCTAAAAATAATCATAACCAAAAGAGACTCTTACCTTAGGTTATTTTCAGCTTCCTGCTAAAACCATATAACAAAATAAACAAAAACACTAGTTTTACTTGTCTTCACAAACTCCTCAAACTGAACACAAGATGATGTGGATTTTATTGTTTACTTGGTTTTTTTTTTTCCTTTCCTGGGAAACGCTGGCCAGTTTTGTTTATTCAGGACTCAAACCACTAACATTATACACATAATAGAATTATAGACAAAGAGATGGTAGATGCAGGGAGACACGTAACCATACAAGATGTAAGATGTAAGATAGAAAATCCCACATGGATTGTGACGTTTCGTTACAAAGCAAACCATGTCCATAAACGTCTCTGGTGTATGTGTCAGGTCTGTAAAGATGATTTTCAGGCTGAATTGAATGTCTAAAACGTGTATTCACGGTTCACCTTCAAAGGTCAGGTTGTAAATCAAAGACATTAAAGAATTGTGGGAATTTTACATGCTGGATTAGAGTGTTGATCCAATGGAGAGGAAGGGTAGTAAAATAATAAAAGGACAATTTTTAAATCCCAACTCAGGCTATGGTAATGTGTCCTGAGCACTTCATCTGTTACTTACTTAAATATTGCATAATTAAAACGGCACAAAAAGAAATTACATTACATACATGTATTTTGGACGTCAAATGCGATGTATAACCGGCTGATTTTGGACAGCATTTTTATTTTTTTAAAATAATGATGGCGTATTTGGTTTCCAAGTGAACTGCTAGAGTTCATTTCAGATGTGACCTTCCTTTTCTCTGTACTGCATATGTTAAACGTAATCATCCTGCAAGCGTATTTACTGTTCATGTATATGTATTTACTGTGAGAAAGTGGAGTGCTCTTTCAAAAATAGCCTTACTTCTCCTTTTTTGTGGGCAGAAACAGTTGGTGTGATGAAAACATTGTTGTCGGAGCACATGAGCAGCGTCTCTGTTATCTAATGGTTCATAATAGAGCATTCATTCTCGGTTATTTAATTCTCATTGGGTGTGTTAGGTGTGCTACTTGTAGGGCTGAAGTGAAAATGAACTGACTACAAAAACTCTAAACCTGAACGCGGATCTTCTGACGCTTTGGGTTTCCTGTGCACCGCAGCCGTGTTGGCTGTCTTGTGATAATGTGAAGCTGGCGAGCGTTTGGGTAGAAAATGAAGGATGTGAGGGGGAGCCTGTTTGGTCCACATCTGTGTCCTACTTACTAGAATCACTCACCAGCTTCAGATGTAGATGAGGAAACTTTGTAAGATGTACACACTTTTATCCCCTCTGCTCTGACAGACACTTTGTACCATTCTTTCTATAAAATGTGTCTGCCATATGGCATGGCTGTGACCTGGAGCACTTTGGATTTAATTTGAAATAAAGCAGGGTGATGGAGATTCAGATGTTCTCTTCCTGATGGAGTAATCAATCAGGTGATGGGATAATGTATATGCTTTTTGGGAAAGTGACATTTTCAGTTGTTTAAATTGTTTAACCCATAGTCCTCCAAAATAATAATAGAAATATTATAGTTTGCTGCCCCTCCCTGAACCTGGTTCTGCTGGAGGTTTCTTCCTGTTACAAGAGAGTTTTTCCTTTACACTGTCTCCAAGAGTGTGCTCACAGGGGGTCATCTGATTGCTGGTGTTTTTCCTCTCTAATATTGTTGGATCTTTACATTACCATACAAGTGCCTTTAGGCGACTGTTGTATTTGGCGCTACATAAATAAAAGTAAATTGAAATTGAATTTTTCACATCTTCAGTGTTTTGCTTTTTTTGGTTTTTGTTTTTCACAAAGAAAAAAAAAAAGGGGGGAAAAACTTTTTAAATTGTTGTCACTTTACTTTAGGAAAGTAAATAATCATTAAATCATATAAACTGTGTGCGAGAGAGCGCAGTTTATAGCTTTTTTTTTTTTTTTTTGCAAGTAACATGAATTTTGTGCAGTAAGCACATTTGTATTGTAAAAAGCATTTTTGCTTTGTGCCCTGTTGTTGGTTAATTTCTTACCCTGTCATTCAGTGTTGCTTAATAGTAAAGCTGTTAACAACAGCAAGCTAGATATCAGTGAATCCGTGTTAAAAAGAATAATGTTGAAATATTAACAGCTGATCTATACATTTGGCTCGTGGACTTATTCTTAATAACATTGCGCCTTGTCTTTTCAAATACCCGTGGTGTATTTTAAATGTATCATGGCCCTTGGACCGGCCTTGCTGGAGTCTTTTCATGATGTGATCCAGATGATCCAGGGGCCTGCGTGACCATGTGTCCCCAGCCTCGGTGTCCTCATCCTGCCTGCTGTGCTGCAGAGAGGCCCAGCTGCTGCTGCTACCGCTGCACATGCTCTCTCAGTAGTGAAGAGATGGCAACAGCAAGCTGTCTAACCTCCACAGTAACCGCCTTATGTAATCACTCTGGCTAGAGACAGACCAAAATAGCCCAGACTGAGCAGGCCTGCCCTCTTGTGGCATACAGCTGCCTTAACACCGGCCTAGCAGGCCTAAAACAGGAGTCAGACATGGCAGCCGTTTCCTGCAGCATTCAGTGTAGTATGTAAATATTTTAATGTACTGCACAGATATAGCCAAATGCATTATGTGCCATTTGTAGTTTCCAGCTGATCAGATCTGGAGTTATATTTTTGGGTTAGTTCAGTGAAGACGACGTATTTATGAAAACAATGGTCAATTATTTTATAGTTTTACAGTTTAGTGACTTTACGTTTTCTATGTTGATGACTCTTTCCGCAGCACATACAAAATGGTTGGAAGACAAACAAACTTTAACTACTCTTCTGTTCCCTCCTTTGCAGTTTCCTGGACAGAATTGATTCTGTAAGACAGAGTGACTACACGCCAACAGACCAGGTCAGTTCTCCTGCCAGTGTACTCGGTATTAAATGTATAAATCACCAGCAAAACCCTGCCTGCTGTTTTTCTTTCTTTTTTCCCCCTCCTTTCCCTGAACTGCATGTTTTGTTTCTTTGTGTTCACTACGTGTAGGACCTGCTACGCTGCCGAGTGTTAACTTCAGGGATTTTCGAGACGAGGTTCCAAGTAGATAAAGTGAACTTTCAGTAAGTCTCTGCTTAACTTTAACAAGGACATAAACACACACATTGAAGACATGTTTGTCCCCATTTATTGTTTGCCAACTTTTGTAAACCCTGTTAGCAGCTTGTGTAGCCAGGAGGTAATAAGGCTACTTTGAAAAAAAAAAAAAAAAAAGTCCAATTTGACATGGAAATTAAATAAAATAGTTGGGAACAGGGTTAAAATGGGACCTTTGGGGTTGACTGCACAAAGCTGATCCAAAAATCTGTGTTTCTAGATATTTGTCTATTTGATAAACAAAATGTATTTTATCTGTGAGTCAATGGAAAAAGGAAAGGTTTTATTTATTTAAGTTTTCCTTTGGGTGAAGAGCCAAACTTTTTTGGGTGGGGCAAAATGTTTTGTATATAAGAAGAAAAAAGTCAGATTTTTAGGCAGAAAAACATGAAGCATGCCCGAACTAGTTGTGTAAACAGTACGGTCTTCCAGAAATGTTTCATCAGCTAAGAAACTATAGCCACATCCTACCGAACTAACTGAACAGCACACCAGGATTCAACATAACCATAACCATCTGATGGCCCGTTAAAAAGTAGGCTGGGAAGTTGATCAGCAGTTGCCAGCAGTATTTTCACATTAGTTGGTTTAAATGTGAAGGAAAGCTGTTTTTTGGGGTGGGGGGGGATTACACACTGATGCACACATAGCTCAGCTAACTTTAACTTTGAGTGTCGACAGCAACCACACCCCTCTACTGGGCCAAGCCTACAAAGGGACAAACGATTTACACTAATTATTTTCAGATTTGAATTATTATTATAAAATATAAATCTACTAGTAGATGATGCTATATTAGCATAGATTATGGCAGCTGTAATCAGAGGAATTAAAGTGCGCTACTGAATATGTGTTCTGCCGGCTCTGGATATTGGTCTGGTTTTGTAACACAGATCTGGCAACCCTGACGTGTACATATAAATACCAGAAGGTCTCAGTTTTCATTGCCACATTCCTCTTTGTTTGTTGTTTGTTGGTTTTTGATGAGACGCCATTATAAAGTACTTATGGGAAGGATCAGTATTATCATTGTGTTTCCAGCTCATTCCATTATTTACACCCCTATGAACAAAATAATCACGAGCCCCGTATTCCTTCTAAAATTGGTTTATCTAATATTGCCTTTTATGCAGCAACTTTTCCGAACTTCACAGAATTGTGAAAATGAGCCCATCTAGGTGTTTTCCGGATTTCCAGTAATTTTCTTTTTTTTAAAAACATTGGACTGTGCCTCCTTGTTGGATCACTGCCCTCTTGGGTGTTATTGCTATATTTACTCTGGCCTCGTGTTAAGAGCCTCAAATGTCATAAGTTTGTTCCTTTGAACAAAACCCTGAGCCCACAACCTGCTCGGCAGCTGGAAGATGAGGTAGAAATGCACGTCATAGAGGTGACTAAAATGCAAAATGATTCCCCTGCGGTCGACCAGTGTGATTTCTGAGCCTGTTGCAAGTTATTTACTGTTGGTTACAGTTATTAGAGCAGCCGATAAAGGTTAGAGTAAATGTTTTGTAACAGCTTTGATGATGTCAGATGAGGTGACCCATTTCCGCAGTCGCAGACACAACAGTCTTATTCTACCATCTGAAATGGGCCTTTGTATCACATTATATCATCCTAAACGACTGGCTAAAAAAAGGTCTGGGTCATGACTTCCCTTTGGGTGTGCGTTTGTCATTATTCGGCTTTGATGACTCCCAAACATCCAGCCAGGGACACACAGACATTACAAATAATTTCGCCCTTCGTAACATTTATTAATTAATGGATTATTTATGCGTCCACAGCCGTTCCGTAAGTGTCAAGGATCTCTTTTTGCAAACCAGAAGCACATGTAATACGAGACAGAAACACGTCTTTTGTGAAGATTTTTAATTTTATTTTGAGTCTTTATCAGGACAATCTGTGAAACAAAACTGGTGTGTCAGTGCCGTACAGTATGTACCTGATGCCCCCCAGTCCTGAGTGATATGAGCTCTTTGATCAGAAGAGGGCAGCAGCGAGTATCTGACCCATTACTGTCTCTTCCACAGCATGTTTGATGTTGGGGGCCAGAGAGATGAAAGGAGAAAATGGATTCAGTGCTTTAACGGTGAGACTTTTCCTCCTTGTTTTCCTTCAAATAGCCACACTGTACATCCTCGACCTGCAGCTCATTCTCCTCCCATTACATCCTGCCCGTCTTAAGGCATTTTCTCTCAGCTCCAGCATCCCGTCAGTTGCACAAGGACCAGTCCAAATCTTAAACTGGTATTGAAGAGCCTAGTCTTTTGACTTGTTTATAGTCAAATCTGAGCTGTCTCGTTTTTTGTTTTCCTTGACACAAAGTGCTCTTTTAGTCAGTTGTTTCTATTTTTAAATTTTCTCCTGGTTTTGGTTTGCATATTACTATAAAGTTTGCTTTCCTTCTCACTGCGCTATTGTGTGTTTTTTAAACCTTGAATGTTAATACATTTCCCTTAACTGGAAAGCACTTTGTGTCCACTCCCGTAGTTTTGAATGCCATATAAATAAAGGTGATTTGACACGACTTGAATATACTCCTTAAGACCAGTGACGTCAAAATCTATCTCATGTTTTCTTCCAGACGTCACTGCGATCATCTTCGTGGTGGCCAGCAGCAGCTACAACATGGTAATAAGGGAAGACAATAACACCAACAGGCTACGGGAAGCTCTGGACCTCTTCCGCAGTATTTGGAACAACAGGTGAGTCCCTATTTGTTGTGGGTTTTTTTTGTTTTTTTAACTCAAAATGTTAGAAAATGCTCACTTTCCTTTCGCAATGAGAGAGAAGGCCCACATAAGGCTTAAAAAGTAGTAAATATAAGTAAATAAAACCTGTTTCTGTCTCACCTTTATCGTGATGTGTGTAAATGACTGTCAGCTTTATCTTTGAAAATCCCAAAATTTCCACAACTGAAGGGTGAAGCTTGTGCAGTTTCTTTAATGGTGTTTTTTTTCTTTTGTTTGTTTGTTTTCAGATGGTTACGCACTATATCCGTCATATTATTCCTGAACAAGCAGGACATGCTGGCTGAGAAAGTACTAGCTGGAAAATCCAAAATTGAAGACTACTTCCCTGAATATGCTCGCTACACCATACCAAATGAAGGTTTGTTCCTTTCCTAGTGCACCTGGCTCGTCTATGTCCAGACAGACTTTTGAATTCCTTGTATCGTCTGTATTAACGTTAAATTTCTTTTTTTTTTTCTTTTTTTTTTAGCAACTCCTGAACCCGGTGAAGACCCGAGAGTGACGAGAGCCAAGTTCTTCATCCGAGACGAGTTTCTTGTAAGTGTATCAGCGTATGTCTGAAGTGAGCTGAAGTCAATCAGTGTCCAGCCACGAATACACTTGTCCTGTTAATTCATAACTTAGTATTTTACACACGTACCTGTAATCCCAGCTGGGCCTGTTATGTTGCTTTGAACCTGATGAACCTTTTCTGGTGGTCCGACCTCCTTGTGGGGACAAGTTGTCCGCAGATGCGCAATGCTGATTTCAGCAGATACTACTGCTGCTACGAGTCCTGCCGCTGATCGCGAAACACCTTCTGTAGGGTTAAAAATTAAATTCGGTTGCATTTGTTTTTACTATAAATGGCTGTAACGAAGCTGTTTTTGCATGGCCTTTTTTGTATACACTCTGTTGTCACAAATAATCTTTAAGACACAGATAACATTATTAAACAGATTATAACTTTACTAGTAGGACTTAATGCTGCAGCAATAACTTGAAGCATTTAGTTGAGGAAGTGAAGGGGTTACATCTGTTCTTGGTGTTTGAATGTGAGCTGTTCTGTGGCTGAATTTATTTCTTTCATATCAAAATAGTGACTCCAGCGTTTCAGTTTAATAGTGACCAATGTTGTTCTTATTTAGTGGGTAGAACAAATATGGGTCTAGTGTGGTTATCTGGCCAGTGTTTAACACGCTAGACACACTTATGGTCATGTAAGCTGTATTTAGGGACTGATTGCTCTAAAATTACTTGCCTCAGTTTCTAGTAATGACAGCGAGCTTGAAAGCTGTGAATTTCCCAGAAATAAATGCGTTATGATAGTATTCCTGTTACCTGGGACAGATACCTGGGAATATGTGTGACGGGAATCACGTACTCCAAATGTAGTGCACGTTTATGAAGAAGTATGCAAATTACAGACTTCCTCGTGTCACAACTATGTTTTGGTGCACATTGGTGAAAGATGTCATTTTTACAGATGCAAACTTTTTACAAAAATGAAGACGAAACAAGCGCGGCACAGTGTAACTGCACATAACTACTGAGCCACTTTGTCGTCAGGTAGAATAATATTTTAAGTGTGAATTGTTAGGGGAACCCCCTGCCCCCAGAGTGTTTTCATCAGCGTCTGATACACACATCAGTCAGAATTAAACTGTGGCAATCTATTCATGCCTGTGATGTGATATCTAACCCATAGAGGGCGCTAAAAATAAGAAGTTGAGAGGCCTTTATGTGTCAAAGTACTGAAAGTGCACAGAAAACTTAGAATAGCATTGGCTTTAGCACATTAATCTTAAATATGCTGAGCAATATTCAAGGTAAGAAGCAGGAAAAGCTAAATGCTTCAGCTGAATTGAATAATTTAAATAATATATAGTAAGGCGTGTGCTTTATTCAAAGATGAAATAAAACTATTTATCATCACATTTACAAACAAAAAGAAAACTGATGTGTGAAATTAAGAATGGTTAAAGGCCTGCTAAAGTCAGTCAAACCCAGTGGTGTTCAGAACAGATGTGATCCAGATATTTTGAGTAAAATGACAGTGAAGTGCTCAGATGAGTCACAGTTTAAGCTGCAGAGGCAGGAAGTAGTGTGATTTTTAGGTGGGGATGGTGCTGTAAGAACTTTTAGCTGTAAAGAAAAATCAAATAATGAAGGGAAGAAACGAGAGCAGCAGATCTGAGAAACTGAGGGAACATCAGGGAGGCTAAACGTGTGCTCGTGGCGTGGAGGATGTGACGTGTCATGTCTGTGTCCTCCTCCTCAGCGGATCAGCACTGCGAGCGGCGACGGCAGACACTACTGCTACCCACACTTCACCTGTGCCGTTGACACAGAGAATATCCGGCGGGTGTTCAACGACTGCCGGGACATCATCCAGAGAATGCACCTGCGGCAGTACGAACTCTTGTGATGGGAGACCGACTCCGTCAGCCTTCTGTGTTTTTTTTTTTTGTTTTGTTTTTTTTTCTCCACCATTCTGCAACCTTGACGAACCTTTCCTCCTGCTCCTCCCTGACTCTTCACCCCACATCCCCAGAAGAAACCCACCCCGACCGCCCCTCCTGTCGAGGACTACGAAGTACTACTGAAGTGTGTCAAATCCTCTTCCTCTTTTTAACTTCTTAGCTTTTTGTACTACTTTTTGTTTTCTCTCTCCGAGATTTCGTCCCCATTTCACAGATGTAAAAGGAAAGCTGGGGAACAAAGTTGATGTGTGCCGCTTCTTTTTTTTTTTTTTTTTTTTTTTTTCTTCTTCTTCTTCTTTTAATCCTTCCTTTTTGAATGCCTTGATTTTTGTCATTCCACTAAGCCTTGGGCTACCTCCTTTTATTTTATTTTTTGCCCCTTTGTGTCCACTTTTTTTGGGCTTTGTCTTTGGACTTGGACTGGTGGGCGAGGACACATAAAACACACCTGGAGGACCTCAGTGCAGAGGCAGTATGTGTGTGTAATGAAGAGAGGGAGGAATGCCATGTGAACGAGTGTGTGTTTAACCGCCATGACCCCTCACCACCTCTTGTAATAATTTTTATTTTTTTTTGGCCTGTCACCCCGCCCTCAGCCTCTCTGACCGCCTTCTTCTCCCCGCGTTGAAGACGGCTGGACGGAGAGGGAACCGAATGGATGAAGAGATAAATGCACTTTGCATCAGGTTCCTTAATAACTTTTGTTTTTTTTGTTGTTGTCGGTGTTTTTTTTGTTTTTGTTTTTTTTTCCAGAGGAAGCATACACACAATGTAGCATCACAATATTTATTATCCTGTCGCCCTGCTTGCCGAGCTGCAGGGCGGACCGAGCAGCCGAGAAGACGTGTGGAGCGAGAGATTAAAGATGGGAGGGGGGCAGAAATTACGGCGACTAGAAGACGGCTTTTAATGAAGGAAAAGGGACTGAGCTCTCTGCACCTTAGCCCTGTTGCCTCCACGGACTCGGACCTGCCTCCTTTTTCCACACAAACCATCCTTTTAGCTTAGAGATACTGATGGGGAGGAGGGTGGGTGGGACGGGAGAGAAAAAAAAATGTATTGTTTTGTTTTTGGTTTTTTGGGGGGGTTTTTGTTAACTTGTACACTGTGCAAGGTTGAATTATCCTGTACAGACTGTAAAATGTAATATTATTTTGTACAACTTAATTGAAAGAAAAACAAATCTACTTGTAGATCTTTGTGCCTTGATTATGGCTGTACCTGTAAATGAGCTCAGATGTAAGTATGTTTTCAACTGCGCTGTACAGCTTGATGTCAAACTCTATCGGCAGCGAAAGACTGCAGGTAGGGGACTTTCTCTGTAGAGTTTAGTTTTTTCTGGTTTATAAAAAAAAAAAGAAAAAAAAAGGAAATGCTGTTTAGTAAGAAATAAAAAAATAGGGGAAAAATCCTAAAAACCTGTATACATTATGCAAATTAACCACTTACCTGCAGTGAAGACCAGATGTTGCAGCGCCATGCCTTTTTTTTTTCTTTTCGTTCTTTTATTTTTTTCGTTTTGTTTTCCCTCCTTTTATTATATATATTTTTTGAATTTCACAGCTTTAAACAAACATTTGAATTCCATTGAAAGTGTCCAAATTGCAACCTGGTGTTGTTTTAATAGGAACCAACGTTTTTTCGATATGAAGTGCGTGTGCGTACGCGCGCGTATGTGTGAGCGATCCGTACTGATGTGCGTGCCTGTGCGCATGTGTACATAAAACAAACATAGACTCACAGATGCATTGTGTGAGTGTGTGTGTGTGTGTGTGTGTGTGTGTTGGAGAGCAAGTGTGTATGTGTGTATAAAATTTTATAAATGTATGTACATGTAAATTTATAGGTCTATATAAATATATATGTACAATTATACATGTTTAATTATGTGTGTGCCTAGGTGTACATACCTATGTATGTATACGGTAAATATGTATACATACACACATAGGAAAGCATGTTTAGAATGGAGATGAATAAATGAGAGTGTGCAATATTAGTAATTCTTTGGTCCTTTGGAGCCATACCCGATGGCACAGGCACTATGAATGTGTGAGCAGCACCCAACAAGACGAGCTCTTCTCCTTGTACAAACAGCATCAGCCTTTTCTTCTGCTACAGTACACGTCTATCCCCAACAGAGAGTGAACTGACTGGAGGTGCAAAAACCTTGTTTGGCCTGGGAGGATGATTAAATGACATTTTTATTTTCTTTAAATAAAGAGGCACATTAGAGGACTTTGCTTTATTTCCATCTTGGTGTCCAGTTGTGTCCGGATTTTCTTCATTCATTCATTCAAAAAAAAAATAAAAATGTGGGAGACCGAAACGACCAAAACAAACAAAAACAAAAAATGATTAGATAAGTAAATCAATATGCCATTAAATGCACCAAATATTGGGCGAGCATTTATAAAATGTGAAACTAATAAATACTTAATACTTGGTATAAATCTCTAACATTAAAATGGTATAAATGGTGATGGTCAGTATTTAATACTGCATCAAGTAAGTTTTAATTTGATTCTTTAAATGTTTACACGTGTGTCACTTTTCCACTTTATCTAATTTCCCATTGAATTTTGACTTTATACCCAATTTATTACTTTTAATATAATTTCTCATTTTCCTCACCCACAAATAGTTTTTCTATAGGTTATTATTTGTAATACAAAAGCAAATAAAGCAGAAATATTACTTGTCACATTCTACAAATTAATTTATATTTGATGCATTTTGGCCATGTTAATTTTAATTCCTTAGACAATAATTAATGAATTGATAAATATGCAAATTAATGCATCAGAAATAATAGTTATAAGTTATGCATAATTGTGTTTTCATGTGGTTCTGTTAGTTTTTTACAATTACATCGCCTTAACAATATTTTACTTTCTCGCATTAGTTATTAGTTTCGAAATCTGTTTACTTCTGTATTTTCTTCTGTATTGTTCATGCGTTTCAAAGTATAAATACAAAAGCAAATTAACCTAAATATCGATTTATGCCAATTGTTATGGATTTGTTAATACCTACATTTTTCATATTTCTTTCATGCATCTAAAGGCATGTAAGGGTTATTTAATTACTATATTTGTTATTTTTGCTGTTTTGTTACTAATATTTGAAACTATTGTGAGGAGAGTGAAGCTGGGTACTTTCGGTATCTTTTTGTTTTTAACTTTGAGATGATCATGATAAACAGTTTTACCAGATTTTACAGTTCTGGTTGATTAAACTTCACAGAAGGCAGGTTCAGCTAATAAAGTTAATAATGGCTGGCTGTGTGTGCTAGGAATGCATAGAATTGGACAACAATATTGTGCTAGTTCTGAGTTTTCATGTGACATTTTTAAAAATGTATTGTTACCATAAAACTGAAATCACACATTCAAAACCTGAAATGATTGATGATAAAAACTCGATCCACTTACTATGAGATAAGAACAAAGTGTTGAGAGAAGAGATGATTGAAATTTTAAATACTGATTTAAATCCGTGACATTAGTTGCCAAACTGTAAGTAAGAGATAAGAAGATGGTAAATATAAAGTTTTCTGTACTTAAGTTTTAAAGTTACTAATAAACCAGACATTCCTTCTTTTATGCTAATTAACAAATTCATAAAAAAACTACAACAATTCCTCAGCTGACTCCAAAGCCCTATAGCTATAGGTGGGCTGGGGCAGTTAGGTTTCACAGCTTTGGCCCGGTAATGGTAATTACCCATGCCTTTTTTCACACCTTGGCTCGTGGGGGAGTCACATGATTAATAGTGGGCCAACGACCTTCAGCATGACTTAAACAAAGGAGCAGACCCCACCAAGGTGTTAAATACCAGGTGAGGCAAAACTTCTTCACAAATTAAAGAAGTCCAGGTGACTTCTTTTCAAGCTCTCAAGACTATCATATCCATGACTGAGAGCCTACACAGTCACACAACCATTTAAAAACAATTTGATCAGTCAGTAAGCTTATACACAAGTGGAAAACGTATAACGGCTCTCAATCTTCCTAGGAGTGGACATTCCAGCAAACTCACCCCAACCTCAGACGGTGCAATGACTCTCAGACTCTACAGGCATCATTTAGCAAGTTAAATGTTAAAGTTCATGACAGTACAATTAGAGTATGGCTCGTTTGGAGAGGATGCCAGGAGAAAGCCTGGCAGCATGGCTGAGGTTTGCAAATGTGCATCTGACCAAACCACAGGATTTCTAGAACAATGTCCTGTCAACAGATGAAATCAAAGTGGACATTTGGCCATAAAGTACAGCGCCATGTCTGGCAGAAATAAAGCACAGCATAGTAGTACAAAGATCTCATTCAAGTGTAATGAAAAGCATCATGATGATGATTTCAGGCTTGTTTTGAAGCTACGGGACCCGGGCACCAGCAGTCATTAGGCTGACCAAGTCTGTATACCAAAGTATTCTAGAGTCAAAACCATCTTTTTAACCACAGCTAAAAAGATGAAACTGGGTCAGAGTTAAGGTCTGTTCTATAGAATTTATAATCCAATCAATCAATAAATAGTGAATAATTTAATATAAAATAAACATAGTGGATTAATCCTGCACATTATTAAAGTAAAAAATGAAGGTACTTTGTTATACTGTTGCTAAAAGCTGTTTTCTTAGTTATAAAATGACTAAAATAAAAAACAACCAAGCAAACCAAATGCAAAAAACCCCAAATGAAAACAAATTTTGAACCGATTTTCTTATATTTTATTTCACATGAATCTGCAAACATAAAATATTTGTACCTATATATTAAGGATTTCGTCTGTCGCGTGTGATAACATCCTCCCTCGTCCACCAGAAAACTGTGAAACAGGCTTTAAGATTCTGATTATTTATTATGTACAGTTCATCAGAAACGTTCCAACGATTTGGCAAAAAACCTTCACAAACATTTGGCACAGAAAATCAGCAACAATATCTTTTTGTTTTTTCTCTGATATGCGTCATAAAAACAATGAGGAACCCGGATGGACTATCTGACATCGACGACAGAAACGAAGAGTGTTCAGAGTTGAGTGAGATGATCAGTGTGCGTTCACATCGGCTCACAGGTAACATCAGAGAGAAGAGACTTAAAGCACCTTCACCACCTTAAACCAGACCAGGGACAGTTAGTATTTACATATTTACTCCTTTGATTTGTGCTACCCGTGCCACGCATGCGTACTTTCTCACTCAGCGGTGAAGTCAGTGACGGTTACTTTTCCTCCGAGGAAGTTAAAACTGATGATTTGTAAGAACAATTGGGCCTCCGTCACAGGCTCTAACATCACCATCGCCATCATCAGTACCAGTAGTGATTAACTCTGAGTCCTTTAAAAACATTTAAAAATCATATAATGTCCTTCACAGTGCCTTTAAACACCCGGACAAACAAATCAAGGTTGTGCAGACAGATTTTTTTTTTTCTTGTCGTTGTTTTTGGTCCACACAGAGCATCCTCACATCAACTTACACCAAATTACCAGCTTATGGCTCTGTCCCGGTGGGCTGTGGCTAATGTAGTTCACAGAGACTTGTGTTTCCCCAGCAGGCAGAGGCTGAGGCACTGCAGCAGGCCTTTCATCCACAGACAGTGAGCGAGGAACAGCAGCAGCAGGCAGGCGCCGGCCGAGCAGTAAACGCTGATCACCGTGCTCTCCTCCGGCAGGAAACACTTGGACAGCGTGTAACTGCTCGGTGACACCGTCGCCTGGGAGAAGAAAGGGGGGAGAAGTGAGAAATAACGTGAGTTAGAGGTGATGAGTAATGTTTATACTGGCAGAGGTGGCTGCTTAGAGCTCTTCGTCCACCAGAGGGCCTCCGAAGATTGAAAATAGGAGCTCATTTTGAGTTCCTTTCTTCCTATTTTTTTTTTATCTGAATGAATCAGTTTTTTTTATAGCCTGTAAACAAAGGAACAACAGATTCAACAGAATCTCACCTCAGCAGATTGTTTACTATATAATTAAACACTTTATTAAGAAACTATTTGTATGAAAGAAAAACATCAAATTTAGGCCACCTGATTCTAGCTCACTATTAAGTACTGCTGCCTGACATAAGGTGGTTTCGGGGAGTTTGCGTGTCCTCATTGTTCTGAATGTTTCTCTGTCACAGATATTGGACAAAATCATGTTAGTTTAATGCTATCTTTGTTTTCCTCTTAACTTTATTTTAAGAGTTTCTGCTTAAATCAAGTTCAAACAAAAGCCTCCAGAGCAGCAAAGGACAGAGCACATAGTCAGGGACATATTCTCACCTGGAATCAGGATTTTGTAGCTTCTGGGATTTTGAGTTTTTAAAAAGAAGAAACAGGATAATTTCTTTCTCAAATATGTTGGAACAATAACTCAAACCTGAACTTTGAGGTGCTGGTTTGGTTTAATATGCCATTTGTCAGCTCAGGACACTCTCACAAAAAAGATTCAAAATCTTCACCTCCTTCCTTGGTGGAAGTGAAATTGATGCAAACGTGGTTGTGGATCACGGATCCGCGGCTGACAAATCTCCAGTAACTTTGTCATGCTGTCGTGCCAATTCGGATTGAAACCTCTGAAGAGTTTTTCCAGCACCTTGTTGAATCTAAACCATGAAGGCAGCCATGGAGTCAAAAGGGGGTTCAAATCACCACTGCCCTAAGCAATCATTCATGCTCACATACACGCCTACAGCCCATTTAGATTCGAAACAGTGGCTGGATGTTGGGAGCTGAGGGTCATTTTGACTTGCAATGAATTAGAGCTGCATTTGATGAGCGTAACAACCTGTCCAGGGTGTACCCCACCTCTCGCCCCATGACAGCTGGGATAGGTCCAGCCCCCACAACAACTCTGAATAGTATAAGTAGAAGACAATGGATGGATGGATTTTCTATAGACATCTATAGTTGATATATGTATATTTCTTACCTCTATAACTGTGAAGTAAAACCTCATATTGTGCCAGATGTAGTTTGTAACCAACTGCTCAATCCCTATTGATTCTCCTGAGGGAAACATCTGGCACAGCTGCTAAATTCTCTGATGTGTTCATCAGCTAGTTGCTTACAGTGTTTGCATGCTCAGCAGTGGCTTTCAAAGTATATCTGCTGGGGCCAAAAACTACTGTACGCCACTGAGACTGAACCATAACAGTAAGGTTGTGCACTGGGCAGCTAAACAGAGAGAAAAGGCAATCCACACAGAAACAGCCCAGCCATCCGGCAACCTTAATAATCTCTCTCTATAATACAGATTAATTCGATTATTTTTCATCTATTGCTGTTTGAAAAATGCCGACTTTAATTCGCACACTGTAAAAAGTTCACGATTTTGCTTTCACTCACAAGGATGAAGCTGGGGTTGTTTCTGTTCCTCCAGCTGAAGGATGGCACGCTGATTTCTGGGTACTTGTTGTCATGGAGAACCTCACATCCGCTGTGGGTGTGTCCGCTGAGGATGAGGCGGGGCTTAAACCACTGCAGCAGCTGAGGAGAGAAACCCATAACCGCTTCAGAGGCTGGTTGCTGCTCCCTTACATCACCAGTTTCATCATCACCATCATCATCACCATCGTCAGCTGTTTCTATACGAGACTATTTCTGACGGCGGGCTGTTGTTTGCCGTTTTAATTGGATGAAAACACTTCAGAACAGATCTGCGCTTTGAGAGAAAAGGAAAGAAAAAAAAAAGACAGACAGCGGAGGCGGTGTGGTGAGACTGCAGAGTACTCACTCTCTGTGAGGCCTCCTTCGACAGCACGTCGTACTTCTCTCTGAACAGCAGGTGTCGCTCTTCAGGCGGCGCGGCGTCCTGTCCTGTGCAGCCAGCGTCACTCACTCTGTACAGAGGATAGTGCTGCAGAACGGAGCACACAGTCAGGGAAACGTGCATGGATTTGGATTTTTCATGGAAGAACAGGAAACAGGCTGAGGGGCAGCTCAGTAACAGCATTTCTGGTGTCAAGTTTTTCACCCAGCC
Organism: Aulonocara sp. 'chitande type north' Nkhata Bay; assembly: GCF_057382095.1. NCBI lineage: Eukaryota > Metazoa > Chordata > Actinopteri > Cichliformes > Cichlidae > Aulonocara > Aulonocara sp. 'chitande type north' Nkhata Bay. Next base: position 11,569,283 of record NC_141361.1, read on the forward strand.
ACGTAATTCCCCTATCAAACAGTTCATAAATACATCTGCAGTGATCCACGTGTCTAAACAGCCCTTTGCACAGGGAACATGGAGAATAACCACGTTCCCCAAAGTTTCACGATGCCAGACATGGTTCTCCTGCCACTCTGCGTTTCACTGGACTTGAACGTGTAATTCTTCCAGATAGAGCGGGCAATCCGTCAAAGTCGCTGTCACAGAGAGAGTACTGAATCGTAACACTCAACACACCATGACACTCATGACACCTTCTGGACTGAATGATGATTTTAGTTGAAAGGGCTTCCTCTGAAGGAAGTTTATATAAAGCATGGATCCCAGAGTGTGCGGCGTAACCTCGGTCAGAAGTTTCAATCTGTGTCATGTGACTAATTAAACCAATCACCTGCTAAAATCTTGTATATAAATTACAGGACGCTTTTCTCATTTATCTACTTAGTGCCTCTTTATCTCCTCTGTCCTCTCTATCCCGCCTGTGACTCAGGAATCAATCTCAGCACACAATGATGAAGGATGTCTCTGTCCCTAAAATGCATTGGAGAGCCAGAGGAGGCTTGCTGGAGGAGCTATAATCCTTGGATGCACACGCGGAAGTGTTTCTTTGCCTGTTGTGTATAAAAGATTCATGCACGCGCTTGGAATATACTGCAAAAAGAAAGGCTCTTTAAACAGCTATCCTCTTTATATGCAGTTTCAGTTATTTAAGTACATCAAACCTTCCTGTGTGCGATTAAGAAAAGCGTCTAATATCTTGTCACACCGTTGCACTGTTACATTTACGATCATAAAATACAGCAGCAGTCGGCTAAATAAAAGGAATTTATGATGTGGTTGTGCCAACATCAGATTTAATTGGCATCACTTTAAAATGAACCACAGAGGCGAGGATGTCTCATTTTGTCAAATGACTGCTGCCCCGACTCCTCTCTTCTCGTGTCTCCCTATCGCCTCCTCCGATCTCTGTTGGGAGGGACTATGAAGCGAGGAGAGGAATCAAGGATGTATCAACTGAGAGATGTAAATGGGAGGTTTTTTAATCATGCTCTCCTTTGTTCGTTGAAATAGCCAAAAAAAACGAGACTTGTAAAGTTTCTCAGGTGTTACCTTCTTACCTGTTCAACTTTGGAGCTACAAAACTTTGGTTTAGCACTACAGATGACCATAATAGGATAGTGCATTGAACTAGACTGAGAGACGCACAATATTGCTAAAAGTTTTCACTCATCTGTCTTCACATACATATAAACTTGAGTGACATCACATCCATAGGGTTTAATATGATGTCGGACCCTTTGCAGCTTAAACATGAGGTTTAGGGGTGAGTTCATTGGAATTTTTGATCATTCTTCTAGAAGCACATTTGTGAGGTCAGACAGCCATACAGACAGGTGTTCTATGGGGTTGAGTTCTTCCACACCAAACTCGCTCATCCTTGTCTTTATGGACCTTTGTGCAATGATGCGCAGTCGTGTTGGAACAGGAAGGAGCCGTCCCCAAGCACAAAACTGTCCAAAATGTGTTGGTATGCTGAAGCATTAAGAGTTTTTTAAGAGCCCCACACCATAATCCCCCCTCCACCAAACTTTACACTTGGCACAGTGCAGTCAGACAAGTACCGTTCCCCTGGCAACCACCAAACCCAGGCTCATCCATCGGATTGCCAGATGAAGAAGCGTGAATAGTCACTATGCTCTATATCACTGCATGATGTAAGGCTTGGATGCAGCTGCTCAGCCACGGAAACCCATTCCATGAAGCTCTACACACTGTTCTTGGGAAATCTAACATCCACATGGAAGTCTGTAGCGACCAGTGTTGGTCAAGTTACTTGAAAAAAGTAATCAGTAACTAATTACTGATTACTTCCCCAAAAAAGTAATCCCGTTACTTTACTGATTACTTATTTTCAAAAGTAATTAATTACTTAGTTACTTAGTTACTTTTTAAAAACACGATTTACAACCTGAAGAGGTGATAAAGCGATAGATCTTTCAGCCCAATTCTACTTTTTCTACATAATCCATCATACAAAATGTAATCAAATGGAAAAGTCTCTTTTTTTAACTTGTTTTATCAGTTTTAATCTTTTAACTTTATGCATCAAGCAAAAAATTTTATTATATGCAACATTCTCTGACTTGAATAAATTAGTTTAACATTTAAACCTATTTTCTACACATTCCAGCACATAAAATAAAATATTTTTTGTGTTTTCACTCACTCTTTCAAATAGATGCAAGTAAAACACAGCAGAAAATCAATAAAGTCAAAGACTCAGCAGTCCTGTTGCTCTATTTTCACCTGTAAAGCAGGACTGCGGTAGGCGGAGGTTTACCCCGGTGCAGGTGTGCCGCGGTCAGTTGAAGAATCCGCGAGTTTCAAAGTAAGGTCAGTACTTCCACGCTTTAAACGCTGCACGCTCATACTCTCTCCCACAATCGATGTGATCCATTGTTGATCTGCACACAGCTGTTGTCACTAACGGCGCACTCGCTTATGTCACTGTTGTGAGACATTCTCGCAAAAAATCACAGTTTTAGTAACGCAGTAACGCAGCGTTCCTATGGGAAAGTAACGGTAATCTAATTACCGTTTTTGCAATAGTAATCCCTTACTTTACTCGTTACTTGAAAAAAGTAATCAGATTACAGTAACGCGTTACTGCCCATCTCTGGTAGCGACTGCCTCTGCAGATAGTTGTCACCTCTGCACAGTATGCACCTTAGCATCCACTGACCCCATTATGTGATTTTAGGTGGTCTCGTTGTTGTTCACTTCCACTTTGTTATTGTTATTATTAAATTTCATAACTGGACTGCACAGTTGGCATCAGAGATGGGCATAACGCGTTACTGTAATCTGATTACTTTTTTCAAGTAACGAGTAAAGTAAGGGATTACTATTGCAAAAACGGTAATTAGATTACCGTTACTTTCCCGTAGGAACGCTGCGTTACTGCGTTACTAAAACCGTGATATTTTTTGCAAGAATGTCTCACGACAGTGACGTAAGCGAGTGCGCCGTTAGTGACAACAGCTGTGTGCAGATCAACAATGGATCACATCGATTGTGGGAGAGAGTATGAGCGTGCAGCGTTTAAAGCGTGGAAGTACTGACCTTACTTTGAGTTTGATTCCATAAAAAGTGACAAAAACATTAGTGTCCATCGTGCGTGGGAAGAAAACTTCTTTTTACAGCGAAAAAAACCCCTAAACTTCCAAGCAAGCACCGAGTGCGCAACGACGTAATGAGAAATTCACAGAGAAACTCGCGGATTTTTCAACTGACCGCGGCACACCTGCACCAGGGTAAACCTCCGCCTACCCCAGTCCTGCTTTACAGGTGAAAATAGAGCAACAGGACTGCTGAGTCTTTGACTTTATTGATTTTCTGCTGTGTTTTACTTGCATCTATTTGAAAGACTGAGTGTAAACACAAAAAATATTTTTTTATGTGCTGGAATGTGTAGAAAATAGGTTTAAATGTTAAACTAATTTATTCAAGTCAGAGAATGTTGCATATAATAAAATTTTTGCTTGATGCATAAAGTTAAAAGATTAAAACTGATAAAACAAGTTAAAAAAAGAGACTTTTCCATTTGATTACATTTTGTATGATGGATTATGTAGAAAAAGTAGAATTGGGCTGAAAGATCTAGCGCTTTGTCACCTCTTCAGGTTGTAAATCGCCTCCTGAGAGTGACCCATTCTTTCACAAGAAGCAGTCTGCATGTCTAGGTGCTTGATTTTATACACGTGTGGTCATGGAAGTGATTGGAACACCTGAAATCAATGACTTGGATGGATGAGTGAATACTTTTGACAATGTGGTGTGTCTCTCTCAAACATTCAAAACTGAGCTTTGCCACAAAAAGGAGCACATATTGTCCTTTTCAGATCTGCACACACAAGCAGCCCGCCATCCTCAAAAAATAAAGTTAATAAAGGCAGTGTCATAGGCAAATGACAGTTAATCTCTATTGCTATTTAATGCAATTTCAAGGGCGCTTCACTTACAGGCACAACTGTTTTCTGCGATCAACTAAAACATAAAACACCTGACCTTTGTGCTGCATATTTTACCATCAGATGCCATAATTTGATGGGTTTGGAGAGAGAGGTGACTGCCACAGTTTTATAACACAGGATAGTGTTATTATGAATTACTGCCTTCATAAGACAGACAATATGTTCACAAATAGTAAATATTCCCTAATTTTCTGCAGGTCTGTACTACGATGGAATTAAAGTTTGAGTTTTCTAAACAGGTAATTAGAGAGTCGAACATTTTTGAACCTCATTTCATTTTCTGTTAAATCGTATATTTGTAAAATAGATAATTAATTCTCTTATGCAGACACGTCTCCTAAATGTAAAAAAAGCTGACAGAGCATTTAAGTAGATTGTTCGATGTCAGCTTCAAACACAGTTGCAGACCTGTTGTAAAGCAGCGTGTAATGGTCATTTCATAGAGTTGAACTTACAGCTTAACCCAACATCCCTGCAAACCACACAGCAATCAGTGGACGCTGTTTTCAGGGTCTTGTCGATCAATCGCTAACCTTTAAAAAACATCACCTTTATCTCTAAATTTGGTTGAAAACTAGGACGGGTAAAGTCGTATTTTAAGGCTGATGCAAACATTTAAATTCAGCCTCGTTTCAGTCATTCATTGTTACTCCGCTGAGATATTTTCTGCTGATTGGAGGCCTAAAAGCTCTAAATGATGTGCAGCTGTTGAGCCTAAATTGTTGTTAAATTAGTTTCAAACGTGAACGTTTGGTACACGTCTGGATCACAAATACTGTTCAAAAAATGCAAACATATATATATATATATATATATATATATATATATATATATATTTTTTTTATATAACATTTGGCTGAAATTTTATTTGGTTGTTTTACACCATTTATTTCAATATATAATAAAAAAACTGTAGTTTTTTGTCAGTGTCTGTACAATGATTGATAACCTTTTTTAAGATTCCCAGTTTCAAATATTGAGATCAGTGTATGAATAAGTGATCCCTGTGAGCCAAGAGCTCCATCTTCACGCAGTTTTGTTTTTTCTGTTATTGGCTTAATGTGATATTATTGTGGTATTCTTAGACAACTCTGGCTGTGACCACTGAAACCTTCATTGCCTCCTGCTGAAAGCTTCTGCTTGTGAGGGGCAGCCAATTAGAAGAAAGCGAGGTTAAGTGAGAGAAACAGTTTGAACTGGGGGCCAATTTTTTGAAATTATTTGCAACTGTGGTATGTGGAAAGCAAAAGTAGAAATATGGAGATGGAAAAGCGCATGATAGGTCCCTGTTAAGTATAAAATGTTGAACGTCAACCGTGTGTTTCCAAAATCAGTAATTAAGTATGAAGTTCTAAATATATTAATTGATTACAGGGTCAGCTGAGAGGAAAACCCAAATGCAGATAGAAAGGCTGGATGAAAAAAAACTGACAAAGATCTTTAATTAAAAGTCTGATTAACCATCGTCCAAAGAGGAAAACATCAAAGTCACAAAAGCGAAACTAACCAGGAATGCCAGGAGGCACAGAGGATGAAGGCAAGAAGCTCAGGAGGGAAAACTGACAGTCCAGCAAAGACAGAAAGAAAGACACAGCTAGATATACACAGAGTGCTGATTAAATAGGTCAAAAACAGGAAGTAAAACCACAACAAGACGCACAGAGAACCAAACTCAAAGGTAAACGCGAACACAGACACAGGAAGGAAACGGAGAAAATAGAAACGGAAGAAAAAAAGCAGATGCACACCAAAGAACACAAAATGATTTTTTTGTACATTGAAAAACAGATTGGGTACCGGAAGCGATACCTTCCCAGCATGACTCAAGTTTGACAGACATGCACCGCTCTGCACAGCAGAGAAGAGATTATTATTATTATCATAGCTGAAGCTGATGTGAAGACTTCAGCATTCTAAATGAAACCATGAGGATATTTTCCAGAAATACTACTTTGTAGAAAGAAATTTTGTGAAGGTCTTTGTGTTGTTTTTCTTCTGCTGGAGCGCAGCAAGAAGATTCTGCCCTTAGGAAAACAAAAAGAGAGACATAGACAAAAAAAAAGACTACAACTTTGGAAAAGAACTTTTTTTCCCTCCCTTCTTTTGTATCCAGCACAGGCAGCTGAATTTTGCACAAAATGAGGTGTTTGGATTTTGTTTCGTCCACAGCGTAGAGCTGGGACGCCACTTGGGGGCCATAACAAAGACCGATAACGCATTCAGTGTACGCTCGGGTACGCGAGTGTTGAAAAGGCTAATCACGTCTTCCGCTGCTAAATGTTATCAGCTTCTGATGAAGTCTGAGTGGAGTCATGCAGTTTACCTGTAACATGATGGGGGGTGTGGGAGGGTAGAGCTGCGAGCCTTCACAGCCGTCCATCACTCCGCTCCCTGACTGCGCGCTCTGCAGAGGAGAAAACATAAAGAATTCATCAGCTGTCTTGTCCACAACCTCACAAAGCATCCTCAAGCATCAGGTAACATTTTTATTTCATATCGCTACACTGCCTCTGGTTCTGGTGCTGTGTGCAGAAAAAAAAACCCCTAAAAACTAAAAACACAAACCAGGCGCCACTTCTAATGTGCTTTTATAAACACTGGATGTGTAAGAAGATCAAAACACCTGCTCCGGGTACGTCTTAATTTTCTGTGCGTGCATCTCGAGTGCCAGTGGCAGAGTGCATTCGAGGCGCTGACAGTGTAAAAATGTGCGAAAGACTCCTAGAAATTTTCCTCCCACCTGAAGAGAACAGTTGAGGTCCCTGGAGAGTTTGATCAGCTCTTTTTCCACCGACTGGCAGATGGGACAGCCGTCGCCGTGCAGGGCCACGCTGTTCACCAGCAGAAAACTGACGAGAGAAGGAGATTCTCAGTTAGTCTGGCAGGAAATGTAGGAAAAGCATCGTTATCAACAAAACAACATCCCAGTATCATTGGCTTTTAAGTAGATGGCGAACCTGTTAGAAAACAGTTGCAGTTCTCAAAGCCGCATCTGAATTCATTTGGAGTTGCGTTTCTGGCCACCTGACAAATCTAAGTCCAATATTCACTCTCTGTTTTTTACCAACTCCAGAGGGAAATATCTGGCTCTGTGTTCGCCAGCTTGCGGATAACTGTGTGCGTCTGCTGTCTGGTGAGCTGAAAACGTGTGATGAGAGTAAACCAGAAGAGTAAAACAATGAGCCGGGCCCGTAAAGGCGAGGGCGAGCTGCGGATCCAGAGCATTAATCTCTGTGTATGTGTGGCCCTCCTTTTTTTTCGCATTGCCACAATGTTTTCACGTCACCTTTGATACATTATTATAAAATTATTGCTTACAGCTGCTTTAAATAGATCCTAAAACTAGAGCTCACATGGAGGACAAACACTGCTGCACTGTGGGCGTTTTACATCAGCGCCGCTAAAAAAAAAAAAGGGAGAAGCACATAACCATTCTCTGGGCTTTTTGTTTAGATCCTTTTATAATATATTACAACACAACAAAAGGCCTGTTCTCATGTAAATGTAACGCAACAAATGCAAATATGTTACAGTACTGCTGCAGGGAGCACAAGCATTTACTGGATGTTTTAACCCTAAAGTGACCAGTCGAGAGTTTCAAGGATCATTTATGACCTTATTATATTTCATACAAGAACACTGCACATTATCACTATCTATGAGAGACGTTCTAATGTGTTCTAATGCAATTAATTGGCGTTTTTTCAGGTGTTTCAGGTGATTTTTGCTGGAATAAAATCAAGCCCCCAGCCTTGTTGTCTGTCTTTAAACACATTTGTGAAAGAATAGGAAAGCTGCTCCTTTATCACAGCAGGTACTTCTGCATGTTTTGATTTAGCAGTTTTACACCAGATGGCCTTCTGACACAATCCTGAGTGGGGGGATACACATTTGTGAAAGAATGGGTTGTTCTAAAAAGCTCACTGAATTCCAACTTGGTGCTGTAATAGGATGCCGACCGGGAGCTTCATGGCTGAGAAGCTCCTGTAGGTGGAACGTGTAGTTGGCACAGTCACAAGTCATCACAATCTTTTATTACTTCCACGCTTCTGTTTTAAATAAAATCTAAACACACATCCTGTTACTAGTTTGTCTGAAATCTTTTGTGCAGAAACATTTTAAACCCAGGTTTCTGCAGCACTGCTCTAATTCTGTTAGCCACGGTTCACTGTCAGCATCATTAAGTGGTGATAAGAATTGTAAAAATCTAAAGCCTAAAAATTATTTTTAGAAGTATACTGGAGTCATTAAGCTCCGTTTTATCTCTACAAATGAAAATACTAAATGACACATGATGACCGATGACAATTATAAACGAACGTGGACAAGAGAACGTGTGACATCGAGGCACAAAGAAACCAGAATGCCAGTGACGTAGTAGCTCATCTAGCTCTCGATCCACCACAAATCACAGGTTTTGTAATGTGTGAAGTACAAAAAGAAAGTGATACGTTTTGTTCTCATAGGTTGGCTGAATTGCACAAACTAATGACAAATAAAAATCCTCAGTTTGTTTCAGTAAAATCTGACCAGTTCTTGAGGAAATGGAAAAATCTCATGGTCTGTGAGTTTCGTAGATATTTTGGAGAGTTTTCATTATTATTTAGTCTTTTCCGTGACTATTCTTGAATTTTAGTTTTTTGAATTGCTTGGCTAGTTTAGCTGTCCTAGTGTTTTTAGACTTCTTAATAGATATTTGATTCTTTACGTTATTCTTGCCTCCCTAATGTCTTCTTGCATTTTGTCGTCTCTGTTATGTGAGTCCCCATTTAGTTACTTCCTGTTTTATTTTGTAAGTCTGCTCTCTCTGGTGCCTTGTTGCTAGTTCTACTTCTTGTGTTATTGTCTTAATTAGTTTAAGCTGTGCATTGTTAGGCTGGTGTTTCCACTCTCCCTGGTTAGCCTCACGTGTCTATTTACAGCCTCAGCTCCTATCTGTTTAAGTCATACTGTATCACCGTCTGTCTTTCCTTGTGTTTGACTTAATACCCTGCATTTGTTTCCCTTTCCTGCGAATACCTGACAGAACAGTGCCTGTAAAATGGCAAATATGACCGTGACCTTTAGCACAATTCTGGTAAATACGCATTCAGCGATCACTTAGTTGGCTTTTGAATTTTTGTGAGTTCATGATTCATTTTGGTTTTAGAATAATCTATGTGGGAGTTTTGTTCCTAGTTTCTTTTGTATTATATGTTATCTTGTTTATATTCCTCACTATCTCCCTGGGTGAGCCTTTTATCTTATCAGTTGGTTCTTAGTTTTTCTATTTATAGAGGAGTTGCTTTAATTTAGCCCCCCCTCCCTCCTTCTAGAAGTAAAAAGGGCCTTGTTTGTTCTTATGGTTCAAGTTTTAGTTGTATTTAGTTGGATGCCTTCAGTGTTCTATTCTAGGCTGTGTTGTGTGTAGGGCTGCCACAAACGATTATTTTGATAGTCGACTAGTCACCGATTATTTTTGCGATTAGTCGACTAATCAGATCATCATCCATTGGATGTAAAACGTTCAGCTTATTGCACCAGCAGCATCTGCTCTTATATAACTATCATTAGCTTACAGCTTTAAGTGTTTAAGGTATGTGCTAACTAAAAATAAAGACAAGATGATAGTTTATTACATTTTAATGAAATTTGCAGATTGTTTCGGTGAAGTTTAATAAACTCCTTGCTATCTAAAATATAACAGGACACTGGAGAATATTCTCGAGCATCTCACACTTCTGATAATCAGCTGTCTGCTTGACGTTTATTCAGCTGTGTAAAAACTATAACTTTAATCTCAGCCAAACGGATTTACTTAGGAACAAATAAAATACTAAAAAAAGCCAAACAATAACATTTTTAAGTTATCTAAGTGACTCATATATATTTAACCTGAGCAGCGAAAGACAGCGGTGTGTTTGAAAACGATCTGCCGGGAGTCCAGTGTTCTCACTGTCCCTGTTCTCCCTGCTTGTAGATATGTGTGTATGTAGGTGTGTGGGTGCAGGTGTTTACAGGCACCTTCAGGCCTGGTGGGTGTGGCCCTGGCAGGTGATTGGCCACACCTGAAGACCATGACACACCTGCAGCTGATCAGGCCTCATCTGAGGAGCTACTTGAGAGTGTGGTGGAGCTCTCTCCGACACTGGACAATTGCGTGGCTTCACGTTAGTCTCTCGACCGGTTTCCTAGTTTAGTCTGCTGCATTATGGTGTGTCTGACGGCTGCCTCTGTTATTTTCCCAGGAGTAGCGTGGAGATGAGAGGGCAGCGAACACTCCAGCGTATGATGTAGGATTCATATTTGAATGACCGCAAGCTGCCCATTTCCTAAGGCACTGAAGGGGCCACAAACCATAACATTTCAGAGCTGGTATGATCCTCTCCTGGAGGCTGTCTCTGCTCTGTGCCAAACATGCATCCTAACTCTGAGCATGTCGCACATTTTTTCCACAGGTCTGCTCTTTGTCTGCGTATTGACACACACAAACCGTTGTTTGTGGACAGCAAAGGCTCTTCTCCTGGCATGCTTTGCATACAGGTCCAATTTTCTGACTGCAGAAGCAACTCTGTTACCTGCAGATTTCTTCCTGACATTTGTGTTCCTTCAGTTTTCTTTTTGAATTTTCTGGGCCTGGCAGTCCTGCACAGTTTGGGAGTCACTTTGAATTCTCCGCCACTTGTACATAATTTTCCTTGCAGTCTAATGATTTATTTCAAATTATTACAGACTTCAGTCTTTTTCCTGAAGACTCTAAGGGGTTCTTTAGATCTTGGCCTAATGGCGCACCATATTTCAGTGGCAAAAAAGACCAACAAGAAGTTTAAAATAAGATGTCTGCTACTCCCACAGGCAGCTCTGATAATCAGCAAACCTAACAAATATATGTAACCCAATATAAGCCATACTTTTTCCATGTGACTGCTTCATTTATGCCATAAATTACCATGTTAACTAATAAATGTCCATTTATCGACTCATTTGTTTTATCACCATTATTAACAGGCACGGTTTCAAATATGTTTAAATGACTGATTAGACTGCCGGAGGAAATCATTCCCACATGTTATAATTTTACAATTATTAATATTTAATAGGGCTTTTTTTTTTTTTTTTTTTCCTTTTCCTAAAAGAAACCTTGCAGCATGGCTTAGGTTTACATCTGAACAAACCTCTTCTGGAACAATGTCCTGTGGACAGATGAAACCAAAGTGGACATTTGGTCATAAAGCAGCACCCCTGGCAAAACCCACACACAGCATATCAACAGAAACGCCTCGCACTGATTGCCACACACAGCAATCGAAGAGTCACGATTTGCGGTTGTTTTTCAGCCACAGGACCAGGGCAACTTACTATCATTGAGTTGACTGTGAACTTCACCATAAACCGAAAAAAAGCAACATGCCATAGGTTGCTGTTCATGTGAGGTTGTATTTATGTCATTTTAAGACGTGCTAATATGTCCTGACGGGTAAACCCTACAAACAAGACTGTATCTAATTTTCCTGAGCGTTTCTCCTTTTATTTAAGCTGTCCTGTAACAAGTTGTGTTTAAAGCTGAACACAAGAATTTCACAGTAGTTGAATATTAAAGGGTCTCATCTTCATCCTATCTTATAATCCATCATATTATGGAGGGTACTTTGTTTTTAAAACTGAGCGCAATCTCCCGACACACAATTAAGACCTCGGGAACAGTTGCCTGGCTCGTCTAAAAGCACCTCTGTGGCACAGGCCGACTCAGGGGATTAAACCGTCGACCTTCCCGCATGCTGAGTCACATGTTTGTCCTGCAGGCGTGTCACCAGTTTTTATGTTTACATTTATGTTTCACCCTCCCGTCACTCACTTGACGCCCTTTTTGGTGACGATCCTGGTGGAGGAAGCGTTGAAGACCTTCTCAAACCGCTGCAGCTTGAACCAGTCCATCCTGCAGGGAGACACAATACGCTCATCACACAGCACAAAAACCTGCTGCTCAGTCTGCCGTGTCTGCCTGTCTATCACGCACCGTTACATAACAGCTGTGCCAGCATGCTTCCCGCTGCTCGGCTAGAATCAAACCACATAGGAGCATGTCTACAAAAGCTCACATTTCTGAGTCACACATGTCAAATACCAAGCATTTAAAAAAAAAAGCATGACATTGTGTTTTCTTCCCCTGAGAAATTAAGAAAAGAGTCTCCTATAAGAAGGCTGTTACATGCTGGACACAATGAACACAACTTTTCTGCAATTTAATGCAATCCATCACAAAAAATGTAGTTTAAAGAAATTACCAGAAAGACAATAAAACCTCAGTGAAACCACCTTATTAAAAATAAAAGCTAAAATCTTTTTCCTTTATGACTTTTCTATGGGAATTCTTAACAAAGGCAGTGACGAAATAAATAAATCTCTTCATCGCTCATCTTCTGCTTTCTTTTTTTAATAATTTCTTTTTAGATTTCTTCTTAATTTTGCTCCGAATATCACCACAATCTTACAAAATCTTATCAGGGTTTTTTTAACAAATAAATCTCCTTCCTGAAAACGTTGGGCCAACCAACAAAACAAAAAAAGCACATATTAACATAATTTCTTAATGGCCTTTGAAATCAGTGGGCTCTGTCATAACTGGCCACAGCTGAATATGAAGGGTTGCAAGATGATTAGCCATTAAGGAGGGAAAAAAAGAAAAGAAAATTACCTTTAATTTTAAGGCCATTTAACTCTCCTTTTGTCTTGTAAAATATTTGACATTTTCTCATCATCGGGGTGATAAAAATGACGCTTAAAGAAGGTAAAACTTGGCTTTCAAGTGCTAACAGGAATGTGTCACCTCTGATGAAGGGCTGCGAGTTGCCATTTTTTCCCTGCTTGAATGGGTCACAACATAAAAAAGTGGGGCGTGTGAACGCCATTTCAAAGCCTTTTCCATGACTTGGACTTGAGACAGCTTGATGTCCAGAGTTTTGTCTTTGAACACTCTCAAACATGCCGCGTATAGGAGGAGAAGCCGTGCTTGTCAGAAACTTCCATTAGAGCATAAAGAAAAGAAAAACTACCGTGTCATAACTGCACTGAAGGGAGGATGTGGCGACAGTTGATCAATTAGATCAAATGATCTGTTCAGTAGTTTAAAAAGCATGCTGAGAAAACATGTCAAAGGTTTGCACACTATTTGGCTCCAATTTAACGATGCTTGAACAAAGTATCTTCTTTGGATTTGTGTTGCTTTCCTTTCGGTGTATCTCGCACCTAAAAGATGTTGTATAGATTTGTGTAGGTCTGAAGGAATATTGTAAGATGACCAGGAAATTCGATGAGGGGCACATTGTGATTTATTTAGTGTGTCTATTTTGTTCTACAGTTATCCAATCCAATCCAATTTTATTTATAAAGCACTTTAAAGCACAGGAACATAGTGCTGTACAGAAAATAAGTTAAAACAATAGAATAACAGAAAACAGCAAAATAAATAAATAAAACACATAAAACATAAAATTAAAACAGCCCTATATTAAAACAAAAACAAGATAAAACAGCATCGAATCACCTAAAAACAACTGAAATAAAAATAAAAACCAACATCTCACGTGGTGTCAAAGGCCAGGGTAAAGAGGTGGGTTTTCAAGAGTGACTTAAAAACAGATAAAGAAGAGGCCTGTCTAATCTCTAAAGGAAGCTCGTTCCACAGTTTTGGAGCTGCTACAGCAAAAGCACGACCTCCTCTAAGTTTACGCCCAGTCCTGGGTATCTTCAGGAGCAGCTGATCAGCTGACCTGAGAGAGCGGGTGGGTGTATAAGGCTGTAGCAGCTCAGAGAGATAAGATGGGGCTAGGCCATGGAGAGCTTTAAAAGTAAATAAAAGAATTTTAAAATGAATCCTAAAAGAAATGGGCAGCCAGTGAAGTGAAGCTAAAACAGGGGAAATGTGCGCAAACTTTCGAGTGCCTGTTAAAAGACGAGCTGCGGCATTTTGCATTTTGTAGATGACTAATATATGATGCGCTGACCCCAATATAAAGTGCATTACAGTAATCCAGCCGAGTGCTAACAAAGGCGTGGATCACTGTCTCAAAGTGCTGCCGTGAAAGAATTGGCTTTATTTTTGCCAGCTGCCTGAGGTGAAAGAAGCTAGATTTTACCACTGCCTTAATTTGATTATTAAACTTCAGATCACAGTCCACTTTGACCCCCAGGTTTGTGACAGTTGGCTTAACATACTGGGTCAGGGAATCTACATACACATTGGGGGTCTCGGTGGGGCAACCAAAAACCATCACCTCTGTCTTTTTATCATTGAATTTTAAAAAGTTAACAGACATCCAAGCCTTAATGTCATCGAGACACTGAAGTAATGGCTGTGTAAGGTATCTGCCTTTTTTCTTTAGAGGGACATAGATCTGACAGTCATCAGCATAAAAGTGGAAAGCAATGCCGTGCTTTCTCAGTACAGAACCAAGAGGAAGCAGATATAAAGAGAAGAGGAGGGGGCCTAGAACTGAGCCCTGTGGGACACCACACAAGAGGGGAGCGGAGGACGACACATAGTCACCGAGACTGACACAAAAAGTTCGCCCCGCCAAGTAGGACCTGAACCACTCCAGTGCTGTGCCCCTAATGCCCACCAGTGCTCCAAACGAGAGAATAAAATGGCATAATCCACGGTATCAAACGCAGCTTTTAAATCTAAAAGCACAAGAACAACACAGTCCCCAGCGTCAGTAGCTAAAAATATGTCATTAAAAACTTTTAAAATGGCTGATTCAGTGCTATGAAAGGGTTTAAAACCAGATTGGAAAACCTCTGAGACATTTTGCTTTTCCAGGAAGGCCATTATTCGGCTGTAAACTACCTTTTCAAGAATTTTGGAAAGAAAAGGTAGTTTGGAGATAGGCCTGTAATTTGCAAGAACCGTAGGATCAAGAGCAGGTTTTTTAATCAGGGGTTTGACTACTGCATGTTTAAAATCTTTAGTTAGAGCAAGATCAGGTGAACTTGAGCCATCCATAAGTTATGCATGGAAGACTTCCCATGATACACTGAACACTTCTTCTTCACTCCATATGGAGTTGGTTTATATGCTGCTATTATATTATCTAATTATTATGAATAATGTCATAAACGTTTTTTCTTCCCTCTGCTGTGGCGTGAGTTTTGTCCTGTTTGCTGTTTGTGGTCTCTGTGTGTTGTACCTTTGTTTTCCCCTCATTCCCTAACCGGTCATCAGGACTTCTTCCTCCCTGATGTTCTTTGCTTATAAGGAATTGCTGGTTTTCCTTTCTCTAATACTGCATGCACTTGATCTCACAAAGAACCTAGAAGATGCAGATTGTTTTTCTTTATAGTCTCTGAAATAACTTGTCGTTAAAGATAAGACTTATAGAATCAAGATCTTCTGTGCAGCCGTTAGCAACATCTCCTCACAGCAAGAAGGCTGAACCTTCCCAAGGCCGTTCTGTGTGGAGTCTGCATGATCTCGCTGTGCCCAGCGACATGCACGTTAGAATAACTGGTGAGTCTAAAGCAGCCGTGGATGTGAGGTAGATTAAGCGCTTAAAGTATAAAAAATAAAAGTGCTGTTTGGGTAAATGTTCTTGGTCAGCACTACATAACTGCAGTTCCACTTCAATGAGACGTGGCGTCTCCTTCCTTCTTTTTATCCAACCTGCTATCAATATAATCATGTAATCTTTTTACTGATTTTATTTATTTTTAACACTTATTTTTACAGACACTTTGTGTTTTGCATAATGTATCTGAAAATGCATTCTGCTTCGGTTTATCAGACATTGAATTTTCTGTTGTTTTGCCGTTGGTGTTAACATCCATCAGATCTCCAGTGAACCGCAGAGGGTTGGGGTTAAGTTGCATTTTAGCCAGAAGCCAAAAGAGACTATTTTCAAAAAGTAGACGATGCTGCCTGTTATTCCTCCATAGTTCTTCTCTTGTAATATTTCTATTTGGTCGTGCAGATGGAATTACTATACAAATGGGTTGATGTGAACCTAACCCTAAACGAACAATACCAGCAGTTCATTAGTCTGTCAATATTTAACATGTAGCACAAACCTCCCTCTTTACAGCTCAGTACTGTCTTGAAACAGCTGGGCACAGCTGTAGCTTCCAGCAAACAATACTCAAGCAGTGTATTTGTTGCTGAATATTTTCATCTGTGGATTAATACACGCTTGCTGTATTACCAAGCTGCATGACGGAAATGTGAGACTGCCTCCAATAAAAACACTACCTTTAACACCGATATTAGTAAATCTCTTAGTTTTTAATGTGACTTGTTAATATATACTACGGTGAAAGCACCACATTACTGCTACAGCAACAAGACAAAGCAAAGACCCTCCAGCGATGGCTTCAGACCTGACTGCATGTGATGCATCCAGCCACTGCTTTGTCTTATTAAAACTGCCTCATGGAAATATTCAATCGCCTCCTTGCAGTTTATGTAATGTAGACAAAGTCCTCTTGCTGTGCGGTGTAGTAGTAGGAAAGACAGTTATTGACTTTTTTGGGTGCCACATTTAATGTTTCTCTTGCTTTAAAAACTTTTCAAGGAGGCAGGTATTTCTGTAACTAGGGCAACAAAGAATAGCGCTGAAAATCGTTCATACTGAGTCAGAGGTAAAACCTGTGCTTAATAGAGAAGTCCCTCAGGCAAAGGCCAAGTAAAACCAGATCAACCGGTCGCAGAGTAAAGGTTATGTAATGAAAACTGAAAAACAATAGCATACAGAATGTGCTTACTCGTAATGGAAACCGATGTCATGATTTCCAACCAGTACAACCAGTTCCGTGTCAGTGGAGTGTCTGAACATCCTGTGGAAGCGACGCACGTCGTCCTCCCAGTGCTGCGGAGAGAACGACACGAACACAGCTGAAGTTTCAGGCCTCAAACAAGAAAAACTCCCCGAAGAAGCTCACAAGCGTTAATGGGATCTCTGAGGGTCGCCCAGCAGCCCTCACGGGCGGCTGAGATGAGTTGCTTTCATTCAGATTCAGTTTTGCTTCTGCGGGACTGAAACTGCACACAGAAACAGCCTTTAATTGCATCAGTGCTGTGGGTTTCATACGTCGTGTCTCTTATTTATAGAATTTATAGGATGTGGGAATTTGGAGCAGTTTTCATCTCTGATTTGGCCACATTTTCAAACTAAATGTAACTATTTATTAATCAGTTAGGTGATTTAGGGGATTAATGAGTGTGTGGGAAAGTATTTGGATTAAAAAAGCAGAAGATTTGATTCTTTTTAGTAATTTTTAGTTAAACAATATTTGGTTGTCTGACTGTCGGATAAACAAAGCCGGCAGTTTTTCCGAACATTTACAGAAGAAAGAGTGAAGGAAGATGCCTCAAACAAATCGTAAATCAAGCACATAACACCAAATATCATCGTTTTCAAGTTCTTCTATTTCACGATAAGCTGGTTTTCTTCATTTTTTAACACCATATGTTCAATATCTTTTGGTTTTTGGTCAATTTCTGAGGCTTGAGACAAAATAAACACTTGGTAGATTTGCAGAATGAGCAAATAGGAGACTATTTCACTAACAGAGTGATCTTTAAAGTCAGTTGTAAGGCGAATACGACACCCTCGCCTTGATTTTCATTCAAAACAGTGAGACTGTCGACAGAAAAGAAACCAAACATATTTGAGCGCAGCTTCACATTTTTAGACGTTCTTGCTCTGCAAATTTAAAACTGGTGAATGATATTTGAGAACACGCTTCTTTTTGCTTACACTGAATAGCTTTTCTTTGTGGGACAATTTTTGAGGCTACAACCAAAACGATGAAGTATTTGATCAGTTAGGTTGCTCGCAGAATGAATGGTTATGGAACTGTTGGTCATTCATCAAGCAAACATCCAACACGGCTCCTGAATTTGGGGTCTGAAATGTGCCAATTTGTTTCTATATTACTCTTTATACTGATTTAATTTAAATAAGTAGGGTTTTGGACTGTTAGCAGAGCAAAATGGGGACAATTTTGCACCATTTATTACTCTTAGCATATTTTATTCTGTGTGCAAGCTCTAAATCCTTCAAGTGGAAGCCAGTCAGGTCGTGAATCAACCACAAATGCTAAAATCATCATGCTTTTCTTTCTTTCATACCACTGTACGTTGAACACCTTTGCCCTTGTGGCCAGTTCTCTAACCACAATAACTAATTTCAAGATGTCCTCTTAAGCTGCAGGAGGAACTCCTCAGACACAAATGAGGCAAATGATTAGCCAGCAAAAGAAATAAATGACAGACTGATCTATTCACCTGCTGCAGATCAAGTCTCAGTACTCTCAGCGTGAATTCAAACACGCAGGCCCTTCCTGTTTTAACACAATACAAATTAAAAGAGTTGCCATTCAAAGAGTGAAAATGAGGAGGAATCAGCGAGTGGGTGGGTGGAGGGAAAAGTAGATTAGAGGAGATTTTACTGTCTGAGGCTTTGTGTTGTGTTCCTCTCGCTCCACTTGCTTCTATCTGTCTTGACAGATTCCATTTTATAACCCAGTAATAGATTTCTGAGCATTCCCAGAAGCTCCCCCCCAACACACCAGGATGGATGTACCATGGCGGGCTAAGAGGATAACTGGTGCAGCTGTTTTCCTCAAAAACCTGCAGCCTCTGGGGCCCGGATGGCAATAAGATTAGGATTATTATGACCAGAGAACACAGAGCTTCTGCTCTGCATCCACATACTCGAACACCATCATAATTATCATAATGGGGGGGGGGGGGGGGGGGGGTGCAGAGCAATGCAAGAAGAAAAACAGGGAGCTCTACATTACCTTCTGCGAGCTCCACTTGCCTTCGTCGAAGATGTCCCCGAGAATAAAGACTATCTCGGGCCTGAGCAGCCACAGAGCGGTCTGGAAAGCCCTCTCCATCTGCCATTCCCTGCGCGTTTGGACACAAGTCAGCGTTATTGGATGTTGTTGTTTACAAATCACTCCTGCAGAGCCCCGGGCACAGACGGACGGATGGAGGGCAAATATATATGAGAATACATGCAAATGAATTATTACCTCCTCAGCTTGTCAAACCAGTGTCCTCCGACGGCTCCGAGGAGGTGCGTGTCCGACAGCACCATAGCGCGGACCGCAGAGTCCACCGAGTGGCCGTCGATGCCCTCTCCGCCGCGAGCATGGCTGATCTTCGGCCAGGCGCACTTGAGGATGGTCGGAAAGTAGATGAGATACTCGCAGAAGAAGAAGGCGCCGCCGACCACCCCAATCAGCACCACCGCAACCACCCATTTGACGCTAAACCTCGGCATTTCTTTGTTATTCGGCGTTCGGGATGCCCTGAACTGGCGCACTGGCGGTGATGGAGCGGTCCATGAGGCATCTTCACCTCGTCCAGACCCCACGGTTTAGGTCTCCAGCCGCGTGATGCTCATGGCAAGCTCATCTGGATAAAAACAGGCTTCGCGTGGAGTCCGGTTGATTCCGAAAATAAGAGAAAGAAAAACAAAGTTTTAAAATGCGCCTTGATTTCAAGGGGAAAGCAGTGAGAGAGAGAGAGCAGCCGCCAGCCGCTGTTTCTAAGTCGTAGGCTCTCATGCGTTAAGCTGGAAACAACACATCCGGTGTGCGTTTTCAAAATAAAACGGGTGACACGATATCTAGGGGACACAAAAACTCCATGCTTTCTGTAGTACAGTATATAGTATATATTTAGGCTTTCTTAAGGTTCAGAAAGTTTCTAAAACTTAAATTATTTTGGAACTAATTTAAATACCTCTGGATTCAGGCTCCACACTGGGTCAAGCCTTTATATATATATGCCTGTAGTCCAAAGACTGTAGGCTAATTGGTGATAATAAACTGACCATAGGAGTACCATACTCTTGTAAAACATTAATGATAAACCAACTTTAACTTGTCTTTCAGCTAATGAATTTATCAGAGTATTATTTCATAAACCACCAGCTTGCCCTGTGCCATTGAAAACAAAAAGAAAGATGTCACATATGATCATAGATTACCAGAGGTGGCAAAATAACATCAAACTTGTAAAAACGTTCTTTACTTAAGTAAAGAAAACCAGTGTTAAAAAAAATACTCCACTAAAAGTTGAATTACTGAAGCAATTTCTTTACTCAAGTATAAATGAAAAAGTACAGACTCTTAAATGTACTCAATAAGAAAATAAAAAGTATCTCCATTAAGGACAATATTCATGCAAAGGTAACTAAACATTGATATTAATAACATAATATAATAGTACTGTATTAATAAAATAATAAAGCAATTTTAGTACACGAGAATACAAATGTTATTCCAATTTAAAGTCTAATTCTCACTTCGAATCTATTATGTAAGCCATAAGGAGTGAAAGAGAATTTTACAAACAGGAGGTGACTTTGCTTCTAAGCTTAAACAGAAAAATTAGGACTGTCAAGGGTTAAACTGAGATTTGGCAGTTTTTTGTTTTGTTTTTTTGTTTTTTTTTTGGGCGGGGGGATTTACAAAATCCACAAAAAACAATGGGCTGGGAGGTCAGTTCCTGTATTATGACGAAGGAACTGACCATTGTTCCTTCAGTTGTGGTGGTGGTTTATAAGATTGAGGAAACCTGCAGTCAGCTGAGACAGAAGAAGTCACTTGGATGAGTGACGAAACGTTACTCCCACTGAAAACGCTACGTCCAGATGAACAGAATCAACTTTTGGAGAATAGAAGTACGGATATTAACATTTCAACCACACACAACATCCACAAAGGTAAATGCATTATTAATAACACAAGTTAGCATTCATGCATTAATAATAATGAAGTAGGTCAACATTTTTGATAATTTTCAGCCCTGCCATCCTTTGGTGACCTGTCCAAGGTGTGCCTGCCTTCAGTTCCTCCTCTCCTGTGGGGTCAACTAGTTTGGTTTCAGTAGAGACATCATTTGTAGTCATCTACTTTTACGATTGGGATTGAAACTTTAAATCTGATAGTCAGGAATTCTTTCCTTTTTTTGTAGCTCCAGTCATGTTTTAGTTTTTTGTTTTTTAACTTGTCACTGCTTATTAGTTGTGTAAGAAAAATATCAAAATTTCACATGAAACCACCCAAAATTACAGGACATCAATGATTTTTAACAATATGTGAGGCTTAACTGAGGTTAACTGATCAAATGCATCAATCAGATTATTAATTAAAAGCGATTTTCTTATATGAAAACACTCTGGATTGAAGACTTTAGTTGGGGGTTTTCCATTTTGTTATAATTTATTATTAACTTCCATGAAAGTATTTTTGGTAAGATAAAGCAACATTTTGCATTTACACCAAGGCAAGCTGCCACAGCCAGCGATGGGAGCTGATACTGAGATGGAGTTAAAGTAGCCAAACTGCATAAAACTAATAAGGCGTTAATGAAAGTCTAGCAGTCAAATTGTTTGGCAAGGATGGCATCAGAGAAATGTATCAAATATCAAAAAATTATTCTACTCCTACGACACTGCAGCCTGCTTCTATTAACATTAACATGCACATTGTAACTATCCAGTGCGGCTGTTCTTTGTGAGTTTGTGCTGATTTTAAAGAAAATTTAAACCGCTGGCTTGTCCTTTTATTTTGAAAATACTAGTAATTTCCTACAGTTTTCTTCCTCCTACCAACTGCGATCTTGACTAATGTGTATTCATGAGAGAGAGAGAGAGAGAGAGAGAGAGAGAGAGAGACATATGAACAAAAAGTAATTTAAAAAACAGAGACCTCCATCTGGAAACAATAAAACTATTGAGTTGATAAATTCTAATCTGATCAGTGATCAGTAAAGCTTGACAAACAGATAAATGGAAAGGAGCCAACTACTATGGGACAAATGAGATTAAGTGATTATGTGCAGAAATCTAATCAGCAGGAGACTGCTTATGTGTGCAGCTCCAGGTCAACCCTGAAACTCGAAGCAGCGAGGAGTTTATTTCACACAGGAAAAAGCTCCAACAAAGCTGCTCCAGTTACGCCACCGAACTGCTGTTACCTGCTCAACTAGTTGGTTTGGAGGAGCCCTGTGCCACTGCTCACACGTACAATGAAAAGGATTTACACCCTTCACTTCCCCCCATCCCGTCTTGACCCTCCAGCATAGATTCAGCGCAAGATCTGACTTGTGAGGGAGCAGTGAGGAAGTGGAGCAAAGGCAAACTGAGTAATGATAGTGTGACTCAAAGGAAGTCCTTCTCAGTTTTCAGACTTGTGATTGGTGCGTGATGGTGAATGAGTATTTTTGTCTCTAGACACCAACTGGGTGGGGACTCCAAACTCTGCTTCCCTACAGATGTGCAGCTTCTGGAGAGTGTCTCAAACCGCTCTCAAGTTGCACAGCTTTGTTTAAATTCTGAGGCTGGTAAATCAGTCTTGTGTCTTACTCATCTCAGTCTCAAGGAGAAAGTATTGAATTCACTCTTCTTGCTATTCACACATACCTACCACTGGCTGGTGTTTCAAATATCATGTGTAGCTGTGAAACAGAGTAAAAAGCCTTATTTTCAGAGTAAGAACAAAATCTGATACATTTCATATCATTTACCCCAATATTTAGTTGATCATAGAGCGAAAACAACAGAAAAGTCATGTGATGCTGAAAGAACAACCTGCCAAACTGTCTTTTCCATCAAGTGGATTTGTCAACAGGCTGGTAAAACGATGATAAAAAGAGAAAGCTAGTATGGGCAAATACCTCAGCAGTTTCAAAATTCATTTTCTTGATGTAAAAACTGCAAAGAATTTAAAGCTTTGCGTCCTCTCCAGCGCCTCGGGCACTGCCGCATTAAAAATAGTCAGAGAAAAAACAGAGTCTCACAACTTGGCTGTCAGACTTTTGGAGAAAATGCTTCAAAAATAATTGGACCTCCTCCTTTTCCCCCTTCTGGCTCCTCCATGGTTATCAACCTACCAGCGTCAGCATAACATCAGAGGAGATGCCGTGCTTTGTGTGCGCAATGTGTGTGAGTACGTGTGTCTGTGTGATACGTGGGGAACTAAATTTACCACAAAAAAGAGGGTGTGGGAACATAAACAGGTTCTAGATATATCCTCTCCTGGGAGCCAGGTTTATGTTGCCAGTTCACAACATCTCAAAGACAAAGTACCTACAATACAGTATTTGAGAGAGTATCGAAACGATTCCTCTCCCACAAGCAAGCATTTGGTGATAGTGGGGAGGAAGAACTCCCTTACAACAGGAAGAGCTCCCCAGTAGAATCGGGCTTAGGAAGAAAACTGGTTTGGAGATGAGATGAAAAAGAAGCGTTAGAAGAGGAGCACCCGCAATTACCAAACAGAAAAAAAACTGCATAAGAAATAACTGCATAAGAGCATATGTGCTTTACTATAATTACTACGATTCAGGAGGTTCATGCATAGACAGTATAAAAGATGGATGTAGTTTCCAGGTTTGAAACCTGCATTTTTTTTAACAGGGGTGCAGCATCAGCTGAAAAATGTCCAGTTTTATAGAAATTTATAGGGAAAGGGCTCTCAGCTGCCTCACTCTGTGACCTCAGTAAACACTTCACAGGTAAGTTTACAGCATCAGTCTTTAGTTTGAGGTCACTTAACCCTTGTGTGGTGTTCGTATTTTTGTTACTCAGCCAGTGTTCATGGGTCTGGTGGACCCGCTAGAGTTTTGGCTTTCCAAATTAACACTATCAAACAATTTTATGTTAAATTACTCAACAGATGTTTACTTCATCCCAATTACAAACCATATGAACAGCAAACATGGTTAATTTTTTCCCTTTACCTTTGTTAGATCACATTTATGAATTAATGTGCTTCTCGTTTTTCTTTTATATAAAATGTTATAAATAAATCAGTTATAATCAAGTGGAGTGAGTGGAAAGACACAACACATTTACACGTGAAAAAATAATTAATTGTTTAATTTTTCTTTTGAAAAAAACTGAACACGGGTCTCACAGACCCGAACACCATACAAGGGTTAAATAGTAAAAGATGAACTTCACAAAGTTCACTCCTCCCTAGTCTCATCCACTTTCAAAACATCAAGATGCTCAGCTTGAGGCATGAAGGTGCTTGCATCAATCTTTTAAGCTGTCTGTGGATCCATTAGATATTGTAGAGAAAACAAAACCATCAAATCTATTCAGCAGAGGTTGAGCTATCCTGACTTATATTCTCTGGACTGCTCACTAGTAACAGATGAAATCAGCAGGTTATTTTTAAAAACTGGACACGTTCCTCCAGACTTCCAGAGAACATTATAAAACTGTGCTAACAGGCTGAGTTTTTACCATCCTTGTTATTGTTAAGCCTGTATACTGGGTGTCAGCCTGGTGCTATATTTATTGGGAAAATAAACAAGTTTAAAAAGTTCAAAACCCCTGAGATCAAAATACTGTGCTTCTAAATACATTTGTGCTTTGGTATCAACACAGAGGCTTTTCATTCCCAGGACAAAAAATTCATTGTTTTCACACCCTAACTAAGTGGCTCTATTAATTAATTTAGCATTTAATTTACATTTCTTTTTGTCTGGCAGTTGCTGAATTTAAAGATGCTGAGTTCAAGCCTCTGCAAAGGACCTAGAAAACATCCTGTTGTTCTTTTTGTAGTAATCCAAGTTGTTAAAAACCCCTAAATCCCCCCAAAACAGAGAACAATAATGGTAATGGCCCCGTTTACTTCACAGACCTGCACTAAAACACACCCTCCATTAGCTTAACAAATGAAGGCAGCAAGGACCATTTCCATGTGAATCACATTCATGTGGAAAATAAAAAGTGGCACAATTGCTCAACAGGATGCAGTTACAGTACTGTGACCAATCAGATTTGATTCATGTTAGTCTGGCTGGTCAGGCTCCAGACACTAATTAGAAGCCATTTATGCAGATGTTAGGTGGTGTATCAGAGGAAAAAATGTAATTGTAAACTAACCTCTCCACAGACCTGCCAATTCAGCTTCACTAAAAGTGAATTTAAATGCGAGTGACTCACCTCGCCTGCTGTTTGAGGGAATAAATAATTTCCTTAGAAATGTATGATAATATTTATAAAGTGTAAAAAAAAACCCCACCAGCTTTTTGCAGACTGAGATGTTTCAAGCTGACTTCGGGAGAAGGTCATCTGTCTAGGATAAAACTATTCAATTTATTTAATTGAAAAGGTCTGAATGCGGTTAAGCTCAAAGGTCACGATATGCAAACTGTACCACATATCGACTTAAATGTCTACAGTGAAAAGGTTTTACATTAAGCTTTCTCTAAAATGTGAAAAACGAATGAATAAAAGGAACAATAATGAGCTGAGTTAGATTAAAAGACTGATAGCATTGCATGGTAACAAAATCCAACAACCAGTGCGCGCGCGCACACACACACACACACACACACACACACGTAAGTACTCTCCAATATGACAATGCCAGCTCTCAGAAAGGAGACTGTGTAACATGTTAATAAAAACTGAATGCAAATCTCCTAAACCCACATTTTATTCATAATAGAACATGGAAAACATGTCAAATGTTTAAACACAGTCATTTTACAATTTCATGAAAAATGTCGGATCATTTTGAAACTGATGACAGAATCAATGTTTGGGTCAGGACAGCAAAAGGCTGGAAAAGTAAGTGGTACTAAACAGAAACAGCTGACTGAACATTTTGCAACTAGCAGGTCAGTAACATGATCGGGTGTAAAAAGGTTATCTTAGTGAGGCGGAGTTTCTCAGAAGTAAAGATGGGCAGAGGTTCACCAATCTGCAAAAATCTACCGTTGCAGAATAATGTTCCTCAACGTAAACTTGCAAAGACTTTGAATATCTATCATTAACAGTGCATAATATCAACAAATGATTCAGAGAATCTGGAGAAACCATCATGAGAACCACATGTGAACATGTGAATACTGCCATGTTCACTGAATCAAAGCTTTTTTTAAAAAGTGGACTGAGACAAGGTGGAAAACTGTTCTGTGGTCAGATGGATCAACTATTAGCAAGCACATTGTCATCAGTGGGGAGGAAGAGCCTCCTTTCAACAGGAAGTGATCTCCAGCAGAAGCAGGCTCAGTTTAGGGCAGCTTGGTCGCCCTATCAAGAGTGAAAGGAGGGGAGCTCCCTAAAGTAACACCAAAAGCTACACATTTAAATCACACACTGATCCTGCTCATGTCATAATGTAGCTCAGTAGTGTGTATAGTCCCCATGATCCTGTATGCTAACATCTGGGCATGCTCCTGATGCAGGTGGATGCTGTTTTGAAGGATCTCCTCCCAAACCTGGATCAGTGAACTTCTGGACAGTCTGTAGTGCTATTTGGTTGCATCAGATGTATAGATACCTAACATCAGGTTCTCAACTGGATTTAGGTCTGGGGAAGGCAAGTCAACGGCATCAGTGCCTTTATCCGAGATCTGCATACTCTGACCACACAGACAGGGTACAGTTCTGCACCAGTGTAACGTCTGGACCTGGAACGCAACAGCACCTGCCTGGAAAGCACTTTGGCTCAACTTCTGTTGTTGTAAAATTTGCTGTACAAATAAAAGTGACTCGACTTGATAATGACTGATGGTACTGCTAGCAAAGACATTTTACAATTTTGTTGAGTTTTCCTATGCTATTATCAGCCCATTTGGGCATTTTAAGAAGTAGACCACAAATTTGGTTCTATAAGAAAGAGTCCATCTTTAACTTTGAACTTTCTTCCAATCCCCTCACAATTTAAATATGTTTGAGGAGGTCCGAAGCAATCAGCGTCGACCACTTTACCACTCAGATTTTTGGCCCATTTATTTGCAAAGATCTGTGAATCTTTGATCAAACAGCTTAAATAAAATGTGCCAATGTTTAATGATACACTTTGTCATTTTTTTTAATGGAAACATGTTTAAGAGATTTTCAAGTCTCTCTAAGAGGGAAGCTTAGGGGTTAATAAGTGATTCCTTTATATGTTTTTAGCTGTATCTAAACCATCGACAAATATCTTGTTGCTACCGACCGTGTCTGAGCTTGATCCTCAGACAACCTGTAAAGGCTGAAAATCCTAAATGGAAGACTTTCTTTAAGCTGGTAGTGCTGATGACAGATAAGAGCTCAAAATGCGTTCTTCCTGCTCTTAAATAAACACTAAGAAGTATACTTAGTGAGAGCCGGTATTGTCTGTACATGTTTAAGATTCTGAGCTGAGTGCACTGCGACTTTGTAATACTGTTTATTTTATGCAGAAACCAAAGTGCATAAATAACATGTTGTGATTGAGGTTTTTTTACAGGAAGATGTTACCAAACAATTTCTTGGATTGAACTAGCTTCAGGACATTACTGCTTTCAGCCAAGAAGCACTTTCAAAAAATAAACCCCCATTAAACAGCAAATTGTTGTTTGCACATGTTGATTTTAGTACACAGAAGGAAAGCGTTCCCTAAAGTTTCCAAACTATCCACAGTTATTTCAGTAAGATTGATCACCTTAATTAAGCACCTATGTTACAATAGGGTCTCCATATGCACAGTTTTTCTCAATACCCAGGTTGAACCAGTTGCCTTTTCCTCCTTTAAATGCACTGGTGACAATTCTCGCCCAGCCGTGTTCTCCCTAAAAGGAAGAAAACAAAACAGCATTATTTACTCTGACTGCAAGTCTGAGAAATTAAAAAGTCTTGAAAAAATCAAACAAACATTTTCTGCTTCAGCTCAGCCAAAACAAAATTAATAAGAACTTGTGAATTTAGTTTACAGAGCTCATTAAGCTCGGAGTAAGCACAAGCTGTCGTGAAATACCAACCCAGAACTCTCCCCAGGAGTTCCTGACGATCCAGTACTCGATCCCATCTTCGCCCACGCCCCACCCAGCCACAGACACGATGTGATTTGGCAGAGAGAGAGGGTGAAACTCGGAGAAAATCCCTCCGGAGTATCGCTCCAGGCCTTCAGTCGCCATCAATGCACAGCTGAAAGACAAGAATTCATGCCTTTTATGTTGCCATTTTCTTTCATTACTGAAATGTAATGCTAAATCTTAGATGGAACCGTTACGTGGGCTCAAATTACGGTCATTTTTAGCTATGCGTCGGCTTTTAAAGCGGGCTCAAAATTTGTACTTGCATCTTAAGTGTGTATTATGCATTGTGAGAACTTTAAGTGCAAAGTTTTGTTCGCAGTCTTCTGCTTTGAATCTGCAGTCAAATGTTAATAAATACAGTTTTTCTCGATGGACCTTTCCTTGCATAGATATTATTACATCCTTTGACACATTAAAGGTGAGACATTATGCTTATTTTCAGCTCCATATTTTTCCTTGTTGCAGCTCCCCAGGTCATGCACTGTTTGAAATAAACACTTTTTGCGGCATTTGAGTTTTGGATTTTTGTTTTCATTTCATTTCATTTGTTGTCATCTTGACCTTCAGCTCTTGGATTTTTGAATTTTAGCTCCTGTCTGGATTTCAATGCTTTTCTAGTTTTGTCTCTTGTGTGTGTGTGTGTGTGAGTTTTTGGGTTCCTGTTTCGACTTTTTTCTGATACTACTGTATTTCAGTTCTTCCCCTTATTTTATTCTTATTCTGTGTTCCTCTAGTTTTATTTATGTGCTGTGCTTTCTGTGTATCCCTGACTTCGTGTTTATTGGCTATCATTCATGTCTGGTTGTTCGTTGCCTTCGATTATTGCCTGTTTTCCTGTGAAGTCTAGTTTTCCGTGGTGTATAGTTTTACTTCATGCCTTTTCTCTCCTTTGTGATGGTCTACTCTGCTCTGGTTACTTTCACCTGCAGTTAATTGGGCTTTATTTACTAATATGTGTTTGGGAACGTTCTCAGCCTCTGCAAAAAATCAAGAGTGTATGCAAAATTACAGCTGGATTAGTAAAACATGCACACTGACGTATTTTGTTGTTAACACCATGCATTCATTTTCAAATATATATATATATTTATATTTGCATATATTTACATTAATGTATATTTGCATATATAAAATTTAACTCGTCTTCATCTACTTTTAGTTGCTGATTTGTAAGTTAAGTTTAAGTTATTCACGAAAATTTAAATCACACTGTATCTAATTCTGACATTACACATGAGCCTTAGTTTAACTGATTTATAATTTCCTTCTTTGTTTTCTAACCCTGGTTTCTGGAAAGCACTTTGTAAAGCTGGTTTTGAAAAGTGCTACACCTAATTGTTATTATATGAAAGATTTGCTTCTACTTGTTTGTACAGAGAAACATGTTTACTTCCAAGTGAAGCAGAAAATGTTGGTGATGTCAGAGCGTATCCTGCACCGCTAAAGCAAGAAAGCAGGAAAAAGCCTGAGTAATAATGTCTGAGTAGTTAGAAATGGCACAGCTTTCCAAAATGTTTCCACCAGAGTTATGACACTATAAAAAAATGCGAGGACTGTCCGAAATAACGGACGTTGAGAATATCATCTATATTCTCCAGAATTCTCTGGAATATGTGGGACAGTGCCAAGAAATTAGACTGTATTTTGGGGTTTACTGTGTTTAACTGTATATAATAATAAGTAATTATTTAAATAACTAAATAATGACCAAAAAATTGTAGTATTCAATTCAAATTATAGACATGTGTTACATTTTATAAGACAGCCAGGCCTTCATCATTTATTCATTTGCTTGGTCAGAGGGACTTTTAAATTTGCTCACGGAGTACGAACAAATTCAGGCCCTAAAATATTAATGACTAGCATCCACACACTGTGTGAATAAGGCACAATGTTTCCTCCTGCGTGCTGCACACACCTGTGTGCTATTGTTCAGTTATTTCTGTGCGCATATATAGACACTTAATGGTCACTTAATTAGGTACACTTTGCGAGTGCTGGCTTGGATCCCCTTTTGCCTTCAGGACTGCTTTAATTCTCTGAGGCAGAGATTCAACAACATTTCTCAGTGATTTTGGTTCATATTGACGTAATAGCATCACACTGTTATTGCAGATTTGTTGGCTCCACATTCATTACATAATCTCTTCTGGGATTAAAGTATTCTGATTCTGATGATGTGACTCTCTCTTTCCATCACATCCCAAATGTGCTCTTTTGCATTGAGATCTGGTGACTGTGGAGATCATTTGAATACAAATGTTACGTCATGTTCAAGAAACCAGTTTGAGATGATTTCATGGCTTGTTATCCTGCTGGACACAGTCATCTTCAGTGTTTCTAAATACCACAGCCTTCAGCAGGTCATCTTGACCATGTCAGTGTCCCTAAATGGATTGAGCGGCTGATTAGATATTGCGGCCTAAAGTAATCCTACTGTTGATCTGTATATTCTAGCTTTTAAAATTTTTGCTTCAGTTTGACTTTTTCCCCCAATGTTCCAACATGTCCTGTTCCTTTGGGTTGTATCCATATCACCACTCACAACAGTAAAAAGCACATTCATAATTTTAACAGTATATGCATGACATAAAATAAAGAAAGGCATAATAAGTCTCCTTTAATTAACTTGAAATTCTCTTGCAATGTTTTCACAGTTTTCCCAGCCCCTGTAGTTTAATCATTTGAGCCTTTTCATCATATGCAGATCCAACTGCGCCTGTGATTCAAGTACCAATCACCCTGCTGTCTTAATGGACAGGCGCCCAGTCTGGATGACCATTTAAACGCACCTTGTTGCTGTCACCTTATTTAAATGCAGTATAGATGCTACTCAGTGCTTTTAATATGAGCAGTCTGCCTCTTGGATCACAGTTGTAAGCCAGTACTTTTAATTTGAAATTATTTTAACAGCCTTAAGCAAGTACTGTTTGTTCTGAGGCACTTGTTCTGGTTCCTGGAAACTTTGCCAGGCGTCGCTTACCCCGCTGCTCACTCACACCCCCACAGTTAGTTAAGTTATTCTGTTAAGACACAGGGTACTATTTGGACGGGGAGCACAGTTCGTTAGCTGTTAGCAGCAGTCAGCAGAGATACTCAGACCTCCAGTCATAGGCTCCAACTCATTCAGGGGAGACATAATCTCTCCAAATTATGCCTCAAGATCTCCTCCCAGTCCTGCTGTGACACTTGAACCAGAAGACGTCCTAGCTAGATTTCCATGTTAGATTATTTGATGACTCTAAACTAAGTCCTGTACGTCTACATGAATGGGTAGATGGGTAAAAGACCTGTATGAATCCATTTACATATTAACTTGTTACTGTAACCATTTTGCTGGTTAATAAATACCTTTACTGAACTTCACACTCTTTGCCTTAGCTGAGCAGGGACGTGACAGTGATACACACCTACATGCCCAAAATCTTGTTTTAATTTTATTAAGGCTCTTAGGTATCAACTATTTAAAAAAAACGTTGAATAGTTCTTATCTGCAGATATTACAACAGCACAATGGAAACTCTTAAAGACCCTGTTAATACTGCATGATTTAATTTAAAGATAATGTAAAGCTGTCAGAGCCAAACCACTAAAAGACTAACAGCTGATGTAAGATGTAAACTCTAAAGGGACACAAAACGCTCAGCTGAGTTTATCAAAGTGGATTCAAGGTGAAATTTAATATACTGTATATATACACATACAGGTCTGATTTTTTTTCAATACTTAATGGCATTCAATTTGACTTTAAGATTTCTCTGAGTGTAAAAAAGAATGACACTCGTTGCTGTTATCTTTCTCCAAGGTTTTAAGAATCATTAAATAGTCATTCACTGAAAAAAAAAACTTCCCTAAGAGAACAGCTTCTCTGTGAAAATCTCAGGCAGTGTATCCTCCCTCATACAGGAGAAGTAGGTGGATGAAAAGTGAGAAATGACTTTGAGGATGACTTACTCTACCTGATGGGTCCGCCGGTGAAAATTTCAGCTTTCATCTCATCTCTTCCAGAAACTTCTCCGTAGTCTCCGACTTTCCACGCGGTGTAGTTCTTCACAACAGCGCACGACTCAAAGAAGGAGCACGTGCCGCACTGGTTAAACAGCTCGCACTCTACAACAAATGAAGAAGATGATTTAAAGTTCAGTGAGCGCTCAGTTTGCTCCTGATTCAACTGCTTGTTAATGCTACTGTCTAATCAGCCGGTCACATAGCAGCAACTCAATGCATTTAGGCGTGTAGACATGGTCAAAACGACCTGCTAAATGCCAAACTGAGCATTACAAAAAGGTGATTTAAGTGACTCTGAATGTGGCGTGGCTTCGATGCCAGACTGCTGATCTCTAATTTTACTAAGTTGAGAATTATGTCAGTTACATTTTTCCTCAAAACAGCGAACATGTCAAGACTTACCATGTTAAAACTAGTGATTTAAAATATGCTAGGACTTCACTAGAATTGCATCTCAAAACTAGACAGATAGCTACTCTAAAGGCCCAGAATTGTGGACACCAAGCCGTTGCATTCATATATGAAAGCAGAATATCTCCTTACAATAATCTGCTGCTTTAATCGCCTCCACTCTCTCTCTCTCCATATTTTGGAGTCTGGTTGTACAGATTTTTGTTCCTGTTCAGCTACAAGAGCATCAGTAAGATCGGCCACGCACAGTAAGCTGGCAGTAAGAATTGGCTCCCAGTCCGTATTACAGTGAAGAGCCCATCTCGCTTTCTTCATCACTGATTGCTTTCCATCTTTGTCACTTCTTGTCTTCCCGACCGAGTTCACCTGATCGTGCCGTCTGCTCCCCGCCATGTGGCAGCAGTTCCAGAAAGAGGAGTTTATGCTTCTTTTTCACAGGAACTTTACTCATCCTCATCGCTTTATGATGGAAAACTGAAACTAACATCACTTGTTGAGATGTAATCTTGCTTTTGCTGTTTCGCAGCGCTGTTTAAAATCTCTATTACAATACCACCACTAAAAAAAAAATAGTGCACTGAAACTGTATACTACATCCACTGACTGAGAACACGGCGAACTGGCCTGTCAATGTATTATCATAAGGAGTCGTTAGACTTTGAGCTAATGTGAATTTCTTTAAGAGTTACGGTACTGCTGGTGAGCATAACGCCTCTGAGATGTCTCTCCATGCAGTGGCTGCTCAAGCTGCAGGACTTACCACCAGAATCACATACGTGTCTAACTATAGTATTACAGAGAATGGTCGCAATACCATGGCAGCAATACTCTAAGTAGCTCAATATTTTAAGATGAGCTTTTAACACAATGGGGCAGCTGTTTTAAAAACATTTGTATATGATATCATAGTTTCAGTGTAAAACAGAATATGTCCTGTGTGTACAATGCACAAAAATAGGCACTGAGGTTTCCAAACCCTCAAACATGGGGATGATGTTCTGCTGTGCATTAAGACATAATTGTGAATACTGCTACATAATTATGTGCTGGGTAACACATCTATGCAGTGTCCAAAATGTACCAGCAGTTTGGGGGGATGGTACTAGTTTAATGGTTTCATTAATTCTCTGTGTTCCTGAATAAATGCCCAGCATGCCAGTCAACCTTTTCCTCTGAACCGTTTATTTAAGAGGCTTCATGTCAGAGCGCCGTGCAGGCGGGTCAGGACAAGCATTTCTTCAGAGGCACAGGTGCAGCACCATTGTGCTTGAACAACAAAGAGAGAGTGAGATCATTTCAACAGGCCCTTTTAGGACACAGAGGTGGGTCGAAGCTTTGCACTTTTTCCATTTGCCTCTTTTTTCCCAGTATTTTTGAACCCTCATAACGTCAAGAATAAAGACAATTTCAGGGCTGACACCTCATATTTAAGCTCTGTTATAAACTGCAACCAACTCAATTTTACACCCAATCCAAACGATCCAAACTCCAAACCATCAATATCATGATATATGTCACAGTCACAGTTTCTGGAGAAAGCTACCAAAGCTGAATTCTGGGTAAACTTTCAAAGTCACACTTACAAATCAACACGTGGGATATTTTGTGTCAGTCAGGTAAGCTGGCATGGTCACAGAGAAAAGAATTTACTTTGCTCAAGTACTTGCTTTATTCTGTGGCAGTGTGATGGGTCTCTTATCAACTGCTTCATATTTTGAAGAGCCACCTGCGAGCTAATTTTAGCCCAGCGATGGTGATGAGGCCAGTTGCTGGTTTTGCAGTGCAGTGTTGAGCTTCTACTTTCTCCATTTCCTCCTGCCTCTGCCTCCTGTTGCTCTTTCTCTGCAGTCACGTTAGCATCACTCTTTACCTCTCAGAGATAGTTATTGTCTTTTGTTACTTTCAGCTTAACTTTGAAGTTTATTTTGGCATGTGTCTTGTTTTAGTTTTGCTTCCTGTTCCTTTGTGATTGTCTGCTCTGCCCTCATCACCTTCACCTGTGTCTAGCCACCACTCATCCCTCTGTGAATGCTGTCAACGCCCTCCTTTGTCAGCACTTCTTCAGTCTGTAGGTTTCTTTTTGTTTTTACAATAGCTTAACAACAGCTTTTTTTATTTATTTACCTGCTTCTGCATCATGAATTTGGAAGCTCCTCTCTAATGTGTTGCTGACAACAGAGAGCATGTAAATTGGACAAAGCCATCACTCAAAGGGGAATTTAACACGTTTGTTCCCGGTCATGTGGTGGAAAACATTTTATCACTGTCAACTAGCTATGCAAAAAATTCAGGGGACTCCTAATATACAGTAGGCTACAGACCAACATCATGAGGCTTTGTTGAGATGGGTCTGGAACCTACGCTCAGATTTTAGATATCACCCTGGGTCAACACACCTGAATCAAATGATTAGTTCATTACCAGGTTTCTGGAGAACTTCAAGACATGTTGATGAGGTCATTTAGTCATTTAAATCAGTTATGTTGGATCAAGAACACATCTAAAACCTGCAGGAAACCGGCCCTTGAGGCCTGGAGTTCGACACCTGTGCTCTAGCCCCACCCCCACAACCCTGAATTTAATAAGTTGATCAGATCTAGCTGACATTGAGTGAAAGGTGGGTTATGACCAGGTTAGACTGCCAGTCTATCACAGCGTAACACAGAGAGACAACTGCAGCCTCACCTAAAGTGTAATTTACAATCAGACCTCAGCAGTTAATGCAATAATAGATTACTTTTAAATGCCAGTAATCTTAAGTAACATCATCCAATTCTGATTGGAGCTAATCAAAAGGAAATATGGCCTTTGATGAAAAACAAACAAACAAACAAACAAAATATAACTCAGTATTTCTTTACTTTGGTTTTTGGCTTGGTAGTTGTTGCAGGTTTCATCAGGAATGCCACTTTCGTGCGCGTAGGCGTAGACTCTCAGGTGATCGCCTCCGTAACAGGAACCTGCCCTCCCGCAGTCTATCACGTTCTGCACGGAGAGGTACGCCGATGGCCACGCTCCTCCACGCTTGACGTTGATGCGGTCTTAGACAAAAAGAACGACACACATTAGCAGGAGCCGGTGGATGCTTCTCCACTTACCACTAAATTTAGTCATTTTCATTTCACATGACAATATGCCCTCTAGCCGTATCGCTATTATCATTTTCCTCCATCCCGCTGTTGTCATGGTTACCAGCTAGCGCACTGGTGGCTCCCATGGCCCAGCAGGAGCCACAGTACTGGGGGATGTGTTGGTTCCTCGTGACGCTCACATAATTCTTCCCATCGATGTTCCTCCAGTCCCATGACGGAGGAAGCTTCAACACCTCTACATGCGGCCGGGCCTGCGTCCTAAACAAAGGGGAGTGATGAGCAGCTGTAATTATTGTTATTAAAGCGAGCACAGATGTTTTCACTTGTCTGACTAATATCATCCCCTCTCGGGAGTGTGTGGGTAGTGTAACTGCTGTGACTGACTGACATTTCCTGTGGGTGCTAATAGCCGGACAGGACATTTGCATGTCTGTGCGGTGATATCCGTCCCTGCTGAGCACAAAGTTCAGCAAGCATGTTATCTCACTTCAGATGATTTTGCACCAGTTGTCAAATTTTGTGCAATTACAGATAATCAGACGTGGCTTTGTATTAATTTAATGGAATTTTATGTTTTTTTGACCAAAAAAATGTTAGTTTGTTCCCTCTGCATATCAAGAAATGTATTTGAACTCTCAATGATACTTCTCAGTTTGCAATGTTGTGGTTTTTTTTTTTTTTATCAAGCCCTGCTGTTTAATGGAGAACTTAATGGAAATGGGTATCTCACTGCTACTTTGTTTATTATAATAAAGCCTGTGGTGAAAAGTACTAAAGTGCAGTTTTAAGGTGCAATTTTAACTGTTTATACTGGCAAAGGAAGTATTGTACATCTCCTATTATGTCTCAAATTAAACCTTGACATAATACTCTAGTAAAACAAGAAATTGGTAAAGAGTAAACGTTCTATTCATTTTTGCTTGCACACTCCCTAAAAATTTGCTTCTGTTTTTTTAATAACTATGTGAAGTTAATTAAGTTACCATTTTTTCCATGTAACGACACACAAATTTGTTGTCACTTTATCTAATATAGATGAATGAAGCTCCACATTTATCAGCTACAGCAGTAAAGTAAATCTCTAAATGATGCAACAACATTGTAAGAAATGTCTCATAACATTTCCAATCATAAGATTTCAATTCTTCTTCTTCTGCTGCTGTCTTTAGGAGTCAGCACAGCAGATCACCGGCCTCTGTCTCACCCTATCTGTAACACCCTCCTCTGTGGCACCAACCCTCTGTATGTCCTCCTTCACTACATTCATGAATCTTCTCTGCGGTCTTCTTGTCCACCTGCCTGGAAGATCCCTTTTCAACATCCTTTAAACAATTCATAACTCTTCTGCACACGTTCAAACCATCTCAGCCTTGTACTCATGTCTAATCCTGCCCATTCTGGTCACTCACAGTGAAACTCATAACATTTTCCATTCCTCCACCTTGAGATTTTTTGACAGTGACATGCGAATTGTGTATGTATTTTAAATTAAAAATTAAACACATGCAATCTGTGTAGATTACAGGTGTCGGACTGATCATGTGAGGACCAAACAGGACTTAGTTACACTTTCCCATCTCCCTCATTAGGTAAAGATTGTTTCACAGTCTTGTAATAGTCACTATTCTTTGCATGTGTGTATTCCCTTTTTCTGCTGTAACAACTCTTCAAACCTTTAGCCTTTGTTCACCTGCTGTTCTGCATATTTGTAGTGATGAATCCTTCGATCATCTTTTTGAGGTTTCTTGTGAGCGTATGTTGAGTTAACCAGACACTGGTGGCCCAGTTTTAATTTCTGTGTGATTTGGTAATAAAAAAACACAGAAACTGGAACACAGGCCACCCCTGTTATGATTTATGATTTAACTACATTTAACTACAAATAGTTTTATATTTTCTAATTAGCTTTTTTATGACTGGGTTCAGAGTGTTTGTTTCAGTGTTGCAGTCTTTATTATGTGGAGTGTATTTGTTAGAAGAATAAATCCATAATAGGAACCACAACACTTTGTGGAAGCAGCCATTCAGACATCCCAGCTCTCGACACATTCACAGACGCCTCGTCAGGCAGGTTGTGCTGATAAATCCAACCAAATGAACAAAAAATACTAAATAATTTCCCCCAAAAAAACTACATTTAAAATGTTATGTTAGTTGTGAAATTTTTCCGAAGTCTACTCCTATTTCTACTTTAGTGACTAAAGTGTTTTTTTTTAAACATATACCTTTTAGTGTAGCTTTAGTGATAATATTGCTATATCTAAATATATAAGCTTAGTTTCAAGGAAAACCCTAGTACTGTACACGTAAAACAATACACGTCATTGGGAGAAAACATATTTTTGAGATTGCACCAAAGTACTGAAGTACAGAAAAGTATCCCGGAACTCACTTTGATACTCATGTTAATACGTTTTTATTTAATTAATACGTTAACGTTATATTACTACACTAAGGACACTAAGACGAGTAATTACCATATTATTAAGAGACGCTGCAGCCAACTTTTAGGATAAGGAAGGCTGCCAGAGTTCCTATTTCTGAGCTAGTTTAGCTCCTCTCTGAGCTCACGTGAGTACCTGTGTGACTGCTGGAGGTCGAAATCTTCACCTACCTGACAAAGTCCGGCCTGTGGTCTCTAATGGGTTTATAACACGGTTCGGTGAGAAGCCTGGAGGCGCTAAACTGCTGTGAAAAAGATGCTAAACAAAACAGCAGACATGCAAAATTTGTAGCCGCCATGTTGGCCCCGCCCCTTTCCTCTGACGCAGTGACGCGATCACAGACAGCCCCCTGTCGGCTCGAGAGAGCACTGTTCACTCCCTGTGAACACAATAGATGGATATATACAGTGGGGCAAAAAAGTATTTAGTCAGCCACCGATTGTGCAAGTTCCCCCACTTAAAATGATGACAGAGGTCAGTAATTTGCACCAGAGGTACACTTCAACTGTGAGAGACAGAATGTGAAAAAAAAATCCATGAATCCACATGGTAGGATTTGTAAAGAATTTATTCGTAAATCAGGGTGGAAAATAAGTATTTGGTCACCTCAAACAAGGAAAATCTCTGGCTCTCACAGACCTGTAACGTCTTCTGTAAGAAGCTTTTCTGTCCCCCACTCGTTACCTGTATGAATGGCACCTGTTTGAACTCATCATCTGTATAAAAGACACCTGTCCACAGCCTCAAACAGTCAGACTCCAAACTCCGCCATGGCCAAGACCAAAGAGCTTTCGAAGGACACCAGGAAAAGTATTGTAGACCTGCACCAGACTGGGAAGAGTGAATCTACAATAGGCAAGCAGCTTGGTGTGAAAAAATCAACTGTGGGAGCAATCATCAGAAAATGGAAGACATACAAGACCACTGATAATCTCCCTCGATCTGGGGCTCCACGCAAGATCTCATCCCGTGGGGTCAAAATGATCATGAGAACGGTGAGCAAAGATCCCAGAACCACACGGGGGGACCTGGTGAATGACCTGCAGAGAGCTGGGACCAAAGTAACAAAGGTCACCATCAGTAACACACTACAACGGCAGGGAATCAAATCCCGCAGTGCCAGACGTGTTCCGCTGCTGAAGCCAGTGCATGTCCAGGCCCGTCTGAAGTTTGCCAGAGAGCACATGGATGATACAGCAGAGGATTGGGAGAATGTCATGTGGTCAGATGAAACCAAAGTAGAACTTTTTGGTATAAACTCAACTCGTCGTGTTTGGAGGAAGAAGAATACTGAGTTGCATCCCAAGAACACCATACCTACTGTGAAGCATGGGGGTGGAAACATCATGCTATGGGGCTGTTTTTCTGCCAAGGGGACAGGACGACTGATCCGTGTTAAGGACAGAATGAATGGGGCCATGTATCGTGAGATTTTGAGCCAGAACCTCCTTCCATCAGTGAGAACTTTGAAGATGAAACGAGGCTGGGTCTTCCAACATGACAATGATCCAAAACACACCGCCCGGGCAACAAAGGAGTGGCTCCGTAAGAAGCATTTGAAAGTCCTGGAGTGGCCTAGCCAGTCTCCAGACCCCAACCCCATAGAAAATCTGTGGCGGGAGTTGAAAGTCCGTGTTGCTCGGCGACAGCCGCAAAACATCACTGCTCTCGAGAAGATCTGCATGGAGGAATGGGCCAAAA
Organism: Aulonocara sp. 'chitande type north' Nkhata Bay; assembly: GCF_057382095.1. NCBI lineage: Eukaryota > Metazoa > Chordata > Actinopteri > Cichliformes > Cichlidae > Aulonocara > Aulonocara sp. 'chitande type north' Nkhata Bay. Next base: position 11,608,770 of record NC_141361.1, read on the forward strand.
TACCAGCTACTGTGTGTGCAAACCTGGTAAAGACCTATAGTAAACGTTTGACCTCTGTTATTGCCAACAAAGGTTATGTTACAAAGTATTGAGTTGTATTTTTGTTATTGACCAAATACTTATTTTCCACCCTGATTTACGAATAAATTCTTTACAAATCCTACCATGTGGATTCATGGATTTTTTTTTCACATTCTGTCTCTCACAGTTGAAGTGTACCTCTGGTGCAAATTACTGACCTCTGTCATCATTTTAGGTGGGGGAACTTGCACAATCGGTGGCTGACTAAATACTTTTTTGCCCCACTGTACATATAATATATATACATATACACATACACATATAATATATATATATATATATATATATATATATATATATATATATATACATATACACATATAATATAAAAATGTACATATATTGTGTCATTGTTGCATTTTAGAAGACATGTTTGTGTAACTGACTTTTAACTGTATGGTTATCAGTCAGTTCTTTTCTTAAGACATGTGACAACACACTGAAGCAGGCTTTTAAGTGGATCACTACCTAACAAAAATCACAAATGACTGCTCTCTTTTCAGGCAATAACAATAAACCAACAAGCATTTCTGCAGTGGCATAATTAGCATCATTAAGCTATTATAGGGACCTGTTCTGTTCATTTCAGCACCACTTCTTTATTCTTTGACACCACAGAGTAGCTTGTTTTAACAGTTCACTACTCTTTTTCAGGTTAAAGTGAGCCTTGGGTGCAGTCCTCTTAATCTGTCCTCCATCAAAAACAAAGCTGCTCTCCCTTCTTCTGATAGATTTCCAGCAGAAGTCTAAATCAAACTCAACAGTATAACAGAAAATAAAGGCAACAATAATGGGTTTAATACTGTTAATTTTTATACTATAATAAATAGAACCAAGTATTGGGGGACAGTGTGGATTTTTTATGATCAACTGGAAACTTTTAAATAACACACTCAGCTCCCACTTACACTTACATTACACCTAATGGAGTGCAGAGGACTGGTTGGGGAATATGAACCTCTTAACAAACATATTATGCTACAGGATGATGCTGAAATTCAGTGATGTCTCATTCTGTGAGATGTCAGCAGTTGTTTGCACGTGATTAAAGAATATATGTGCATTAGGCCATAATTCAGTCAAGAATTCAGTCTGTTTGCTGCATGATCCATTTTCGGCTCACGTGATAGGTGCTCAGGCTAACTTGCAGTGTTAAAAGTAGGAGATGGGCTCTAGAAATGAGTTACATAATTGCTGTTGGGTCCCAACCAAGGTTGGACTGATATAAAGGCAAACATCAAAGAGGGAAATCAGATTGGGAATATGCTTTCACATCTCTGTTTACAGAGCGGTTCCCTGCTACATGATTTAGGTTACATTTTCTGCTTTAATTTCATTTCTGGATGATGTGTTCCCTGATGTTTTATTTATTATCCAAATATTTGATTGAAAAAAGATAGAAGTGCACATTGACAGAATGACATATACAATGTTCCCGTAATTGACACCAATCTGTCCAAAGTGTTGTGCGTCACTGCTGTCACAGAGCCCCATCTTGATTCTAAATCTAAAAACTCTTAAGAAAATGGAGGGATGGATGATGATGCTCATGGCAGCTGACCCATATAATATTGCCATGGAGACCGATAGGTCCTCCCTGTTTTTAAATACTGAAGAGTTAATGTCTTTAGCCCTATAACTTCTAACTTTTTGTCTGCTTAAAGTTATATGTCCTGGTACAAAACGTTAAATGGTTAAATGATATTACTCGTGATTATCAGGCAAGAATGACAAAAGGTGGAAAAAGAAAATTTCTTGGTGTTTCCTCAACACTGTGAAAAAATTCTCAACTATTTTGTTTATAAGACTGTAGAGCAAACATCTCGTCTCCTTCCTCCTTCAGTATTTTTCAGAGGAAGATGTGATTCTTAAGGTGTTCCAGTCTGGCTTTAAACCACTTCACAGCACAGAATCTGCTCTTTTAAGGTTTTTTAAGGATCTTTTATTACCTGGTGACTCTGGAGACTCAGTTATTTTAATGCTTTTAGATCTTACAGCAGTTTGCCAGCCATCAACAGTTTCAGAGTAATTTAGATCGTACTTGTCAGAGAGAAGTTTTAGGGACAGTTTTGGAGGCTCAACAGCTCCCTCTGGACCGCTCCTACGTGGAGTTCCGCAAGGTTCTGTTCTGGGGCCATTTTCTTTTGTATTCACTCCCTCTAACATCAATTATGAAAAGATATAGCATCTCCTTCCACTTCTGTGCTGATTATTCCCAGATCTAGCTGTGGGTTTGACAGGAAACAATGGCAGCTTGTTATTAGAATGTTACAGCAACATCAAAACCTGGATGACCATAATATCTTTAAAAATCAGTGAGAGCAAGATTGAGGTCAAGATACTCAGACCCATGAGTTCAAGTGGAGCTCTAATATTAGACACGGAGTCACTAGATCCTTACATTAAGCCCTTTGTAAATAATCTTGGCATGAAAATGAAAATTGTGCCTTAAAATTGGATTACCAGATTCATTCTGTTTATCCAGCTAATTCATGTTTTCAATTTAAGGTTGCGGGACTGTAGCATTCACAGGGTGAGAAGCAGGGTCCCCCTTGGAAGTTTGCCAGTTTGTTACAGATGTGGATGTAAATTTCACATTCTGTCAGTTAAACTGCTTTTCTACTGCAGACACCTAGGCTTCACTTTAAATACTTTAACATAAATTATTCCTAAAAATAATGTGTTAGCTGGCGAGCCAGACTACGCTGTATTTTGGACCCAACTTGTCCAACATCAGTAGTTGTCCAATTGCTTCTGTTGTCACATACAGTAAAACTTACAGCTGTTTCGAGGGAAGCTGAGAACATTACTTTTTTGAATCCGATTGTAAACTTTGTTTAATTATAAATCCTAGAAAAAGGAAGAGAAAACTTTTTTATGTTTCTTCCTTCTTAGCAGCTGGATTTCAGTCACCAGGAAGTTTATTGACAACATTAAAATATGAACAAAATCCATATTGGAGTTACCATTCCTGAAGAGACTATCCACAGCTACCACAGAAATATGGTAAAAAGCCCACTTAAGCTGAGCCACCTTTAAAGTGCCTGCAAAGTGCCTTCGTGTAAATATTGAACTTGTTCACAGTTTGGATTTCACATATTGAAGCAATCTGGACTTTAATCTTATTTCCCTTTGTCTTGTCTTCTTGGCAAATGGTGCTATAAACTGGCAGTGGGGAATCTCCAGTGAAATCAAAAGATATGAGGATTTAGATGGATTTCCTCGTGAATATTTTTTTACTGTGTGGGATTTCTATGTAATTACATTTTAGAAAAGGTAATTGACTCTCTGTTTATCCACGCAATTCTCTATTTTCACACACATCCTTCTGAAATACTGAGCTAAATTGTATTGTTTTTGGATGTAAAATAGTTGCATTTGACCACTTTCATTTCATTTCCCTCATTTTGAAGACACAAAGTCAACATAAATACAAATTTGCTGACAGTTTCTGAACATTTAAACAGGAGACGTGGACAGCTGAAAACTGTCTTGAAATAAAGGACTCTAGTGATTGTATAGTGTTTCACATACTTCTGGCTTTATGTTTATGTATAAAGGACTCTAGTGATTGTATAGTGTTTCACATACTTCTGGCTTTATGTTTATGTATCCCAAAGCTTTTCCCCTTAAAATGAACCCCTATACACTGCAGAAGATTTGCCATCTGTGTCATCCTTTTCCCTCATCTGACGTTGAGTTGCAATTTTGAGTTGGACAACTTTAAAACTATTGGATGCATAAAACTGCCATAAAACTTTTAAACAGCAGTTTTTGGTTCCCAGAGGATGAACTAGTCCCTTTAATTTTACTTTGTAACACAAATGATTTAGTGTCAAGTTACTTGAAACTACTGGATGGATGAAATCCTGCTGATGTTAAAGTCTCTCTTAAGCTAAATTATATTACCAAAACAACATTTTATTATAAGACTAACATTCGCCATTATAAGTTTTACTGTATACACTGCAAACTACATACAAAACTAAGATAGTGAATATGATAAACATTACAGCTGCTAAGCATTATATTCAAATCATCAGCATGTTGAAGTGCAGCTTTGTAGAATTATGAGAATGGCTGGAAGTGTTTCATTTTTAGTCTAGCTGAAGAGAATTATCTCACATTCACTGCCTTTAAGCTAAATGGTGCCAATTTAGAGGTCTCAAAAGCTCAGGGCTCCTGTGTAAGGCAACAGAACAATCTTGACCTAAAAATTGAGGTGAGTGACTCAAGAACAACTTGACCCAGAGCGCCACAGCGTAAAACTGTTGAATCCATTTTAACCAAGAGTTTATCAATAAGTCGCTCTCAAGAATCCGGTAAATAATGGATCAAAGACAAATGTTGCTTAAGATTCACATCCATTTGAGGGATTAGATCAGCAGGACCAGACTTCAAACGGCAGAAAGAAATCAAGGGCTCGCTGACATGTTTTGAGGTTGGTTATTGATTGTTGCTGGCTGCAGCTTAGGGGCATCGTGGGTCACTGTCTGCAGACCTTCCAGCCGCTCTGGATCTCCAGTGAAAAGTGGAGCTTCTGGGCAGCTTTTCCCTCAGCAGTGCTCAGCTGTTTGTTTTTCTCATTTTCATAAACCGAATTTATTTTGGTTATCAGGCCAAATGATGATTCATCACATCATAAGCAGAAAAGCTACTTTTTTTAAGTGCTCTGCTTTTTCCAGGTGGAGGGCCACTTGGTTCAGAAACGACTCCCATCATACCTTGCTCTTCTCCTGCATAATGCACTTCAGGGGGAACAGCAGCATTAAGCATTTGTCTTGTTAATAGTGGCATTAAATTTAAAGTCATAGTAAAAAGAAAACTTATTCGAGTGTAATATCAGAACCTATAAAAAAATTAGCAGGTTCTAAAATTATTTAAATACAACCTAATGCAAACAACAGCACAATGACATATTACGCCATGTTAATATTAATTTAAGAACAACTGAGGGAAAACGCAGAAGCAGACAAGTGAAAACTTCTAAAGGACATAAAGGGTAAGTAGCAGAACCTGGCTTCTTGATTAACTGACCATTAGTAATTATGAATGCCTCTAAAAAGTAGGTGTTTTTGCACTTAGCTGAGTTGGAGCATTTGGCTGTGTGTTGACACAATACCTAAAAGAAAGGACATCAGCAATGATCTTAGAGAAGCAACTGTAGCTGCCGGACGATCTGATATCCTCGTGTTGGTGTTGTTCCCTCGTCATCAAGGATATCAGATCATCCGTAGCGGCCCATCAATCTGGGGAAGGTTATAAGGCCATTTATGAACAATCCATCATTCTACAGTGAGAAAGATTATGTGAAAAACATCCAAGACAGCTGCCAATCTTCTGGCAGTGGATGTCCCAGCAAATTCATCTGGGACACTCCTAGCCCCACTCCTGCAGTTTGAGTTAACATGTGCTAGACTGCATGTTAATGTTTAACATGCAGTCTGAGCACAGCACAAGCCAGTCTATGCAGTGCTGAGAGAAACTGCAAAAAACCTTAGAGCTACTCCACAAGCTTCATTTAGCTTGTTAAATGTTGAAGTTCATAGCATTACAATTGAACTTTTTTTTTTTTGTCTTTAATCTCCAACGTGGAGATGTTTGGCACAGCACAATGTTTTGCAAAAAAAACAAAAAAAACAAGCAGCATATCAACACAAGTACCTCATACCAACTGTCAAACACAACAGTAGTGAGGTGGTGATTTGGGCTTGTTTTGCACCTTGCCGGACAGCTAAAGCTTGACTGAAACTGGGTATGCAACAGGACAGCGTATCAATGTTCCAGTTAAAGTCCAGACCTCAACCCAACTTAAATACTGTGGCAGGATCTTAAGAGAGCTGTGGATAAAGGAATGCCTGCAAATGTCAATGAACTGAAACATTTACAACACTGTTTTGTTGTAAGGATCAGTGGCCCAACATTCCTCCATGCAAGGGACTGATAAAGTCATAAAGAAAGTTATAATTCCAAGCTATTTTTATTATTGTTTCATTATTTTCAGTCTAAATTAGTACTTTTCACAGTATTCAGGGCTATCAAACCATTTCTCATTTGTATTTGGAATATATTTGTTCCACAGCTATAGCATTTTGGAAGCGAGAAGATTCATTTGTGTTTCAGTAGAAAAATTATTACACAAAATTTGTCTGTGGTGTCATGCTAACAAATAGCTCTAACATCAAAGATCAGAGTCTCAGAAATTTCCCAGTATGCTGGTGCAAAATTCTAGCTTTTATTTTAAAATTATGTTCAAGAAAATGAGTCAACACCAGCTTTCAGTACACCGTGCTCAGAGTGCTGGAGAAGCTCCAGGCAGCTTTCTTAATGACATTTTGCCATCCATGGAGATTTTATGACTCACTTAAAACCGAATAAATGAATGGAGAAACATGATGAATGCAGGTATCTCCATTAAAAACACATTAAATCGAATGAACATGTTTTCCAAACATGATGACAACATTTAGGGAGCCGATAAAGGATTTCAGCCTGGATAGGAGTCCTCCATGACGACAGTGTCCACATCTACAGGATGGTTCACCAAGTGACTGCAGGAGTGGGGCTAGGAGTGTCCCAGATGAATTTGCTGGGACATCCACTGCCAGAAGATTGGCAGCTGTCTTGGATGTTTTTCACATAATCTTTCTCACTGTAGAATGATGGATTGTTCATAAATGGCCTTATAACCTTCCCCAAGTGAACTGTTGCCCTCAGGCAGACGGTACAGGGCAATCAGAGCAAGGACTAATAGACTCAAACACAGCTGTTATCCAACTGCAATAACACATCTGAATACTACAAAAAAATGTCCATCACGCCACTCTTGTGTTAATCTATGCACGGTCTGAAGCATGTGTGTGGGAATGTATGTGAATGTTTTACTGTTATATCTTATTAGTATTTTAAGTATTCTATCTATTTTATTTATTGAATTTTATTGTTTTATTTATATTTTGATATTGCTAGGGATGATGCAATGATCGGGGACCATTCTTAATTTCGTTGTTCTCATGACAATGACAATAAAGTTTCTGATTCTGATTCTGATTTGACAACACAGACATATGGCCAACAGACTCCTGGAAAAGTAACATTTTGTTTCTTCTATGTCATTCCTGCTGACTGTTACTTTATCTGTGCAAAAATTGTGATTCTTAGCGACGACACTAAATGGCCTTGTACAGATCTTCTTGCAATATGTACATATGGCAGTAATTCATTTATAATCTGTGAAAAATGTTGTCATAATGATATCTGGTTACTATAAAGTGAACAGATGCAACTACAATGATTGTTAAATAAATAAATAACCAATATCTCTTGTCTTAGAAGACTGGTTTTCATCTTTTTCAGCACAGATTTTCCTCTAAACTGTTCTATTTTCTTTGTTAAATTTTTACCACTCTTGTGTCTGTGTGGTATAGATGAAGAAGGACCTTAAATATTGGAAACCAGCCAAATGTGTTAATTAGTTAGAATATTACAAAATCTCTTCAGTTGAATGGGATTCATGTTTTCAAAATGTTAATACTATGTATAAAGAAACAGGCAGTAGATTTATTCAACTTAAGATATTCCATAGGTGGCATCCAACACCGCAACAATAGTATAAATGGAACCTGGCCTCTACGGACGAATGTTGGAGATGTGATGGTCAAAATGCTTTGATTTTACATATCTTATGGAGCTGTTCGGCACTTTGGGATTGGTGGGAAAATATAATGGAGGTAATTTTCAGTGTTTTAAAAAGGAGATTTGGTATCTCACCAAAACTGTCCATACTTGGTATAACCACAGAACTTTCTGATGGAGATTTTTCCAGTTATACAAAAAGATGGATTATTCTGGCTCTTACTACGGCCAAACGGGTCCTGCTAAGACATTGGCGGAAAAAGAACCCCCCTCCCTATGAAGAGTGGCTAAAGACAATGGCTAAGTTGGCATCTTACGAAAAAGTGACTTATGGTTTATTAGACAAATTGCATCAATATGATTGTATTTGGTCCCCCTTTACAAGCTGGCTTTCTGTAACTTGAAGACCAGAGGAGTAATGACAGGGTGGTGGTGTGGGTGGTGTGCGAAGAAAGAATAGGATAACTTCTCTTTGTTTGGGTTTTTGTTTTTTTGTTGTTATTGTTGTGTTGTGTTTTTGTTTTTTTTTGTTGTTTGTTTGTTTTTTAAACTATTTATTTATGTATTTATCCTTAAGTTCTGTTATTGAAGTTTAAAATGAAATAAATAAAAATTGTTGATGATAAAAAAGAATATTACAAAATCTGCTAACGAATTACCACAGTTATTTATTCTGCACACAAACAGAAATGTTAAATGTCAGAGCATTTTTCCTGATGAACAACAGTTTATCCATCTGCGTATCCTCCCACACTGAATCACTGAGAGAAGTCTGACTTTCAACATTTCGGTTTCTGCACATATTTAAGAAATGAGATATAAAAAGTTAATTCCTGACCTTTGGAGATGCTGACAAATGGTGAATTTTAGGCTGAATGTTTCCCTGAAAATAAACAAGTGTTTCCACAAATGACAAAAGAAATAAAAAAATATAAAAGTAATTTTTATATGTCAAATTACTCAACATTCAGTTACAATTTAAATTTCAAACAGTGTATTAAAATAATAACTCTATGACCAAAAACAAAAATTTAAGTTGACCAGTTCGCCAGTGTAAAAATATAAAAAAGACTCCATGTGTTTTCCTCCTTTATAAAAAGGTAACATTTATTATGTTTTGACGGGGTAATTCTGACCCGTTGTAACAGTCCACTTCATGCACATTGACCAGTACGCTTTTCATCATCCTCTACTGAGCAACCTCTGAACCATGAAGAAACTTTCCTTAACTTTAATGAATGATCAGTGGCATTTTTGTTTGAATATTTGGAAATTTAAAAAAGCATCCTGGGGCTCTGAACTGAGCTGTAGATCATGTTTGTTTACCTGCTCAACAATTAAATTACGTGTTACTAGAGAAGATGTTTTCTTACATTGTTTAGAATTTGCCCGAGAACTGAAAACATTTTGGCAAAATTAATTTTCCTGCAAGCACAAACAGCGCAGGCCTGTTTTTGTGGTTAACTGGATTAGACTGGAGTGGTTATACTGCACCGGTAGGCGTCGCTGTTTCTCTCTGATATAGCTGTACCAAAAGGTATCAGGTCATAAGGAAAAGTCTCCTCTTGAAATTCATAAAATCTTCGTCTTGGGGGTCCTGCTTGTTTGGTGTTTATAAATTTGATGATGGTGATTAAATAGCAAACTATACAATTATACAATTATAAGATTAAAGCAGCTGTTTATATTGCACGCCCCACGTTTTGCTTCCAATTATCGCAGGAAGCTGGCTCAGCAACCAGTCGCACTTCTGATTGGCTGAATCCGAAGTCAATCCCAGGCTTGTCCTGGAGCCTCCTGTTGGCGACCAGTCAGTCAAATGTAACCAAAAGAATAGAGGGACTTCAGGCCTCAACCCCCCTTGCTTGCTTTTAACGAAACTCAAAAACTGCAATGAGACCATGTAATAACCTAGTTATAGTTCCTCGTTAATGTGGTTTAGTATTGAAAGTGGGTTTAATTGGACTTGAGGACTTGTTGGCTCCTTTGTCCGGTTTTTTTACGCTCCGTGCCAGCGCAGCTGTTTGCGCATCTGAGTCGCGCTCAGCTTGTGCAGGGTCAACATGATTTTACAGCATCTGAGCCACTAAACTACCATGGTGATACTGTTTTCTGGCGATGGAGCTGGTGGGGCGAACCTTGGTGAATGCGCAGTGTCCCACTGTGGAATAATCGGAGTCCAGGTGTCACCAGCGGAGAGCCGATGTGTCTGTCTGGAGCAGCCAGCTGGGAGCGCATGAGTTTGGGATGCAACAGAACCCTTAGAGAGACAGTTCTCGGTGTCTTTTACCTGGATTCATCACGGCCTGCCCAGACCCATGGCCTCTGAAGTGGTGTGCGGGCTGGTCTTCTGGTTACTGCAGCTGGTGAGTTTTCCCTCTAATACCCACTTCTTTTTTTTTTTTACATCTTTGTTGGCCTTTTGTGTTATTGACAGTGCGCAAAGTAAGAGTGGGTAATTAATATGTATAAATGTTTATACATATTATTATCAATCCCATCTTGTTCTGTCCTTGTACTTTAAATGTGATTTTAAATAATAACTGTACTCTCGTTTGTGTTTTCCCGCCTTCCTACACTGATAAATAAGCTGTGACATTAATTCAAAGCCTCATATATATTAGAGCGCAGTTCCAGTATATTTGTTCAGGACATTAAGAGCAGCTTTCATATTTATTAACAGAGCCGTCAGCGCTGTCCTCCACCTGTCAGCGTTTATTGGAGTTAATGAAGGAAACACAGCCGGCAGCAGTGACTGCAGAGTCACACCAAAGGCATGGTGTCTGTGTTTCAGGTACAAACGTCTGATGGTGAAAATGAACTGGTATGTACTTCTTATTTTTAGTAATTTGTAATTACAGACAGAACAACAAACTTAGAGTTTACTATTTTCCTAGTAATCCCTTTATTCTGAATTAAACATTTATGGCTTTCATTAACTGTGCTATAGCAGCTTTCACAGTATTGGTTGTTAGTTTTCATACTCAGTGGCTATTAATGAATCATCAGTGTTGTTATTGAACTGTTCGGCTTCTGACAGTGTGATTGTTATTCATTATCATTTACATTACAATGACATTGTTTGAGCTGCACGTCCTCAGCTGTTTCACTGCTCTGTGTTGCAGTGAGCTGTGTTTTGGTCTGTTTACTGAATTTGTTACTCTGTTAACAAAAGTCGTTCTGTGAGAAGGAAGAATCTGTTGGTCTCTTATTAGAAGTTAGTGCTTGATTTACTTCTTTCTCGTGCAGATTATAATTTTAAATACTAAATGAAAATCCTCTAGAACCTGTGGATTTCATCTGATGCTACATGCAGCTCCAGTTGCTTCTTGTTTGTTGGTCGCTTTGCCTTCAGCTTTGTCTCCTGTAACTAAAGTGCTTGCTCTGTTGAGCTGAAATCAATTGACTGATCTTGCTATTGAAGAATGACCAATTTCTTTGACTTCAGAAACTTGCTTTTCCAGCTTTGCTAAGAGCAGGCTTTTAATCAATAGGCCTCATTCAGTAATACTATAATGGATCATCTGACAGCACAGACCCCTTTAATTTCTCACAGCAGTTGTGAGTCTATGCATTTTGTCCATTAATTTGTGGGAAGACATTTTAACAGTATGAATTAATAATACAATTCAGAGGATAAAATTAAATGCTTCAAGGTTCAATGCGTTGCACATTGAGCATTTCTTTTTCAAAGTGCAGCTGAGCGTTCACTACAGCTGCACACACGAGTAACTGTCAAAATGGAAGAAATGTAACGTAGAAAGAAGGGAACATGCATTCAGTGGGCACGTTATTAGGTACACCTTGCTAGTAAAGGGTTGGAGTCTTCAGAGCTGCTTTAATCCTTAATTGCACAGATTCAACAAGGTGCTGGAAACATTTCTGAGAGATTTTGGTTAATATTGACATGATCGTGTCACACAGCTGCTGCACGTTTTGTTGGCTGCACATCCATGATGTGAGTCATGCTCATTGGCTGCATTGAGAACTGACTGTGGAGATCATTTGAGAACAGTGAATTAATTTCCATGTTCAAGAAACCAGTTTGAAATTATTCGATTTTGTGGCATGACGTATTATCCTGCTGAAGGCAACATTCTTAAGGTGTGTACACTGTGGTCATGATGGATGGACAGGATCAGCTTCAATTACCTTTTTAGAAAAGTTTATGAAATGATGACATCACACATTCCTTATAGCTGATAGCTGCAGGAAGGAAAAGAAAGGCTCTGTGTGGTATAGTCAATAAATAGACCTAGTAGACACAAGGTTGGTTCCAAAATTAATATGGTTTATCTTCGAAATTTGCTGTCAGGATCTGCGGCTGCATATCGTGTGTGGCAAGACAAGGACCCAAGCGCAGACGGCACAGGAAAACAGATACTTAATTACAAAAGGCGAGCCATTTATTTTGGCTGAACACAAATGTACAAAAAAAGGAGAAACCAACAAGTAACCTAAACTGGGAAAATACAAAATAACCATGAAACCTGGAAGACATAAGGAAAGGTGAGCAGAGACTGGGACAAGGGGCAACTGAGTGATAAGGAAACTGGAAACACACGGGAGCACAGCAGGCACAAATTAAACATGATGAGACAGGGGAAACAAACTGAACAGAATGCACATGAGACAAGGGATCATCAAAATGAAACAGGAAGTGGCACGCAGACTGAGACCCAAACAAGGACATGTAAACTTGTACAGTAGAACAGAAGAAAGACAGACAGAGAGCAAGGGACATGGCTGGGGAGACAGACTGACAAAACAACATGAAGACGAGACTGACTAAACTGGAAGACCCTGAGGAAAGTGCACAGAGATGAAAGGAGGACATAAAAGAAGACCATATAGCAAACAAGACAACCTAAACTAGAAATACCAGCAAATGACTCAACAAACAAGGCAGGATGGTAACAGGTCTCACACCAACAATGACACCGCCACGTTCATATTCACTTAAATCACCTTTCTTCCTCATTCTGATCCTCAGTTTAAACTTAGGCAGATCGCCTTGACCATGTCTCCATGTCTAAACGCAGTGACCCGCTGCAATGTGATTGGTTGATTTGCATTAGCAAAGCAATTGAACAAGTGTACCTAAAACGTGTAGAATCAGCATCACGGATGACACATGCAATGCATGTAATCAAATGCAAAATATCACGATGCTGTGCCGTATAGATTGTCACTTTTGTTGTGTTGTAGTAAAAGAGTTTTTCTGTTGTTTTAACTGGAAGAGGCAGAAGCTGGATTCAACCATGTATGTGCACTTTTGCAGTAACTGTATTAAAACAAGACCAGTTTATTTTTATTCCCTGTCTAAACTTCTTCAGATGGTGGGTCATACAGCAAAGACAAAGGATCAGGAAGACTAGCAGTATGAACATCACAGATCAATACATCAATTAATGGATTTTGGAAGTATATACATATATATAGCAGCTGCATAGTTTTGTAAAAAGTTCTACTTTTAAAAATGAGTCCATTAATTATCACTAGTTGTCCATTATTTACTGTTAAAACACTAAGTGAATTGAAACTAAGAAACTATTTTAAATGTCTTTATTTTACTGCCACACTGAACTGAAGAAAACTGAGTCCAATTCTTTCCTTTGACTCATTTAATTCTAGTAAAAGATGCATGAAACAAAATTGCAATTGCAACTGCAACAATGTCAGGAAGTTTTCTCTGTCTTTTCTCTTTCATCTCCTACAGTAACTTTCCTTTGCTCTCAGGTGGAGGTGGAGGTCCGAGGTCCCGCCTTGGACTGTTTGTCAGCGGAGCCACGTGTTCCTCATCGGTCCATTACCTGCAAATACTTAAGGACCAAGTTGGTCTGTTCCTGGGAAATGTGATTTTGCTTTCTTGTGAGTAAATTCAGTGGCGTTACCATCTTTGCTCCCTGCTTTGTAAGGAAATCCAAGTAAGAATCCTAAGATAACATTAACTCACAAATCTCCAATTTTACACTGGTAACATCGGCTAATCTATTTCTCCTCCTTCACAGAAGCCCATCGCAGCTCAGTGAACTGAAACTCATGTGTGGATCTCTCTGTTGCAAATTCCTTTGCTTAGACCGGTGCACTTGTACAAAATAAACATTGGAAAGTTGCATGTTTTGCATGCCTTAGAAAACTCAGAATTCATCGTCTTCTGTGGTTGTGATAATTAAACTTTATTTTAATGCTTATTTGAAATCAGACACTTCATGCTCCTGTATTTTAAGGGCATCTGGCTCTTGCACTGCTGCATTCAGTGATTTTTTTGTGGCATTTCATTCTAAAAATGATGATATTTTATAATCCCTGAAAATTTTTTAGGTTCTTGCAAAAATGAAATCTGCACTTGTGATCTAAAACTATGCTTAGTGAGGTATTTTACAGCATGCACGCAGATATAACCGCAGGCTGTCCCTTTTAACATCCGAGGACTATCAGGTCTTTACTGTTCTTCAAGACAAAAGCCGGTTCATTGAATGATTTTAGCACCGGCTGTTTTAGTGATGCGGGCCAGATGAACAGATAATGAGGTTTGTGAGTTTGAAGTTTAGTTAGAGTAATGTTTGATGTTTTACTACTATGAGCCAGCAGGAACATTTAAATGAAAGAAACTAGAAAGAGAGCAAATTATTTGCCCATACTGACTTCATTGGCTCACTGTTAAATCCATAATCAAGTTTAAAATCCTTTTAATCACATACAAGGTCTTGAATAATCAGGTCTCACCTTTTCATCCTACCTCATAGTCCTGTATCACTGTGTGGTAATTTAAATCAACAGAAATTAAGGTCACATCGACACACCGCTACACTGACCTGGTCCTTTCTCTTCAAACACCTGCATCCTTCTGCTTAAATCGTCCACTTAACCAAACAATCTCACCCCTGGACTATTCCATTATGTAGGTAAAACAAACATTTCCCTACGCAATCCTATACTGTTACTCTTTCCTAGCAATAAAAACTCTAAACATACTCTAAAATCAACTTTATTCAATTACAAAGATTTTCCCCCTTCTTCAGCTGGTCTCTTGCTGTGACCTCAGACTAACCAGGTAACTATAAATACAGGAAGTGAAGCGACATTTTCCCTTTTTTTTATCCTGGAACACAGGTAGGTGAGGTGAGTTCAAACTACACAAATTAACATGTGAAATAAATAACATGTTAACTTAACAAACTTGTCAGAATTGATTTAAACCAAGATGTTACATTACATAGTCTGTGAAAGTGCAAAACATAAACAAACCTGGGATAGTACATGTTTGCCTATTACAGAATACATATGAGATATGGCTAAATCAAAACAAGAATGTTAACTAAGAATATGGACAAATGGTGTTCTCACCCACTTTGTCACACACTGCGTTAGAGCACTTTGAGCTAAGACTGCTGGTTTACTTGTGGTTCATAGGATATTTAAAAGAAGAAGCAGAGCCTGCAGCTTTTTGGCCCTTCTTCTTTGGAACCAGCCCCCAGTTTGGAGTCAGGAAACAGACACCCACTCTACTTTTAAGATTAGGTTTATGTATATATATATTTTACTCCTGCACAGTTGGCATGGAGCATATAATTCCATTGCACATGTACATTGACAATAAAGGGCTATTCTGTTCTATTCTAAAACTGCCCTTTTTGATCAAGCATATAGTAAGTGCTGGATCAGGTTAGGCTGCTGGGGGATTCCCATGATGCACTGAATGTTTCTTTTTCACTCACCTTTTTTCACCCTCTGTGTGTTTATACACCTCTCTCCATTTAATCATTAGTTAATAATCTCTGTCATTTTTCACAGCATGTCTTTGGTCCTGTCTTCCTCCCCTCCCTGCTTTTCTTCTACCTCATCCATCTCCTGCTGATCCCACTCTTCCCAGAGCCTACAAGCACAACAGTGCAAGGTAAACTCTACAATCCCATTCTGTTTGAAGCTGTGCACTTTCATTGGTTTTGTGCATTTCCTTGCAGATATTGACTGTTTCCCAAAAGCCTCCAGTTTGAACTGCATTGTTCTCTGTAAAACAAACCACCCCTTCTGCAGGAGAGCTGAGTTTCCTTGAGATTAACGTGGATTTGGAACATCTGTCTTTAGAAGATTTTTGTTTACTCCACTCATCTTCTGCTAGAAGCCTACAAGCTAAAACATAAACCTGATAAATCCCCCAGAATATAAAATATTTATGTGAACTTATGTAAGAAGGCTGAAAGACTCCCCTAAGGAACCGATTCAGTCAGTACTGATTTAAGAATGCAGCACGTACTGTTAGTATGCTTGTTGGTCTTATGAGAGCAACAGCTTAGATTTTGTTCACCTCCACTGATACTACAGTTACGACATCTGAAAGTAAAAAAAACAAGTTGTCTCTGAGCGCATGAATGCTCGGGTGCTGCTCTGCAGCTTTTTAAAGCAAAACACACCGAATGAATTATTCATGTCAAACATTTGTGTTAAATTAACATCACAGATTTAATGGAGCGCTGCAACAGACTGCGGCCTGTCCAGAGTCTTTTGCCCTGTTGTAGCTGAGATAAGGTTCATCCTTTCCCCTCGCCCTGGGATCCTGAATTAGACGAGTAGTAAAGCTAATGAATGGATTTAACTGCTGCAGAAAAAATGAGAAAGAAAGACAAAAAGATAAAAATGAAACAAACCATCACAACAAAGCAGGGGATTTATGTCGATTGCCTTCTAAATCTATCCCGAATAATTTTAAAAGAGTAGCATTTGTGAGTTTTATTCATAAAATACTTACAATGTGTTGTAAGTCTAATATCTACAGTAAGATTGAAAAAGAAATACTTTAGAGGATTGTTTTGCTGACTGCAGCGAATGACAAAGTATTCAGCTGGTTGTAAGAAAATGAATTATCAGTGTTTAAGTTCAATGAGGTGATGAGAGTCTGTAACCATAATTATAAAAAAGTATCCAAAAAAACAAAAACAGTTTTTACAATATGGTCATGTATCCATTATTGATAGAATATTAATGTATTCATTATAAATATTCTGTTCATCATTATACCTGATGTATGACTCTTGAAGTCAGCAGCTATCAGCTTCATGAGCGTTCAGCTTTACTAGAAGTCTCTTTAAGTATTGATGAGACTGTAAGTGGTCCACTTTCTCCTCTCTTTCGCTTCCTCCTTTACTTTGTTAATGCTATTTCAGCTGGAGACGAGCAGAGACGAATCTCGGACTGGACGTCGCTCCCTCAGACAAAATAGGTTTATGTATTATTAAACACTACATGTGGTCTCCTGCAGAAGCCTGTATTATTAGAGGTCTGCTGTTTAGTGTTTTGTGGTGGATGAAGTGCATAAAAGCGAGGCTTAAATCCCACATTCATCACCCGTAAGGAGAACAGTCACCTCAGTCACTCCTCATAAACCGCAGAGGTCCACCGTGATTCATATTTCTTCAGAGGATGAATGGATTCTAAATAGCTGTCAAAAAATGATAGTTAAGCTCTTTTCTAAACCAAAACAGCAGAAAGGTTAAAGGTCACCTCCACCTTCAAATTGGATGGATTAATGAATAGCAAAGACGCACACAGATTGTTGTATTATGGCCTGGAAAGAGCAACTTTCTCACTTTCCCTTTCAGCAAGGTAATAGTTAGCTGTTATCAAAAATGGTCCTTTTTTCTCTCTTGTCTATGTGTTATGGTTTGACCGGGTTAGCTTTGGAGCCTGTATGGAGTGAAACCAGCTGCAATGTCCCACGCCGAGCCTCAGTACCAGTGTGGATCTAGAACTGGCTAAATTCATGCCATTCTGGGAAATCGGCACACATCATTTATACTTCAGCATTTATTAAGGCCATTGTGTTGTGGTGTTGCACACATTTGATACAATTAGCTCTCAGCGACCTGAGGCCAGGATATTACCCCACTGTAGTAAAACTGTTGTGATTAAATTTAATGAGATGGAGATGTTGCCCAGTGAAGAACCAAACTGTGCAGATAAGTAAAACTATTTGTTAAAACATTACAGTAAGACATTGCTGTTGTTTATTAATCAAAGAACCAGAGCCGGATCCCGCTTCATTCACCTTCCCTTGAGGATGAAAATTTTCATTTTCATAATTAGTGGGAAACCTGCTGCTGAGAATTTTGACCATAACAGCTCCTGAAATTATCTCAAATACCTGTAGGTGCACCATAAAGTGGCCATGTGTTGAACAGCTGTGGCAGCTCCCCTGCCCGATCTCTTCCATCCTCCCAGGATCAGTCATCCACTGACAGCTGTATTCTTCACAGTCAACGCCTTCATGTCCATGGCCTCCAACAGCCAAGTCCTTAACTGTGAACACCAACAGACACTGAAGCTGAAGAACAGAATCAGGTTCAGAAACTTAGACGATAAGTTAAAGACTTGGAGGTCTTGTGGTCCACCAGAATGTTTATTTGACCTGTCAGTGAAAATTTGCTTTGCTCAATAGAAATGTTACCAGCTCTTGGCCAGGATATGTATTGTGATCCACTGAAAATCGTCTTTAGGTGCTGTCCCAGTCACCCTCACTTTCTTTAATAATTACAATGGCAGAAAGAACTTGTGGGAATCCGTAAGCTGAATGATGTTGAAGTCACTGTAGCTCCTCTTCTGTTTGAGGCCACACAGGGTGTTTACTGCTGTCCTTCTTCCTGCTTCACAACACCTATCAGATTACTTCCACATCCACAGCTTTGTGGCCACGAACTTTAACTGTGAGCATGTTGTAGCCCTGATTATACTTTCTGTGTCTGTGAATCTGCTAGAGTCCATGTGATGTTAATTTTATCATCAGACACAGGGAGTGTGAGGATTTGTTAGGACATCTGCGTGCCTGCCTGTTTCATTGTGACCACCCTGAGTCATCCACTGAGAATTTACATCATGCACCAAAGACACATTTACACCAGCCCAGCAGACATGCCCTCTTGGGGCCCATGTGAGGTACACCCATACAGTCCAGACAACCTCCAAAAAATGTATGCCTTCTCCCAAGCTCGAACCAGGAATCTTTGTCTTAGTAATCAAACATGTAAACAAAACTACAAACTTAGTCATACTGAGAAAATGGAATATGTCCTTGCACATTTTGACTTCTCTTGCAGTGTATCAATAAAATCCAATTTAGTTTAGAATCAGTCGTCTTATTCCAGGCTCATATTTCAGACGATGTAATAAAACATTTTCTATGATTTCATCTTCTCTGTAATAGTTCACTGTACGGTGTGCCAACAAATATACCCATGCGTGCCCACAGCAGGTACGTGTGGGTGAATCGTGGAGTGGTTCTGTTCTGGCAAAGCAAACACACACCTATCCCATGTGAGCCCCAGATGGGTGTGCTTGGGCAGGGATGGGCCCCATATCAGTTTTTGAGCCAATCAGATGTGGGCAGTGCTATTTGTTTAACCAGCTGCTGTTTGTTTTTTAAAGACTATGACACAATTATTATTATTGAAGGTCAATTTTGTTGCCAAATAATATCTGTTTCTGTACAGCTCTCTAATGGGAGAAATTAATAACAACTCTGCATATATATAAGATAAACAATAATGATACCGTGGGCCGTTATATTTTGACAACACGTTCAACGTTTGGCAACCTCAGTGATCTTCATGAGTCACAGTTCTCTGGTTGCTTCTAAATGACCTCTCCCCCGATGATCAAGTACGGATTTTATGTAACCCAGATTTTGCTTTCCAGTTTTGGTGAATCAGATGCTTTTGGCTGGTGAAATGAAGGTTTTTGAATATGAAAGCTTAGACATGTGCACATCGTCTAAAGTGCAAAAACACATTTAGATAGATGTTTACTTAAATTTTCAGTTAAACATAATAAAGTGGCTGGTATGTACAATGCTTATAACTGTATTTTACTGCCTTTATTGATCATAAGTCAGGTATACAGGAGTCAAAAGAGGTTTTGTAAGACTTTTCACTCAGACTGCTCCTTCACTTTAGTCAGGGCTGACCTTTGCAAGCTGTTTACAAATACCAAAGATTTATATGTGGGCATATTTGCTGTGGTCTGTATTCATGGTTTTTCACTGATTCTGCATGACTGAACCACAGAATGGCCAGTGTGTTGTGTTTGTTTTAAACTGTGTAATTACACATAGAGCCCAGCATGAAGTGTGCAACACTTTAGTGACTAAACTCATATAAAAAAGGTTGGATGATTTTTTTAAGAAGTTTTTTTTTAAGGTTTTAATGAAAAACAAAGGTTTGTAGACCACAAATGGACTAATGTGATGTGTTTATTAAATGTCAGGTGAATTTTTAACAGACCTCACAAAATCGGAACAATGTCTTCTTTTATTTGTTTACTTTTTAAACTAGATGGAAGAGGAGAAATGGGGCTAATTGTGCCACCTCGTTAGAAACAAAGGATGCAATTTTGAAGGAGTAAACATGTTTTTCAGAGTTTAGTTAAAAACAGAAAACAACACTGCCTCTCTTGTGGCCTTTATAGTGGAATATAATTTAACTCCCTTGCTATCAGCAATATGTTTAAAGCCTCAGTTTATTAGAGAGGGTGTTGCTGCTCATACAAGCTGAATACATAAACAAACTGGTTGCAATAATTACTGATTTCTGTTCTCATACAGTTTCAGTCTTCTTGAACAAACATCAGACAATTTGTGTGTTTACCCACATTTTCTCTCCAAAAGTCAGAGATAATGAGGGACCTGTGAGCATCAACCACAGGACAGGACCTTCATTTACGGGCCAAAGTAACTCTAACAAGTCCCTCGATTCCTCAGAAAAAACTGTTTCCTATTAGACTTCATTGTTATTAGTCTCATCCCAATTTCAATCATTTGGTTGTGATACTACCCTCCAAGATTGCTCCAAATCACAGTTTTGGCATTTATTTCTATTTTGTGGAACCAGGCGTCTGCTTTCTATCAACATGTCGATCCTCTTTTCTTTTTCTTTTTTCTCCTCCAGACTGAGTGAGTGCATATGCAGGAAATGGCATCCCAGAGATCTTCATGTTTGTTGTCTATTTGGCCATCTGTTGCGGTCTGGTCCAGAAGAGGGCGCCATTTATTTTTTGTTTGTGTGTTTGTTTGGGGTTTTTCCATCTTTAAATGCAGCCCCCCTTTTTCAGAGGCTCAAAACTTTACAATATGGTGATATATCCATTATTGACAGGATATATGTCAATATAACTTTAAATATAAGTTTTTAATACTTGGAAATCATTTCTAGTAAAAGACTAACTGAAATCTTGGAAACATCACCAAATGCTGTGTTTATTCCCCTGAGATCTGAGCTCTGCTCGGCCTGGAGCCAAGATGTCTCTCGACTGTAAAGTTGGAAAATGATTCTCCTGTGTTGGTTTGATGTTCAGAAACAGTTTTTGTCAACCATGGAAATAATTCTGTCATCCACATTTTTGTTTGAGGTCTTTCAGGCCTTTAAGTGTTTGGACAAGACAGCCTGTCCATCCTTGTCCTGAGTTGGACAAGACATTTATTCTTTTCAGGGATGAACCAGAGTGTTGATTCGGTCCCTCCTAATGTTCTTTGCTGCCTCTGTTAGATTTATCTTGTTTTGCTCAGACTAGTGATGGCTTTCCTTATGCATAGATTTAAAGTAACACTAAAGTTAATATACGTCAGATACTTTTCAGTAGCTCCATTAACTTATAATAACAATAATGCAGTTTTCCAGACCGATTGTGTAACACTGCAGAGCCCTTGGCGTTGGCCCCATCATTTGTGATCATCATCAAGCTCTGTGTTCTCTCGCATGTAAACTCCACACAGAAATGGCCCCAGACTGGATTCAAACCCAGAAAGCAGCATTGTTTGAATAGTTACTTTAAAATGAACTTAACGGCTCTTTTACATACAGACAACTTTAATGCGATTAAGTTGATGTGTTATGCCTTCAAATTTACACATTGCTAACCCTACATCTCATCTGTTTCTTTGGGTGTGTTGTAGCCTTGAATGATAGAAACTGGCATATAAAAAGGCAGTCTGTTTCCATTTTGTCTTAAATCAAATATAATTTAATCTAAAATTTGGAAATAACTGTTTTATTTTATTTTTTTTACTTGTGCTATTCCTGCTGTCCAAACATTTTCCAGGCTATTGTTTATGTTTATTCTTCATTAGTCACTCATCCCCAGCAGAGCTGCAGCATTTTTTTTTAACATTTCGTCACATACATCAGTTGGCTAATGTTCATCTTACT
This sequence comes from Aulonocara sp. 'chitande type north' Nkhata Bay, assembly GCF_057382095.1. Classification (NCBI taxonomy): domain Eukaryota; kingdom Metazoa; phylum Chordata; class Actinopteri; order Cichliformes; family Cichlidae; genus Aulonocara; species Aulonocara sp. 'chitande type north' Nkhata Bay. Next base: position 11,630,681 of record NC_141361.1, read on the forward strand.
CATCTGGTCCTGCCTGCTGTGCCTGAAGCTAGACCGGAGACCGGCTGCCTTGTGGCCTATGGCAGCACACTGATAGTTCTGGACTACATGTGGAGTTTGGACATGAACATGAACACGTTCATCTAATTTTTGGGAGCTAAAATTCATAGCCAAATACTTTGAAACTTTCCAACTAAATATCAAAGCAGTCACTAAACCTGATATTTAGCTTGGCAACCTGCAATCTGAAAACACAGCGTGGTTTAAATACGTGCAAGGCTATTTAATAAAATAAGACTGTAGTTATCCATTGTGCTCCTGAAGATGGTCAAGTTTTAGTGTTTTGACATGTGTTGGAATAACTCTGAGGCTTTCATGTTTCCAGTTTCTCAATTATGTCTCACAAACCTGAAACTGCCTGAAAATGGTTCTTTTTCTTTTGGTTCACCTAGATTTCTGCTTCCCCCCAAATGGTTTATATGTGTTTATTAATTTTAGGAATATAGATGCAACTGTATTTTACACCTTTGTTAAACTTTTTTATGTTTATTTGATGGCCAGATAAATGCAATACATGTACACAAGTATGGGTAATTAGTTAAGCAATAATTTGACAAACTCAATTCTCATTTCCTACGTATAAAGAATATCTCCTCATATTATTCTGACCATCAGCATTTTGCTTCCACAGAGTTAAAGTAAACTATGTCTCATCTCTTTTTAAACATATTTATTGTGCGTAGGTCCTTTGCATGAGGGCCTTCTGGTTACTGCTGAGACAGACGCTTACAGAGAGACAGAAGAAAAACAAAAGGAGACAGCACTGGTCTCTCAGACGTTCATGTGAAGCCAGGCTGGACCACATACAACCCGCTTTGATCTTGGGTGTGCCAGACCAGTGAAACTTCTCTTTCTGTCCATGTAAAGAAGTTTAACTACACATTTAATCTCTGAGGTATCTTTAAATGAGAAAAAAAAGTGCATATTCAACAGTACGTCTCAGTTTTTCTACATGATAAAGAAAACGAGTAAATTAGAGAATTCTGTAGACACAGCTCTTTGGGTTTAAATTGTAAGAAATTAATGTGCAAAACAATAGAAAGATTCTGCTAGCTCACTGTCCAGACTGTCCTGTAATTATAAAACAGAAATCTTCTGTTTGTTTGTTTTAATAATGTGGATCTACTTAATCTACTTAAAAACAAAACAAAGCAATTTTTACAGAACAAAAAAATGTCATCTGATGTCTTTATTAGAAGAAAAAACTATAAAAGTCCAAAATGTATTTTCCAAAGCTGCCCAGTGGACCAGATTGTCATCTATGGTGTGCTGGGCCTTATATTTGTCACCCCTGATGTAGAGGATCAGAAGAAGGAGCAGGGTAAGCCCTGTGCTCTTTTTTTTAAACTTACAATAAGATATAAACTGTTCAATATGGGTTACAGGCAAAGTTAATAAACTAATTATGTTAAAGACAATGAAAGATATGGACAAATATTATATTACATGCAGGTATCAGAACTAGAACATAATGGGGCTGAAAGATTTACTCCATCTATTTATTTTATTTGTGTCTGATCATAACAGGACAGGCTGTGCTTTCCAAAACAAAAAGAAAAAGGGGATGAAAAAGAGATAAAAAGTAAATGAGTAAAAACGAATCCACTGAGATCTTCTACGTGATGATGTTCCTGTTTTGTGTGGTACCAGGTACCAAAAATACCGGACAATGATCAGACTTTCTTTGTTTTTTTGGATTTAGCATATGCACCAAAAACCCAGCAGACCTTGAATGTGACACAACTCATCCCATTTTTGTCACACCCTGTTAACTGCCTCTTTTGATCGTCTGTTCTCAACGGTGATTGCGTGCTGTATTGTTCAGCTGTGTGTCATAACATCCTCACTTCACAGTCTGTGGCATGGGCCTTTTAACTTTATTATTGTTTTTGTGGATTCCCCGTTGTTCTGCTGCCACTTGCCCAGCTCAACTTCCTGTTGTTTCTCACTGTGAGCTGTTGCCGTCTTTCCTCTATCATCTGTTTCATTCACGGTAAATTGATTCATGGGTTCTATTTAATCGTTGGGTATCTGCTCGCTTTCTGTGCCATGCACCATCCCAGTTCATCTCTGAATTTCAGCGTCTTCCTCCTTTACCTCCCACTCTGACTTGTTCCTGATGCTTTGTTTTTGGTGGTGCTTTACATTAAGAATATAACTAACCTTGCTTCTAAAGTTCAGGTATTCTGCATGGCAAGTTCGTTTTGTCTTTCTTTTTGTTTTGCCCGTAGCCAAATTCTTACCCTCTTTTAATCCTTTTTCAAATAAAATCTCTCTACTTCTGACAGACAACCTCTTTCTCATGCATGTTTGGAATCTGCAAGAATTTCTTCAACCAGTGGCTTTCTGATGATCCACACCCTGATCTGTCCACTGAACCCCAGAAAATTACCCCCTTCCTGAAAAAGCTCCCTTCCCCCAAAACCACTGGAGTCCTGCAGCCAGTTTGTGTGGATCTTGACAAATCTCCATGGATCTATTCTAGTTTCTCTCCTCACTGTGTATAATGACTTCTGTGTAACTATACTGGCCTGAGAAGCATCAAAGGGAAAAAAAATTCCACTCAAATAAGTAAGTGTGACCACAAAATGGCAAAATGTTCGCCTTGACATGCAGCCAGTGCGTGCAGCCAAGCCTGAACTTTGACATGGCTCCATTATTGCCTGAGAACACATTAAAGTTTTAATGTCTTAATGCGATTATTTATCTGCTGCTCAAAGATCAGACACCATGAAATCAACACAGATTGTTTTAAGGAATGCAGCAGAAATGATTACAGCTTTTTGTTCAAAATGTTGGGTGAAACGCTGCTCTGCTGATGATTCCCACTCTGCATTGGAGTCATTGATACTACATATGAACGTGTGTAGCATTTATGTACTTATGAGGACAGAATACCTGTAGGAAATTTACTGAAAATATACATTAAACACAGTACGAAAAAGTTAAAAAGCCTGCCAAATGTTAGAAAGTTACTCAGAATTATATTGGCTTAAGTCAGGCTTACGTGATCCAGTGACTCCAGCCCTCGAGGGTCGGTGTCCACATGTCCCTGCTGCTACTTTATATTTTCTAACATAAAGTCAGAAAGGCAAGAACCAAAATTAAACACAAAAAAAGAAAATCAGCATCTATCTATCCATCCATCTATCCATGTTATGTCTATCCAGATAGACATAACATTAGACAACAATATAATGTATTAAAGTATGAAACAACATGAATGCTAAAAGTGTCACTTTATTGAACCATTTTAGGTGAAATAAAGAGTACAGGGCTCTTTGGTCTTCAGTTTTTTGTGTGAATTGTTTTGCTTTTCCCTTCTTTTTTGTCTGTTTGTGTCTGGATTGCTTGGATTTGTGAAGTGTTCAACAATTTAGTAGACCACCTGTCGTAAAACAAGAAAGCACAAACATTTCTAATTCTTTTACTTGTTTAAAACTAAAACAAATTATATTGTTGTTATTGTGTATTAGGCAAATAATAAACTGATTCACATTTTTATTCCCAAATTTGACTTCTGGAGAAGTCTGAAATTAATCAAGCACAACATTCAACCACTGAAACATCTTTTTTTCTGTTCAGGGATGTAACATGTAGTGTAATTTGAAATCTTAATCAAAAAATAATAACGGGCTCTACTCGTTTTTTCTGTTTTTCATAACAACAATAATAATAATATTTTAGCTTTAAGATTATAATTTTAGTGAAAGAGCGCATACTGGTGGATTAACCACGACAGAAACAAAAACAATGACTTTGGTAATTACCAGTACTGTTAATTAAATGTTTCTTGAGTAATAATAAAAAAATAATTATGGGGGAAAACGGAAAAAAGTTGCCAGCTCCAGTAGGCCTATATATATATTCTTAAATACTGTAATGACAAAGTTGCCAAAAGTTACAGAATTTCAGTGTGGTACTGGGTGAAAGACGCAACCACTACATAACATTTCATAAGCAACGCATAAACCAGAAGAAGAAGGACAAATTACATCAACACTCTGCTGATCAGCAGCACCTGGGGCGATTATTAACCGGGTCACAGAGCCTCGATCTTGATGATCTTCATGTTGGATTTGACGTCAGATCTTCGCTGTAATTTGGGACGCGCTCTCCTTTAGTCTGCGTGACAAGAATAAAGGATTGACCCCGACGTGATTTGAACACGCAACCTTCTGATCTGGAGTCAGACGCGCTACCGTTGCGCCACGAGGTCGTCCGTTCTGACTGTCCCCCCACCAAAGAACAACAACGGGAAATTTTTTTTTTTTAAAAAGTGTGTGCGTGCGTGTGACGAACGTGATCATTTATAGAAGTTCACCACAGATCTGTCTGCTTTCCTGAGGAACGTTAGTCCTTAGCTCAACACAGAGCCCACGTGGAGCTCTGCAGCTGAAGCAACAAGAAGTGTCATAAAAACAACAATCGTGAAAGAGAACAGTCCAAAGACTGTCCGTGGTTCTAAATTGCTCATATTGTGAATGTGAGTATGAGTGGGTCTCTGTTAGTCCACTGGCCCTATTGAAGGTGGGATAACTGGGATCTGCTAAAGAACTGCAAGGTGCAGGTGGCCGCCACTCCCTGAGCCTGGCTCTGCTGGAAGTTTCTTCCTGTTAAAAGGGAGGGTTGTTTTCTTCCCACTGTCGCCAATTTGCTTGCTCATAGGGTGGTCATATGATTGTTGGAGTTTTTTCTGCTTTCTTTTTATTATTGCAGGACCTTGTGTCAGGGTCCTGGGACTGGGCGACCCAGGACCCCTGGGCAGTCATGGGTCCTCCTTTCCCACATTCCCCCACGGTCTGCCGTCGCAGCCCGTGACACCTTGACCTTATAATAGAAAGCATCTTGAGGCAACTGTTGTTATAATTTGGCATCAGAAAAATCAAATGGAATTGCACTGAATTGAAGCGTGTAGGTGAGTGGACTCGAAACTCTACTTTCCTTGTTTATTTATTTACATTTCCTGTACAGCATGGTGAGATATTCTATTCAGTCTTATCAAAAACAATCTAAATTAAAAGCCCTGTTTGGATTTCATTGTTTGCTGCTTGTTGTTATATTGAACCCTAAAATGTTTGAGTGTGCGATGAATACAGCGTTGCTTTATTGATATAAAAAGCACATAAAGTTGTGCCACCTTAAATCACAGGACAAGTAAAGTTGTTCAGCAGCATTTTGGAGGCCTTCTTTTCCAGAGTACAAATCTAATGTTGTGAGTTAAAATAATTTTATTATGTTAATATATAATGAAATATAGAAAAGGGGATTCCTATGTTGGTCAAGTATTAAAATCCTTTCATCAGTTTTCTGCTTTCATTATGAAATTCTTTGTTTTACTTTTAACTCAGTCGTCAACAATTGAACATCTTTGAAATAGAAACCAGTACTGGGGCCAGTGTGCATTTTGTATGCTCAGCAGGAAACTTTTAAATAACACACTCAGCTCCCAGTTACAATTACATTACACTTAATGGAGTGCAGATGATTGGTTGGGTTATATTGGAGAATATGAAGCTCTCAACAAGATTATTATGTTACAGGATGATGCTGAACTTCAGTGAGATCTATTTTTTTGTGTGGGGAATGGGTGTACACAATTGTTTGTACTTTAAATGATTAAAGATTGGATGTGCATTAGGCACCTGATAAACTCTGAACAGGAAGTCTATAATTCAGCATGCTATTTGCCACATGATCCATCTTTAGATTGTGGTTGTTCTGATTATGCTGAGCAGCTCATGTTCAGCAGTAAGAGTAGAAAGAGGCACTTGTGGTGTTAAATATAGGAGATGGGTTCTAGAAATTACTTTCATAATTGCTGCTGGATCCCAACCGTGGCTGGAGTGATATAAACGCAAACATCAAAGCGGAATATCAAAATGAGAATAAGACTCTGTTTACAGAAAAATTTACTTCTATGTGTTTCAAATGGCAATTTCCAAATTAAGTATGCATCTGGGTCAACTGTTATTTTTATTTTATTTTATTTTTTGAAAAAGATATAAATATACAGTGATAAGCTTCTAATGTAGATTCTTCCTGCGCTGGACTGAGGACCTGTTCAGAATGAATCCTAATCAATCACAGAAATAAAGAATAAGTGAATAAAAATATATTAAAAGTAAAAAAAATAAAACGTGATCCCTAGAAAACATTTATATAATAAATAGGGGAAATGTGCACCGGGAGCTTCGTGGCGGGGGTCCAAAATCTCCTGTAGATGTTATATTTGTTTATGATAGCCATACCTATGACTTACATCACATGCAGTTTCATGGAACAATTAAGTTAGCCCTTTACCCTGATGCATGAGCCATTCTGATCCCAGAATTGAAAGACAAAAATGTTTTCAATCATTTCAGCAGCATCGCACTGATTAGCATGAACTCTTCTAATGGACCCAAATTTGACAGTAAACTGGCGACACATCGTGACACGGTCTGGGGTTATGATACACCTAGGAAACAGATTTAACAAGTATAAAACTACTGTATCTGTAGGGGTCAAGTTTCAGGGATCCCTGGTTTAACATACACAAATAAACAAATACGTTTGCTAAAAGAAAAAAAAAATGTTCAAAAAAATGAATGACAGCCAAAGGAAAATATTCTACTTACACTCCACTAAATTGGTTTCAGAACTGGTCTATAGGTGTTTTTTAATGAAGTTTACATATTAAGATTTTACATGATCAGTTTAGAAAACACAGAGATGATGGTCACATGCATATCAATTAAAAATTTATGCTAAAAACAGTAATGTACAATCTGACTATGGGACAAATTAAAAAACTGTAATATTTATCAAATATAATGATTAATCATGAAAATGCCCATTAAGACATTAAGGAAGTGGGTGGTAGGACATCTGGGAACATATGGCAGACCTGCTATGGCTGCCAGATTATAAGATAAGGCCTTTTTAAATAAATACTTCTTACTTAGCAGATCTCAAGGATGCTCCACTGAACTGAGATCTGGTGACTTACTTACTTACTCGAATATTTAAGTAAATACGTAAATGTTTTTATTGATTCTTGGAAATGGGGGCAAACACTAAACGTCTTTGAGAGAGGCTAGGATAGAGCTGGTAACATACAACTGTAAACAGCACTTTATCACTAACTCCTGACTCTGTGTGCACACGTGACCGTGGGCACAGGAAGGTTGTGTGTTGCTAGAAGGAGTCACTGACCTCAAGTGAGTTACTGCTGCGGGTTTGAAGGTTGTGAAACATCCACCAAATCATTTAACTTTGGTCGTTAGACGCAAAGTAAACTAATCAAATCAGTCAGAACTACACATCTCCCACTTTTCCTAATACTATCGAGCATTGAAGGAGTAAAGCCAGCCACACACTCACAGTTGTAGTAGAGAAATTTCCCTTTATTTGAAGTAAATAGAAAGAGATGCTCTTGGCCTGGTATCACAGATGCACTGCTAATTACACACAAGCACTTTTATGTAGTGTGACTGTACTCTACCACACAGTGCTTGGTGCAAGGTTCTAATTTTATATTCTTTTGGTCTTTTTTTCTGATATATTTGTTGTCCGGAGTGATTTGTGACAGAAGGACAGCAGCAACTTCACTACCAATAATTCTAGATGCTTTGAGTTGCTGACATGTGAAAGGCTGATCAGATATTTGGATTAATAAGCAGTTGAACAGTGCACCTAATAAAGTGACCAGTGTATACAGTCATTGGTGCTATGTTCTCAGATTGTATACATGTTCTTTGCTTGTTTCTGACACACACTGCACAGTTTCAAAAGTATCATATTACTTTTCACCATTTCAGCTTTTGTAAAGTCTCAAATAAATCCATCACGTCACAAAGTTGCAGTGAGTGGAAAAAAACATTTTGATTGTTTTAGTGTCTTTTGCACAGGCGAGTCTGTATAGTGAAAAATGCCCTAGCTTTTTTGAGAACAGAATGACATTCCTGCTGTGAGAATTGCATCAAAGCAATTGAGAAAAACTGTAAAAGCAGGCACATTCAGCACTCCTCCTCCTCATGAAGCAACTTTCTCCATGTTTTTCAGACACTCCACCCTTCCAAAGAAGTCCATTGTGTTACGAAACACAGACACTGTTGTGTGCAGCAGGGCCAGAGGAATGAAGTCCCAGTGACCTTCGACCTCTTAGGTCATGGTTGTTAAAAGCTGAACTCTTCCCCGCTTTGGGATTCCTGTAAAAGCACACACAGTCCTCAATAATGCATAGCCTTACAGCATATCTTTCATCATGCCACTTGCTGTTTCAGTGTGAAGGATGTAAATATTTCAGGATGTAAAGTGATGTTCGGTCAACACGTAAGTTCTTTCCAATGACTTCGACATCCTGTGTATGTGCATTAACACGAGCATCTTCCTGCTTTCAAATGCTGAGGCCATAGAAGCTTTATTACACACAAAACAGGCCTGCAATCGCCCGTTAATGAATGCCATTACCCTGAGTCAATTCGCACTAATAACATGGATAAAGAGTCGGTCTCCTACACTACAGACAAATGGGAACATAGTCAGGGAGTTAAATAACGTTAGATCTTCCGATTTGCCTTGTCAGGTGCCGCATCTGTAATTAAGACAGTTTAATAATGAAATCAGAAGCTTGACTTTTCAGAAGGATGCTCTGCTGCTCTGTCCTTCAGTTAAATCAACTTGATTTCCAAGCTATCTATAGATACTTGCAGCTAAATTTGCAGATTACGACATATTTTAATATAAAATACTGCAAAAGGTATGAAATGTGATGCTTACTGTCGTAACCCCGAAGGTTTTGTGCATTAAAGCCTGCTCTGAGGGAGAACAACACCCCACCTATCCCTGAATCACTGGATGAGCTCAGATGGCCTCAGTCTGATACAAGGGCAACCAGTGACTCCTAACCAAAGATGGCGCCTCTTCTCAATCACTGGGGCTCCAGCTGATTTTCTCCAAGTCTTTGTCCCTTGTGCCAGTTCCTCCAGAGACTGTTTTCAGTGCCTACACCACCTCACAGAGTGCCTGTTTTATGTGCCAGATCGGACACCGAGGTACATGAGTCTACCTGATTTTCCTTATCAGCCTCCAGACAAGTCAAGTGGCTCCTCCACTTCTGTCGTTGGCTTCCTGCACAGCTTCTAATGAGATTTTGTCTCCATGAGTGACCACATGTTCAATCTTCAGAGATCCCTCCGCTCTGTTTTGACTCTGTGCTGTTCCTCTCCACTCTTGGGTGACCCCCCCCAAACACACCACCTATATTTTATCTGACCTCAAATTGCAGTTTTTGTTCTGTGACTGTTCTAATCGTCTTTACTGGACATGCGTCCATGTGTTTATCCACCTTTGTCTTTGTCTCATTCCCCAGTCAGCCTTACTTGACAATCAAATCCATAGAAAAGTAAAGACCTTCCCAGCAGAATGAGTTATAGTTTGCTTTTACTTTCAGAATGGCTGTAAACTTGATTTTATTACATAACCACAGACAAAGAAAATCACATGTATTAAACATATTTTTCATCTTTAAATTTAGCAGCCTGATTACAATGATTGTCAAATCATCAGGAAATTAACTGACAGCATTAAAATATGGACAGAATCCAAACTGGACTTATCTGGTTTTCATATGAGTCTTAATTTCCGAAGAGACTATCTGCCCTCAGCCACCACAGAAAGACAGTGAAAAGCCCACTTAAGCTGGGGCACCTTTAAAGTGCATGGAAAGTGCATCCATGTAAATATTGAACATGCTCACAGTTTGAATTTCACTGGTGGATCAATACTGAAGCAATCTGGGCCCTAATTTCATTTTCACTTGTGTTTTCGTCTTGGCAAATGCTGCTGCAGACTGGCAATAAAATCCAAAGATATTCAGGATTTAGAACAGTGCGGTGGCTTTCTGTGTTCTTAGATTTTACTTCTGATAATCGATATTTGTCCATCTAATTCTATGCTCATGCAGGCATTTTTCTGAAAGGCTGACCTGAAAGGACCGTTTTTGGTTGTGAAACTGTTAAAATCTGCAAACTAAAATCTGCATATTCTCCTTTTTCTGGCTTAACCTACTTCAGAATTAAAAAAAGAATAATTTTTTTGGTTTGTTTCTTTTACTTAAACCTTGAAATTACAATGATTAAAATTAAAGTTATTTAAATAGAGGTGAAAATGTCATCAAGAATCTCATCTTTAATTTAACTACAAAAATCTTTCACTCCCTATGTTTCCCACCTGTTGTAGCCCCACGTCCCACCAGTCAGCACTGTTTTAGAGCAACATTTTGAAATCGACTATCTTCTCTATTTTATTCCTAGAAGTAGATCATCTCCTGGACATGTACAAATATAGAGGAATGCGGGAGGAAAAGGATAAATATAAATTCTCCAGTTTCAAATACCAGGAGCTCAAATACTCAGTGTTGAGATCTAAATTTGACCAGAGGGCTGTACAATACTTTTTCCCCTTTTTTTTGTCAGACTCATGTATAAATCTCGCTGTTATCTGAGGAACTCTGTCTGTCAGACAACTAAAAATCAGTGCAGCGATACAAAAACAGGAATGTTTCAGTATCTTACCCTGACATCAGGCTCAGACCAGAGGAGGGCTGCTTCTCATGAGCTAAACTGAAATATATGGACAAAATTGTAAAAGACTGTTTTAATGTTGAGGTCAGCCAGTTTAGGACAGATAAGCTAGATGAAGAAATGCTGGCTTCACTGTCCTCATTGTCATTCATGCTTCTTTGTTTTACTTTTACTTTTTTTCTTGTATTTTTCAGCCTCGGGCTTCTTTCTGTGCTTTGTTTATCTTCTTGGTTTTTGTAACCTTGAACCCACATTTTGTGAGTAAAGCTCAAGTTTTAGCTTTTTAAAATCTGCCTTCTCAGTCACTGTCTTGGCTCAGCTTGTCTAAATAAATAAAGCAAATAAAACCTTACATTAACATGTCTCTGATATGAAAATAATCCATATTTACATTTTTTTAACTTATTCTGACTTGCATTCATTGTATTCCTGACCTTTAATTTGGAAACAGTCTTATTTACTTTGGTTTATTTGAGAATTTTTAGTGTACATTCGATGTTGATTTAGTGACTGTTGCATATAATGTATATTTTGTTACACCTGTAAAACACTTTGGTCAGCTGAGGTTGTTTTAAATATGCTGTAGCCATAACATTTGACTCTACTTGTCATTTTTATGTTTATATGTTTGTTATTTCTGAATCCTCATATGTCAGTGTTTTGCCATGTGGTGACATTTTATGTCCCATGAAGAGGGCGAACGATGTGATGCAGAGATGAAGTCATTTTGCACAAAAAAGTGCAAAATTGGCTCCGAGCAAAACTAAGATGACAATATATTTAAAGCATCACTGTGCTAAAGTGCAGTCTTGTAGGACTGCTAGAACTGCCATAAGTGTTTAGTTTTTAGTCTAGACTAAAAAATATTCTGGATTTGAGACTCACTTTCACTGTCTTTAAGCTAAACGGTGCCCATTTAGAGGTCTCATGAGCTCCAGGCTCCTGATAAACAAAAATTATCCCTGTTGCTCTTGAAACAATCTTGACCTAAAAATTGAGGTGAGTGACTCAAGAACAACTTGACCCAGAGCGCCACAGCGTAAAACTGTTGAGTCCATTTTAACCAAGAGTTTATCAATAAGTCCCTCTCAAGAATCCGGTAAATAATGGATCAAAGACAAATGTTACTTAAGATTCGCATCCATCTGAGGGATTAGATCAGCAGGTCCAGACTTCAAACGGCAGAAACAAATCAAGGGCTCGCTGACATGTTTTGAGGTTGGTTATTGATTGTTGATGGCTGCAGCTTAGGGGCATCGTGGGTCACTCTGACTGCAGACCTTCCAGCCGCTCTGGATCTCCAGTGAAAAGTGAAGCTTCTGGGCAGAGGTTGGCAGCGAGCAGCTTTTCCCTCAGCAGTGCTCAGCTGTTTGTTTTTCTTATTTTCATAAACCGAATCCATTTCGGTTATTAGGCCAAACGACGATTCATCACATCATAAGCAGAAACTTTGCTTCTTTAATTGCTCTGCCTTTTCCAGGTAAAGGGTTAGTTGGCTCAGCATTGACTCCCATCATACCTTGCTCTCATTCTGTATAATGCACTTCAGGGGGAACAGCATCGTTGATCATTTCCTTGTCAATAAAGTTGTTAAACATATCAAAGCATGCTTTATTGATTGGTTTTATTCTTAAGTTAATGCACTTCAGAGTTTAAACTTGGATGCTCTTCCCTGTTTAACACACAGGTAAACATTATGTCAGCACTCTTTGCCTTAAAGGCCTTTGCTTTACTGTGGTGATAAGTAACCATAAATGAATTTTGATATCTTTCAAATGAAGGAAAAACCAATACAAGAAACAGTTTCCTACATGTTTTTTTTTTTATTATTGTTATTTTTAGTCCACATTAGTGCTTTTCACAGTGTCCAGGTCTATCAAACCAGTTCTAATTGGTCTTTTGAGTATATTTGTTCCACAGTTACAGTGTCCTCTAATATTAAACATCTGACTCAGAAAATTATGTTCAAGCAAATGAGTCAACACCAGCTTTCAGTGCATCATGCTCAGAGTGCTGGAGAAGCTCCAGGCAGCTTTCCTAATGACATTTTGCCATCCATGGAGATTTGATGACTCATTAATGACTTAAACCTGAATAAATGAATGGAGAATCATGATGAATGCAGGTATCTCCATTAAAAACACATTAAACCAAAAAAACTTGTTTTGTGAGCTGGCAGAGAACATTTAGGGGGCTGATGAAACATTTCAGCCTGGATAGGAGTCCTCCATGATGACAGTGCCCACATCTACACCATGGGTCACTGACTGATTTGACAGCACTAACAGTTAGCGGATATCAACCCAATGGATGAAAGTTCAGTCAGGAAAACAGCTTTCTGTTTCTTTTCGGGCTCTTTCAGCTGACTGGGAAGTTAGAAATGGCATCCCGTCACCTCCAAACTTTTAAAAATGCTTCTTTTCTTTCTCCTGCGAACTGTCAATTCAGTGTCACATCAATGCACACCATTCACTTTACCATCATTTTAATCAGAAGCAGCATCCATGTGGTTTTCAGTTGAACTCACCAGAACTCAAACTCTACATCACATCCATATAGATCAGCTTTTCACACTTTTCCCAAAACCAGACTAGTAAAATGCCTTTACGGCCTTTGTAGTGAGTGTCCCAGCAATGAATGCTGTCACAACAACATCACTTGTGGAGGATCCTTGGTGGGACACTTTATTATTTTTTTTCTTTCATTAGTCACTTGTGTAATTAGAAAATATTCTCAGTTGCACGCTTTCTTTTGATTAGATGACGCCACGCTTTTGCCTCTGTGTTATAAATTAAGATAGAACTTAAATACTGGAGACTAAACAGACACTGTAGCTTGGCTCTTTTCTGGGTTAAAACATCTGTTAACACCTCTCGCAAATGTATTCTGTATACAAACAGAAACTTTAATGGAAGAAGTGTATTTTGTGCATCTTCCTACACTCACTCACACTTTTTAGTTTCTGTACAGATGCAACAAATGACACACAAAAAGCAAATTCTTGGATTTAGTTTCCAGTCTATGTGCCATTTTAACTTCACTTCACGGGTCTTTGTATTTCAAAAGTAAATTAAAAATAAATTTCCTCAAATTATTAGGCCTTTGTTTAAAATGTTTAGTTTAATCTTTAAAAATTGTGCCATAAAATGTATTTTAAGATGATGAGTTTAGGTGAAGAACAGGGGTCACCCATCTGACAGGGCGACCTCTGCAGCTGCCTCTGCACAAAATCCTATTTAAACAGCAAATATGCTTCCAACCTTTTGTTTGAATATTTGGAAATTCAAAAAAGCATCCTGAGGCTTCAAACTGAGCTTTAAATCATGTTTGTTTACCCGCTCAGCAATTAAATTACGTGTTACTAGAGAAGATGTTTTCTTACATTGTTTAGAATTTGTCCGAGAACTGAAAACATTTCGGTAAAATTAATTTTCCTGCCTGCAAGCACAAACAGCGCAGGCCTGTTTTTGTGGTTAACTGGATTAGACTGGAGTGGTTATACTGCACCGGTAGGCGTCGCTGTTTCTCTCCGATAAACAGTTGGACCTGAAGAGATCAGGTCATAATGAAAAGTCTCCCCCCTGAAATTCATAAAATCTTCCTCGACGTGGCCGTGGTTATCTGGTGTTTATTACTTTAAAAATGGTGATTAAATAGCAAAATATGCACTAATATAATTAAATTATAGAATTAATAAAAGGCTGCGTGTGTTTCACGTTATCGTTTCATTCTTGTGGTATTTTCATCCATCTCCGCGTCCCACCTCTTGCTTCCAATTATCGCAGGGGGCTGGATCAGCTACCAATGGCGCACTTCTGATTGGCTGAACACGACGCCAATCTCAGGCTTGTCCCGTAGCCTCCTGTTGGCGAACACAATCCGGACCAGAAGTCAGAAAGTCAAATTTCACCACGGGGGCTAAGGAAGAAGGGTAGCGTTATCCGGTTATACTTTGGTCTTCTTTCATTCTATGTAATCCGTTAAGGATTAAAGTGGTTTAGCATTGAAAGGGGTTTAATTGGACTTGAGGACTTGTTGGCTCCTTTGTCCGGCTTTTTTACGCGCCGTGCCAGCGCAGCTGTTTGCGCACCTGAGTCCGCTGCTCAGCTTGTGCAGCGTCAACATGACTTTACAGCATTTGAGCCACTAAACTATCATGGTGATACTATTTTCTGGCGACGGAGCTGATGAGGCGAACCTTGGTGAATGCGCAGTGTTTCACTGTGGAATAACCAGAGTCCAGGTGTCACCAGGGGAGAGCCGATGTGGCCGTCTGGAGCAGCCAGCTGGGATTTGACAGAGCGCAGGAGTTTGGGATGCAAGAGAACCCTTAGAGAGACAGTTCTCGGCTTCTTTTACCTGGATTCAACACGGCCTGCCCCGAGCCATGGCCTCTGAAGTAGTGTGCGGGTTGGTCTTCAGGTTACTGCTCCCAGTATGTCTTGCAGCTGGTGAGTTTTCTCTCTAATACCCAATTTTTACATCTTTGTTGGCCTTTTGTGTTATTGGCTATGGTAAGTAAGGATGTGTAATTAAACTAATAATATCTATAAAGCTTATTTACTGATCCCACCCTGTGCTGTGCTTGTACCTTTAAATTTAATGTTAATTAATAACTGTACTCTAGTCTGCGTTGTCTCGGCTTCCTACACTGATATAAATCAGTTGTGACATTAATTCAAAGCCTCATATATATTAGAGCGCAGTTCCAGTATATTTGTTCAGGACATTGAGAGCAGCTTTCATATTTATGTTTGTGGGAAAATGTCATTGATTTTTTTTTATATGATTTGTGATTGACCTCACAGTGATGGAGGTCACAGATCACCTTTCATCACTGCCGAGGTCTTTTCCTCTAAAAGTGAATCCAAACGAAAAACGACAGACTGCACAGAGTCATGCACCAGCTATTAAACACAGATTACAAAGCAGAGCCGTCATTTACCAGCAATGTCCTCCACCTGTCACCTTTTATTGGAGGTAATGAAGGAAACACAGCCGGCAGCAGTGACTGCAGAGTCACACCAAAGGCATGGTGTCTGTGTTTCAGGTACAAAAGTCTGATGGTGAAAATGAACTGATGTGAATTAAATGGTGTATGTTTATTTATATCTAAATACAGAATCACAGCATCAAAGTTTTAGTTTATTATTTCCTTTCAATCGGATTTTTTTCGTGTCTGGAAATGAAACATGTATTGCAACACTAAATACACAGACTTTGCATTATTGGTAATTCGTATCTTTGGTTTTCACTGTGGTTTCGGAGTTTTCCTTTAATATTAGTGAATCATCAGTGTTGTAATTGAACTGTTTGGCGGCTGACAGTGTGATTGTTATTCATTATCATTTACATTTCGATGACAGTGTTTGAGCTGCACGTCTTCAGCTGTTCCACATTCCTCAGAGTTGTAGTCAGCTGTGCTTCCTCGTTTTGTTGTTTACTGAATTTGTTACTTTGTTGAGAAAAGTGTTCTGTTCCAAGGAAGAAGCTGTGGCCGTGTTGATTCACTCCTTTGCTATGCAGATGTGGACGATGATTCATGCCGTCAAACTTTGGAGTTTTTTATTTTGTGACTTTTTGCAGGACTAATCTGCCTAGAAAAGCTGATGAATTTCACTGAAGGTGACACATTGTTCGATGGTTATTTGCATTTTGTGGAGAAGATTTGGAGGCATAGTCTCACCTTGGATGCAGACTCCTTGAATTAAATGCACTTTACTTTGCGTTTTCAGTTGTAATCCTGTGGTAGGCCACAAGCGAAAAGTGATTAGTGTCTAACTGCCTTTGAGGTTCCAATGTGGTGTCTGTGTAAGACTTATGAGGGCGGGGTACTTTTAAAGCTAACAGCATGCTTTCTATAGATAAGCCCCACTCAGTACCACTATAATGCATCATTTGACAGCCTGATGCCCCTTTTATTTCCAAAAGCAATCGTGAGTCCATGCATTGTCTCCATTAATTCGTGGAAAGTCGTTTTAACAGTATGAATTAATAATGCGGTTCTGAGGGAGAGAATATTTGCCTTCCCTTTTATCGTAAACATACCTTTAATATTTTATGTTTTTTCAAAGTGCAAATGAGCGTTCGCTACGCCTGTACACATCATTAACTGTCAGGATGGAGGAAATGTAAAGTGGAAAGAAGGGAACATATAGAAACAGACAGCATCAGCGATGACAGATGCTGTTTTTGGTCATCAGAGTCACCTGATCAGCTGATTTTCTTTCCTTTTTGAGAACTAAAGCCCTTGCCATAAATAAGCCATGAAACCAAATGCTATCAGCAGACAGACAGTATTGGTTTTTGTCTTTGGGATATAAAATATAAAAGTAAATTTTCTGGCTTCTCACTGCCAAATAAACTGAGAGGAAGTGAACTGCACCGCAGCAGATGTTATCTTACCCCAAACACCTACATAACAGTCGCACTATATGTTTAGTTGTGCGTTATATGCAGAGACTGACACTTTTCTCATGTCCTAGTGAAAGACTTGCCTACTGACGTTGAATAGTCTGTGTTTCCTGTTGGCCATCTGACAGCACCTCTATTGAATCCGGCAGAACTGCTGGGCCCATGTGTACACAATCCCCTAAACCACCACCACCACACACACACACACACACACACACACACACACACACACACACACACATACACAAACAAACACACACATCTGCACACAGCTCGAGTTTTGCTGATCAAACAGGCTGCTGTTTATGTGTTTACTGGCAGAGTTTGGAGTGCGGACTTAATTGTGAGCACGCACTTTTCCAAATGTCTGATCTGATATCGAACCTGCGGTGTGACCGTAAAGAGGGAGCAGCTAGTCAGCTGGGTTGTGCAGTTTGCAGATGCTGCAGTGGCCATCGCTAGAACACAATGCTTTAGGTGGTATTTTGATATGAAGATGCTCTGCTGTTTCATCAGATATGTTGACTAAGAATCTTTGACAAGGTGGCAAAAAGTGTTCTGTTTAGGCTAAACATCAATTTCAAAACTATAATATTCTTAAAAATAAAATGTTTAGTTAGAAGATTGCCCAAATAAGGTGAAATCCCAGAGCAAATTCTTTGTGGAAAGCAAAGACAGATTAATGCTTTCTCTCATGGGTAAAAACAGGCTGGAGAGAATTAAGCAATAATTTTATTATTATCAGAAACCATTAAAGAGAAAGGAATCAGACATCAGGCAAATTCTTCTGCAATTGAACTCTGCACGATAGTTCAGTGTATGAATGTTTGAGTTTAAAATAGTTTTTAAATTGATCACCCAAATAAAAAATATCAGATATGATAGAAAAAAAAGCTGACTGCATGAAGTTCAGATGTTCTTGGTGCTTTGCTCAAAGTCTGAAGCAGTTAAATTTATATTAAAAGAGGGCAGCAATACGCAGGTAAAACTCTAACATTGCAGCAACCTGTGTGTTTGTGTTCGTCCAGTCACTTAAATCATTTTTAAATGACAAAACCTTCTCTGCTTCTCATATGAGAATATCTGACACTAAACTAAACAGATGATATCCTTATTTTCTCTGATAGTAAATGGAACATATTTGGGTTTGAGCTGAGAAAAAAAGAATCCATCTACAGTAAAGTTATCACTTGACCCATCACAATTTGCCAACAGGTCAAACAAATAGTGAAGGAAATAAAATGTTGTTTAATAATAAAGATCGCTGTTAGTTTGAAGCCCAGATTAATCGTTTGTTCTCTGAACATATTTTATCTGGAAAGTAGTACAAGGACATTGTGGATATCTTTCATGGTATCATAATAGACACAAGTTCTTAGTTTCATGCTCAGATGAAAACAGCTGATGTGGTATCTCGTTCATGACTTTCTTCTGAACGGTTTCATTTTACTCCTTTATCTCCCAGTGCTTGGCTTCGCTTGGCACTGCGCAGTCTTATCTCCTGCCACGTTTCATCATTTATGAGGCCTAAAACTGTGAAATTAGTTGGTTGCAAAATTCTGGTTTGGCTCGCCTGTGTCTAGGCTTTGTGTGTTTGTAATAGTAGGTTTAACTGGAAGAGATAAAAGCCCGATTCAACCGTGAATGGGGATTTTTGCAGTAACCGGTTTATCTTAAAGGAAGGGCAGTTTATTTTCATTCCCTGTGTTAAAATCTTCTGATGGTGAGTCATGCAGCAAAGGCAAATGGTCAGGAAGGCTGCGGTCAAGTGTCTGCAGGCTAGCAGTGGGAGCAGAGCCATATAGATACATTTGGATTATCTGTACATCAAATATGGTTAGAGACCAATTTAGACTTAAAGCTCAGAGCAGACGATTAATGGGGTTAGCATGAAAATTTGCAGGTTTAGAAAGTGTTTAATGCCACATTTAATGTGGATAAAAATTCAAGTGGGTGGATTAAAACAGTGTAAGATGAAAAATGATAGATTGTGAGTCATTCCCTCCTCAATCACCTGAGAGGCTTAGGCTGAAAAACCCTCGCCTACTTGCTAAAAAGCTTTGGAAAAGAAAAGAAAAAAGATCAATAATGATAGTGCTCTATTTATGTCATTATATTTGTGATTTTGGCATGTGGCAGGCCAAGCATTCATGCGTACTTGAAACTAATCCCAGATGTTTGCAATTTGCCCAAAGATGACAGCCCCAACAACTTTTATTAACTTTTGTTAGTTTTCACTGGTCTGCATCTGAGAACTGAGAAAACCTGAAGGTGCTCTTACTTCACAGCTTCAGCAAGGGAAAAGTCAGAGCCAAGTCAAATGTCGATGAATGGGTCCATTGAGCGTGCAAAGATAAATAAAAGCACCATTTTCAGCATTTAAATGTAATTTTTCAGTAGTTCAAGAGCAGTAGCTGCCGATGTCTGTGACTGAGACGATAACTCGTGCGGCCGACCAGGTTGTAAACTCTGAGCTTGTTGATATAACTGCAATGAGAAACTTAGGAGGTCAGACTGTGTGTCCACATTTTATACTAAGTCACTGTGTACTTTCTTCCCTGACTCCCTTCCCCTGACCTAAAAAGGTTCAACAAAATATAAGCAGCTATGCAGTTTATTACATTCGTTTTGCACAAACTAAGAAAAACTTGAAATATTAAGCAGATGTCACAGAGCAGAGTAACCGAGCAGCGAGTATACACATCTGGGAGTGTGAGTCACTTTATTTAGACAGCAGAGCTGCTTAAATAGTTAAAAAATGAACTTGTCAGTGCAGATGGTCAGCCTGCTTCAGGAAATGAGGAGCATCATGGATCAATACATCAATTAATGGTTTTTGGAAGTCATGTTTGCACTCAAGCTTTTTAAGACATCATGAAACCAAAAGGACCTTCTTCATGTGCCTGGATGGGGCGTGAGTATGTGTTTGTGTGTGTAATGCTGGGAAGGTGTTACATAAGCCAGTGTCATGTGTGGTTTTACATCCTAAATACTGAAACAGTGTTCTGAGGTTTGACTAAATTCATAGTGGAAGCGTGACTGCAGGTTGTATTTTTTATCGTAAATTAATTCATATTATTGTGAAAGGGAAAATGTGTAAGCCAGTGATAAACACCTTATTTCTTTGGTAGGTGAAAAATGGGGGAAAGCTGAATATTTGAGAAACTGCAACCAGTGAACGTTTCGCCAAAACAGTCGATTCATTTTCAGTAGTTGCCAAGTAATTACTGTTGAAGCGCTAAAGGGCTAAAAAGTAGCTAACAGCTTCACATTTATTTGTTTTACTGACACAATAAACTGAACAAAAGCCAGCCCTGGTCTTTCATTCTGTCCTGATGTAAACTTTTGTTAAAAGATAAATGACATGAAATTGGAGCTGGAATAAAAAAAAAAAAAACTGTAATAATTTTACACCAGAATTAATTAACCTTCATTTTGTGTTTTGGTTAAAAATCAAACACTGTACTTTCAGACTTTTGTCATGGGATTACACACTCTTCATGCTCCAGCCACATGGCTGTGATTCATTTAAAGTTTTGGCAACCAGACGTTATTTTCCTGTTTTGAAATCTCTGAGGTACATCGAGTATTTTAAGGGCATCTGGTGCATGACGCTCGCCGCACTGCTGCAAAACATTCAAAGATTTCATTTTGTAGAGTTTAATCCTAAAAAATGATCTGGTTTCAATAACGTCCCTGCAAAACTCTGAAATCTGCACATGTGATATGAAGCTGCGCTTAGTGAGGCATTTTACGGCATGGAGGCAGATATAACCGCAGGCTGCTCAGTCAGCTAATTGTCCCTCTTCACATCCGAGGACTATCAGGTCTTTACTGTTCTTCAAAACAAACGGCAGTTCATTGACTGACTTAAGCGCAGGCTGGTTTAGTGATGCGGGCCAGATGAACAGATAATGAGGTTTGTGAGTGTGAAGTTTAGTTAGAGGAATGTTTGATGTTTTACTACTTTGAGCCAGCAGGAACATTTTAATGATTTTCACCACATGTTTGTCTCAAGTATCTGTTCAGTGACGATCTGACTGCTGCCAGTGTCTGCACGTTATTTACTCCTACACATTATGTAATGCAAACGAAGCTGTAAACACATTACTGAGCTGGTCAATTTTCTGTCTTTGTCTCTGCAGCTTGCCTGTTCAGGTACAATGTCCTGTCCTTCGTCTACCTCATCTATCTCCTGCTTATTCCACTCTTCCCAGAGCCTACAAGCACAACAATGCAAGGTAAGCTCTACAGTGCCCCTCTGAAGCTGTGTAGTTTCAGTGGCTTTGCCATCACCCTAAGAATCTTGACTGTTTCCCAGAGTTTGAATTGACTTGTTGTTCTCTATAATACAAACCAGCCCTTCTGCAGGAGAGTTGAATTTCCTTAAGATGAGCATGGATTTGGCACATAGCTCAGTCCATGAAAGGTAATATTGGTTAGCGCAGGCATGAGTCCATCTGTAATAATAAAAATGATCTGCAACCGGCCAGCTCTGAGATAGAAAGATGTGATCCATTAGGACCACATCTAAGGAGCTCTTCATGAAAATTGCCATTTTAGGCTCAGGTTTAGTTTATTTGCTCATATAATACCCATATAAATGATACAAAACTAAATACATGAGTTGTTCTGTCGAGAAGACAAACACAAAAGAGCTTGTAAAATATCTCTTAGAGAAGAAAAGAAAAAGAAACTTGGGATGAGGACTGGTTTTGACAATGGCTAACCATTTTATTTGAAGAACAGAAACTGAGAAGTTTCTCTCCCCAGGCCATAACATCACGATCTGCGTGCGTCTGTGATGTTCATTAATTCATCCGATTTGAAGGTGGAGGTGACCTTTAACCTTTCTGGTGTTTTGGTTTAGATAAAAATGCAGGAAGTTTACAGCCGGTAAACAAGCTTCCATATGACAGCTGACAGCTATTTAGAATCCATTCATCCTCTGAAGAAATATGAATCACGGTGGACCTCTGCGGTTTATGAGAAGTGACTGAGGTGACTGTTCTCCTTACGGGTGATGAATGTGGGATTTAAGCCTCGCTTTTATGCACTTCATCCACCACAAAACACTAAACAGCACACCTCCCAGACCTCTAATAATATAGGCTTCTGCAGGAGACCACATGTAGTGTTTAATAATACATAAACCTATTTTGTCTGAGGGAGCGACATCCAGTCCGAGATTTGTCTCTGCTCGTCTCCAGCTGAAATAACAATCAGGAAGTAAAGGAGGAAGAGAAAGAGAGGAGAAAGTGGACCACTTACAGTCTCATCAATAGTTAAAGAGACTTCTAGTAAAGCTGAACGCTCATGAAGCTGATAGCTGCTGATTTCAAGAGTCGTTCAACAGTCATGACAGGATATACATTAAGGATAATAATAATGATATTTAAAAAATAATATATCGATAATGTGTCAACAATACTCACAATAATGCTGTTACTATTTGTGTAACTGATTTTTTTTGTCTAGCTTTTGCAAACACTGGCCAAAGTAAAATTGCCCCCAAAAATCACATAAACACTGTTATAGGTGAATTAGACTGACGGACATTATTGTTGTTACATTTTTATTTTCCTGCCTTAATGGGTGTTTTAATATCTATATTCTATATAAATATTCTTAAACTGCATGCTTCAAAAAACAAAAAAATATACAAAGTATTCCTGTTACTAATAAGGCTGAAATTAAGATTTAATTTTACATCTGATTATTCACATTTAATGTCTAAACAACTCACTTTTGTCAAAAGTACCAAACCCAAAAGACTAATCTTCACCCAGGTAATTTCCCAATTGAGGGATGGAACTGGCCAGTTCATTAGGTACAACTCACCAAGTGCTCATTAACACAAATCTGATTAGCCAGTCACATGGCAGCAACCCGGAGAGGATGCATTTCGCACGTGCTCACCAAAATTATACAATAAAAGCTTGGAAAACTGTTGCCTTGTCTGATGAGTCAGTCTTTCTGCTTCGACTGTCAGAATTTGGTGCGAACACCATTAAAGCGTTGCTCCACCCTGCCTCGTATCAGCAGTTCAGGCTGCTGCTGGTGGTGTAATGGTGCGGGGAGTATTTTCTTGGCGCGCAGTACCAACTGAGGATCATTTAAGCTGGAGGATTGTTGCTGCCATTGGTTAACTTCTCAAATTCAGATTTTATGAACTTCAGAACATATTCAACAGGTTTAGAGTGCAAACAACTTCACTCTGGTATAAAAAAAATACTAATAATAAGCACTGAAAAAGAAATAAATACTAGAATAAATGTAAATGTATTTTATTGTTGTTTGATTTGATTATTAACAATAATTGGTATGTTTTCTTTTCTTATAATCAATCAATGTTAATTATTTCTGCAGTCCTGAGCAGTAAGTTCGAGTTTCCCTAGAGAGGCATTTCCAGGCATAATTACCAGCTGCTAAAAAATCTGTCGCTTATAAAAAGCTCTTATATAACTTAAAATAAAAAAGTCTTCAGACCCATTGAAACAATTCAGTTTTTCTTACTTTGTAGTAGAAATTTTTTGTAGCTGCAAACTAAAAGAACCAATCCACAAAAACGTATAGATGTCACAACGTCACACCTATGTGACAAGGGGCGATGACGTGCTGATTAAAAGGTCATTCAAACTACTATTAAAAAATGTTGGTAGGCCGCCACCCTGACAAAATGCCAGTTCTTTTGTTTACCCTTAAAGGAAAGTGGATTAAATTTTTAGTAGCTTATGTTTATGTGACCTTTCACCGCGCATTGTCAGAGTATCCAAAACAGGAGAGGAGTGAAGTCATCGGCGTCAGAAAGTAGGAGATATCCTTCCAGTGCAACCTGCCAGGACATGCGTCCCATCTGTCTGCCTCAGCTGTCTGTCATCAGGGAGGGGGCTGCAGGCTGACAGGCTCACTATGAGGAAGTTATGGCAGGAGGACTTTAATAACAGGATAATATACAGTGTACAAAACAGCTGGAACAATTACGATGTTGTCATTGCACAAACAGCTGATTGTAGGTAGATATTGTTTAGAGAGTTGAAGGGGAGAGGCGTCTCATATTTCTACCATGTACAGTCCAATTCAGTACCTTTAAGATGCACATTGGCTTAAAATAATCACCATGGAAACACTGAATCAAATTCATTTGATCTCTGTTTATATTGTTACCAGATAATCCTAATTTCTAGTAACATTCCTGTTAATTCATATGTTAAAAATCAGCTTTTGACACTAAGCGCCAATTAGACACAGGCAGCTCAAACTTATAAAAACCATCTTATTTTGCAGTAAAGACTCACATGTTCAAAATCATTTTAGAGGGAATTAGGTAAATAGATTGAGCTAAATTCACTGCTTTGTTTTGATGGTCTGTTTCATTCAGTCTTTTCATCTTCGAGGACATGCAGCAGTTAAATCTGTTAAGTTAATTTAAAACGAATGTTTGACATGAATAATTCATTAGGTGCGTTTTGCTTTGAAAAGCTGCAGCGCAGCTGTGTGCCCGCGGATACGTGAGCACAGAGACAATATTTTATGCAACTTGTTGTTGTTGTTTTTGTGTTTTACTCTCTAATGCCATAATTGCAGTATTTAGCTCAATGTACCTTTGAAGGCATTCCCAGTGGAGGTGAAAAAAATCTAAGCTGTTGCTTTTAAAAGAGCAACAAGCATTGCGAGAGCTTTAGCAGTAGGTGTTACAAGCTTTGTGAAATCTGTAGTCTTTTAGCCGTCTTACATGACTTCACATAAATATTTGATGTTATGGGTTATATGGTTATCAGGTTTATGTTTTAGCTTGCAGACTTCTAATTTGGCTTTTTTTCTTTTTAGTCTTTGTCATGCTTTCATGCTTTTTAACGACCTGAGATGCTTTTTCTCTTATTGTTAAGTCGGACAGCAGGCTTCCCCATAAATTGAACTGGTCTTTAAAAGACTTAATTAGGCTTTTCTGAAACTGTGATTTGGCAGGACAGCGTGTTTTGTCAGGTCTTAACGCTGTCAGATGGATGAAGTTCTTTGACTGTTTAGGAAAAAGAAGGAACCGTTAAAACCAAACAATGGCCTCTGTTTTGAAAGGGGGGGGAAAAGTGCTCTTGG
Organism: Aulonocara sp. 'chitande type north' Nkhata Bay; assembly: GCF_057382095.1. Lineage (NCBI taxonomy): Eukaryota > Metazoa > Chordata > Actinopteri > Cichliformes > Cichlidae > Aulonocara > Aulonocara sp. 'chitande type north' Nkhata Bay. The sequence goes on from NC_141361.1 coordinate 11,655,799, forward strand.
GACAGAATTTTGAAACTGAAAAAGTGACGCAGATTACTTTTTCAAGATGAGCATTGGCAAACAAGTCAGATGGCCGTCAGGCAGCAAAAATGTTCTATTACAAATAGGAAAAACAGGGGGTAAAGCCAAACAAGTTGCAATGTCCCGAGCCTTAGTACCAGTTTGGATGCAGAAGCTCGCAAAAACTCCTCATACCTCGCATTTACAAGCATTCTTTTCCCCCATTGTGAAAGCATTGGGAATTGCAAAGGGAAATTAACACAAATTGTTTTTACTTCAACATTTACTGCAAGAAGTCCAACGTGATGTGTTGTTGCACACGTTTGATAAGGTTAGCCCTCAGCGGCCCGAGGCTCAGCAGTAGCGCCTCACCTCAGCCAGGATATTACCCCACTGTAGTAAAACTGCTGTGCATTCCCCCACAAGGATGCAGTAAATTTAATGAGATGGGGATGTTGCCCAGTGAAGAACCAAACTGTGCAGATAAGCAAAACTATTTAATAAAACATTGTTGATAGCCCAGCACAAGACATTACTGTTATTTATTAATCAAAGAACGAGAGCCTGATCCAGCTTCATTTGCCTTCTCTCGATCAAGATTTTCATTTTCATAATTAGTGGGAAACCTGCTGCTGAGAATTTTGACCATAACAGCTCCTGAAATTATCCCAAATACCTGTAGGTGCACCATAAAGTGGCCATGTGTTGAACAGCTGTGGCAGCTCCCCTGCCCGATCTCTTCCACCCTCCCAGGATCAGTCATCCACTGACAGCTGTATTCTTCACAGTCAACACCTTCATGTTCATGGCCTCCAACAGCCAAGTCCTTAACTGTGAACACCAACAGACACTGAAGCTGAAGAGCAGAATTAAGTTCAAAATCTTATAGACGGTAACTTATCGACTTAGAGGTCCTGTGGTCCACCAAAACGTTTATTTGACTTGTCAGTAGAAATCAGCTTTGCTCAATAGTAACGTTACCAGCTCTTGACCAGGATATGTATTGTGATCCACTGAAAATCCCTCCTGGGTGCTGTCCCAATCACCCTCACCTTCTTTACCAATTTATTCAAAACAGCTCCAGACTCCAGGCACTGACTTTTTCTATGAGAAACAGCTGTCTGTTTTCAAATCCATTCAGTCCTAAACTGAAGTCCTAAGAAAACTACACGAAATGGCACTTTTTAAATATGTCACTCAAACTCAAAAAGAAGCAAAATTTCACTTTTGTGTTTGATAAAGTTCTCAGTATCTACACAAGCAAACCAGCGCATAGACTTTTCTGTGTTTCAGTGGATGAATGAACATGTGGGAATCTTTAAACTGAGCCGTGTTGAACTCACTGTAGCTGTTCTCCTCTGTTAGGCCACACAGGGCGTCTCCTCCAGTCGCTCTGCTTCACCAGTATGTCCTTCCTGCTACTCCACATCATCTATCAGATTACCATCCACAGCCTCGTGGCCGGGAACTCCATCGCCTCCAACTTCAACTGTGAGTACACTGCAGCCATTGTAGTACACGCTCTAAGAGTAGCGACGTTTGTTCTGTATACAGAAATAAAATAAAATCCCTCACGGGTCAAGAATCCAAGAAGCAGGAATGGAGTTTATTGATTGAGTGGTCTTCTGTTGTTCTTGCCTTCTGGAAACATTTAAAAAAGACATGCAGGAAGCACCTTATTCGTTTTTAGAAAAGGGGATAGACTAATAAAGATGAATTAAACCCTTTAAAATCATTTTCTGCCAAAGTGTGAGTCAAGGCAGAGGTATGTGACCGTTGCAGTTTGTTTCTTTGCACGATTACATGAAAACTAGCAAGGTGGAGTTTATGAAACTTGGTAGAGCGGTGGAGTATGGGTAAAAGTAGAGCTCATTAATTTCTGGTGTAGATCTGGATAGGGCAGAGGTCGGCAGCTTACCTCTGGGTTAAGACGTTGGCACTGGCAGAGCATTTAAGGGTATTTTTCTATAAAATCATATTTTTATTGGATCAAATGTCTTTTGCAGGGAACTTATTGCTTTGGTTGTATTCACTGGGAAATCAAATATGGTAAACAAAAACACCATCTTTTTCTAACCTGTAAGAGCTTAACCCTGGTTTACACTTGTGTGGGTAACCTAATGGTAGATTTGGCTTAATTTGGTCATGTTGCACTTTGATTATTTACCCTGTAAATATTTCTTTTCTGAGAAAATACCGTGTTTTAAATCATGCGCGTTGAAAAAATGTCCAGCCTGCTTTAAAAATGCAAATTACCTGCATTACTTTCAAATAATTTGAATTTAATAAGCCTAAGATGTCAAGTTGAATCAAATGTTTGTATCTGAAGAGTTTTTAGGGCCTCAGTCGCAGGCCTAGAGAACATAAAGCCGTTCTCTCTGATCAATCATAGACTTTTTTCATTCCCACATAGCCAAAATAGCTCCAGTGTCTGATTACACCTTTTAAAGAGGTGTACACATACGAGCTGTGATGTAGCCTCTGTGCTCCTGCAGCTGCACGTAGCTGCTGGAGTTATTGCGTACAGCAGAAATATAAATGAGGCTAAACCTGACTGTAAAGACATTAACCATGATTTACTTGCACAGAACGGATGTTTTTTGGGGGGTGGGAAAGACCAGATAAGGCGGATTCTCTTCCTGTTCATGACCGACTATGTGCACACGTGTGTCCCATCAGTCTCACGTGCCCTTGTATACCTGCACTCTGACCAGCCCCTGATGCAAGGTCACAAAGTTGTATATCGCCAGAGAAAGTTGTAGCTTTTTCACAGCCTGAGGCAAGATTTCCATCCAAAACACTAAGTGAAGACATGCACCATTTGCAGGAGAGAGCACACTTCGCTCTGAATAGTAATTCAGGTTTTTTTTTTTTTTAGATACCTTCATTCTTATTGCATTTTGTCACATCATGAAGATTTATGGATCCGACACATTCCTCAGTGTAATTAGCTTCTTTGTGCCATATGGCAATGCAGAGAAAAAGGATACTTGGTGCCAGTAAAGCAAACATTGTAAGTTCCTGACTCAGTGTTGGGAAGGTGTTAATAGCTGGCTTTGGGTTTCTCATGAAACTCTGTATCAAACTGTAAAATATGAACGTGTCTAGACGGGACAGACCCTGACCTTATGTTATAATGACTTGTTCTCTCTAATGGAAGCGGCTCGGTTTTCTCCGCCGAGAAACGGCCAACTCACAAGGTAGAACGAACCTTATCGCCTCAGGCAAAAACACACGACACCTCTCAGAGAGGGTAGACTAAATATTCTGTCAAGGAAGGCCTTATTCCTAAAGTCTCCGGGGCTCCAGTTTTTTGGCAGATCAAACCCTGGAGTGACACCATAAATTCTGTCCAGTTATTTTATATAAATTTGTATTTTTCATTCAGTGGAAGCACTTTGAAACGCATGCTTTGAAAGTGCTATACAAATAAGCTTTCATTATTATTATTTTGTGTAAAAAATGAAACAATCCAGTAAAAACAGTGAAAACAGCAACTTTCTCTCTAGCCAGAGCAAGTTGTGTGACAGTAAATGTCAAGGATTTTCTGTGTAAAAGGCAGATTGTGTGCTAGGACTTGAGAAACAGGAGTGAACTTAAAAATCAGCTTTAATGCTGTTAGCTCACAATAATACAAAAGTCCAAACATCTGCATAGCAGAAGCTGGGTATCTGAATGCCAGGGATCTTTAGGAAAACAGGCTAGGGAGACACACAGCCATGAGGGACGACAATACAAAGGACAAGAGAAAACTCAGACGATATATGCATACAACAGATAATGTGGGGAGAGATAACAGGTGGGAGGACAGCTGTAACTAATCCAGAACCTGAGACAAAGGAAGTAAAACATCACACAAGACACAGAGAAAAACAATAACTAAAATAAAACAGGAAGAGATAACGGCAACAGAGATTAAGCATGACACGGAAATAGAAGGGAGGCGGGAATACCAGGAAATTCAAGGAATTAAATATGAAACAAATTCTAACCAAGAACAACCTAAATTTGAAACTGAAATCTGAGAATATGAATAAACAGACACCAACCAGGAAATGTTGTTATAAGAAAAATACAAAACTCAAAACACATGATTCGTATCTCCAAAAGAATCAAGAACCCATAAACCCAAAACCCTGCGGCCAAGACCCAGAGTCCATGATACAAAAAACTGTAGCGTAACCAGCCAGATGTTAAAGTTTCTGTAGCCCAAACCTTCTGCTGTAGGGCAAGAAATACAGATTATTGCAGTAAAGAACACAAATACATGACTTTTTAGAAATCAGCTGCATTTTAACTGACAACCTATTCACTCACATAAGCAGATTAACTCAAGACAAATCAGATACACTTTAGCTTTGACATCCAGAGTTAGCGTGACTAAAATCTGGAAGAGATGTATGAATCACAAGAGAAAGAAAAGAGTCCAGTGAAAAACATTTTACTGAATGAATATCAAATTGGTAGCACGATGTAAAAACCCACAGATATGTAACATGCAGAAAAGCACAATGACCAGCTTTAAATAATAAGTCTGTTTATATTTTTTTTTATATATTTTTGATTATAATAAATCAAGTCAAAGTGAACTTCCGTCGATTTATTAATTTAATTCCGCTTATCCAGCTCGGATTCACGGGATCTTGAGTCTGTCCCAGCTTCTAAAAAAGGACACGAGGCTGGGTATCCCCTAGACAGGTCGCCAATCTGTCGTAGGGCCAACAGAGAGACAGAAAACCATTCACGTTTTAGCCAGTTAACCTAACGTGATAGTTTTTGTGGGAGGAAGCTGGAGTACCCGGAGAGACGGGCAAATTACACAGATAGACCTCAGCCGACCCACGACCTTCTTGGTGGTTAGTTGAACTGGTTCTGCTATCAAATATTGTGTGTGCAGCTTAGCATGTTCTAGTTTTTATCTGTTTGCTAGCCCATTGTTACTCAGACACTATTAATAACACATTAGTGAAACACTGCTATTCTAGTTGACATGTTCCTTAATGAGTGCTCGGACTGTTTTATTCTGACTCGGTCCATATCCTGTCTCTAAATGCTCGTGCGTTGCCGTCGGACATTGTGGAGCCTTTTTAAAAAAGAAATTAAAATAAATATTTGTCAGTGGGTTTTAAGAATCCTGCTTTCAGAAGTAGTGGATGTTGACACACTGAGGAAGTCAGAAAGTGCTTGGACTGGGCAGCACATTGTTTGTTTTGTAGATCTTGAGATTAGCTGACAGTAAGAAAGTAAAGTATATCAGACTTAATTGTTAAGACTGATTTAAATCAATAGAGGCTGTCAATTCAAATAGATACCCTTGATAACTGTTTGAGCAGGAACAGTAAATATATTAAAACAAAAAGCCCCCCCCCGTTTTGTTCCTCCAGCAGTGCAAAAAATAATAAAAGATAAATAAATAATTTGGTGTACATGACTTACTGTCCTCCCTTGAATGCACACCACTCCTGGTATTTTAAACATGCTTAGTATGGATTCTTGCTATCTAAAGTCAGGCTATTTATGCTTTGCCCTATCTCACACTGGAATTTCAGTAAAAACCACACTGAGTAGATCAAAAACATCCTTGTATCGTGTCAAAACAACATTTCGCAGCACACTTCTTTTAAACAATCTGCACCCAATCTTGCACAATATGCAAACCGATGATTTTGATTCACTGTGATGATTTGTATACATGTTGTTGGCTTTTCCACTTCCTGAAGTTAATGTCAGCCTGTTGATATTGATATTTTAATGTTATTTCTATACAACAGGAAGTTAGGCATTACTCTTTGTCTTCTCATTCTGCCGCCTGAGAAATAGCCTTATCTCAGATTTTCTATATCTGGCATTTAGCCTCCTTGACACCCTTTTCCTTTTGGCAGTCGAGTATAAACAAGGAGTCCTCCTTCGCAGTTAGGTGGTTATCCTCTCCCCGGATAACTTCATATAATTTCCTCCGTTCACCGCAGCCAAATACGCCATTAGAGCAGTAAGCTGAGTATGAGTATGAATGAGAAAACCTTTCCAAAAAAGCTGACACCTCCAGCTGTTGGAGCAGGTCAGCGACTGGTCACCAGATGAGTCCGGGGACGCCTTCCTTTGGAGTCATCCGTCATTCCTGCATGCTGACTCGACATTGCATTTACAAACAGTTGAAAACATTTGTATTCCAGATGGGTGGAGTTCAATACATTGCAGATCTAAATTGCCAGTTTGTGACTAAAAAAAACAAGCTCCACTCACTTCCATATACTTTCCTTTGATTGTTTAAACTTTATGGTAGTTTTTAGCAGCAATCTGGTCACTAAGGAGCTTTTTTAAGTATAATAAAGGATTTGTGCATTCAATTTGTCTGATGGCAGTAGACATTTGTCCAGTCTGTAAGGGCTAAGCAGCCTAAAAAAACACGGCTGTGCAGCGGTGGTCTTTGTAAAGCCCCATTGTTATTCCCTTTTGTATCCACACATGTCTTTCCTGCTGTTTCCTTAATGTGCAACACTTACTAAACTCTCAGATTGTCTGATATAATTATGATGTGCTGAAATGTCGATTGTGCTTATCACCATCCTCTGTGGAAAAGGGGCAGCTGGCATTAGGTCCCAGAGATAGAAGCGAGAGTGCAAAGAAATGCAGCACTGAGAGGTTAACAGCCCAGCAAGTACAAAGGGTGTTTTATGGTGTTCGCATAAAGTGTGAGGACAGGTATTTTTGGTGCCCAGCTGGGGTGAAATGTGGCCTCGCCTCGGCAGGCAGAAAGTCTCTCTTCTAGAAGTCTCCGTGCTGAGTTCAGTCTGCACTAGAAAGTATTCCTAAGACATCCTATGCATCAGACTGGCCTTGCTTTACCTCTGACATTCCTCGAGCATGATCTCACACACAGGATGGATTTCCTCTTACATCTGTAGGTTTGGTTTTGGGGGTGGGTTGAAGTTGCATGTTGCAAACTGACTGCATTTGCTTAATGCATCACTGGGTTTTTATTTTAAGATTTAAACAGGGCATTAAGTAATCTATGAACTCTATCAAGCTCTGTGGGTGATTTTTAGGAATTAGGACAACATGAGTGGAGCTTATCTCCTACTGTGCAAGTTTCTGGCACTCCCCTCTTTCCTGACCACTTAAGCTACTTGTAAATGACACAAACAGCAAAGCAGCGAGCAAAAGCAAAAGAACAAAAGGTGCATAGAAGAGCTGGTGCTAGAGATGTTTTAATATTCACTGAAACTGCTGCTCAAAATCTCTAAAGTCTAATTTTGCTTATGTCATTTTGATTGGAGTTTTCACTGTTGTTTAATCTCATGATTAAAGCTGGCGTGAGTAATTTTGGACCTTTGGAGGAAAAAAAAGATTCCAAAGGAAAACACAGCCACGATAAACCGTTGGCTTGTAGGTTTGTTATGGTTACTAACAAATCCAGTGGACACAGACCAACAAGTTGTTGGATTCATGTTTCAGGTCAGTGGAATTTGCAGATTTTAAACTCAGGTTTGGTGCTTTTACTCCAAATAAAGACATGTGTGTCTTTAGCTTTTAACGTTGATGTTTGGCTCTCTGCTTTCTGCTCTTCTGAGCTTGTGTGGCACAGTTTTATGCAAGTTACTGAGAATCAGAGCCGTACTGCTGTGTGGAAACGTGGCTGAAAGCTGACGAGAGCTACACAGAATCTTTTTTTACATCAAATTGAACAAATACTATGTTTAGCTTTGCTCTCAGCGTGCAAATAGATTGTTTGGTGTTTCAATTCTCTGCTCCACACATGATAAAATGGTTGCTAGTCACTGGTAAATTGCAGTGTTGCTTAGTACCACAGAGACAATAATTACTAATTTCCTTTTGTTCTTTAGGGTGTTTAGCTATTACTGAATGAGTCATTCACACAACCTAGTTTGTTTCCTCCATCAGTGAGCTCTTTTAGATGGGAGTAACTGAGTGGAAGTGGACTGATGAGTCTCAAACAGCGTTTGATGTCAGGGTATGTCATGTAGCCCCCTCCTTTCACAGATGTGTGTATGTTTGTTTTCTTTCTTTCCTTTTTACTTTGTAAAATTCTTAATAACTGTGGTGATTTTTTTTTGATTAACAGGAAGACATTTTATTTAAAGAAAAATATATATTTATATATGCCTCTCGCCCTAAGACAACTGGGATAGGCTACAGCCCAGTTTGATCACTGATGAAAGATAATTGTACTTACTTGTTTTGCTCAATGTAGTAAATGTGTAACAAGAATTGCTGTGAAAAAATGTCTGTTTTCAGTTTTTTTAGCTTGACAAGCTGGCAGTAGCTGGCTTGCACAGCGGAGACACGGCAGATAAGATGAAGATGAAGTGTTTTATCTGCTTTATCTGTGTTGAGCTAAATTCAGTTCAGCATATAATTACTACCAATAGACAAAACAGATGGACTACTGATACGTCATTTAGTTGAGTCACACTGACGTTGTGTTTTCTGTGGCAGTAGAACAAAGGCCGAATGAGTGCTGTTCTTTCGTTCTCCCGAGCTCATGAATTGAATACCTGGAAATCTCCTTGTGGGTGTTGGAGTGATGGTCAGGAACACTTCAACCAATGCAAAGTGTGGAAACGAGGCTTTGGTTTTTATTTTCTCGTTTATACATGAAGGTTACACGAGCACCGCGAACGATCCTCTGTATGAAATTAAAAGATGAGCTGATGCTATCACTGGATACATTAATAGAAATGGTTTCTTTCTAATTATTCAGTTTTATTTTTGTTTAATTTGTTTCTTGATCAACCAACTTCCTAATTGTTTCTAATGACTGTGATCTAACAATTATTAACTTTAAAGGTGCTTTTCTTTGCCACACCTCACCTGTACTCACTAAATTACTTCATATATTTGTGTGCAGGTTCCTCATGGGAGAAATCCATAAGACAAATTGGCTTTGAAAGGTAAGATAAGATTTAAACTAATAATGAGTTATAAATAATAATGATGCTAATAATAATAATAATTCCACTCATCGGTTCTGCCTGCACTTGTGCTACAAAATGATTTCAGTTCATGTGCTGAAGGTGGAAAACAGTGGCACAGTCTACAGAGTGGATATGGATACTTTATTTATATTTTATAGCACAAAAACACGAGTGAGCGAGAGCGAAAATCAAAATTAATGTAAAGAGTAGTGTAACAAATTACTTTCTCTGGGAGTAATTAAGTAGCGCACTGCATTACTTTTAAGAAAAGTGTTCTGTGTTCTATGTGTAATAATTACTGAATTACTTACTAAAATTATTTATGTAGCAAATAAAAAATAACAATAAAGAGAGAAACAAGACAAAACCAAGGTGCTGTCCACATTATGTGGCTGACAAAATTAAAAATATTTATGAAAAAGTCAGGATAACAGAATGTTAATGTATGATCAGTTAGTTTGGACATGCAGGGACGTAAAGCAGAGTCGAGTCTGAGCAGGGAATCAAGCAGTCTGCACCAACTAAAGATGAGACACTATGGACTGAGCGGTCTGCAGACACAGTGTGTGCAGTCAAAACTTTATAATTTTGTGTGGAGAAAAATTAGGTGAAATAAGATTTTTTAAAAAGTAGAATTTAGAAAATAAACTATTGTATAATGTGATAAACTAAATAACAAAATATACCTTATAAAATAACTATACAAAAAAAGGGGTCACCTGAAAATCATTAAAAACAAACTAAAACTAAATATTTGTACGAAATGAAAACAAAATCAAAATAAACTAATTCAGTTTTGAAATTGAAACCCTGCTGAGCGATGATAACACATAAATAGTACAACTGGGGTTGTAATAATAATGCAGTTTTAAGGAAATATCTTTAAAAATAAATTATTTTAAAATTCACATTTTCGCTTCACCTTTTTGTATCACCGCTCTGTTTGCAGGAGGTGGCACCGACCGTGCAAAGTGTCTTAAATATAGCAGCCCCACAATAACATTAAACATCACTTATTACTGTAGCTGCAGTGGCTCGTCATGTGCCCAGCTTCATAAAAGCTCCAAACCTGTCCCTGTGTGGATTCTTGTTGAACGCTAAACCCACTTATGTTTGACAGTGGGTTGACAGGCCTATTTTTCAAAGCTTTTGCTGTTGTGTCTGCCTCCCCCCCACACACACATGATCATATTAGATGTGGTTTCCTGAGTACGGGAATGTCCTAACTCAGCCACGTCCTTTTTTCCAGTACTCAACATCCTTCATACTGTAAGTGGCGGAAGTAGAGCCATAAACATTTCATCCCATATGCATTTACCTGTTTGTGTCGAGGGTCATATACAGTATATGAGCAGTGATTACAGTTGGCTTTGGTGCATTTTAATGCCTAAATGGACCTGAGCTCAGATATATCCAAGCCTGAAAACGATTCACAGCTGTTGTGTGACTTTTTCAGTCATGCTGAGTGTTCAGTTTACTCAGGATTGACCTTTGCAGATCCTTCATAAATACCAAATATTTATATACAGGGCACATTTTATTTGGTCTATATTTAAAGTTTTTCACTGAGGTGGCGTGACTAATTCCAGCTGTAGCTTGGACCAGTGAGGACAGGTCCGAACACTACTGATGTTTTTGTGATTCCCTCATACGATAACTATGGGAAAAGTGGGAGTCACTGAAGTTACTGGCTCAGCCCCGTTTGGCTCTGATGGTTTCCATCTCTTTCATCCATGTGAGGATGCGCGAAGCTTCACAACAATGAAGCAAATGGAAACAGGCGTCCTTGAGCAGATTAAACTCCACAACAGAAGCCAGAGGCGCATCTATTTATCGGTGTGTGCGTTTTTCCATCAAGATGATTAGCACTCTGGTTTCAACTTGTTAACTTTTATAAGCTTTATATAAGCTCAAAACCAGAATCCAGAATGACACTGGCTGTTTTTTTTCTCTTTTTTTTTAAAATTACAAGTATTTGGTCTGCTTTTTCTCTGCAGCCTGAGCCGCAGAATCACCAGTATGGTGTGTTTATTGTAAACTGTTTAATTACTCTTGGAGCCCAGCATGAAATGTAAAGAAAACACTTTAGTGGCCAAAGACAGGATGGAGCGCTATTGCTGTAAAACCAAAATAGAAATTGGTTTGGATGATAAAAGAGAGTTTTAAAGCTTTTGAAACCTGTTAGCCATTTCAGGGACAATTTTTATTTGATTTAATAGAACATGCAATCATGACACCTCATAAAATGCGTCCTCGGGCAGCATAAATGCATCTCTCTGGATTATTTGAAGTCTGAGATTACTGCAGCAGTCATGGCAACTGTCCGCCACCAGTGTTTAGCTTCCTGTTTGAACAAACCTTTTTGTATTTAATTAGACGTGAGCGGACTAATCAAATAACAAATGTTGCAAAGGCAGTGTTTGTTCACAGCGCTATAACTACAAGAGTTTAAACAGCGTCATGTTTTAATATATCAGTAATAAAAACCCCGAGCTGTCTTTGTGTAAATATGATTTGTTTATTAAGTGTTGTCAAGAGAATTCAGACAGATGGACAAACATCTCAAAATGATCCCTTTATTTAGTCCTTACTTTTCTTACTCCATGCAGATGAAAGAGAAAAGAAATAGGGCTAATTACGCCAGCTGCCTCCGTACGAACAAAGGATGCAGTTTTTAGGGAAGTAAACATGTTTTTCACAGTTTAGTTAAAAACAGAAAATAACGCTCTCCCTCTCTCATGGCCTTTTTGTTTGAATGGAATTTAACTCGTTAACAGCAATATGTTTAAAGCCCGATTTCATTAAAGAGGGTGGTACTGCATATAAAATCTGAGCACAACACATATTAAAAGAGCACTTGAGTAAGGGAAAAATACAGATTCCCATGCGTTCATGTGAACAGGTGGTGTTTTGCTTCAGTAATACCTGTTCTCGTGATTCTCAGTGCAGCTCCTGTCTGCCTGAAACGGATTAGAATGAATTAATAACTTTTCTTTATTTTAGTTTTAAAAAGTCAGAGATACAGAGGGACATGTGACGTGAACTCAGCCAGGTTCAAACACAGGGCAGCACCTGTTTATGGGCCAAAGTAAACTAAACAATCGACCAGGAGTCCCTGGATTTCTCAGAAAAACTGCTTCATATTAGACCTCATTGTCCACGGGCAGTTAAGCCTGTTTTATCTTGTCCCAATTTCAATCCTTTATGTGTTATTGGCCTGCAAGATTCCTCCAAATCACGATTTTTGGGATTCATCTGCACTTTGAGGAACCGAGCGTCTGCTTTCTGTCAGCGTCTGTGTCCCATCTTTTGTCTGTTTGTCCCCAGCGTGAGAGGTGCAGATGCGGGGAATGGCATCCGAGTGTTCATCCCCGATATCGGCATGTTTATGGTCGGCTTGGGCATCTGGCTGCTGTGTCGCAGTCTGGTCCAGAAGAGGCCGCCTGAGGACATGGCACAGTACAATGAAGACTTCCAATCAGAGGAACAGGTAGGTTTCATTTGAGCTGAAATGAAGTCCGTCTGTCTGGATGGTTTGAAAAGTTCTTTTAATTTTGTTGTTGTTCATTGTAATATTTTCTTACTCCATGAAAACTCCACACAATTAAGATATTCACGGTGGGTGGAAAAACAAAGTATTGGTCGGTTTCACGCAGAAAGAGAAATGAATGGAGAGCAGTCTACTAATTGACTTATTGTTTCCTTTCCTGTTTGAAATAAAAAGTGAAGGGAGGTGTGGGTTAAAGTGTGGATTTCATAAAAAAACAATAAATCATTTAGGAAGCTGAGTACAAGCAGATTTTTGTGCCTAAAACAAAGAATAAAAGTGTCTTGAAGAGAATAATGTCTCAGTCTAGTCAGAGGAACTTTCAGTTGGCCGTAAACTCCTATGTAAACAATTTCACACAAACTGATTACAGACTTCAGCGCTGAGGAAAGAAAAAGTTGTTCATTGTATGCTGTCAAAATTATTGCTATAAGTATATGAAAGGAGACTAAAAAGTTCACAAATCTGTTCATTATAAATACAAAAACCTGAGCTTGTTTAAATCGCACAGCTACTGGCATCCCCTCTCTGAAAACCTGTGTGCGCATTCGTGATTTCACCATGGACCTCCAACTCATACAGAGAGCAAATCTCAAATTCAAAGTGACCTGACATTTATGTTGAGAAACATAGCTGCTGAAGAGAACTGCATCTTTTCTAGACCTTAAAAAAAGAACCACATTTAAAACAAAATAATAATAAAATATTTGTGTTTTTAATGACCGTGTGAACTAAATTCACCTTGTTACAAACAATCAAATTCAATTTCACTTCAGTTCAGTTTTATTTATGTGGCACCAAATTAAAATGATAGTTCCTTGAAGCCTCTTGTATAGGGCTCTTCAAGTCCTAACCTGAGCTCTATAAGCTGTAAGCAGCAGAACTCAAGTAAACTTCCCCGTGAGCGTTGGTGACTTGGACAACATCCCCCGTCTCCTGGCAAGTCCTCCCTTCTCTTTATGACTTGTGTTAATTAAATCCACATTCACTTTCACTTCCACTATGCTGCTCTGGTTGGCACAGATGGCATGGCCGCTTTATTACTGAGAAACACCAGAATTAATCTACAGCGCCTGTATTGCGTTCTGTTATAAGAGGATTTTCCGCCTGCTTCTTTCTTTGCCTAGCACTTTATGTGTTGAAGTGAGTGGCCTGCTTGCTATGATGTTTCTCTTTTACAGAGTCTTAGGGAAGTCAGGGACACATAATTACTTAGATTCAGCAGCCAAGGAAGATCTGACTGGATTAGATGTCAAGCCAACATGTAGTTCCAGAGGAAAACATCTGCTAAGGCTTTCAAGCATATATGCTCTGATATGTTGTGTTACATGCTAACCGTGCTGACAGACCCTCGCAGGAACACACGTGACACACTTTACTTTTTTAGTATTAGTAGAGATTACCTGTAAGAAAATGTTTTCAGCACCATGGAGAGCTCTGACCTCCGAGCTGCACCCGTATGTGCACCTTAAATGTGTCGCTGTTATCTCCTCCCAAGGAGGAAGACGAGAAGCTAAGCCTGGAGGACAACGTCCTGTTGGAGGAAGACTATGAAGCAGGGTACGAGGCTGAGGAGGACGAGGAAGATGATGTGCTGGAGGATGAAGAGGAGGAGGAAGAGGAGGAGGAAGAGGAAGCAAAAGAGAGCACAAAGATGAAGATTCTGCGGATGGTGGCAGAAGTTGCTTCCAAAGTGAAGGAGATCATCGGGAATTTGATAACCACTGCAGGAAAAGTGGTGATCACCATCTTGTTGTGCGTAACAGGTGAGGAAATCTTTTCTGTTTGTGGGGCAAATAAATAGTTTCAGATTATCATGAAACATACAGTCTGTTTGCTTATGTGTTCAAGTTGGGCACCTTACATTAACTTGAATGATGTTTGCTTTACAATTTCACCAGTTTTTGCTCCTCCAGCTAAGAGCAGCCGGGGTTTTTGAACACTTTAGAGTTTAAAACATTTTTCTGTTTAAACTTGTCTCAGTGGCTTTTAATCAGGGCCGCTTTATAGACATTTAAATGGGGGGATTTGTGACAATCAGAAAATTCTACTCTGATTTTTTTAATGATTTTGACTGTAAACACCAGTCTTTTTTGTGGAGGAGATGCAGTTCCCAAGCTGTGAAGAAAACCTTATGAGATATAGCAGAGGGAGTCAGTTTTTTTCTATAAGTAGCATAAGATCTCCCAGCGCATATACTCTGATTTAATCTTAAGTAGTTATGTTTACAGTGATTGAGGATTGCCAGGAAAGGGGGGGGGGGGGTTCTTAATCTGTCCTAATATACTGAAAACAGATTTTCAATGATGATTTATAATTATTTTTTTTGTTCTGTTGAAGTATGAGGGGTAGGTGCTGAAAAATATCTTAATGAGAAAGAAAGAAAGAAATGACCTACTTCCAGTCATCGTATTAGCAACGTGTATTTAGCGTGAGTCTGCTGGCTTTAATTTCAGACCGGTGCTCATAAAACCTGTTTTTCCACAGTTTCCCATGTGTTGTTGAACTCACCTTGAATAAAGTGTTTTTAAAACAGTAACTACATAGCTATGACGTTGTGATAACGAAAACAAGTGTGGTGCAAGGAATTTAGAGGAATTTAGATTTAAAATCTCATAATCCCTGAAAAAACAAGGCAGAAAAACCCCTCACCTTCATTCAAGACTTTAGAGAAAAGAAAACACTGAATAAATGATTCATTAATTCTCATATAAAAGAAATATTGCGACTCTAGACCACTTTAACTACTGCTCAGTCATGCCTAATTTAAAATCACTAGTTAACCTGACATACATGTCTCTGGACTGTGAGAGGAAGTTGGAGGAAGCCCACACGTGTACAGGGAGGATATCCAAACTCCACACACAAAGGCCCCAGCTGAGGCTCAAACCAAGAACCTTCTTGCCAACAATGCTAGCCACTGCACTGCACTTTATCACTATTCAGATTTATCTGGTGACAGTATATAATATAAAGTGTATTTGAACTGTAGTTTGACAGCCAAGACGTAAAACTGCATGAATAACTATGTTAAACCATATTTGGAATTATTTCTCAGTCAATATTTAACAGCATTAATGATGTGAAAGTTTTGCCACATTCAACATATTAAAACATTATAAAATTACGGGAACACAATCTGAGGCTCCATGTGGGTTAAGAAAAGGCTTGTATTTATATACCACTCTGGCAGATGTCTGACTGGTTTTCACTGGTTTTATGTTTGCAGGAATCACGCTGCCCTCGCTGACCTCAGCTGTTTACTTCTTCACCTTCCTCTTCCTGTGCACCTGGTGGTCCCTGCGCCGGACCTTGAGCACGCTGATGTTCAGCTGCATGTGTGTTCTGATGGCCATCTTCAGCGCCGGACATCTGATCGTCCTCTACCTCTACCAGTTCCAGTTCTTTCAGGAGTCCGTCTTGACCAATGACGGCTACATCAGGTCAGAAATGTGAAGCTCAGAATTCAGACATTATACTGCTTTAAATGTTTGGCTTTACATCAGACAAACAAGACTTTATATTATTATTGTTTTATTATTTTCCACAATTTAACTCTGTTGGGCAAAACGGATCGCGGATCATTACAAATAATATGCTAACTCTATGTTGTTTGTATTTGTCATTCTCAAAAAATCAACAAAAACCAACAGGCTTTAAAAACTTTTTAAAAAGTCTTTTTTTATTCTCAGATAGGTTAGCGAAAGCAGAGTAATCAGACCTCAGAGGGTTAAACTTGGTCGGTGCACTTGACTTTCACTCGGCACACAAAAGGAAAGGAAACCAACTCAGGAACAAACACAAACTGTTGTCCCAACGACACAGTGAAAGTCAAACTGTGGCATTACAATTTGTCTCTCTCCTGTCATTTTGATGAATTGCTGAAATGTATTTCCATAGTTAAAAACATCACAATCTGATACTAACGCTCTTTTATCATGTGAATATAAATGACATGTTGACAGGGCTCAGGAGCCAGAGCTCCTTCGACTCAACAAGATTTATTGCGCCCGAGGCAAGTTTGTTTAAACAACAAATATTTACTGTTGTTTCAACCTAGAAAGCAATGAAAAGAAAAACTTAGCTGGAGGGTAGCTTCATCAGACTCCTACTCATAGCACATCAGTGTCAAATGCAGAGCTTTTAAGCTCTTCACTACAACCAGTGCTGTTTTATTATGCATGAAAAAGGAGGCAATCAGCTGTCTGTGGCTGCTGCGGTGAAGCGCTGTGGTTGGACTAAAGCCACACTGTTGAACGTCTTGCCAATATATGTTAGTCACAGTTGTTCAGTGAGCTGACTTCATAGCAGGCAGTCTGTCAGCTCATTGTTTCTATTCTGACAGCTTGGGATGAGAATGATGCTGTTTATTTAATAACAAATGTAGACTTTTAAAATATCTGCTATAATTCTCTCTAAACATGTCCTCTATCGACTTCTGCTATTAATTTGACTTTGTTTTCTTCACTGGTTTTAATCAGTCATCTGATTTTAATTGTTTAATTTGGCTAACGAAGACATTCCCTGCTTCTGTTCACTTATCACGGACATTGGAGTTGGGGGTGAAGTTAGGCTCAAAGTGGAGGAGTTTAAGTATCTCTGGATCTTGGAACGGAGAAAGAAAGATTGACAGATGAACCGGTGCAGATGCTGAACCAATCAATCTGAGATGGTTGAGCCATCTGATTAGGATGCATCCTGGATACCTCCTCAGTGAGATGTTTTGGACATGTACAACCGGGAGGAGGCCCCTGGACAGATCCGGGACATGTGGGAGAGATAATCTTTCTCAGATGGCTTTGAAATACACCAACATCCTCTCAGAAGAGCTGGAGGAGGTGACTACGCCTTAGAATGCTAACTGGACCTCGAGAAGCGAGGGTGGATGAATGGATGCCAATATCATTTTAGTGGAGTAGTGCAGCTCAAAAAAAAAACTGGAATATCAAAAAAAGTGAATGATTTTACAGTTTGATTTAAAAGCTTTCTTATTTAATACACATGAAGAGAAATATTTCAAACTAATCTTTGGTTTAATTTTGATGAATGATGATTAGAGAATTATGTACAACATTAATTTTGTATTAAAGATAAAAACAATTGGAGTCCAGCAGCCACAGTAAAGGTAATTTATCACACTAAACTAAAACTAAAACAATGCAAATATGATGTTTAAATTCACTAGTAACTCAGAAAGATCAATTAAAAAATGGCTTTGAATGTAAACTAGAAAAGCTCTCTAAAGTTGATGTACGCCCACTGCTGCACAGCAGGTCCTTTAACTTATAGTAATGATGCGGTGTCTCACCAGTAGCACTGCAGCTGTCTCTGTGTAGCTGATATCTCAGTGCCCTTGGTGTTGCTGTGTTTTATTGATCTCAGACTTTCTCATTTGAAAGCTGTGCTGCTGTTACAGCTATGTATAGCTGAAACTGCCTCGATAAAGCCCGTGTCCTCTCCGTCCCGCTCCGGCCTCAGATGGCAGATAAGGAAGCGATTACAGTGTCCCACTGACAGGTTTTTCATTAGGAAACAAAGTCATTAGAATGAATGAACCGCTCACCCTCACACCATCTACACAGGGTAATCTCTTTAAATCGTCCAGCTTTAGTGACCGCGCAGTCTGAGTGTGTGATAAATTTGAGGGGTCATCACATCCCTCTACTATGCTTTAGTTTACCTTTACTTCTTAGGTTGTCTAAAAATCCTTAAATTTAAGAGAATACTTGTTGTTATTGGTCCCCTGAAATACTTAATTAAATGCTGGATATTGGAAAGTAAAATACTCAAAGGTGAGTGTAGGCTCTCGCCTCCAGAAATCTTTTAAATGAGACATAAAAGGAAAAGAATCACTGCCGTTAACACGTCACTGAGGAAGTAATGTTGTGAAGGCCAAAATTAGACACACATTTTAAGGGTGATTGGCATAAAACTGTGGAGAACTCGATGCCCTATGTACAAAGCATAAAAAAGCACTCTTTACTTTATAAATCCCCTATTTTATATTTAGTTAGTGTTTTATGGGGGGAGGGTTCCCAAACTGTGGTCTTCTCATTTCGGAAATAAAGAAGGACCTAATTTGTCTGTCTGAGGGCCAGCATTTGGAAAGGTTGTCACTTTTCCGATTCTTATTTCACAAACAGACTGTCTGTTTCATCATTTGCCGTCTACTCACACGTTCATGTTGACTTTCCACATCACTGAAGTATTTCTGTCTGCTGCTGTGTAAAAACTGAGGCATGATCTCCTCTGCTCTGGCCTGTTTAGTTCGCACTTCAGGTCGTCAGAGGGAAACTATTGGCCCATATATACGTGTAGCCTCGATTTGACAATAGGCCACCTCAGTGCCTGTCCTAATTGTCCCTGCTGACAATGACTCGGCCTTGCTGTGGACCTGGTGCTGAGTGAGACTGTTGAGAGTCCTGGCTTCCACTTCACTTCCTGCCTCACCGCCTTAAAGTGGAAGTCCCCTGTCATGTGACTAACCGGCCTTCCCCAGTTGTAACAAGAAACTGTTCAGGAAATGTGCTGGATTCTGGGGGTCGTTCGCTCCTCGACATGGCATGAAAGACAAGACTCTGGAGGCTTCTAAATCTGAGTGTTTGTCACTGGAATACGTCAGTGCAGTTCCTGAGTAGATGACCTTTATTCTGCTCAGAAGGAAAAGGAGTGAAACATATGACATCCTTTGTTTTATGAACACATTTTTAGCCTGGCTGCATTGTACAGAATCCAGGGTTAGAGAGTTTCTTGCCAAAATGACCACTAGAAGAGAGTTGCTACCAAAATCAGAAAGTATATTTAGTTTTTTAAAGTTCATTACAGAAGTCGACTGGAAGAAACTGTAACACTGGTTTTATTAAAGTGGATTTATGATGATGTTACAGTGGCCACTTCATCCACTGTCAGAAACAAACTCCTTTAACTCCTCTCCCTTAATCCCACTTTCTTCTGATTGGCTGCTTTTCATCAAAATGTTTGGACAGTGTGTGCGTTTGGCTTCCGTGCTCATAGTGAAACCTGTATACCTGAAGTGAGGAGCAATATTTGCCTTCTGTGAGATCACCATAAGCTAGTTTGATCATCATTGTTTATGTAGTGTCAAATCACAAAAAAACTTGCATAAACCATAAATAACTTGCAGTGTTATAGAAACCCCAACAATCCAGAAATCCCCTGTGAGCAACTTAAAGTGACTGTGAGGAGAGAAAAAACAACAGGCAGCAACAGGCTCAGGAAGGGAGCCCTCTGCCGCAGCAAGTTGGGGGTTGAGGGGAAACAGATGACAGAAAAGGCGATGAACAGGATCAGGATGATCAACAAACAGGATAAATCACTACCTATGGAAGGGCTTGGACGCAGGTTAATAACAAGCAGTAGAGGGAAATAAATGCACTGAGAGTCACAGAGAGAAAGAGAGCATAGAGGAGAAGAGCTCGGTGCATCATTTTACAAGTCCCCCAACAGCCCCAGTCTATGGCAGCATAACTAAGGGCTGTTTCAGGGTCGACTGATCCAGCTCTAAGAACAAGCTTTCAAGTTTTTAGCTTGCGTCTGTCTCCCTGACTCAAACTGAGAGCAGTTTTGACAGTAGTCAGACAGTAGATGAAGGCCCTGCCATAAGTAAGCCTGCACAGAGCGAAATGCTCTGCTGCGATCACATGGCACCATTTATTTTAAATTTCTTTCTGTACTGCCATTCTCCATAATTACCAAGCCTCCAATTAGATTTACCTAAATACTGTTCCTTTAAATCATTAAACTCTCAACACTGAACTGAACTGGATTTACTCGGAGCATCTGAGCAAAACAGTCCAGACATCCGTCTCCCCAGCAACACATTCCCACACCTTGCGGGAAATCTCCAGGTGAAGCCCGATGAGTTACATAGTCTCTCTCATGTGTTCTGTGCAGTCATCAGAAGATTTAAGCTGTTAAGACCTTTCGTACATTTTTGCTCTCCAGGATACGACTAAAGGAAGCCAGTATACTGTTTGATTTGAATTTGTTTAGTAAAATGTTTCTTTTCATGTATAAACTAAAGAAATTTACAAAGTAAAACATTAGGAGACAAAAAAGCATTATAAAATCTTATTTGTCTGCTGTTTTTACTGCTTAAAAACCCTTTTTTCCATCCTCATAAACCTTTCTGTCTCTTCTCAGTGTGTTTGGCATCTCCCCCATTGTCCAGAGCAACTGCTCCTGCACGTGGAAGCTCACTGTGCACCCGCGGCGTAAGTGGTACCACTTTGTCAGTCCCATCATGCTGCTGATCCTCTATTACACCCTGGCTACTCTCATCCGCCTCTGGCTGCAGGAGCCCATCGACCAGCTGATGGTGAGGACAGAGAGAGCGCACACACGCCTTTTTTTTTTTTAGTCAAAACGTTGTGACATGTTTTGTAAAGCACATCAATAATTTATTGATTTTCATTTATATCGGGTGTTTTTGATTTGAAAGCAGCTCCACAATTGTATTTATGATCTGGCTAAATTTAGATGTTGTGGATCAGATTTAGTAACAGTCTCCATCAGTCTTCTGTTCTTGAAACTGTACTGCAGGATTTACTAAATCACACTGCCTGTATGACATGTACATTTGTATGAGTTTAATATAATAATCCAAATCGCCAAGACAGCATATCTGCTGTTACAGACAGAGCTGAGTTTAGGTTTTAGTCACGTTCATATACAGAGATTCATGCATGAAAAAAAATTTCAGGGAACATAGAAGCTGCTGCATGTCGTTTCTCAAGACTGTGCACACACAGAACTCTGCAACATCACAACTCAGCTTTCACAGAGTTTGATCCTTTTCCTGTTTCTGTAGCGTTGGATCTGTTACATAAATATTTCAAACAGCTTTTAATGGAACTGAGACAGATGTTCAGTTTTGAATCTTAGCTTTGCAGAACAATATGAGCTACCTGTGCGTTTACTCACTTGTACAGTAACAGTAACTTCATTAGCACATGTTTGGGGCAGAATTTGGCGATCAATAATAAACAGATTTTAGGTTTATATGGCAGGGTGTTTGTGATAAAGCTGCCCCTCTCTGAGTAAACCCTACATCAAATCCTACTACCTGCAGGTCGATTTTTTTCAGCTACATCTCATTGATCTGAATTGCTGTGGGGTTTAAGGAGACACGTGTGTCAAAGAGATCCTCATACTGAGATTTTTTTGGTTAATAGATGACTCACTCCCTGTTTTGGTATGCTCACTTTTGACCTGCTAATTTGGGTCAGTTTGTTGCTGTTGCTCTGCAGTACTCGAATTAAACTGGTGGACAATATCGAAAAAAATCATTATTTCACCAAAAAGCCATCATCAGTGTGATTTTATGTGAAATAACAATCACAGTACATGAAAGTTAGATGAGATTTCTGTACTAATCAAATAAAAGACATCTGCAGCCAAAAATTACTTTTTCAAGAATTGTATCATCACATTACCACTATACACAAATACACATGGGATATGGGAGGGTCAGTGTTAAAACTTGAACTTTCCTTAATGTTTAAAGGGGCACTGTGGGTTCTTTCTTCTGTTTCCTCTGTGTCTGGAAATCACAATTTTTTTTTAAATTACTTTTTCATTTTTACCTACTAGCTCACAAGGGCATTTCAACAACTGGAGCACAAATTTGGTTATACAAGAAAATTTGTTTTTAATTTCTCATTTTTGACAAAAGAAAAATTATGCATTTTGGCTTTACATTGTGACACTTTAAATTTGTTGATTTTTTTTTTTTTTTTGCTTTATCAGAGCGTAAATGTGTTTTTCAAGCTCCCTGACAATTTCGACTGACTAGTTCCTGTATTTGAAGTTATGAGGGATAAACTAAAAAAAACAAAAAACATAAAAAGAACCCAATTTCCAACCACCCCAGTTTGAAAGCCGGTGACAGTTATTAGGTATAATGTTGCATGGATTAGGTTAATTTGCAAAAGATTTGGTTCTGAAGGATTCAGCAATGAACTTTTCTCAGATGTGACTGCTTTTGAGTAAACACAGCGAGAGAAATACACTGGGTTACAGAGACCAGCTCAATAGAAAGGTTACTTTTTAAAAACGCCTGATGACATTTAGCTATGACTGCCTGATTTCACTCTGTCCAATCAATCCAATATCACGCAAAGCTTGATGTATGAACTCAGTTCATACAATTCTTGACTTCTAGCAACTTCACACAAACTCATAAATCTGTGACTATTAACACAAAGTTAGACCTAATAAATTATATCTAACTGAACAATAACAGTGTAGAGAAGAAACCTTGGTGGACAAACAGCATGTGCATATTTATGCTGCCCAATTTAAATTAGCTCCTCCTTTGGAAAGTGTGGATTCTGGATTAAAAGCAGATGCAAAAACTGGGTGGGTGTCAGAGACACGGTTTGAATGCAGTACACACAGCCTCCATGACAGCTCCACAGTAAATTCCAGACAGTGAACTGAAATAGATCCAGATTGAATTAAATGGGCAACCAGGTGGCCTTGTGATCAGAGAAACCGTACTGATGGAAGATTTCAGGGCAATCGATCACTGGTGGAATCTGTACACAGCTTAGGTGTTATCTGAGACACTGCTGGTCTAATTTTGACAAAGCATAAAGGGAGGACCGGTTTTGGCGCTACGTTCCTGTTTTACAGAGCTCTGTACAAGAGAAAAATGCAGCTCTTACATAATAACAGAATCCACTGCTCCAAAAATGTTGAATGAATGAAAGATCAGTGTTAAAATCTTTTCTATAGAGTCTGTAATTTCACACTTTTTCTCTTTATCAAGTTTATTCCTCACCTCTGTGAAATTATTTAGTATATTTTAAATGATTGCTTTGGGTTTTTATTGCTAATAATATTTTACAATTTTGTTTCTAACGTCTGGCCACAATAAGCAGCTCTTTAAAACACAAAAGTATCAAATGCACCCAGCACTTAGGTGTCACAGATTTGTTTTTAAGTGTAATCTTTGATTGCGTTGTGAGTTTCACTGCCACTGTACTATCCACTGTACTAGTGGGGAGACAAATCACAGATATGGAAGGAAAAGAGGAAAGGAAGGAAGGAAAAACCCACACTTCACTGACGGAGTATTTTATTTTAACAGTTTTGGTGAACTGACCCTGACTGTATTTTTGCTCTGCTCCCACCACTGAGTTGAAACTAAAGTCCTGAGTGAAATGTTGTGCAATCATATTCAAGAAGACCGCCCCTCCTGAATTCATCCTGCCTTCCTTAACCTCAGAGCTCGAGCTCAGCTCCGTTGTCCTGTAATGGAGTTATAGATGAGTGTTTTTATAGAGAGATCAATACCAGCCTGTAAACTGGTGGGGCTGTATGCATTATTGATCGCTTCATAGAGCGGTTTGTGTGTGTGTGTTTACGTGTACGCGTGCGTGGGTCTGTGTGTTTTCACCCACTCTTACACTTTAGATAATAAAAAAATGATTGTGGCTTAAATCAGCAGCGGACAGGTTTGTTCGATGGTGGAGATGCCAGATTATGATGGACTTCATGTTTGCCAGAAAAATAAGGCGGATTATAAATCACTTTACAGGTTGATTTATAGTTTGTCATCTGTGTTTATTCAGCAGCAGTTCATCAAATTCTGAAAGCAGAGTAATGATCCAAAGAAGTGAGACATAAGGAATCTGCTTCAGATGAATTTATAAGGTTTCACACTTAAAAAAAATATCTTTAAGATCTGTATGATGTCAGACACAAAGTTCAATACACATTGTTTTCTGAGGGGCAGCCAATCAGAAGAAAGTTGTGTTAAAATGAGAGAAGCTAAAACAGCTTGTTCCGGGGAGCAGGAAAGGACCCAGATGCAAGACTTATAAACTTAAAAAATAACAAAACAAGCCATTTATTAAGGTCAAAAGCAAATAGTGTCAAAATTCAAACAGCTAAAGCCAAAAGCACACAGGACAATAAGCAAAAACACACAAGGATGAAGTAAACAGAAAAAGAACATGATGAAATACACAAAAGAGGTAATTAGAAATTAGAGACACCTTGAGAACTAGACACATGTAAAAGCAGTTAAGCTAAGAAGAAACAAAGAAAGAAAAATGGCTACCAAAATAAGGGATTAACATGACAGGGATAAACTGAAACTCAAGGAATTAAATATAATCTATGATCCTAACTACAAACAAAAACTACATTTCAAAGGTAGAATAAACTAAGACTGGGACTATTATCATAAAGAAGCCAGCCAGTAAATATCTGCTACATAAAAAAACTTAAACAGAAGTCCAACACCATAAACACAAAGTCACGTGATGACTCGCCTGATCAGTAGTGGGCTAAGGACCTTTAGGACCACCTCCAGAGGGGACAGCCCTCCTAGCCTAGTGGGCTAGGCGTGTCTTACCTAAGACTCTGCCAGTTGCTTTAGAACTAATGAGTCCTTTTGGATAAGATTAAAACGCTTCAAAAACAATTTAAAAAGTGCAGTTGCCTTTTTTTTCATCATTTAAGACTAACCTGGATGACTGAGAATCCGCACAGACAATTAAGTCTCTTATTTTACCAGCAGTCTTAATAAACTTGGATCTCACTTTCTAGACCTGCTTACAAAACCCCAATGCATCAACACCTACAGAGAGATAATAGAAAGAAATGCATGAAACGTTTTCAGAATTAAAAAGTCAAGTGCAAGAATGAATGTTGTTACATAAATATAACAATTTAAAATGTTTCAGTAACAAAATGTAGCTCCTTAAATTTGTATACTGCAAACTAACTGAATAAAGTAACTGGTAATATATAAATGAACATCAGGCAGTACTGCTTCCTCGTGATGCAGTAAATGATGAGTGGAGAAATAATCAGCTGTGCAAGACAAAATCAAGTCCAGACAAAAAAATATAGACTGTACAATAGTCTTACCTTCTTTATTATTGATTTATTACAAAAATGCAATTGATTTTTGTCTTTAGTGTTCATGGTAGGTGCTGAAAATGAGCTTAACAGCTCCTCTTTAAATAACTTCTTGTGCATTTTTACTTCGTGGTGACACTCTCGTCAGGGACGCTAACTCGGTTCATCCAAGTCCTCCTCAGTTTCTTCCCTCACAGACCGTAAAACAGTGTTTTCTAGAAGCAGATTGAAACCATAACTCTTGAGAGTATCATCTCCGTTGCACAACAGCGGAAAGATTCACATCAAACACGAAACTTCTCTATCTGTGTTTTTTCAGGATGACAAGGACGATGATGTGTGCGAGGAGGAGGAGCTGGGCAAATCATTTATCTCAGCCAACAGGAAGCGGCTGCTGTGGTGGGGATCACGCCAGGGCACAGACGAGAAAAACGTACGTCAGGGTTAAGACACACGCGGACACAAGCCACTCAAAGTATTGATTATTATCATTATTTTTCTACGATGCCGTCCTTTTAAAACAAACCGGATAAAGGTTCAGAAACAGAGAAAAAATAATAATATTTTTTTAACTTTGTAAGCGAGAAAAAAACACTTGTTTCTTTTTAACGTTGTCAGAACTGATAACAAATGTTGTCCTGAAACACTTTGATTCAGTTTTACGATTCAACAATAACAGGCAGTCTTAATAAAGCAGAATGGAACAAATCAGTAATATTAAAGTTTCAAATAACAATAAAAACAACTCTATTAAACTCTAACGTCAAGCTGCAGCTGTTGATTGTTTCCTTAAACTTCCATTTGCTTCATCTTCATGATAATCGACTCATCCCTGGAAAGATTTCAGACCAAGACACTTTGCCTCTCTTGCACACGCACGCTTATTGTGACCTTGTTCCTACATCAAGGCCCGTACGCTGTCTCCACCGTTGACCTCCTGAGGTTTAAAAGCTTTCAGGGTGTGCAGACGCAGATGAGTGATGGTCTCGATTTACAGATTAGCAGCACTCGGCTTTGTTCTTGCTTATCAACCACTATAAAGAACACGGAGGCCTTTGACTTCAGCAACTCATCGATAACACACCTTGCCTTGTATGCTCTTTTTCTCCTCTTAGCTCCTCTCCACCCAGGATGGAATCAGTACAACAGAGGTGCGGGTTGTTCTGGATGTGTCTTAAATCTGTGCATTTTCACCCCTTTTAGTCTTGCTGCAAGAAAGGAAATCGCTGCAAAGTGCTTTTCACACTGCATCCTCATTGAACGGGGTTCCTATAATTTTTACATCCTGATTGGTTCTGTTAATCGAGGGCTTAAGTAAACATTATATATACATATGTTGGTAACCTGATCTACCTTTATCTTCTCAGTTGAAAAGCTGTGCAAGTATTTCTTAGTTGGAAATGTTGGAAGAGGGAGTACCTGTACAGCTTTTACAATACAAAAGTCACAGGAATTATATCTGATGAATATTGATGATATTTAAAGGTTTGGTTCTTATTTTTAGACTCTCTTGAACACCCATTGGTTAAAATTTAGATTGAGGGTACTATTGCCTCCACTTTGAACTGTCCTCCTGTTCATATCAACATTGAATAAACATCTCTCAAATCTTTCAGCATTTATAACAGTGGAACATGAATTAAATTTTGAAAGTCAGAGTGCAAGCGAGTACATTAACAATTATAAATAACAAATGTTTTATGTTGCGTGGTTTGTTTTGTTATATTAGTATCAGTATTGGTCTAAATCTGTTCAAGGTTGAAGACGTCTTAGTACAAAAATGACTTCTTTATGTGCAACATTTGAGCAAGAGAAACATTGTTTGCAGGAGCACAGAAAAGTCATTTTGCACCAAACTCTCAACTTACAGCATTGTCAGTCTGCTGAGGCCTCACATTGTTTTAGGTAGTGATTTTTTTAGACATTGTTTCTGCACAGGAAAAACTTACAGCTAGCATTATGAGGGGAAATTATTACACTAGTACATACGTGCATTTGGCTATTTTTTAAAGAATTTACAGGCCTGTCTGTAGAAAGCACAATTTCTCAGATAGAGGACTGATGTTTTGTTTCTAGCTTCTCATATACAGAGGACATAATAACATTTTAAACTTAACAGTAGGCACCTGAAATTTTTGCCTAATTCTATTTAAGAAGTTTTTCTTTCCCATGAAACCTTTTTCAGGCAGATCTATGATTGTCGGATGGGAATTTTTTTGTTTGTTTGTTTTTTAATTTTAATAAAAGGCCTACAGCCCACATTGTATTTCAAAAACTACAAATGAGTAGAGATCAAACTAATGACATCACAATGTGAGAATGCTGTCACCTATCCACCACCAGCACACCTTCTAGGTTATCACAGCTCTATTTTCTCTTGATAACTACTTTAGTGCGGCAACAGCTTATTTAAACAATGTATAGCTAACAAAAATTGAGTTAATGAAGTTTAACAAATAACAATAAATGGATTTTAATGTATATCACATCAAATTTGACATTCTACAGATACAAATATAATATGGATGTTATTCATATATTTTGATGAGGATAATCATCCATTGAAAAAATATGAAAGCCCTCGATCAAAGTAATTTTAATTTGATTTCATTTCATTACATTTTTTTTTTTAGAAAAGGGGTTGTATCGACTTCAAAAACCATGCAGTGTGAAAAGTAGAAATCGTGCCTCTATTGCCCAACAAAGCCAAAGTGTGGTAACTAAATGGCTAAAGTTTCCTGTGGAAAAAAACAGTGTCCAGTATCAAACAACATTAGTTACTCCTCTTTGCCTTTGTGAGGCATGCTAAACTGTTGTGTGAGCTCATAACAAAAAAAAAAAGTTCGGCATCTACTGAAGTTTATTTGTTATTTATTTAAAAATGATCTGCAGGCTGTGCCCACTTCAAACGGGACCTCCTTTGAGTTTGCCGTGACTGAGAATGGACCAGTCTGTCGGGACTTGTACTCAACCCCTCAGTACAAAATGGACCAGCCCAGTGATGGCACAGGTGAGCTGTTTATTCATTCTATTATGAACATTTCTAGTCTGCAGTGAATCTGTAAAATAGTGCTGCTACCACATAAAACATTCAAAATTGTCATTTTGATATTAATCATAAACACCTCTATTCAAAACTGCATGTTTTATTTAAATTTGTTTGATCATGTGAAACGTTTCAGTGTGACAAAGATATAGAAAAGGAGAAATCAGGAAGGTGGTTGAATTCCACATTTGTTTGTAAGGGTTTAATTAAGTTTCATATGCTTAGTTACAAACGCTAAATAAAATATAGAGTGTAACAGTAAATATTTTTTCTGATTAAATTAACTTTTTTAGGTTTAAAAGTTTTTTAAGTTAACTGTGTGAGGAATAAATTGTCATAATCATAAAGTGATTGGAAGTAATTAAGTACCTTTGATGAAGTTTTTACCAAATATGGTAAAAACTTATGTATGGTGTATTTCCACCATAACTTTTACAAATAGACGATACATGTTATGCAGTGAATTCAAATGTGCACAGTTAACAGTACATAAAAGCAGCAAAGATGGCTTCAAGATAAAGTAAATTATCTTTCACATTAAGTGTTAAATACATCTGCTACTTCACCCTTCCCGCCTTCATTTTGGTTTTATGTTTCACTTATTTGCTGCCGAGTTCACTGAATTGTTTTAAAGGTTTCCTTCCTTAAAAAACTTTTCAAGGGACATGAAAAGGAAAGATAGGGAAAGTCTTATTTGGGTTTCTGCCGAGTTACTTTAATGTGTAAAATCTGAGGTGTTTAGAGCTTTTTGCAAACTAAGAATTGAAAGTCAGAATCTGTCTTCTGTGCTTTGTGAAGTTAAACTCTCACAGTTGCCCCCAACTTTATGGAAGTGCAGTAATAGATCCACACAGTTCCACAGTAGAAGTGTTGTAATGAGCTGTTTGTTTGTCCAAACAGAGAAGAAAGAAGAGTGTGTGTATGAAGTGTGTTTGCCCCCGGAGGAGTCATCTGTGAAGGAGACCGAGAGTGAAGAGAATATAATAAAGAAAAAAGGAGTCGGTGCGATGGTCAAAATCTTCCACTTCATCATGAAACAAAGCTACATCGGTGCTCTCATATCCATGATGGTGAGCAATGTTGAAAGTCAGTGCTTAGTTTTGCTTAATAATATGAATGAAATTTTAAAAATATACATCTTACTTACTTTGTCGTTCCTACTTGTTCTCTTAAAATGCGCTTGCTGTTTATATGAACAGATTAATTTGACATTCAAGTTTTATATCCAGAGAGTAACAGGCCCAAACCCACAAACCTGGTGGAAAAATGTCGTTTGCAAAACACTCCTTCCTGCTCGATCAACATCAATGCCCTTGAGCAAGGCACTGAACCTCTTTCTGCTCCAGTGGAACTACTGGCTGGCTAGCAGTAGGAAACTGTGGCTTTACTGGGCAGCGTCTATGGTTGCATGTGTGGCAGAATGCAACCAAAAATGAGCATCTGTTCTCAGTTTAGACATTCCTGGAGTAATTTTTTTTTTTTTCTTTTACAGAAATACAAGTAGCGCTACTGTTTGTTAAATTGTTGTCATGTCACGACAGCATATGTTGCTCCAAAATATCAGCGTACTTGTCAGAGCTAATGGCGCCTTCACAGAACTGCAAGTTAGCGTTCCCAAAGGCACTGACGCAACTCCAAACGTTGCTGGTAACAATCTGTCCTTTGCTCTGGAGTGCACAGCCTGATTTTACTAAAAGAGACCAGAAATATTGATTTGTCTAACCACACTGAAAGTTACCACTATGTGACAGTCCATCGCACCGAGCCTGAGAAGCGGACAGCTGTGTTTTGCACGATGACATTTGCAAATTTTAGCCTAACTGGCACTGGCACTTCTGTTATATCGCCTATAGATAAAGATTTGTGATGAGAAATGAAGAGTGGGTGGACAGTCAATCGGAAAACGGCTGAATGTAATCTGGACAAGATCAGCATTAGCCAAATAATACCACCATGGATATGTGGTGGTAAATCTACTACACCACTGTCCCCTGATGCTATAGTAGATTCAACACTATTGGACAAAAAGTTTAATTCCAAACTCACAGACAGGCATATATTGATCAGTATTACGGTTATGTCAAAATCTATATAGATGCATCTACTAACACAGCCAACCACAGCGGGATAGTATCAAAGCAAGGAAAAGGCTCAGTGATGGATTATCAGTTTACAGTAGAGTAGAATACGGCAGACAATTGAAGAAAGGTGGCAAAAGCAACGGGAGGAAGAGAGGAAAGGGCGATGGTTTTACAAAATCCAAAGCAAAACAGGAGAAATGAGAAGCGCAGAAAGGAACAGGAGAGAGGAGACAGACATGTTATTTTTAACAGGAAAAAAAACATGAAAATATATGAAAATCTGGCTGCAATAGAGAAGATGAAACCATAGAAAATGTTTTAGTGCATTGTCAGAAATATGATGCTGAAAATGAATCGCTGATTCAAAAGCTCAGAGATATGAAAGTGAGACTGGACTTGGTTGATTTATTTCACAAGAACTCGAAAATTGAAAGTTATCCAGCCATATTTTGTTTTTTAGGACAGATTCATTTGTTTGGGAGGATATTTTTTTGTATTTCAGTCCACACCAGTTGTTGGTGGTAATGCACCATTTCTCTGTTTGCCAACTCCCAATAAATAATAAAAAGGAAACACAAGAAGAAAAAAAAAAAAAAAAAGATTTGTGATGTAGCACAGACAGATTGTGTCTTTGATCTCTATGTAAATAAATTCCTTCAGAATCCTGAATTCCTGAAATCATTGAATTATGTTTTTCACTACGAAAAATTAATTATTCAAAAGTCTTCCTACTTTTCTTTGAAGAATATTGTTTAAAAACCTTTTTCTCATCCATTCATGGGAAAATGTCAGTGCTGAAAGGACTAAATGCTGCTTTTATAACAAATCATAGTTACCATCTTCTAAATACATCAGCAGTCTCAAGTTGCATAGTTACCATACTTTTTGTTTTGTTGCCATTACTGTTTTTTTTAATTTGCGTTATTTATTTTAATCAGTTAGTTTAGCAATAAATTTGTTCAAATACCTGTTAAATAATTTAAATGTTACTGTTTTTATTGTTATTTAACAGTAAGTTAACAATCTGTAATTCCAAACTTGACACATGCTGATACACCAGTGCAAATCTCAATTTTTGGGAAGCCATAGACAAGATCGTTGCAAAATTTTTACCAAAATGTTTGAGCATTAAATTGAAAATTAAAAAAGTTATTGATGCTGTTGCTTCATTACTTTGTCATGTTATGCATTATAACAAACGTACACATTTTTAGTCATCTGTGTTTGGATCTCAGTCGTCTTTGCGGGTCTGAATAGTAGAAACTGATTTATATTTAAAAATAAAATTAAGCCAAAGTAACGAATCATTGTTGTATTAATTCTGTCAGAAGTGAAAAACGGTTTGATGATCATCTGGAAATCTGCTTCTCTTTGTGTTTGTGTATATATGTGTGTTTGTGCGTGTGGTTTCTGCGCCAACGCACTATTTCCGAGCAGTAGTCATATTTGGCCTTCCTTAGTCATTCATGACTGCAGCATTTGTTGTAAATTTTTCTCTCCAATTTGTTTGTCTCCAGGCGTGGAGCATCACATACGTCAGCTGGCTGACGTTCGTCTTCCTCATCTGGTCCTGCCTGCTGTGGATGGTCCGTGATCGGAGGCGCTACGCCATGCTGTCGTCTCCCTTCATGGTGGCCTACGGCAACCTGCTGATAGTTCTGCAGTACATTTGGACTTTTCCGGACATGGATTACAGCAAAGTCAAAGGCTTCTTTGTTGAGAAGAAAAACCCATTCCACTCACTTTCATCTAAGGTTTGGGAGTTCACATTAGCCAAACAACTAAACCTGACATTTAGCTTGACAGCCTGCAATCTTGACCACGTAATATGGTTTAATATGTGCAGGGATTTAACATGTACTCTGCATATGCTGCACCAAGCTTTATTTTTTAAGATTCTGAAACAATCTCGCTAACAAATTGTGTCTCTCCACTACTCGGTTAATAATATAAGACAGTGTAGTTATGCAATGTGCTCCTGAAGAAGGTCAGGTTATAGTGTTTTGACATGTGTTGGAATAACTCTAAGGCGTTCAGGTTTCCAGCTACTGTACTTGACCTGATTATGTCTGGAATGAGATTTTATGATTTTATGCAACACACAAACTTGGAATTACCGTAACGTATTTTTTAAATTACTCACATTTCTGTTGTAGTGCAGAGCGTATGTGTTTATTAATTTAAAGAGTGAAGATGCATTGCACTGTATTTCACACCTGGGTGAAAAATGATGGCTAATGATGTTTATTTAAAGAGTTGATGCAGACAAATTTAGACAATCCAAGTATAGTTTACAAACTCATGTCTGATTTACTACATGCAGTATACAGAATATCCTCTTGTGTTATTTTGACCATCAGTATTTTTGGTCCCACACAGTTAAAGTAAACTCTGTGTGATTTGTTGTTTCATCTTTTTGTTTTTTTTTGCTCCTCGTCTTTTTTAAAAAGGTCCTTTGTATGCTGACCTTCTGGTTACTGCTGAGACAGACGCTTACAGAGAGACAAGAAAAACAAAAGGAAGACAGCACTGGTCTCTTAGACGTTCATGTAGAGGATCAGAAGAAGCAGGGTAAGCTCTATGCTATTATTTTGTTGTCTTACAGTAGTATATACGTAAAGAGTTTATAAACTCTTTACGTATGTTACAATAAACTTAAACTTATTTTAAAAAATGCTTAGGAAATATACAAACTTTGTTAACAACAATGAAAAACATGAACAAATATCTCTTACAAGTATTAGAATTAGCACATAATGGCATTGGAAAACTTATGATAGAGACTTTTAACACTGATCAGCAATGTCACTGGAGATCTTGGGTGGGCCCAAAGAATTTTAAAGAAGAAGAAAATATGCCTTTATTCATTCATTAGAAATGAAAATCCAGAAACAAATATGGTCTACTAGACTGAAAAATGCAAAACTGCTTTTACAGAGGAAGAGGAGTCTGAGGAGGGAGGGGAACAGGACCTCATGCACGTCCTTGGTAACATGGTGATGGCTCTGATGGTCAAATATTGGATCTACATCTGCGGTAGCATGTTCTTCATCGTCACCTTTGAGGGACGTATCGTCATGTACAAGATCATCTACATGATGATGTTCCTCTCCTGTGTGGCGCTATACCAGGTACGCACCGAAAGGACGCCAAGTGATTGACAATAAACATGCTGACGTTTCTATTTGAGATGTACAAGTGCATCCCAAAAAAATGGAATATTGTGATACATTTATTTATTTTTTGTTTTTTGTAATTTAATTCAAAAGGTGAACAATGACAGTGTGTATTCATAGCACGTAAGGTGAAATATTTCAAGCCTTTAATATTAAAATTTTTTATGATTACGGCTTTAAAAATCAGAAATTCAGTATCTTAAATTATTAAATACGAAATTTCAAGTTTGAGTAAATGACTATCCAAAAAGTTAATATCTTGGTCTACTACGGTAGAGGCAGCCTAGATCATGTGGAAGCTAACTTGACAGTTTTCCATATGGGTCTTCGACACCCTTCTTAATGGAAAGTTGACTGGAAGATAAAGGTGCGACAAGAAAAGGTGCTCAAGGCGCAAGGATGTTTGTGCAGACATCAGAAGCATCTTACTTGGGTTAAGGAGAGGAAGAAATGGACTGGTCGTCTGGTTACTTTCAGATGAAAGTACATTTCTCATCATGTTTTCAATTTCCACTCTTCCCCTACTCGTAAACAAAACTCTGAGACACTTAAACTCCTCCATCTTCAAGGTCACAGCAGCTTTGACAAAACATCAGTACTTTGGGAATAAGGATCAGTAATGACTTTTAAATGTTTTTGGCATTTATTAAACAACCATGAGACACATAATTCACAACAAAGGATTAATATAAACTGTAAAGTGAAATGTATTGTCATTGTATTTGATGGAAATGATGCAGTTTAACATTCTTCCAATTTAGGGAATGTAATTGATTTTCATTCTGCTAAAAGGTCAATGGACTAAAGATATAAAACCATAATACATATGCATTTAACAGGGGGGAAATATACAAGGCCAAGCATACTAACAGTGCTTATTATAAAGAATTGCCTTCTGTTTATGTGTATAAACACATATTTATTATTAACATTTGGGGAATATGTGGGATGTTTAAAATCGTGATCTGTATAATTGTTTTCGAAGCCTTCCAAATGTGGCGACCTGTGAAATAAGGATATTTAATGTTTTGTTATAATTTTTGGAGTATATATTTGAAGTGTAGATATGAATATGATGCCATAAACGTCCCAAATTCAATTTCCCAAACACAGAATTTGCTGTCATTTGTTAAGTGAGTTCATAAAGTATGTGCTTTCCAGGTTCGTAGCACATTTTGTATTCCTAACTCCCAGCAACAGCCAGAGGCAGACTGAGAAGTCACATAAATCCAGATGTCCTCTTCTAATTCTTGTCATGAAGGTGCACTACGAGTGGTGGCGAAGGATCCTGAAGTACTTCTGGATGTCGGTGGTTATGTACACCATGCTGGTTCTTACAGTTGTCTACACCTTCCAGTTTCCAGAGTCAATACACACCTGGGGTAACATGACAGGCCTGGATAAAAAAGGGTGAGCGCCACTGAGCAACTGCCGGTCTGAGCGGCAGGATACAGATTCACTGCCTACGTTTCCCAGAGAGGCACAGCTTATGGCTTAGTCATCAAACCAACTGTTTGTCTTGAGCTTTTTTGTTTTGTTTTGTTTATTTTAGTAGCTTTGCCCTGCTAGCGTAGCAAAGCATATGTATAGTGGCTTTAGTTGGGGATGGAGGAGAATTTTAGAACTGAATTCACAGATGTCTTATTTTCTTTGATTTCTTTTAAGTAGATATATAGGTAGATATTCATGATGTTACCTAAAAAATCTATTACAAATTGTAGTAGTTCAGTTCTAGTAAAACTACTTTAGTATGTATCTGTTCTTCCAATTTATAGAGCATAGTTGCCTCACAGCTCTTGAAGATGAACCTGCATATTTTAGTAATGAAAAAAGCTACAGGAAAGACTGAAACTATTGTTTCTTGTTTAAAGAAATATACCTACACACTACCTCAAGTAGTATACTTAATTATGTTAATATACTCAGCCATACAAATATAATCAACTATAGTTGATATGTGGTTGTTAAAAGCCAATAAACAGAAAATGATATTGTTACAGTGTGCCTGATTAGTCGTGACAGCTGTGTCCAGGGGCACTATGATATTAAACTGTTTTTCTGTAACATACCATTTTATATATATATATATATATATATATATATATATATATATATATATATATATATATATATATATATATTTATTTTTTATTTTTTTTTTTTTTTTTCATTTTTATTTTGAGTTTGGTTTGAGTAAGTTCAGATTTAGTTTTCAGACCTCCCAGTCTCAAACATAGGTGCCAGTGCCTCGTCACGCTTGCTGTGTTGGCAAATTTGACTAAATTACCTTAAGTACTTTAACTATAATTACAGTGATTTAAAGGGTAAGGGTCACATTTATGTGAGAATTTCTTTACATTTTCACGTAAACGGATTAAAGTCTTTTGGTTTAAGGTCATACTGTAGATTGCTATGATGTCACAATAAACCCCCAACATATAATTATTACAAAATGTTATATAAACACCTGGTAGTATTAGATGATGAATAGATTAGATTTTATCTACAGAGTCAATATTCAGCTTCGCTGTGCTCAGTCTTCCAAACTTCAGCAGTTCTTCACACAGTAACCTTGGGAGTGATTTAAGCTTAATCTCACAGTTTTCTGTTTCCTTTGAAATGTTTGTGAATGCAGTCTGGAAGCCCTGGGCTTGAAGCAGTTCGAGCTGGGCGAGCTGTTCATCAGGATTTTCATTCCCACGTCCTTCTTGCTGGCGTGTATTCTCCACCTGCACTATTTCCATGACCGCTTTCTCCAGCTCACTGACCTCCAGGCTGTAGTGGCTAAAGAAGAGAGCACTATCTACAGGTGAGACACATGCTGCTTTTTTTCAATTCATACTTATAACAACAGTAAAGTGATGGGAAGTTGTTTAGATATAGAAATGGTAGAAAATTTGGTTTTATGGGGTTATCGTGATTCAGAATCATTGTAAGTACATTTTCTTTGCTTTGAAACTAAGTGTCTTTTCTCCTTGTAACTTGGAAGCTTTTGGTTTGCTGTAGAGCCCGACCGACACCAATACCGATATTTGGTGATCTAAAAATCCGAAATATCGGTCAGTATTTTGCTTTGTTTCATGCACACAAACAGATTTCCCTAACATTTATTATGTGTAGTTTTTTACAATTTCATACCAAGATAGTGCAGAATAAAAATAAACTTGTTTTATTGTGGATTAATTGTGGAGAATAGTGCCCTCTGTTGCACTCATAACATCGCTGAAGGGTGTTTCCCCTTTTTCCTCTTTGCTTTTTTAAATTTTCATTTATCAGCCAGTAAATGAAAATGATATGCCTGATATATCGGAAAATATTGGCCCATGCGGTCATGCAGTAATGCAGTATATTGGTCATCTGATATATCAGTCAGTCTTTAGTTTGCTGTGCCGCCCCACCCCGACTTCTGCTTGTTACATTTTGTACTTCACAACTCCAGTGCAAATTGATTAGTAGATAATTATTGCAATAAATTTCCACTACTCACGAAGTATGCATGTAAAACCCAGTTCATCCGCTTTTATGTCACACCTTGTTATACGGCCGCTGTAACCTCATCGGTCATTGCGTGCTGTGTCGTGCAGCTGTGTGTCATAACATGCACATTTCACAGTCTGCGGCATGGGTCATTTAACTTTAGCGTTGTTTTTGTGGATTTTGTTGTTCTGCTACCACTTGCTCAGCTCTTCTTCCCTCTGCTTCTCTCCGTCACCTGCTGCTTTCTATCTTCTCCGCCTGTTTCACTCACAGCCACGCCAAAGTCAATGGGCGTGTCTATTTAATCATGAATAGGTGGGTATTTGCTCGCTTTCTGTAGCATCAATCACCATCCCATGTCACCTCTGAATCTTAGCGTTTTCTTCCTTTTGCAATACATCCTCAGCACCCACAGTGACTTACCCCTCTTACCTTGTTTTTGATGGTATTTTATTGAGAATCTGAAATATCTTGCACCTGAAGATCAGGTATTTTTCATGACATGACTGGTTTTCTTTTTTGGGGTTTTGGGGTTTCTTTATTTTGCCTGTAGCCTCCTCTTATTTGGATTTTCTATGTTTTGTTTTTTAATAAAAAATGTTCTACTTCTGACAGGCAACAAACTTACTCATGCATGTTTAAAACTGCAAAAAGTTCTTGCTCCCCTCCACTAGCTTTACACTGATCCACACCCTGATCTATGCACTGAACCCCAGAAAATTACCCCCTTCCTATAAAAGCTCGCCTCCCCCAAACCACTGGAGTCCTGCAGCCAGTTTTCGTGCATTTTAAAATGACGTTTCAGCCTGTTTTTGTGTCAGTTTCTCTTCTCACTGTTTATGATGACTTCTGTGTAACTATATTGTTCTGAGCAGCATCAAAGAAAAAATTCCCACTCCACAGAGCAAGTAAGTGTGACTACCAAACACCAAAATGCTCGTCTTGACATGCAGCCAGTCCGTGCAAGCCAAACCTGAACCTTGACATGGCTCCATTATTGCCTGAAAAGACATTGAAGGATTAAAGCCTCCCCTTAGTTGTTTATCTGCTGCTCAAAGATCAGACACCATGAATACAACACGGATTATTTTAAAGAATGCAGCAGGAATGTGCACTGCTTTTAGTTTGAAATGCCTGATGAAACACTGCTCTGTTGTTCAGTTAGCAGAACGAGCAGATTCCCATCCTGCATCGGAGTCATTTGACAGTCATCTTGACCTTGTGTATAATTTTTCAAGTATTTATATACTTATGAGGACAGAATACCTTAGAAAATAATAAAAGAGATTTCTTTTTTTTTTTGTTTTTAGGGATTTGGTTTTTGTTCACTGTGCTGATGTCTTGGTCGAGTTTAAGATCAGATGCAGATAAATTTATGGAATATTAGGACGAAAAACTTACGAGGAACACCTCTTCTTATCTTACAATATTGATCGTAGCATATCCTTGTAGATATGTCTGTATGTATCCCATCGCCTCCTTTTTAAACAGTTATCATAACTATTTATTAATAATCTTCAAATGTACATATATGACCCAATGGTCACCAAAATTTGTATCCACTAAATACCAGCTATGAAGATTTTTATCACAAGAAATGCTGGTTGGATTGTATCGATAAAGGATTGAGAATTAAATATATTTTTTTTATATCTCTACTACCAAACAGTTTCTAGTCTTTTTTTTGTGTATAATTTTGTTTATTTTTATATATTTCGTTTTGGGTTTTATATGTCTTCACTTCCCATTTGTCCTTTACCTAAAGGAAATATGGGTAAAAACATTATCAAATCTAGGAGCGTATTCATGCTCGAACCAATAATGCCTTTATTGGAAGTTTTGAATTTAGTTGCCACATGACCCACAATTACAATTTACAACATATAATTTGACGTTTTTTAATGGATTATTTGGACATAAAAACAGACCAGCAACAGCAGTGAGTGCTGGCATGAAGATAGCAAGTGGAAATAAAAACAAAAAAAGACACATTAGTCCTGAACCTGTACAAACACAACCATTACTGCTGTCCTGTCAGGTTCACACCATTCACACTCTATGGTTAACACACAAAATATGGAAATTGTACAGTTCCATAACAACATGATAAATAATAAAATGTTTAACAACAACAGGAGCAATCATATTTAAAATCCGTAAGTCACAGAAGGTCCTCATATGTATATTAATACAGATCTGTGCCCAGGGTTGCGTGTTCGTGTGTGTTTTTGTGTAATAACTTCTGCCGTGTCTTCAGACTGGTGGACCCGGATGGCAGCCTGCCAGACCTCAGCATGCTCAGTGCCAGCTCGGTGGACGCGATGCTTCTCAGAGAGGAATGTGAAACACATGTAAAGCAGAACATGCAGGAGGGTTGGGATATGGAGAAAGAGAAGGAGCAGGCCCTGGTGGTGGTGATGGATGACACTGACATGACTAATGAGAAGCCCAGGAGCTTGTCTGACCCACGGCAGTCCAGCACAGAGGAGAGCCAACAGTGCAGTGCGAAGACCGAGCCGGAGCCGAGCACAGAGCAGAGCTCAGGTACCGAGCAGCACGGCGGGTCCATGACCTTAAATGTGATTTCAAAAATACTGTGAAATATTTCACTTGATCTAATTCATTTTTGTCTAATCAAGCATAACATTCAACTACTAAAATATTTTTTTCTGTATAGAAACACTAATAAACATTTAGAATTTATTGTCTTAAAAAATTTTCTATGTAAAACGATTAATTTAGAAGTTCATGGTTAACGACAACAATTATGCTTTAGTATTAAAAATACAATTTTGATTAAAGAGCAAATTCATATTGGTGGATTAACCATTACAGAAAACAAAAATGATTTTTAGTAATCACCAATCCTGTTAAATTAGGGCATCTTACATTGGCTGGTGGTCTAAAAAACTATTGCATTGTGGGTGAAAGCTTTAAAGTTTTTGGAAATATCTAAGTCAGACATTAATCAAGTGTAAACATTAAGCCACTGAAACAAATTTTTCTATTCAAGAATGAAAGTAAATAATTTTAATTTCACATCTTAATCAAAATAACACTCTGTTTGTATGTCAGTAAATTAGAAATTTGATTTAAAACTGCAATAATTATGTTTTAGCATTAGTTTCCACATAAACTTTAATGTCAAAACTGTGTTTGTGACGGAACATTTCTGTCAAAGCAGCATGTTTCTTTTTTATAAAAGGAAATGGCACATTAATATCATGCTGATTGCAAGTAGCTGTCATAGACATACGTGCGATGGTAATAAAAACCTAGCCAGCGCACGAGTCATGCATCATGCATTTAGTGCTAAGCCTCTAGTTTTTCAGTTTGCTCTCAAGTTCATTGTGGTCTTTAAAGGTCAAAGCTCTGTGCTGCCGCCCTGGTATCTTCTGCCTGCGCTCACACCAGCCAGCCACTGCTGCAGAATTTGTAAAAGCGGTTGTACTGCAGGTTTTTTGTTTTCAGCCGATTTATCTTGCATTACGACACAGCACATAGCTCAAGCGCCTGCTTTTACCCTCCTGCTAAGGCCGACCAAAGCTGCATTACTAGCATATTTACACAGACAGTCTTGAATGAAAATGTTGTTTGCATGCACAGAAAATAAAATGGGTGATAAAACACAACCCTGCGGCCCTGCAGGGCCTCTTAGTTTATAATGAGTTGTGGGCTGTACGAGGTATATTCTCTCAGAGTTTCTTAGCCAAACAATGGGGCCTCTATTAAAGCCTGAGATAATATGGATTTTGTAAACGTATACAGGCTCTACCACAATATAGTGGTTTTTATGGGAATATGAAACAAATTATAAAGTCCTGTTTCTCAGCTAAATAAAACAGCAGTTTGGAATTTGCTTGTTAATACATTTTTTAAGCTCATTCTCATCAAACTTCAAAACTTTAATATTGGAAAAAATGATGTTAACAATCCTGTAGCAGCTTCAGAATTAATATGAAACACGTGTTTGCTACCATAAAGTAACCAAAAAATTGAAATTACATTTCTTGAATTTAGTTTCTAATAGTTTACTCTTCGTCTGTAAACAGACTAATGAAGTGGAGGAGTAATTGTTTTAGGCTTAATTAAATATTTACAGCAAGGTATTAGTGAGTAAAAGCTCTATTTTCTTTACTTTTTTACTTTGATATCAAACATTCTTTAAATTTGTTAGATTAATATGCATTATTAGCTTCATATTAATCTAACATGAATCTGTATTGATTGATTTATTTTTAATCAATAGAGGGGTTGACTCTAAAAATACCACGGCTGCATCAATTACATATATAAAGGGCTATAAAGAAGGAACTGTATATCTGCCTTTCATTTCTGAATGAACTGTAGAAAATTACAAACATGTGGAATGGCAGCTAACGTTGTCCTGAAGTGAAGCTTGTGCAATCTCCCAGCTTAAGTTGACAAACTTGCAGGTGAAAAATAGAAGTAACAGGGATATTCGTTTTTAAACACTTTCCGTTTGCACCTCTTCAGTCTTGTCACTTTCCCATTTAAACGTGTCTGGTTTTTGTCTCTTTTTCCTCAGACCTGAAGAATAAATGGCACCTTGTGGTTGACCGTCTGACAGTGCTCTTCCTCAAGTTCCTGGAGTATTTCCACAAACTGCAGTTGTTCATTTGGTGGTTACTGGAGATCCATATCATCAAGATCGTTTCCTGCTACGTTGTCATGGTTGCTATCAAAGAGGTATGAAAGCTGAAGAATTGACTTACTTTTGTACCTGCAGCAAGACAAACTTAAACCTGCCTGAAAGTCATATTTTATTTTATTTGGTCAGCTTTCATATCAAACACCACAGGTGGTAATGTGTTTCCCTTCCTGTTGGTGCTAAAACTGAGTACTGTTTATAACTGCTTTTACTTGGGTCCCATCTTCTCTTTCCTGCCTTTGTTAGCACTCCGCAGTATATCCTGGAGAGGCGCTGCTATTTTAGTGTGATTACTTCTCAGATACACAAATAAAGCTGATGTCGTTCAGCACTAATCTAAATTGAACTGTTTACTATATCGCATACAAGCCAAATAATAGTGTGGGGGATTCTGGAGAATTGTAACAGCTTCTACACTTTGGAGATGTAAAGAAGAGTCTGAGATTTTTTGAGTTTACACATGAACCATACCAGTCTTATGAAAACTCATTTGACAGTCTTTACAGTCATAGTAAAAAGATAAGCTAAAAAATAGTGTCATTATTAATTTAACAAAAGTTAATCCAAAATAAAAAACCGTGTATTAAAACAGTACACCCCATTATTCGGTAGCTTAGAGAGCCTCCTGAATAACTTAAAGTACAGTAATCATTTTCTATCTGGCTTCATCAGCTTCCCACGTCATTGTGGAGGAATTTTAGCCCACTCATAGGAATTCATGTAGGTCAGGTTTTTACTGGGTCACTGCTTTTTAGATTAGTTTTTGATAAATAAATGATGACACAGTATAGTGTCAGTGTCAGGACTGGGTATCGATCGGTTTCTTTTATCGATTCGATTCCAATTCCCAAGGTCCCAATTTTGACTGAGACAGTCAGAAATATTATAATTCTGATAAATTATCAGTACATATGCTTATTTTTATATCTATGTATACAAAGCTGACACTTGTGAGACTTAATAAGAGGTGGGAGCATCACAGCAGATGTCTTTGTGTCGAAGTAACTGAAAAATATGAAGGAGATTTTCCTGGCCTGACTTTTTATATCAAATAAATTATTCTGCAGTAGATCAAAAACGGAAGAAAACCATGAATCAACATATGAACATTACCTGATGCTGCTGAAGTGAAACAGAGCAATGTTAAAGAGGTTTTATTGGAGACACAGCTAAGCGTTTTGCAATTTGTCATACTTTTAAAAAGTTTGCATTTCTTCGGTATTGAACAGCAGAAATGAGCCTTTCTTGTCGGAGGCGAAACAGCGAGCGACAACGCTGTGCACAATTGTGTTGGCAGCAAAAGTAAGAGGGAATTAATGACGATGTTTATCAAACATGAAGCGTAGTTTTGATCTTCTTTTGCTGCTGGTTCAGTGAATTTTTCAATCATCACTGATTTACACCTGTTTTCTTTTCAGTGTACAATGTGTGTGTGTGTGTGTGTGTGTATTGTTAAAAATTTATAGCCGTAGCTGTGGAAAAGAGGTATGAATGACAAAGTTTTTTTGTCCTCATCACATCTATTGTCTTTTGTCCAGGTGTCTTTGTTCAACTATGTGTTCCTTGCATCCTGGGCGTTTGCACTGCCGTACAGCCAGTACCGGCCCCTTGCCTCTAGTGTTTGCACTGTCTGGACGTGTGTCATCATTGTATGTAAAATGTTGTACCAGCTGGACTTAATAGATCCCAGCAAGTACTCCAAGAACTGCACTTTGGTAAATATTAATGCTTCTCAACCAAAGTTGTATAGAATACATGCTGTTCTTTAGCATTGTCCCTATTATCCTTAATTAAAGCCAGATTTTTTGTAGATTCTCTTGATTTTGATTGATGTGCGCCTGCTTTATGTCATGATTTTTGTTGGCGTTGGGCATAAAAACTCTGGAATAAAATGTTTGCATTCCAAAAGAGACAAAAAGCCTTACTGCTAGTTTCCAAGATTTGAATTAAAGT
Source organism: Aulonocara sp. 'chitande type north' Nkhata Bay (assembly GCF_057382095.1). NCBI lineage: Eukaryota > Metazoa > Chordata > Actinopteri > Cichliformes > Cichlidae > Aulonocara > Aulonocara sp. 'chitande type north' Nkhata Bay. The sequence goes on from NC_141361.1 coordinate 11,699,581, forward strand.
ACTATGGTTCTTTGAAGCTCCATATTTTTTATTCTTGGATTCTTCTAGTAAAGCTTTGGATGATTTACAGATCAAATAAGCCTTGTTTATCGTATACTCACCTTAGATGAGCTACTAACTTCATCCATTCCAGGAGATCTGAAACAACAAGTTGTTTTAGATCCTCTGCCTTTGAGCTAGGTGTCTTCCCATTGTCTGACCCTTATAAAAAGAAAGTTTAAATTACAGGTTGGTGGGACTTCTATGGTTACAACCAAAGCAGTGTGTCTGAAATGACCAAAATAGGCTATATCTGCTCTCTCTGACATCATTCAGAGCCAAGGGTAGAAAAAGTCTTTCTTAAAATTAGCGTTTAGAGCAGCCTGAAATTTTGCCTCATAGCGACTTACTCTTACGGAACTCGATATTTGAAACTTTGACCATGTTTGATGAAAACATAATTCCTACTTTAGGCCTAGTTTTTAATTCTACTAGACTGGAAAACTGACCCATTGTGTTTTTGTCCACAGTTATGCAGAAACTCAACAAATAAGAGTTTAATGTTACCAGAATCTTTGTTGTATGACGGAAGAGTGGATCCAGCCAACTGGGTGGGCCTCAGGAAGTATGACGACCTGCTGGGCTACCTGAGGGTAAGGTCGAAATGAACCACAGTTCTTTTATCGTTGTTATACACTGCCTATTAGACTCTTTATTCTTTATTATTTATAGAGCAATTATGAATTTAGAACTACCGTGTTTACAGGAAAATTGTAATGCGTTTTTTTTTAAAATTATTATTAACTTTTATGTCAGCAGTAATCTCTATTTCATGTTTAATTCATGCAGATTTGGGTAATTCAGTCAAATATGAGATGTTTAACACATCACCGACCTAGTGCTATTTGGCTGTTTAAAGTCAGTATTTAATTTGAAATAATATCAAAATTCCACAAAATGCAGTCAACTGAAAAAAGAACAAATAAATATTCCACTGCAATACATTCCTAAGAAAACAGACTGTGTAATTATTTTTCTTTACTTTCCTGTGTCACCTGCCGAGTGTCACTCTGTTTCACCCACACCTCCAAATCTCTGTACAGGGAAGGAGGTGATCTGTGTTTTATTCAGTGAGATGAACACAAGATTTTTGGATTTTTAAAATAAACAAAATGTATAAAAAATGTATTTAAAAAAAGCTAATATTGAGTGATAACAGTTCATAGCAAAGGTTTTCAACTACAGGCTGCCACAGACAGCAGGCCTGGTGCTTAACTGTAATTCAACGGGTTGTAGAGCTCACCTTTGTACGGAAGTCTTATGTAGATGATGAGTTATATGTTTGACAGTTAGGAGGAATATTTGTAAGATTCTTTTGTGAGTATCTTTCCCCATCCCCTGGACCTTTTAGGGGAACTTAATACTTGTGAGATCTCAGACTCTGAATACTTAGAATTTCTATTTTATTTAGTTAGCAGTGGTTTTCATATTGAAACATCTCATTATGTGTTTGTTGGCATAATGAAAAGCCAGACTGGGATTCAGATCATCCCTCCGTGTGGTTTCATCTCCACTGTCTAAGAGCAAAAGGGAATTTCTTATTAGATTTTCTTTGTAATTGTTTCAATGTGCAGTACTGAAATCAGTCACTAGGGATACAGCAAATCACATCTTGATTGCAGTCTTGTAAGTCGGGTTTGTGTTTTTGTTTTCTTCACACTTTTAGTAGTTTAATGTAATTCACTTGACCTTGTGAAAATATGAAGTGCCAATCAAATGTTGCCAATAACTGGGACTATTCTGCAGTTTTTGTCCTTTAAATGAGTAAAACCAGCAATGTTAAAGTTGCTCTCTGGATACTCCCCAACCCGTCGTAATCCTCAGCCCATTTAATCACATTTAAATATTTTTTAAAACTATATTATAAAAACACAGTTTATAAAAACTAAGCATTTTGGGGAATTTTCTCTTCTGACCATCTGAGCAGAACAACTTCTGGATGCTGGCTCTGTTAGCATTGGAGGTAACCATCTACCGCCATCAGAAATACTTCAGACTGAGGAACAAATTGTCACCTCCCGCTGCCAGGATTATCTTTCATGACATCACACGACAGCACCTGGACATCAACATTGTCTACTTCATCAAATACTTCATCAACTATTTCTTCTACAAGTTTGGACTTGAGGTAGGTGGCATAATGAAGTAGAAATAGTTAAATTGGGGCGATCGTGGCTCAAGAGTTGGCAGTTCGTCTTGTAATCGGAAGGTTGCCGGTTCGAGCTCCAGCTTGGACAGTCTCGGTCGTTGTGTCCTTGGGCAAGACACTTCACCCACCACCTACTGGTGATGGCCAGAGGGGCCAATGGCGCGATATAGCAGCCTCACTTCTGTCAGTCTGCCCCAGGGCAGCTCTGGCTACAACTGTAGCTTGCCTCCACCAGTGTGTGAATGTGAGAGTGAATGAATAATGGAATTGTACAGCGCTTTAAGGTTCTCGAAAAGCGCTCTATAAATGCAACCCATTATTAAAATGTGTACTGTGCTACACTGCTTCATGTACACTCCTCTTGTGTTTCCCTTAGACTTGCCTGCTGTTGGTCGTCAACGTCATAGGGCAGCGTATGGACTTCTATGCCATGCTTCATGCTTTTGCCTTAATAGCGGTGCTGTACAGACGTAGAAGGAAAGCCATTGCTGAGATTTGGCCCAAGTACTGCTGCTTTCTGGCATGCATGCTTACTGTTCAGTACTTCGTCTGCATCGGGATCCCACCTGCAGCCTGTAAAGGTTTGTGTAATCAAATGTGCCAGATTGCTCTGAGAATTACTGCTGTTTGTGGATTTAGGAATCCAACTGAACTCAACAAGAATAAACAAACTTTACATGAGCTATAAAGCTTAAAAACTGTATAAAGATCGTATAAAGTTTATACGCTGATGAGTGAATCTAATCAGGATCATCAGCTTATTTTAAATTGATACACTAAACCTAATGTAACCTAGCACTGACAATGAGCACCACAGTGTAATGCAGTTACCCTGCATTAAACTGTAAAAATGTCTATTATTTTCATGCAAACTGTAAAACAAAACCATAGCGAGTTGGGATATTTTTATTTTATTACTGAGTAAGTCTCTCCATCCCATCAGCTGGAAGCAATGCCAGGCTGCAGCACAAAAAGAAATAAATAAATAAACAAAATCACTCTGTAGAATAAAGCGTTACCATCGGATTTAATTACTCATTAAATGAAGGGTATGTAATGATTTAAATAATGTAAGTTAAAAGTCAGTTCATTATTGTTTCAGAGATAAATTAAGGCTGTTTTTCATGTAATTACAAAAATTGTCCACACGTAAAAGGTGTTCTCTTCATGTTTATGATGCACTTTTTTTTTCTTTTTTTAATCCGTTAACACGTCATGGCTCCATTCTTTTGCGGTTCTTCAAAGCGAAGCGTGATATTTTTATGATGTTCTTACATATGTCTGATGATAATGTTTTCTTTTCAGGTTATCCCTGGACAGAAAATGACAATGTGGTCAAGTGGCTCTATATTCCAGATTTCCGCAGCAGGCCCAATCCTTTATTCCTCATCTGTGAGTTTTATAGTTAAAGAGAAAATTTCTTTGAAGAATAAATGAAAATCCTTCATTAGAAGTTAGAAACATGCATGTAAATCTTCATGCGATTAATCATATTAGTGGATTATTCTTACTAATATATTAGTATATCAGAAGCATTTTGTTATTACAATAGTTCGTGGTTTAAACTCCAACATGACATAATTTTGTGTTAAAATTATAATGTATAAAGTAACTAGTAAATAAAGCACTCAAACACATCTAGTGGTGTTTAAAAAAGTGCAAACAAACTTTCGACTTCGACCGTCTGTCTGCAGTCTCTAAATAACTAAGCTAACTTTTAAAATTTGAGAGTTGAATACAGTAAAGCAAATGTACCGTCACAGGCAAAATCAAATAATTGTTTTATCTTATGAAGATTTAACACTGATTCCACAAATAGAAACGCTTTCATCTCCTCTTCTCTTTTAGATGACTTCATGTTGCTCCTCTGCGCCTCCCTCCAGAGGCAGGTCTTTGACGATGAGAACAAGGCAGCTGTCCGCCTCATGGCCGGTGACAATGTAGAGATCTGCAGAGACCTGGATGCAGCTTCCTTCAGCGTCCACAACCCTGTGCCCGACTTTATCCACTGCAGGTACCACAGATAACACTCCAAATTAGATATACTTTCATTTTGCTTTCAGTAAGAACTGCTGCAGTAGTACTTACTGAAAGTAGTATGCCTTAAAATGTTCTGTACATGTAGCTGAGGCAGAGAATTGTGGCCAGAAAACATGCTGTATTGTATACTACAAAATGCAGCTAAGTGCTGGTGCAACTCTTAGTATTGTTTTGATACATTTATTTCAACATACTGTGTATTAGGACATTTTTTTGCCATGTGAGTTAGTGTGGCAGCACTGGTGCTGGATCCTTGATTCAAAGCTTTGTTCACTACAGTGGTTGGCCTTGTGGCCTTGTGTATTTCTATTAGTCCTACATGGATAAAGTGTATTGCTGTATGTACCTTTTTAAATGATTTCCAGTTTCTGAAATATATTTTACATTAGATTCTCTTTTCATCATTTTGTGGCTATTGCATGGCTCAGCCGCCATTAAGACAGAGGTCAACATGCTGAAATGGAAAGGAAGTGAAGTAGCCAGTCTAATTGATGCTTAATGATGTTGGGTGCCTATCTATGATGTCAGATACAAAACTGAAATGTGCTCCACACAAGTGGAGCTGTTAAAAGCTAAGTATATGTATTTAAAGCTTTTTGAAAGTATTTTACAGTCAAAAATTGGTTTTAGAAATGTATAACAGGCTTCAACATTAAAGAAAAACCCATTTGGTTATTTTAGTATCCATAATTTATTTCTACTCAGGACCTTCTGTCTTTGTCCCTAATTTCCTTTCTGTCTCCCTGTTGTCTCTATCTTTATAAAGCCTAATATATATCTCTCAGCTAAACATTAAACTCAAATTGCTTGTAGTGAATAGTCCAGCACAACACATGTGTACTTGCAGTTATGTATGTACATGTGTGTGATTGACGGATTAATTGTAATTATTTCTTTAATGCATTTTCAGTGTTTTTTTTCCATGTCTCCAATTCTCTTTGCTTTTTTGTGTGTGACCCACTCTCGTGACATCTCAAGTTGGTTCTTGTTTTACTTTGTTACCTTGTTTGTCTCACTCTGCAATTATTGCCCCAGAAGTATATGACTTGAGACAACTTTGGAATTACTAAATTATGGATACTAAACAATCCGCAGATTGAAGTTTTCACATTCCCATTGCAATAACACAATTGCATCTCTTACAGCACTGGTTTTCAGACTTTTTCTGGCATGTCCTGCTTCACAAGCTGACAAAATAGATCAACAAACAGGCTGAACACCCCCTTTTCCTCCATTTGCGTTGTCAGAGGTGTGCTCTGAAGAAAACTGTTGTTGTGCTTGGCTGCAAACTGTGTAACTGCAGAAATCTTAAGTGGGATGGTGCTGAATAAGAACATTCTCAGTCAGCAAATACTTTATCCCAGAAAAATAAAGGTAAGAAAAAAATGACAGCTGACAGTAGCTCACGTCAGAGGTTTAGTGAGGGATGTTATTAAATACATGCTGTATACATAATTTAGAAACTCGCCTGATCTGGATACTGACTTTGCACATAAAGAGTGAACGCAGGATGTTGAGGGGAAGAGGGCGCGAGTTAAAAAGACAGCAAGAGCATCCTGACCTGTCCACACTCATTGATTATGTGCTCTTCAGATTCCACTGTTTTGGTGTGCAAAGTGGACAAGTCTTTTATTAACGCACTCTGTGTCCATCAACAAGCACTAGTAGTGCAAGAGAGAGAGCTGTACAGCCCGTCTGTCCATGCCACAGCAGCTCTGCACTTATTCCATCGTTTCCCTCCAGAATCGAATTACGGATACGGGGTGGGGGGAGAAATCCATAATCCACAAAAACACTCTGTCCGTCACTCCCCGACTCAGACGCTTTTTCCTTGTACTCTAACTCAATAAATAGCTTTTAAGTATGGAAAAGGTATTTTCTCCCCCTGATGAAGAAGGACACTCACTCAGCTGTTCCGGCCCTTCAACGCATCGTCCCATCCAAACCCACTTCATCAGAGCTGCTTTCTAAAGAGTTGAAGCTGTTACTGTGGCCCCATGTATCTGAAATTAATGCACGCTACATCTCATGTTTCCACTCTGCGCATCATATCGTCAGCCTTTCACATGGAGCCATAGACATGCGCCTAGCATGTTAGAGACGCGCAAGACATGCAGCAGTGTACCTGTGCTGAGCGAAAGGATCGGGTTACAGCTCTCATTCCTATTCATTGATCAGATTCTAAGTGACATTAAGTGATACCCTAATTGTGAATGATGAGCAGATAATTCTCTTTTGACTTTTGCTATGTGGTAAACATGTACCCTAACCTGTAATAGCAGCTAGCTGGGGTCCATGGGGATTAAAATCAGCTCATCAACTACATCCACCTCCCTCATTGCTTTTTCATGACAGCAACAGGCCTTGTGTAAATATACGTCTTACTCTATGGATTTATTTGAGAATTAAAGTGCTCAAATAAGTCCACACAAGATGACATTTTGAGACATGATTGAAAATTGTTGAAAAACGCTAGTTGTTGAACACAGAGTAACGACTGTTTTGCTAATTACATTTAATTGCCCAGGATTTTATTTTTTTAACTTTTTTTCCAAGCAGAATTCTAATGATTTCAGAATATAAATAAAAGCAGTCCAAGACTTTCATTTTCACATGACTCCATGTTGGGATGTCATATTTGATCTCTCTGTTTATTTATTTGTTTTTGCGGAGGTTAGGAATTTTCATTCACATTTGGAGCTGCCACTGTGCTGCATTTGAAAGGATCCTTATTCTCAAAACTACCAGACACTTGTTTGTCTTTTCATTTACAAAAACTGTTTTTCTCTATTTCTAGGTCCTACCTGGACATGCTAAAAGTTATCATGTTCAGCTACCTTTTCTGGTTTGTCCTCACTATCATCTTCATCACTGGAACCACACGTATCAGCGTCTTCTGTATGGGTTACTTGGTGGCCTGCTTCTACTTCCTGCTCTTTGGTGGAGACCTGTTGCTGAAGCCAATCAGAAAGATCCTCCACTACTGGGACTTCCTGATTGCCTACAACATCTTTGTGATTACTATGAAAAACATTTTATCTGTAAGTAATCTATGACAAACTGATTATAATACCATTATCATCATCTATATATTCAACATAAAAAGAGATAAACCGCTGAGATTTGAAAACATTATCTGCATAGTATTTACAAAGCAATACAAATGTGAAGTTTTAACTGATATGTTGACAGTTAAAATGCAATATTTATAGTGTGTAATAAAGCAACATTGTTTTTAGATCCTGGCTTGTGGGTACATCAACCAACTGCTACAGGACCACTGCTGGTTAATCCAGGTGTTCAGTCTGGCATGCACCATCAAGGGCTACGACATAAATACAAGTAAGCAGAGGGTGAATTGACTCAAATTTCATTCCTTTAACTTTCATGAACAACTTGCAGGTATAATCCTATAACTTAGTTAATAATAATTTAAAAACCCAAGTCCCATCCAAGCCTCCACGGATGGCACTTGTTTGTCCAACACATCCCAAAAATACTGTATTGGATTGAGATGTGGGAATTTTGGAAGCCAAGTCAAAACCTTAAACTTGTTGTGCTCATCAATCCATTCCTGAACCATTTTTTGCTTCATGGTAGGGTGAATTATCCTGCTGAAACAGGTTTCCATGAAAGGGTGTACACTGTCTGCATTTTTCCCACTTCTAACAAATTAACTTTGATGTCACTTGCTCCCTGATGTAGCTCACCCACTAACAGGTGCCATGACGAGGAGATAATCAGTGTTAATCACGCCACCTGTCAGTTGTTGTAATGTTGTGCCTGATTAATAAATATGGCTGTGTTGTATGTGAATTCCAGATGCTAAGGATATTTGTGAGGTGCCAAGCAATGAGGCCGGCATCATCTGGGACAGTATCTGCTTTGCTTTCCTGCTCTTGCAGAGACGAGTCTTCATGAGTTACTACTTTCTACATGTGGTGGCAGATATCAGAGCATCACAGATCCTCGCTTCCAGGTATTTAACTGAGTGAGACAGCTACATGGAGTCAATTTAATTAGAAATACAGGTTTGATTTATTCAAGACCAGTGCTCGTGTATTAAAATTTCTTCTCAAAGCATTAACTTTTCTACCTGACAAATACAGGCGTACCAAACAAAATGTTTTCCTAATGTCTTTCTGTGTTTTTCAGAGGTGCAGAGCTTTTCCAAGCAACTATAGTGAAGGCAGTGAGAGCCAGACTGGAGGAGGAGCGCAAGTCCGTGGAGCAGCTGAAGAGACAGTGAGACTCCAAACATTTAACCTTCCTCTGATGAAATGATGTGTCTGTGATGTCACTGTCTTTTGAGCCAACGCTGAATGGAAAAGTGATTATTTTCCTAAGACACGTAACTGCTCTGCAGTTGTCTGCACAAGAAAAAAGCAAAACCAGTGACAAGTGAAGGATTTTTTTTTTAATCATGAAATTTAATTTTCTTTTAATTTTCTTTAAATTAAATCAGAATTTCTACCCAGTAGTTGCTATAATTAGCTGCTTTTCTTTCCTCTTATCTGAAATCTATCCTTACATTCCTTGAAAAAAAATTTAATTTTACTACTTCCTGCCTTGCTTCATCGTGGCACTTGGGTGCAAATATATACCCACTGGTCATTTTACTAGATACACCTGTTCGTTAACTCAACAGTAACTGAATTACTCCACATTATAATTAAGGTATGCAGAAGAACATCTCAGAATGCATAACAGGTCAAATCTTGAAGCGACTTGGTTACAGAAGGCCAAATGTGGTGCCACTTTGGGAAGCTAAGAACAGGAAACTGAGGTTATAATTTGCCCAGGCTCACCAAAATTGGATAACAGAAGGTTGGAGAAACATCTTCACTTCTGCTGTGATGAATTGTCTCAGGGGCCTCTATGCACAGCTTGCACCTGGGGTCTTCTCTGGTGTGATAGATCCCATTCTCTAATGAACTTGTACCTAGAGCTTGTTCCTGTGTTTCCATGATTTGTGCCTTTATGCTGTCTTTCTGTCGGGCTTTTTCCAGCCATTGGTGGGATTTTTCTATATCAGTTACTTCTTCTATCTGTTGGTGGTACATGCGTTTTCTGGTTTCTGCTGACTGACGTATTCACCAAGCACATGATGAGTTGTGGCCATCTCCCTGAAGTACTCATGGATCTGTGTTGTTTCATCCTGGATAGTAGTTCTGACACTCACTAGTCTTCAGCCGTCTTCCTTCCACTTAGCGTCCAGTCTCAGGATGCTGGTCTTTGGGTGAAACCCTCTATGCATGGTAAGGAGCTTCCTTGACTTGATGTCAGTAGCTTCTATCTCCTCCTTTGACTAGCTTATTAACCCAGCAGGGTATCTGGCAACCGGCAGGCCGTAGGTGTTGATTGCCCGGATCTTGCTCTTCCCATTCAGCTGACTCCTCGGGACTTGCCTTACTCTGTGCAGGTATTAAGTGGTTGCAGTTTTTCTTGTGAGCGCTTCTTGGTTCCCATTTGCCTGTGGGATTCCAAGGTACTTGTAGCTGTCTTTGATGCCTTCAATCAGAATCAGAATCTTACTTTGTGGTAGTACAATCCCCTGAGTTCTAGCTCCCTTCCCTCTCTTTGTTACTTGTTAACCATCTGGCTCAGCAGGTTCAGGCCTATGAACCCCCTCAGAAGCTCAGATTCCATTGGACTTCCACATACAGATGGACAAACTGGTGATAGCTAACCAACCGGACATAGATGAAGAAGGTTGCAGTGATATATGTAGCTACACCAAATGATAGCAACATCAGAAAGAAGGAACACAAAAAGCTTGAGAAATATCAAGAGCTGAGAGAGGAGGCAGAGTAGATGTGGAAGGTGAGGGTGTCAGTCGGAGCACTCAGGGTAATGATGAAAAGCGTGTCTTGCAGTGCAACATAGCGACTCAAATATGTGTGTTTAATTCGTTTTATATGAGAATTAAGTTTAGTTGAGTGACTTTAGCGGCACCAGGTCTTTTATTGTTTTTGCCGACAATACATAAATGCAAAATATCACTAAACACTGAGTTAAACTAAAACACAGTTATGTCTGTTTCATGATTTTGAGCGTCTTTTATTAGGCCCCCTCTAATTTATCTCACACCAAGGTAAACATGATGCAGAAAAACTTGACTCAAAGTGTCTCCTGGCTCAGTTTCATCATTGTTTCCCAGAAACCTGCTCTACTTCATCAAGCCAATGTATTTCCACCACTCATAGTAACTCAGGGGTTACTCACAAGCTCTGATGATGTCCACTCGCCCTCTCTAATGAGCACTCCATTGTTACGTAACGTACAGTAATTTCCACATGAAGCCCGGAGGTGTTTATGGTCAGTCTGTTACGCTGTTCCTCTGTGTCGATTCTTTGTGTCTCGTCACCTTCTCTTTGATCTAATCAGGATGGAGCGCATTAAGTTGAGGCAGCAAAAGTTTAAGCGGGGCAAGGAGAAGATGCTGAGCCTGGCTCAACATTCTGGAGATGGACAGACGATAGTCCCGCCCGAAGAGGATGATGATGATGGTATGACAAAGCTGGGTGTAGAAATACTATGAGTTTTGGTATTACTCAAGGAGGGTGGGCGTTCATGATCGTTTATAAGAAGAACAGAATGTCTATAATAGTGTCATTTCTATTAGCATTGGAACTAAATAAAAAGCTTCACATACTAGATTTGTGTCTTGAAGTTTACAGAACTGAATTTCTTATTAAATGTTGCACTGATGTATTTGTGAAATTTTAGGAGCACAGCCAACGAAAGCCAAGACCAAAAAAAAGCAGTGGTGGAGGCCGTGGGTTGACCATGCTTCCAGTAGGTTGACCCCCCCAAAACCTCTTTTTTCTCTTCCTCCACTCTGATTGGCCCTTGTGTCCTTGACCAGAACGCTGAGGATTCCCATACTGCCCATGGGCTCTAAAGGCAACATCATATAGTATCTGCCTTCTCCCTCCGGACTTTAATCTTTTTCTGTCTCTATTTAAGGATCCCCGTTACCTGTAGCTCTTGCGTAACTTTACAAAGCAAGTGTGGCGAGACTCTTAGGTTTATAAAAGCGTAACAGTCTCAGCAAGAGTGCAGCACAGGGTTGCCTTAAATAGAAGCAATGAAGAAAGGGAAAATGACTAACGTCTGGAGGTTTTATACTTGACGTTGTTTAAAACATAAACTTCATCGCTGGTCTCACCTAAAGAGCCTACAGTAGAGAATCACTCCATTGCAAAATATTTTCAAGCAAAGAAATGAAGCTGACAAGCCTTCATTCTCAGTACTGGAATAAAGGCTGAAGGTTTAGTTCATTCTTTGCCTGCAGACATGATCACCAAACAGGCATTACCTAGGAGAAAATAGAACAGCAATCAGACCAGTGATTAAATATGTAAAATTATGGCTTTTACAGTCGGTTTGTGGTAAATAAAAAAAAAAAAGCCAGCATTTCCCTGAGTCAATACAGCGGTTGCCTGTTTGTTTTGAACTCATGTCTCATATCATACTCCACCCCCACATGACATTTTCAAATTATTTCTCCATTTTATCTCTTTGTCATTTGATGTTTCATCTCCATTTCCCAGCATCCTCCCCTCATCTCCTGCCCACTGCGGTTCTGTTCAAGGACATAAGTCAGCCTTGTCTATCCCATTGCTTCTAACACTTAACTACTGTAGACTGGAGTCACTCCAGGGCGACTGAAATATGAGAATAACAGACATTCCTCATTGTGTTTTCTGCTCATACTTTCGTTAATTTTACTAACGTGTGGTTTCATCCTCTTAAAAGTGCGTCTATATCATAACGAGCCATAGATATATGCAAATGTTTGATAGAGAAATATGTAGAGTTTAATGTGGTTGTGTTTCTTCCTTACAGCAAGAGAACCTTCTGTTGCTTTTTTTTTAATGTCATAAAAGCAATAAATGACTTCAGCCTGTGTTTGAGTGAATGTAACAGTGCTTTGCGCTCTGCCCCTCAGTGGTTAGAAGTGGAGACTACTACTTGTTTGAAACTGACAGTGAAGAAGAAGCAGAGGAGGAAGAAGAGAAAAAAGATGACGATCCACCAAAGAAGTCAGCATTTCAGGTGGTTATATTTTGGCTTCAGAGTGGGAAATGCTGTGATTCTCCCAAAGAGATTTTAAGGAGAAGAACATGGTTATGGATGTCCTTTTTTACAAAATAGTTTTTAATTGGCTTCTCTAAGCTATTACTTTTCTTTACAACTATAGTAAACTATATGTAAAAGGTGGACGTTGCCTTGGATCGTAAAAGCAAAGCGAATGCAGGTTGCATTGTTTCAAATGGCCAGCAGGGGGCAGCTCCTCGCATTGTAAAAACAAATCTGATTATACAGAAGTCTATGGGAAAATTACCCTATTTCTCCCATGATTTATAGACACAGTAACACTTTCCTAAAGAGTTTATGATGTCAGTCACTATTTTCAAAGTCTTGCTGAATACAATGTGATGCTCTTTTTAAAAATTTATAAATTAGATGATAAACCAGCGTATACTTTCTGATTGACAACTTGTTACTCCATGAGTTTGCAGGTTCCTTGGTTTCTCAAGCACATCCACCCATCACTTCTGATGTTTGCTTTTTAAAAAAACAGAATAGCAACAGCCAAAATAGTGAATGATGTCATATTGGCTCATTTACTATGTTTAAAGCAGAAGTGGAGAAGCAAATGAAGTTTAAAACACAAAGGTGTCATTCTGGAAAGAGGAAATACAGCAGTATTTGTAGTACTGCGTACCTCTGTGTATGAGTGAGCAATGTTTTTTTTCTGTCCTCACATCCACAGGTAGACATAACACTTCATAACATTTCATTTGTGTATACAATGTAACACAATGGAAGACTACTTCATCATGTTGTAACCACAACTATAGCCTGTTTTTCTGGCCTCTTTCTCAACTCATGTCTGTAACCCTCCCACTATCACAAACACACCAACTGATGAATGAAAATTAAGTATATAAAGTATAAGTATATATAATATAATAAGTATATATAAAGATATCACCTAGAAAGAGTTTTACACTTACAGTACTGTTCATTCCTGTTTTCCTGGGTTAAATGTAGAAGTTGGGATGTATGATACTGTGCAAAAGTCTTAAGCCACCCTTTATTTCTTTATATTTTGTTTCCAAGCAGCCAGAGCTGTCATTTTTAAAGTGGATTTGAACAATAAGTGCCCAAGCTTTCTGAAGGTTTCCCAAAGGTTTTCTCCGGACATTGACTTCTTTTTCGCTCATTTTCAGTCCAGTCTGTCTACCTGACTATTTTTATTAGAGGAATGCTTTTTCATTTGTTAAACCACTTAACACTGGCCTATGAGTCATCCAACCATTAAAAGGCTCCTAACTTAAGGGGTGAACAAGTATAGAACCAGTGTCTATACATTTTTGTACAGAAGAAAAACACCATCTACTGTAGATGAACAGTATCTTAAAGTCATGTCCTTGAGAAACAGGGCACTGGTGTACAAGGTACATCAAATTAACAAACACAAGAACTGGAATAAAAATTTTACATTTTTGGTTCAAATTCTCATCAGGTCAAGAAGAGATGAGTGCAGTCATCTGTAAAACACGGTGTAGTTTCTGTTACGGTTTGGGACTGCATGTCAGCTAGCAATGGAAAGCATCTTATTGAGAGCAGCTTCATTTAACAGCTTGACAATGATCCCAAACCTTTACTGCCAATGCAGTAAAAGTGTACCTGGATAGAAAAACCACACAGTGAGACACTGACAGTGATGGATTGGTCTCCCCAGAGCCTGCACATCAACATCATTGAAGCAGTATGGGATCATCTTGATAGAGAACAGACCAAAAGACCACCAACATACAAAGTAGAGCTTTGAATGTCCTTCAAAAAGCCTGGAGAACTATTCCTGAAGACTGCTCAGGCTGTGTTTAAGAATAATGGTGATAATACCAAATATTGACTGTCAAGCTCATTAAATTTTAAACTCTGTATCTTAATTTACATACTGTACACTTTCCATGCATGTTTGCACATGTTTAAATAAATAACTGGACCTATAGCCCATTTTCTTAGAAAAATATAAAGAAGAGTTTTGCGCAGTACAATATGTGATTTGTGATACAGTAGGCACTAACCTTTCAATAAACACCTATAATTTTGCTTTGAAGTCCTCCTCTTGTTTACTGCCTCCTAACATAATTAACCTCTGTTGTTTCTAACAGTATGAAATTGTTTTCTACTAACCCTCTCCCCACTCTGTTTCCTCTCTTCAGAGAGCTATTGGGAAGTTTGTCTCCGCTCTTCTGGCTTTACCCAAATCTGTCATTAAGCTGCCTAAAACTGTGCTGCAGTATGTAGTGAAGGCAGGCAAGGTATTCACCCTCATCTAACACAGCTGGCTCTCTCTGTGAACATCTGCCAGTTCAAATAACAACTAACACCACAGACAACTGCCTTTCCAGCTCGTGTTTGGTGAACATGCTGTAAATTAATAGATGTGTTTATTCATCCAGTTCCAAAACACTAAACTTACATAGATCACCAAATTCGACTTGGAATGAGAATGTTTTTGTACCATGTATTGTTACTGTCTGACTGATTGGTGTTTGCATGTGTGTCATGGCCATTTTATGTGGCCCGCTGCTCTGACGATCTATCACATATGTAACGTACAACATAATTCAAATTTGATCTGTGGTCCCTAATCCTGGTAAAGATTTTTTTTGGGTGTAAAATAGATATTATAGGTTGTTACACAAGTTTTAGAAATCAAAGTCAGAGTTAAAAAACTGTTTTGAAAATTATCTCCCTCGCTTTTCTTTCCTTTTTTGTAAAGATTTGGTGTAAAGTAAGGTGATGGTGGTCTTGCATTAAAGAAATCTCAAGCATATTTTGTTTAAAAGGCAAATAAAAGATGTAATTGGTATTTTAATCATATGAACGTTCACTATGATGAATTGTTGATTTTATTTCTAGGCTAGTTTTAAGAAATACTAAAATAGAGCAGCATAACATTTACATGACTTTTAATGATTATATATAAACTTTGTAATATTTTTTTTTCTGTTGTGGCTTTGGCATAATTCCCCTCAGTGATGTTCATTAAAACTTAACTGCTACCCTCCTTTCTCCAGTATATGTATCAAACCTGGATCACAGACCCCAAAGCTGCTCTCAGGGCGCGAGGCAAAGCGAAGCGCAAATTTTGGAAGAGATACACGAAAGGAGTTAGACACAGAAAAAGCAAGAAAGATGGTAAGTCAGCTCTAGAAAGGAAATTTTTTCCTGACTTGAAACAGACTTTAAATTTATACTAAACTATCTGTACTGTACATCAGCAGGTCGTGTGACCATCGACCTTGGCGAGCTGTCTGATGGGCAAGAAAAAGACGATGAGAACAAGAAATCTGGTGGCCCAGGTTGGTTTTATGACACTCAGTTTTACAAATTACAGCTCTCCAATTTACACTGACCAAATTCTCCATCATGAGAAAAACTGGTATACATATTAAAATGTATTTTTGAGTGGGAATCTTTATGCTATCATTATTTTCAGTGATTAAATCAGATTAATATTTATTAGATTGCTGGTTCATGAACCTGCTGTTTCAGCAAATAAAACAACCAGAAATAATGTCATACTTTTTGGGCTTGATACTGTAATTGATTAACGTGTATGTGTTTAGAAAACGGTGCAACTTTTGTAAATCCCCTGTAAAACCAAACAGATTTATGGGTGCAATAACCTTAGTTCAATAAGGAGCGATAATTAGTAGGAATTAAATGTGATATATTAATATAAAAAATCAATCTAGCTATTTGGCAATTAGACTCCCATGGACAATCACAGCAAATCAGGATCCCAACGGTTATAGGAACTAAGGCAGGAATTACTGAAATCATTATTTCAAGGAATTTTACTGGCATTCGGACATACAACACTGTCAATTATTTAATGAAAAGGTTTATTTAAGTATGAGTTTTTAATTCGACCACGTTTAATGCATTTTCTGTTGTGTGCTCTTCCTCAGATAACATCATCAAACGAGTGTTCAACATCATCAAGGTCACTTGGATGCTCTTCCAGACGACGGTGGAAAGCTTCACTAAATGGATGAATGAAATGTGCAGAGAGTACATTGACATCTCCACTGTGCTGCGTTTAGAGCGCTGCATGCTGACTCGAGAGGTCAAGAAGGTATGCAGCTCTCTGCAGTGACCTTAAACATGTAGAAGTAGGGTTAGTTTAAATGTGCTTTCACTGAATCATTTATAAAATCACTCAGTGGAATACGTATGATCAGATCTCTTCTCCTCCCACCAGGGTAACGTGCCATCCAGAGAGAGCATCCATGTTTATTACCACAAGGCCATGAGGCTTAACATGTCCAGACAGGCAAGCATGGATGTGCTGAGCGAGGACGACTCAGTCTCGGGCTCCATCGGGGTCCGCAGAAGGCGAGGAGGTTACCGGATGGAGAGCCAGGAGTCCACGGCCTCCAGAGAGAGCATGTCCAGGTAGATTAGCAGTGCAATGTGAAGACTAAACGAGATGCCATCATGAACGGTTTCAGGTTGTCTTTATGTGCAGTATTGTGCAAATGTGAATGTAAAAACCTGTATACGTTTACTGCTTCAATGCATTAAAAACAAACAAGAAAAAAACTTCCTACTTATCATAGTTTTCTATCAGCACATTATCATCACACTGAGCCATTTCACCAAAATGCTTTACTGTATCTTTGTGTTAATCATCACATGATCTATGATCTTTACAGATGCTTTTTATTTGCAGAATATCATCTCTTTTGTTTAACATAACATAGATTTCATGTCATCCTTCTTACCACTGATCATCCCATTTGTCACTCTCACAACCTATCAGTGGCTGCACTGACGCCACCACACTGTTTTCTCGTCAATCCACCTTGGAAGACTTGGATGCAATGCCAGAGTGCATTCCCAAAACCAGTGAGCGTGCCAGGCCCAAACTTAAAAGATCACCTAGGCTGGATATGTCCAGCTCATCAGTGGACAGCGGCAGCAGCTTCATATCCAGGTGCTGGGCCTTTGCATGTACACACAGAAAATATCATTGCATCTCTTCTGTCTTTTTTGTGTTTTCATCAGTCTTGCATTGATTATTAACGTCTGCTGAATCACTGCATGATTTCTATTTCAAACTTTTTTACTTTTGTATTTCATTCTGTCACAAATCCATTTTTAACCTTAAACACAAGTTGTTGTTCAGTAATAGTATTGTTACAAGAAGGGGTTTTGTAAATTGTGACCTGCTTCTTTTAAACAACTGCCTCTTTCTTTTTTTGGGTTGGACCGAACAGTAGTTTTACTTTGACAGGGAGAGTTCCTTTCTAATGGTTTGCTGTTCCAACTGTCCCAAATGATGTCTGCTTGATTTCTTTCATGGTCACAAGATGAACTTTAACAGCATATTTGTTAAAGTGCATCTTAGCCTTCTGCGCTAACCAGCTATTATTCTTCTGTTATGGTTATCATTATACTGAAAAGGCAGAAGGACCATTATTTGGAATTGTGATTGTCCAGAGGCTCTGCCAGTCATGCAACACTGAGATGATCAATCCAGAATGTGATACATACAGCAGTGTGAAATAGTGTTTGACCCCTTCCTGATTTCCTATTTTTTTCACTCCATAGTCTTCATTTTTGTTTTCTAAAGCCATTCAGAGTTGGACTTGCTGGTGCGTTGTGGATCGTTGTCCTGCTGCAGAACCAACGTGTGTTTCAGCTTGAGGTCAGGAACTTATGGCTGGACATTCTCCTATAGGATGTTTTGCTAGACAACAGAATTCCTGGTTCCATTTATCACAGCAAATCTTCCTGGTCCTGAGTCAACAAAACAGCCCCAGACCATCACACTACCACCACCATATTTTATTCTTGGTATGAGGTTCCTTTTGTGAAATGCTGTTTTACTTTTACGCCAGATGTAACACGACTAAAATCTTGAGAGTTCAGCCTTTGTTTGCCGGTCCCCAGAGTATTTTCCCCAAAGTCTTGAGGATCATCCAGATGTTTCTTGGCAAATGTAAGACAGACCTTTGTGTTCTTTTTGGTCAGCACTGGTTTTCCCCTTGAACTCTCCCATGGATGACTTTTCCCCCCAGTCTCTTTCTTATTGTTGAATCATGATCTCTGACCTTAACTGAGACATGTGAAGCCTGTGGTTCTTTAATGTTGTTCTGGGGTCTTTTGTTACCTCCTGGATGAGTCATCAGTGTACTCTTGGAGTAGTTTTGGCTGGCCCGTCACTCCTGGGAAGCTTCACCATTGTTCCAAGTTTTCTCCATTTGTATATAATGGCTCTCATCGTGGTTCAATGGAGTCCCAAAACCTTGGAAATGGTTTTGTAAGCTTTTCCAGATGAAAGATGTCAGTGTCTTTGTTTCTCAGGTGTTTCATTAGATCGTGACATGATGTGTTGCTTTTTGAGAACTTTTTGCCTGCTTCTCAGACAGATTCTATTTAAGTGATTTCTTGATTCAACAGGTCTGCCAGGCGTGAGTGTGTTTAGTCAAACTGAACTCAATTTTCCAAAAAATGTGGTTAATCACCGTTAATTCATGATTTAACAAAAGGGGTAATTACTTTTTCACACAGGACCAGGTAGGCTTGGATAACTTTTCTCCCTTAATCAATAAAAACATTATTTAAAAACTGCATTTTGTATTTACTCGGGTTTGATGGTCTGAAACATGTAAATGTGACAAATATGCAAGACACTAGGAAATCAGGGTGGGGGCAAACACTTTTTTTGAAGCACTGTAAAAAAACAACTCCTGTTGTGTTAACCCATAATTTGTGAATAACTTGCCAATAAGTTAAAACAGGCTAAACAGGTGGATTAAAGTAATATATTTTTTAATGCAGAAATTTGCCCTTAAACATTTTTAGGTCCTGTCAGTGCTTACAAGTAAAACTCCATAATACGGGTTAATGTAGTCTAAAAATGTATTAGTGTGTCTACACGCTTGCTTTCTGCTTGATGCCAGTTTTTTATTTATTCCAGATATAGTGAGAACCCAAATCAATATTTAGAAAGTACAAATAAATTGATACATCTGACACAATCCCTGTTTTGTTTTGTCTTCTCGTTCACAGTGAGCCAACCCAGTGTGTCATAATTTACTCTAGACAGGGAACTACTGATACCATAGAAGAAGTGGAGGATGAGCACGATCAAGTGGAAGACAAGCAGCAAGTTCCCTGGGAATCTCAACAGTTTGATGAGATTGGGGAGGCTGAGGGTGTGGCATTGAGTGATGGAGAGCCCAGGGAGAAAGAAAAAAAAGAAGAGGAAGAAGAGGTGGTCGAGGAAGGGCAGAAGGGATTAGAGGGTGAAGAAGGACTACAGGAACAGCAGGACCAGGAGAGAGAGGAGGCTCCCTGGGAGTCTTTTGGTCCAGATGAGGGCCCCTCCTTAAGAGTGGAAGAGTTACACGCTTCTCCTTCTGCCCAGGAGAAAGAGTTCATCACTGAGAGTGAAGATGGTGCAGGACAGCAGGACCTCATGCCTACGGAGGGTCAAACAGAGCTGCTCTACACTCCAGATACAGATGCCTCTAAAACATCTGATGCGGATGTGCCTCCCAGCTACAGCAAGGCAGTCAGCTTTGACCGCTTGGAAGTTAGTGACGATGAGAGTGACACAGATAGGAAGAGGTGCATGGTCATGACCTCAGACAGCCGCTCAGACAGCAGGTCGGACATCATGTTGCCCTCTATGACTACTGAACTGACGGCCAGTGAACTGTTGCTCAACAAGTAAGTTAAAAAAAATATATTGATTAAAGTTTTAGACCTTAAAGCAGGGATGTCAAACTCATTTTACATGCTGAGCCACACATAGAGCTCACTATGATCTTAAGTAGGGCAGAGCAGTGAAATCATGTGATAAATGTGTAAAATGTCTGCAAAAGTTATGGGAATTCATTAAGCAGAGTGTCCTGTAATTATAAGATATGAAGGTTTTGTTCATTTACCGTGGAAAAACAGGAACTTTCCTGTTATTTAATTGTTTTTCTGTTAATTACTTTGGTCTATTATGAACGGCAGCCCTTATAAATAGAAAAAGCTGTAAAACCTATGATATTACAGTTAAGAGTTCAAATCTATTCACTCCTTGACATTTTCTAAAGCTGTCTAATGGGCCCGATTCAATTCCTTGCTGTGACAATATTGGCCCCCAGGCCTTATGTTTGATACCCCCGACTTAAAGCCTTCTGAGAGTAAACTATCTGTCTCTAGAGTCATTCAGTTGTGATATAATTTCTGTCTTTAAAAAAAAAAATCAAACATAAATAGTTTTTCACTGTTACGACCTCCATTAATGCCTCCTCTGTCTGTCCAGGATGTTTTATGACGAGGAGCTGGAGCAGTCAGATAAATTCTACCAAAACCAGCCTCTGTTCCTCCAGCTTTGCTACGCCCTCTACAACATGCTGGTGGCTCACTCAGAGTTGGTGTGCTACCTGGTCATCATCATAAACCACTTGGTGTCAGCCTCTTGTGTTACGCTGGTCCTTCCCATTACCATCTTTCTCTGGGCAATGTTGTCTGTTCCACGGCCCAGCAAGCGCTACTGGATGACTGTCATCATCTATACTGAGGTGCAGACAAACATGATGATGATGTTGCAAAATAAATAACTAAGATTTTCAAGAAATTGTTAACTAACTGTGTGTTTCTATCATTAATTTTCAAATTTCAGATGTCTTTTTTGGGGGGAAATGAAGTAGATAAAGGATCTAAACATAAAGGAAAAGATTGTTGGTTTTGTCCACAGTGAATACTACAAAGTTAAGATGAAAAAAAGGCAACAGGGAACATAACAGCATTTAGTCTAGCAGATGATCATCAGGTTCCAGAGTAAAAGTCGGACTTGGTGTGTATTTCAAATTGATTGATGATGTTTTCCTTCCAGGTCACCATCGTCATCAAATACTTCTTCCAGTTTGGCTTCTTCCCGTTCCACTCGAGCGTAGACAAGAACAAACCTCTTCACCCTCCCAACATCATTGGTGTGGAGAAGAAAGACGGTTACGTCCACTACGACCTGGTCCAGTTACTGGCTCTCTTCTTTCACAGGTCCATCCTGAAGGTGTGGGCAAACACAGAAATATATAGACGTCTCCCTCACATGAAAACAAAGACCATAAAAAACTATCGCCGCATACTGTTTTTAGAGTTGATTCTCCTGAAGTACACTCGTTATATGTGTCTTGTTATTCATGACATCACTGACTTGATATTTCATCATGAATTAATTTTCAGAGAGACAGAAAATATATTTCAAATATCTGCAGACAAAATAAAATTCCTTTGCACATTTTATGGACTGATTTATGCATCTGAGAAGGCCAGTATTAATAAGTACCAGCTTTTGGCAGCACAGGCTGGCTGATACACAAAACTGAATGAAAAGCCAGTATTTGAGCAATTTAGATGTCCCTGCTGGATTGTTCTGCACAGTTTATTATCAACAAATGAAACAAAAGCAGTTTAAGACTGCATATCTCCAAAGCTGTAAACATGAAATGAGATATCCTTCTGGATACACAATGACACTTGGAGCTAGCTAGTCTGTGATATTTTCTTAAAAATGAAGATAGTGTCTTTTAGAATCAGACTTAGATTTATTGACCAAGTATGTGTGCACTGACAAGAAATTGGGCTCGAGATCATTCTTTGCTCTCAGTGTAGAGAAAAGAGTAAACGACAGACTATACTATCAACATGACACAGACATACATAGCATATTATGGTGCAATGGTACACATGATGGACTAAAATTATCGAATAAATAAGGGATGGATGACTAGTTACTGTATATACTATAGGTGAGGACACTATAAATTTACAGTACAGAGCAAAACAGTACAGCAGCAGGTATGATAGTATAATGTTTAAGTACAGAGAGTGCTGAGTATTCATGAGAGTGACGCCCTATGGAAAGAAACTGTGCAGATGTCTGCTTTTTTTGGCATATTGGCACATTTTGTAATGGTTTAAATTGATTTGGATTTGTGAAAATATGTCCAATGTTGCCTCCTAATTCTAGTCTAAGGATCTTTGCCAAAAATTCCAAACCCCACCTCTTGTATCATTTTCTCCCAAATCCATCCAGAACAAACTAATCCCTTCTGTTAGTGAGGGGGGAAAGCAAAATATGAAGAGTCAATGTTAGGCCTCTTCTGAGAGAGTTTTTCTCCCATGTGGTTTGATTTTTCTTTTCCACTTATTCCCTATAGTTTACTTTAAAATATTTACTGTATTAAAGGAAAAAAATTAAATTTCTTAGTATTTCTGTGTGAAACAAGGACTGTATTACACCCTGATATCCAAAAATGTTGTGATTCTGTGTAAAATGTAAAGGATTTGCAAATCTCATAAGCCCATATATTCGCATCAGGTCATAGAAAACACATCAGATGTTTAAACTGAGACATTTTACTATTTCATGAAGAATGGCAGTGTTGGTCAAGTTACTTGAAAAAAGTAATCAGTAACTAATTACTGAAAAAAGTAATCCCGTTACTTTACTGATTACTTATTTTCAAGAGCAATTAATTACTTATTTACTTGGTTACTTAGTTACTTTTTAAAAACACGATTTACAACCTGAATAGGTGATAAAGTGATAGATCTTTCAGCCCAATTCTACTTTTTCTGCATAATCCATCATACACAATGTAATCAAATGAAAAAGTCTCTTTTTAAAACTTGTTTTATTAGTTTTAATCTTTTAACTTTATGCATGAAGCAAAAATCTAATTATATGCAACATTCTCTGACTGGAAGAAATGTGTTTAATATTTAAACCTATTTTCTGCACATTCCAGCACATAAAATATTTTTTTGTGTTTATACTCACTCTTTCAAATAGATGCAAGTAAAACACAGCAGAAAATCAATAAAGTCAAAGACTCAGCGGTCCTGTTCCTGTATTTTCACCTGTAAAGCAGGAGTAGGGTAGGCGGAGGTTTGCCCTGGTGCAGGTGTGCCGCAGCGGTCAGTGGAAGAATCCGCGAGTTTCTCTGTGAATTTCTCATTACGTCGTTGCGCACTCGGGTGCTTGCTTGGAAGTTTAGGGGTTTTTTTCGCTGTAAAAAGACGTTTTCTTCCCACGCACAGCGGAAACTAATGTTTTTGTCACTTTTTATGGAATCAAACCCAAAGTAAGGTCAGTACTTCCACGCTTTAAACGCTGCATGCTCATGCTCTTTCCGTACTCGATATATGATCCACTGTTGATCTGCACACAGCTGTTGTCACGAACGTCGCACTCGCTTACGTCACTGTCATGAGACAGTCTCGCAAAAAAATCACGGTTTTAGTAACGCAGTAACGCAGCGTTCCTACGGGAAAGTAACGGTAATCTAATTACCGTTTTTGCAATAGTAATCCCTTACTTTACTTGTTACTTGAAAAAAGTAATCGGATTACAGTAACACGTTACTTGTAACTATGTTTACCACTGTGTAGGAGCCCCTCTTCTTTTAACAACAGTCTGTAAACATGTAGCAACTAATGAAACCAGTTGTTGGACTTTTGAGAGAGGAATGTTGTCCATTCTTGTCTGATATAAGATTTAAGAACAAGGCAACAAAGGATTTTTTAAATTGATACCACATGTGTATCTACTAGGCTGAGGCTGAGGGGTTACGCTAGTTGCTGCCAATATTTTTATGTCATATAATGACTAAAATGCGGGTTGTCATTGCTATCTGATATTTTCCTTTTTTTTTCTTTTTCTTTTTTTTTTTACAGAAGACCAGCTTTTTTATGAAGCCTTGCATTTGATTTTTTGGTCACTTATACTTAGTTTACAGATTATACTGCATAGAATCAACCCATATAACTATAACAACAACAACAACAATAATAATAATAATAATAATAATAATAATAATAATAATAATAATAATAATAGCAAAACTGCTCAATTAAATATTACAAAAAAGAGCCAAATAAAAGTTCCATTATGCTCGATGCGTCACTTTCGTTGTGGGTGTCACGTAGCGATTTTAACGTTGTATTGTCAGCTGGTCGTGCACCTCTCAATATTTGAAAGGCCGATTACTGTGATCACTCTCATCTTCTATTTCTAATGAGTCCTGTTATAAAACCTAATGATCAGTCACATTTACTCCCTAAACCGTTATGGGAAAAAATGTTATTTTCAGTGTAGCAGAGATAATATAAACTTAGGTTTTTTTTTATTTTACCTGTAGAAATTGTAAAAGGAACCAAAGAAGATGTATTTATGTTGTTGGGAATTTGAAGTATTTGAAGTAACGCTGAGATAAAAATTAAAGATTTGTTACCACGATGAGGGTTTGTGGCTTCATTGGTTACATGTATCAGGGATTTTAGTGATATTTTTATGTTTTTCTTTTCTTTTTGGAGGGTAGGACAGCTTTATGACTGGGGAAAAAAACCTGTTCACT
The DNA here is from genome assembly GCF_057382095.1 of Aulonocara sp. 'chitande type north' Nkhata Bay. NCBI lineage: Eukaryota > Metazoa > Chordata > Actinopteri > Cichliformes > Cichlidae > Aulonocara > Aulonocara sp. 'chitande type north' Nkhata Bay. Next base: position 11,724,268 of record NC_141361.1, read on the forward strand.
TTCATCTTATTTGGATATGGAAATAACAGTCCTTCCACCTTTCATTACCAGTGCCATGGTCTATGGGATGAGGATGACCCCAAGGTAAAGAAAGAGGCACCTTGTCAGTCTGAAGAAGTCAGAAGTCAGTCTGAGTCTGAAGACGAGAGAAAAGACGAGGAGAGTGAGAAGGAGTCGGAACCGGGCTCGTCACTAAACAGTGAAAGGAGAGGCTCCAATCAGACCCTGAGGTCCATAAACTTCGGGACCTCCATAGATTCAGGACACGTTCAGGTGCCCTACTCGCAGCAGCAGCAGACCTACCAGCGGCGCAAGAGCTCCAGTGGAGGCTCACACATTTCTCATCCATCTCTTCACTCTTCTGCAAGATCTAAGAGAGGTGAAGGCTTTTTTTCCCTTTTGGCTATTTCCTGCTACTAAATTGTTGTTGGATGGTGGATTTAAGAAATCCCCTGCTGCAGTATTTCACCTGGAAGAAATATGATATTTTGTGGTAACCGTAAACTTTGTTCTTTACAGTAAAAATAACGATAAATAGAAAGTCTTGCATTGGTATTGCGTTTGTCAGTAACTCAGAGCTTTGACACGGGTCATTTAAAACTGAAAATGTAAATTGTTTCCACAGGAAGTACAGCTTCTCGCAACAGCAGCCGCAAGAGCGGCAGCGAGGCCAGCGTCCATCAGAAGACCCGCAAACAGATGATCATAGAGAAACTGAGGGAGCAGCTCTTCAAAGCAAAAGCTTTCATCATAAAGCGGTAGCACAAAACATAGCTGCTTTGTAAAAGTTGAAGTGGCTGTGTTTCTTTTTTCTCTCTCTTTAATTCCACCCACAGCTTCTTACTGACTATAAAGTGTGTTTGTAATGTTTTGAGAGCATTGCTGAGAAGTGTGCTCAGCAAGTATTCTTGATGAATGATGTAAGATGCACTGTGGAAAACCACCGTGGTGATACAGCAGCTTAAACCTTTCAAAGGTCTAAATTTGGATCTTTAATTACAGCATTCCCGTTAGACCGTTCACTGTCATTTTTGTAAGTGCTGCAACAGACACTCCAAACATGTTATTGTTCTAAATTTAATTGCAATGCAATGAGCGGTTTCCCAGATATAATGTGTAAGACAGTAACCGAAACCCAATGTTTTGCTCAAAATAAGTTCAGCTCTTCATATGAAATAAGTGCTGTTATATAGACTTGTTTGAAGTGATTTTGTTTGAACGCACAGAAAAAAACCTATAAGCGGTTTTTAAATGTAAAGCAGATTTACTATCTTTATTTCCAACTACATATTTTTATTCTTGGACTTAGAGTAGCTTTGTATGATTAATGGTTAAAAACAATCCCATTTTATCTTATCCTTTTGTAAGACCCCCAGTTCATCATTAAACTAAGTTAAACTGCACAGGACACTTTAAGCTCTTGTTCTTCTGATTGGCTTCCCTCAACAAACTGAGGGTTTGATTAGCAGGCAGATGCTCACACAGGAGGCTGTAGATGCAATATCAGATTCTCACTGACATCATTAAAACCCAACAACTGAAAAATTCCTCCATCCTAGTGTTTAGAGTAGTCTGAAGGCTGATTATTCTCTTCTGCGCAGACCTCAGTATGTGAAACTTTGTAAAAGATTCCTTACAAAATGACACCGTCTCAGAAAGGTCACAAACACAAAAAGCTTCAGGCGTCTGTTTGATCGCTTTCTAATAACACTGATTCTGCTCCCTGTAGGGTTTTGGGTATCTATCTTCCCATCAGGCAGTTTTTCTATAACTTGATTCATCCAGAGTACAGCGCAGTCACCGACGTCTATGTGCTGATGTTCCTCGCTGACACGGTTGACTTCATCATCATTGTGTTTGGATTCTGGGCATTTGGTGTAAGTTTTGAATTTATCTGCAGAAGAAAATGACAGTGTTCACCTCAAGTGACAACAACAATTAGAATTTTGTTACGTGACTTAATAAAACTGACTTTTATGTTTACCTTTTCCTTGTAGAAACACTCAGCGGCGGACATCACATCATCGCTGTCAGAGGATCAGGTCCCGGGAGCTTTTCTCGTCATGGTGTTGATCCAGTTTGGCACCATGGTGGTGGACCGGGCCCTCTACCTCCGAAAGTCTGTTATGGGCAAGGTTATCTTCCAGGTCATTCTGGTCTTTGGTATCCACTTCTGGATGTTCTTCATCCTGCCAAAGGTCACAGACAAGTAAGCGCTTCATCTTAGCTCACGTGAGAGCTGAGATGAATCATCCTAATTAATTTAAATGATAAAATACATCTGACAGCATGGCGTCCAATATATTTGTGCATTTTTTTTTTATTTTGCTCTTCAAAGTTAGAAAACCAGCTGCATTCTTTTTTCAGTTCAACAGCTGTCTTTGTTTTCTTCCTTTCATAGACGTTTCAGTGAGAACACAGTCGCTCAGATGTGGTATTTTGTCAAGTGCATCTACTTCGGGCTGTCAGCCTATCAGATCCGCTGTGGTTATCCCACCCGTGTTCTGGGAAACTTCCTCACAAAGAGCTACAATTATGTCAACCTCTTCCTGTTCCAGGGGTGAGTTATGCAGAGAGAGTTTCATTTCTTCCAGCTGGACAAACATGTCCAAGGCCCTGCTAGCTGCTGCTGCTGGTGCTGGTGAAGCAGAATTGCAAGGAGAATTGTATAGAAACATAAGCATTGGTTTTCGCTCTAGTTATGTTATATTTGATCAGTTTAGCATTTAGAATTTAATTCATTAATGCAGCTGAAACGGTAAGCACTAACATTAAATTTATAATAGATTCATAACAGATCTCTAAAATATGCTGTTTGGATACTTCGATTTATGAGCTTATTACTATATGCATTATTATTACTTATTTGACTGCACAGCTAGATCCAAAGATGTATTAGCTTGTGTTTTAGACTGACCTATTGCTAGCTGGTACTTTCAGCTGCTTCTGTATTTCATCGTCTCTCACCCTTCTGCTTTTTCTTTATTTATCTGATCAACGTGTCTAACATTACATGGTTCACACTGCCTGCCTTGCTGACAGAAACAGAGAGAGGGAGAGAGTTTGCATGTGGAGCCTGCGTGCATGGAAGCTGCAGAGAGAAAGAGAGAGAGCTTGCATATGAGAAAGTTGTGCCTGATGTGTAGATTTTGCACAGCTCTGTTTGCTGATTGAGTTCACCGTTTACCAGCAACAAGAAAATCACCATCAGGCCACTGGGAAGGCCTCCAGATCATGTGTGAACTAAAAAATATGAAAGTCAAGCTATGCATAAAAGGGTGTGAAATTAATAAACACAATACTTTTTCTACCTAATCTATATCCACTTTTCCGCACATCTATAATTGATAACAAAAAATTCATTATTTTTTGGCTAAACTGAATGAAAGAGGAATCTTTGGTGTTATTTCTTCATCATAAAAAAGCCACAAAAATGGGTTTTATTCACTTAATAGCAATTTAATGTGTGTTTTAAAATACATGGCGGGTTACCAGCAAAGAGAAGGGATGTCTCGAAGGAGAGGATGAGCCCAGCAGTGTGAAAACAAATACAGTGCACTGCTGTTTCTTGTATGGTCATGCCGACTTTAATACAAAGGACTGAAACCACACAAAACTATGACTACTATTTAAAATAAAAAATGTATTTAAAATTACAAAAAAATATTTCTAAATCTTTGCATATTGTTTAAAAGTAAGTTATTTAGTGAATTGAAGCAACAGTTGTTGTAATTTGATGCTATATAAATAAAATTGAATTAAATTAAATTGAGTAGTTCCAAAATACTCTACATGTGAAGGCTATGCGCTATGGTTTAAATTCAGGAAGCTAAATAAGTTTGGCATGTATGCTGTAGACTAAAGGAGTATCTTGTTATATAGGCAATAATATCATGAGCTTTCACATTATGCCAGATTAATAAAGAAGATATGTGGTTTTCAGTTTCCGTCTAGTACCTTTCCTGACGGAGCTCCGAGCCGTGATGGACTGGGTTTGGACCGACACTTCGCTGTCTCTGTCCAGCTGGATCTGTGTGGAGGACATCTACGCTCACATCTTTATCCTGAAATGCTGGAGAGAGTCAGAGAAGGTGTTTATCATCGTGGCACTAGTGTAGTGTAAAAAAATCTGTTTCAGGGCCAGTGTCTGTCATGTTGGAATTTAAACTGAAATTTACTTTTGTGATTTATGGAGGTAAATCTTATATATATATATATATGTATATATGTATATATATGTATATATATATATATATATATATATATATATATATATATATATATATATATATATATATATATAGTGAAAAATTTGTGCAGAGAGAGAGAGAGAGAGCTTGCATATGAGAAAGTTGTGCCTGATGTGTAGATTTTGCACAGCTCTCTGCATTTGTAATAACAAAAGTGAAAATATCTTTATTCACTGCTCTCTCGTAGTTGTTACCCAGTCAGTCTGAAATATATCCCTCCATGAAACGTTTTGCACATTTTTACTTTTACAAATTTGTCAAAAAAAATTGCGTTGACTTTGTTGTTAAAGCAAAGGATCAGGGGGAATTCTGTGTTACGTTCTCCATCTAATACCAGTAACTTATTTCAGTGTCCTCTCTGTCATCCTTCTGCAGAGGTATCCCCAGCCACGAGGCCAGAAGAAGAAGAAAGTGGTGAAGTATGGGATGGGAGGAATGATTGTGGTGCTGCTGATCTGTATAGTATGGTTTCCGCTGCTCTTCATGTCCCTCGTGAAATCTGTAGCTGGAGTCGTCAACACTCCGCTGGATGTCTCGTTTGAAATCACACTGGCAGGCTTTCAGGTGTGGACACAATTTCTTATATAAAATCATTGGCACCTCTTTTCACAGGTCCTTTGTCAAATGTCTAGAGGTAACATTTATGGTTATGTGGTACCTGTGGACTGAGGGAGATATTTTAGTGTATTTAGGGTGGAGGATTTAATGTAGTGTGTTTGTATGTGTGTGTATCAGGCATAGTTTCACGACAGTTACTGCACATTAATCTGTATGAATAAATTAAGTTCACCAGAAACAAGTGCTTGGTTTAAAATCATTAGAGGTGTATTCACCTTTAACTAGACTTTTTTCAAAACGTTGTCTTTCCACAGCCCATCTTCACCATGAGCGCGCAGCAAAAGCAACTGTGGCATGTGACGGAAAAGGAATTTCGCAACTTTGTAGAATATTATAAGAAGAAAGATGTAAGTATACGAAATCAAATACAAATAGAAGATCATAATTTACAAACCATAATGTGTTTTCAATTTGAGAAATAAATACTTTTTTATCTCTGATGTAAAGTAGTTCCCATATAATGCGAGTAGTTCTTTCTCTACTAAAGTACCATAGACAGTAAAAAGGATCGACGTAACAACGATGATGTCATCAACTGGTTTTGGAAGCTTATTTTACGTATTGACTGAGAAGGTCAAGGCTAGCAAATTTGGTTAGCAAGATCCATCCATACCCTTAAATCAGGGGATAAATTTTTCCTGAAGGAAACAAAAAGATATGTACTAATATTCAGTGGAAGATTATAGTTAGATAGTTGAATTATAGTTGAATCTGAAACAGTTTTAACAATCAACAGTCCATTTGTGTATGTGTGCATGTTGACCTTAATTTAAACTTGCTTAGCTGACAGATTATTGGTTTAGTGCGACTGAATTATATTTATTCCAATTGTTTGATTTTGTGTTTGGATTAGGACGCCATGCAGTGGCTGGAGAGCTACATTAATGAGGACCTGATCATTGCTCAATTGAAAGGCAGCTCCAACTCTCTGTGGACCATCAGTCCGCCCAGCAGAGCTAGCTTGATAGAGATGTTGAACTCTACTGAGGATTTCTCCATCACTGTGTCCTGGTCTGTGCAAAGGTACGCAGGGACAAATGTGTTTCCAGATAGCTAAAACTTTATAATAACTGTTAGTAAAGGGTTAATTAATAAGTAATAAAATTTAAGTTATTTATTTTATCATCATGAAACAAAAAAGATAATTATTAAAGAGCATCGACATCACATTACAAGTAGTGTATGACCAAAGACGTAAGATCAATGACATTCTGGCAAAAGTGCAATAATCACCTCAACTGGTGCCTATCAATGTGGAAGAGTAGCTGCTCTACTCGGAGTCCCTTCCAAAATACTACAGTCCTCACCCCATCTCTAAGGGAAAGGCCAGCCTTCAGAGCACATGTTCCCCTATAGAACTGCCGGGCTTTTACCTGACACCTTTCACCTCAGAGGAGCAACCTTGTGTCCAGTCTATGCTCTGTCTGTTTATATGGACAGAACCCAGGGTGACCAGCTTTTTGTGTGCTGGGCTAAAGCACAAACTGTGCCTCTCCCACTGGATAGTAGGAGCAATTGCCGTGGCCTATACTAACAGGGGTCTTCAGCCTCCTGCTGGCCTGGGGCACGTTAGGGGTCCCCACTACAACCTCATGGGCTCTTTTTAAATCAATTTCCATCCAGGAGGTGTGTTCAGCTGGATGCTGGCCCTCACCTCACACATCTGCACATCTGTTTTACAAGCTAGATGTGACAGCACTTAACCTGGTGCATTCAGCCCTCAGTGTAGGTTCTTCCCAGGTGGGAGCGTCTCCTCTGTGAAATGTTATTGGGGGACAGTTGTCTTCTTAACAGGCATGTCTCGGAATCAGGGAGTCAGTATTTCTCCCACAGTGAGAGATGAAATAAATGCTGTGAAAGAGAACATAAGGTTATGCTCATGCTACTCAAGAGAACCGGGGACCACCCTCCTTGCTATGGAAGTGAGGAAGAAGTGGACTTGTTTTGAATAACATATGACAATGTCAGCCTATTATATAGGGAGGGCCAAGCCACTCCTGACACTGGAGTCACTCAGCCATACATACACATTCATCATACCTTGTTGTCAAAGTTTTTGACCCATAGACATCAGCAAGGGCTAGTTAAATTGTCCCTCATTCACAAGACTTCTCCTCAGTCTACCAGCTTTGTTGCAAATCTGCTTTTTCATAATAACCCCAATTGCCTTGCTTCGCATCGAACAACATTTTAATTTTAAATGTAAAGATACAAATTCCTTAAGCATAATTTAAGTATGTTTTTTCTCCTTTAGAAACGCCAGCCTGGGAGCCAAGGCAGAAACAGCATCTGGAAAAAAAACAAGGTTGCTTACAACCAAAGACGAAAACATAAAACAGGACCTTATAGATCTGTTAAAAGATGAACGTAACATAACAGAAGTGTGAGTATAGTATCAGCCACACATTTTCTCTTTACTCTTTGCCAGTTTGTGTTCTCTAGTAACCAGGAGCTGCTAAATGTTCCCCCTCAGCTAAATAATTTTCCCTCTTATTTTCGAAAGTGCCAATTAAAATTTTATGGCTGTACATAAATTAAGTATGGAGAGTATTAGTAAAGCAAGTCCACAGTGACATGTGAAGACAGGTGTCACTTATATGCATTTATTTAACATAATGACTGGAAACAGGGGCAAAACTAACCTAGCAAACAATAAAACCTAACAGCACTTAGTGGTAGCATATTTTTCAACTGACTGGTGTGTTTTGGAGCGAGACAAGGTCTTTTTAAATATAACATAATCTGTATATAAAAGATGGACGAAGCCATGCTGACATCATCCGTTGGTTGTGAAGCATCAATGGATGTTTGTTTTTGTCAGAAAATGTATTAAAATGTGCAAAAAGACAACTTCTTTAATCGATAAACAGTTTGGTGTGATTTGGTTATAAGCGACGAATTCTGGGAAAAATATGTGAATATGTGATGTTTGCTTTGTTAGACTGAAGTGGATTTACAAATCTGTTAAAAAGTAAACATTTTTACAATTAGTAAGGCACGCCTCTATAACATACAAAACCATAATATAATATAATCATTAGAATTGTTATAATATTTATAAAATATTAACTTGCAAGCACTTACAGCTTTTCTTTTCCTGCAGGACACTAACAAATGTTTTCCCTCGCTATGTTCGAGCACCCAGCGATGTGGAGTCCAAACCCGTTGAAAGCCTTTACAGAGGTGACCGAGTATTTGTCACTGTGTACAGAGTGTTAGAGTGATGTGAATTTTTCATCCTTGTTATTTGATTTGGTAACAGTAAAGAAAAAAAATAGTAAAGATGCTCCATCTCAATAGGAGATGTAGTAGATTAGAATTTCTGACTATTAAATATCAAAACATATTCATGCTTTTCAAAAAGTACATAAGCCATTTTATTTAATGGGTGAGTAAATTTCTTTAACATCAATTTATATACTTACTTTTGATGGACAAAGCTTTTGTATATTTTTTTCCAAAATAAATCTGATTTACATTTTCTGACAAAACTTCTTTATTTCTTTATCGTAGAAACGGACGGTCGCCCAGAATATTATGACATTAAGGTGAAATTGAAGAGAGCTAATGACAGCAATGATAAAGAATGGTGGATCGTCCATCAGACAGAGCCTAGCAAGACCAATCTAACCAATCTAAAGTCTGCAGGCCTGGAACTGTTCGTATTCAGCGACCAAGTCAGCCCGCCCAGTTTGGGCTTTCTAGCTGGATATGGGTACGTGGTTTGTGATATTCTGTTGTGTATTTCAGTGAAATGTTTGTGTTTATATGTAAAAAATTATATTATGAAAGTTACTGAAAATTGTACAGCCAGTGGGTTAATAGCAGTTATAGCAGAAATAAAGAATAATGAGAGGAGTCACAAGATAAGTAAGGATAGGAACTGATGCTTACTGATTGAAACTAATCTGACTGATTAATTTCATTTCATATCAGACTATTTTAATGTATTTAAAACCAGTTTGAATGTTTAGTTAAAGACACTGACACAGAATAGGCAGACTGTGTTGGTGGACTATATTTGCTTCACTGAGCTTTTGTTACCAAATTGTCACATTTCCCTTTTTTCATGCGAGACACACCCTTATCAGCAATAAATGAAATATTACATGTTTTACATTCATTTCTACTATGCGAGATTTGTGAATGTTACTTTGACATGTATAAAATACCTAATGTTGTTCATAACTGGGGGCGGTCTCTTATTCGAAAGTGAAAAACATTTTTTAAAGATATCTAACAAAAAGGTAACTAGAATTGTTCTTGGTTCGTTTGATTTCTCATCCAAGAACCTTCTTGAGTGAAGTTGAAGCAGTGCATCATGGGAAGCCCCCAGCAGCCTAGGCTTATTGCAGCATAACTAAGGGAGGATTCGCCTGAGTTCTTTTTTATGTGTATATGATACAAAATCAAAATGTAAAGACAAATGACCAAAAATGGGGTTACGGCTGGATGCTGATGAGACAGCGTGGGATCGATTCATATACTTTTTCTTCACAAAAATTAACCGAATCCTTTGGCAGTTGGGATACAGAACAATCAAATTATTTTCTTAGAATATCATAGAGAAGTACAGCGTTCACAGCTTTTGTCAAATATCATATGTTTTACCTTTTTGATACATTATATTTGGATTTCTAGTCAGGGAAATAAGAATTTAAAAGAATCCAAAATCTGAATGTTTTCTTCTTCTCCTTCCTGTTTAGTATCATGGGCCTGTACGCCTCTGTGGTTTTGGTCATCGGCAAGTTTGTGCGCGAGTTCTTCAGTGGCATTTCCCACACCATCATGTTCGAGGAGCTGCCCAACGTGGACCGCATCCTCAAGCTGTGCACCGATATCTTCCTGGTGCGAGAGACGGGGGAGCTGGACCTGGAGGAGGACATGTACTCTAAACTCATCTTCCTTTACCGCTCGCCAGAGACTATGATCAAGTGGACTCGGGAGAAAACTCAGTGAGGGAAACTTTAATGAATGAAGTTGAATCAGATCTTTTCAGAGACACTGGATAGTCGCTCTGTTGGTGTGAGCAGCTATTTTAGCCTCCAAAGCAAATGAAGGCCAACTTTATCCTCGTCAGCTGAGCTCGGGCGGCAGTGATACAGTGTTAGCTCCAAAGGGAAACACCTTTTTATTTGGACTTATAAACTGGGGTATTTTTTACTCATTAATGACAACCTTGACTGTCACAATTAATAAATTTGAGCACAGATTTCCAGGTGCTGTATTTATCTTGCAAAGGTTTTGCCTCCAGTGGATAAAATAAGCAGGCGGTTTTCAGTTCGAGGTGTTTAGGCGCAATTTTCCTGAAATTAAAAGACAAAAAGTCCCTAATTTCTCTTCACATCTGTCCCTAATATTTTCAAAATCGCATGGTAGGTGGAGAGAAACAGTAACTGGCTGCAGCATTACTCTTTAAGGGCTTCCCACTGACAAATAAGTGGACAACAACGACCACACAAGCACAATCACATATTTTACCAACTGGAACGTTTGGATTTTGAGACTGTGCAATGCTGAGCTGCCGTTCCTATAAGATTTTTAAGAATGTGGAGCAAGGGAAATTTGACTTTCAGACATCACGATTACTTTTTTTTTGTTTTTTTAAAGAAATGTCAGAGGCCACTCTGGAAACAAAATGCAAAACAAAAGATTACCAGACAATCTTTACTTGCCTTATTTTGTTTGTATGAGAAGAACTGAAACTCTTACGAACTACATACCTTTCTCAGGAAGAGCTGTTTTCACAGATAATCATTGTATGTTACGGTAATATGTAGGCTTTTGTGGATCTTAAAAAACATGATATTGTAGAAAAGACGAGAACTATTTAAATGGCATGAAATAAAATGTGGAAACTGTTCGGAGTTTTACTGCACAGTGACACAGTTAAAAGCTGTATTAAAGAAGGACTTTTTTCCTGCAGAGATTGACATTTTTTTGTCATTCATCAACATTTTGAATCATCTGCAAGCCGGTTTGAGTCGAGAGCAGCAGAGGTCTGGTTTTCTACATCAGGGTAATGTGCTTCGGGCGGTAGACTCTTTGACTTGTGGACCTCGCTGGCACCCACAGCTGTGCATCCAGTCATCAAAGAAGAAACACACAAAGGGCTGAGACTTGGAGCCCTTTGGTCCAAACTATGCATTAGAGGACATTTAGCATGAGTGAAAACCTTAATTATTGCCATGACTAATTTGCAATACTTGTACATAGGGGTTACATTAAAGGGAAAGGTCGCAGGGGAATGAAATGTGAAAATTGAACTTGTATGTTAAGGCAATGTCCAAAAATCTTCAAATAAAACATGTGGAAAGGTGTGGCGTTTTTTGCACTCGGCTGTTGTGTGTGTGTGAAGATGGTCTGTAAGTCTGGGGGTCACATTAGTGGGTTTTAACAGGATTGTGATGGAAAACAGCTGCAACATGCGTGGCTTGGACCCCCCCCCCCTTAAATTGTAGCTTCTCTTGCTTAATTTCATTTTAGCATATCAGTTTCTCTCTTTTGATTTGTGATAATTTATTTTTTTATTGTGTGTCATGACAATTCTCCAAAGTTACAGTCCTGTAGTTCATGGTAAAAATGGGTAGTGGAAGATAAAAGAAAAGAGATAATAATGGGACAGATGACTAAATAATAGGATATTTTATGAAACGTGTGTTAGAGGTAAGTATACAGTGCACTCACGATGTTTGAAACAAAGACAATTTTTTGTAGTGTAATTTTGCAACTGGAGGCCGCAGTTAAGGTGTAGCAAAGCAACTCCAGGGTGGAGACTTCTGGCAGATATCGGCTGTAAAGACTTTGTTTTCAAACATTAAAAAATACTCTTTAAATTTATGTTAGTTTGTCCCATTATTTTAATGGGAAAAAGTGTGTAAAAATGACTGCAATTCTTAAACAGCTCGTGCAAAATTGTTGTATAATCCCTTGAATTAGAGCTGGAAGTCTCCACTTTAATCATATTGATTGATTTACAATTAACTGTAATGGTGGGCAAAGGCAAAACTGCAAAAGGGCACTGTACATGTGTTCTGTATCTATGCACACTGTCCTGCAGAGTTACAGTGAGAAGATATGGAGATACAGAGAAGAGTTAGTCCTTCTCCTGATTTCCTTTTTGTGTGTGTATGTGTTTATCGCAGTTAAATTTTTCAGATCATCAAACAAATGTAAATATTAGAGAAAGACAACACAAGTCTTGCCTACTGCACCCCCAGTTAGAGATACACCAGAGTTCATTTCTGCTCTAACCACACCCAGGCCTGATTACTGCCACACCTGTGCTCAATCAAAAAATCAAATGGAGCAGACTCAAAAGCCAGAAATCACGCTGCATTCCAAAGAAAACTCAGGAACTGAGAATGAGAAACAACATAATTAAGATCTTTCAGTCGTAAAATGTTATAAAGCCATTTCTAAAGCTGTGGGACTCTAGTGAACCTCAGTGAGCGCCATTATCCACAAATGGCGAAAAAACTGAACAGTGGTGATGCTTCGCGGGAGTGGCCGGCCGACCAAAGTTAACCCAATAGTATAGCGAAGACTCATCCAAGAGTTCACAAAAGACCCCAGAACAACATCCAAAGAACTGCAGGCCTCACTAGCCTCAGTTAAGGTCAGAGTTTATGACTCCACCATAAGAAAGACACTGGATGAAAATGACCTGCATGGCAGAGCTCCAAGACAAAACCCCCCACTGCTGAGCAAAAGGAACATAAACCTCGTCTCAGTTTTCCCAGAAAACATCTCGATGATCCGCAAGACTGAAGGGATCTTCCGAAGCTGAACTCTTTTGAAGATTTGAGTCCCGTTACGTCTGGCGTAAAACTAACACAGCATTCAAAAAAGAAACATCATGCCAACAGTAAAATACGGTGGAGGTAGCGTGATGGTGTGGGGCTGTTTTGATGTCTCAGGACCTGGAAGACTTGCTGTGGTAAATGGAACCATAAATTCTGCTGTCTACTAAAACATCCTGAAGGAGAATGTCCAGCCATCTGTCCATGACCTCAATCTGGAGTGCATTTAAGTTCTTCCGACATCCACTCTCAGTAAACACAACTTGTTGCTGAATCCAAGAATGCTAGCTACAGCTCTGTGAAGAAACCTATATATAAACAAGATTGAGAAACACTGCTTACTTCTCAGGGTCATGAATGTTGCAATGACGTCGTCTGACCACACACGGCATACAGCAGGCACAGGGGGAGAGGAGCCATCCAGCTTGTTATCAGCAGACAGTTGCTAGGGAAACGGCATTCATGATTTGGGGTACATTAGTGTACACTATGAGTAATTAGAACATCTGTTAATGATATAAACAGGTTATGGAGTAACATATACTGCCTTTCAGGAAAACGTTTCTCACTAAACAAGACAATGCCAAACTACATTCTGCACGTTCTACATTAGGACAACAGTAGAGCTCCATAGTAAGAGTCTGGATGCTAAACCCCTCAGACTTGTCACTCATTGAAAGCAGTTGGCATATTGTGGAATGAAAACAAGAACTAAACACAGATGAAATCTGATATCAAGAATGCAAAAAATATTTTATACTGAAACCATGGGGAACAGACCTAGAAACTAAAAAGGACTAAGCCCTAGAAAAAAAGATTTGTCAGCGGTATTTAATTATTAAATTGGGAATCTGTATATCAGCTCAAAACTAAGTCATATCGTGATGAAAGTTCAATTTAATTAAGAATATTTTTCAAGTCCGATGCACAAGACTCTGTTCTAATAACCCACACATGAAACAACTTCTTATTTTTGTCTGCTAATTTGTTTTCCACTCAAGTCCAGCTTTGATCCACCTAATGCACAGATGCACTGGAGTCATTCAGTATGAGAGGCATCACAAAAAGAGCATGAATGGGTATACATTAAATATCGCTTAACAGAGAGAAAGCATTAGCCTCATCAAAGATAAATAGGTCTTAGGAAGCTACACAGTCATTACATGTCTGTGAGCCATTTTGGTGCAGACATCTGCAGCCGCTGTTAGACTCGCTGATATGGAAAATCTGTTTGCTAACTCATTTAAGAAAATGTACAGAGACCATAAAATGCCACACAACGGAAATGTTTATTGATGCATGTGCAAAGTTTGAAGATATGACTTTGAGGAATATACAATAAGTCAGCAACAACACAAATTTAAAAATGTAAACAATCCCTTTAGTAGTGATATTGTTTTATATTATTGGCATTTAGGTGATATTGTACTTATTGTGGGCTTTTCACATTTACAGCCCTGAAATCTTCACTGAATGGTCCCCTTTTTATTAGTATACTATCTTTAATTTTAGAGGAAATTAAGAAATAAAGACACAGCCATGACTATTTTATTATAAGGTAACACAGAGCTGGAGGTAGACAGGAAAACAGTCTACAGCTGGCTACAAGCTGCATTATGTCTTATTTTTAAAATACTCACAAAAAAGTAGAGAGAGCTGATGCTGAAGATGACAGCGTGACCCATTCTTAAGCTTTAATATCGACAGATTTATCATAGATTTTATTTTATTTAATCGTTCCGTTATTGCAAACATGCATTATAACAATCTGATTGCATATTGCTCCAGTAACATTTTCAGGCTATAGTCATGAATACTGAATAAATTAACTCTGTACAAATAAACACCTATACACTGATCAAGTCTTTGTGTGATTTGAATATACCTATAGTAATTTTACACTCTACCCGCAAACAATAACAGCAAAATTTACAGCTTCACAAGAGACGAGAAATAATAGAACATGTACATACAACAGGCTGAGGATCCACCTCGAGAGATTACACAAAATAAAAGGCTGTTCAAACTCAGGTTGACGCCAACACCTACTGAACTGTTTGGGGTTTTAAAATTTATTTTTTTCTTATTCTTTTTTTTTTTTGCACATTTAAGATCAGAAAGCCACCCATCAGGATATCAGAGCTCAGAGGTTGTTTAACTCATACAGAGAGGGTGTACTGGTGGCAGCAGATGGTAGAGTCGGTGCTCTGGAGGCTGAAGGCTAACACAGCCCGCCTTCATAGTCATCCTCCTCTTCCTCTGGAGCTGGTGCCCCACTAGCACCACCCTGTGGAGCAGCAGCAGTCTTCTTCTTCTTTCCTCCTCCTCCTCCAGGTACCCTCAGGGAAATAGCCAGTTTGGCATACTGTGAGGGGGAGGGGGAGTGTCATTAGCCGTCAGATTTAAAGCCCCTCAATATTTATGCTTTAATCAACTATTTTAAAACGAATAACAAAACCCATAAACACATTTCCTCCTTTGGCAGTGTTGAAATATGGCATCGTTTAAATCAAAATCTAATGACAGCTGTTAATCTAATCCATCCACAACAAATCAACACAGTCCTAATGAAGTTGTCAGTATATAACATCTAAGTCCACACAGGATTTATTTTCATCTTTCATCTTAGGTGATTTTAACATCACCTAAGACAGATAATAATGTCAATCCCACCTGGACCATGACAGCTGTTCCTGCTGCATCTTTAATCTTCTAAAATACAGAAGTTTAATTAGAAATATTTCAGACCTGTTCAGATTTGAGTAGAAAGGTTCATTAAAAGTAAGAGATGGATGGTTAGAATGTAGAAACAGACTACATTTCAAACAGATAGCTAACAATCAAAAAAGGTGAATAACCGAATACTTTAAACAACTAAACTAAAGCCTAACATACTACAAAGACAGCTAAAATGTCTGCCTTACAGAATGAGTGGAAATATATCTTGAAACACTGAGTAGCTGTTGGAGTATGAAGGAGCAACCAAAAGTATTGGACTAAAGGTAACAGCAGTGAGCTAGAAGTTGGTTTGAAGTTGTTAATTAAAGCTGATAAAGTATTAAGTGTGTTAAATGAAGCATTAATATAATCAACTCCTCCAAGGAGGTGAGAGCATTTATACTTGTGTGCTGCTTGGCTCCCCTATTCTGCAATTTCACCACCAAAACACCACCTGGTGGCGGGGTTTCTCTCTTCTTGCTGATTCAAACAATGGCAGCTGAAGTAGCTTGAATCATTCAAACTGAGTGGTTCAATCACAGCTGCTGCAGTCTGCGTTGATCCAGTGTGTAGTTACAGTACATTTCAAGGGAGGTGCACTTCCAGTCATGGCATAGGTTTTCAGAAAGATTTGGGGGTAACCCTGTATCTACAGAGTAGATGAGACACAGTAGTAATAGCCCTGGATCTGGTAGAAGGAATTATTTGAAGCACCCATCACAGTAGCACATAGGTCAAAATTTGACATTTTGTGTCATCTTTTCAAAAAAACATGTTAAATTGAAATAAGAAAAACTGGACACCATCTTGATGTTCTCAAAGAAACTTTCTCCAACTCATCTGGAACCAGGGCACCAACTCATGTGTGGTGTGGGGGAAATTTTCAGCCTTAAGACAGGTATTAAGCCTCGGATTGCTTTACAGATGGTTAAAACACTGTGTGGAACAGTGATAGCTGAGGACATTCATTATTTTCCACCTTACTCTGTAAAGGCTATTAATTATATATCTAAGGTAACAGAGAAAAACCTGCAATCATGAATACAATGGCTAAAATTCATTTTTATTGTTTGGATTATCTTGACGTTATTTTGGCATTCAGCAAAAAAAAAAAAAAAAAAAAAAAAATTAAATAAAATATATAGACAGACAGGCGGACGGACGGACGAATGAAACTTAGCTAACACGTCAGACGTCGCTGCATTATCACAACGGGGCCAGAAGTCTACCATAATCACAAACCACAACAATGAAACCTTAGTACTCACATCATTGTCCATGTACTTCAGCAGAGGTGAGTTACACACGCGATAGACCTGGTCCTCATCCTGCTCATCATAGCCCTGAAGTAACGTCTCCATGGCAACACAATCTTCGCTTCCACTATAGCCAGGCAGGCTGGAGGAGATCAAGCAGTACATCATGTAACCATCTTTAAAGTAAGTGGCAGCAGCGTTACACCATGAATGTGACATCAAGGGTCAAACAAAGTAAGAAGCGAGCCGGTTCTTTCTCTGGTCTTTGATGTTTTGATGAGGATGCGGAATATTTTCCTGCCAGGCTGGCTCGAGGAGACTTTAGTCTCTTCTAACTTCATAATACAGATGGCAATGAAGTGTAGGTGAATTGGCTTACCTGTAACTTTCTCTGACACATTTATCAGCTGCTACGTAGTCGCCTCTGTGAAGATGAACCAGTACTTGAGCAGTTGTTTTCTAAGGAAGAAAAAAAAAACATGATTTAAATGATATGAAAAAATTAAAAAAGGAAATCTCTTATATGATCGTTTCAGGTGCACAGTGCTGGCTATGAGCATGGCTGTCCCACCCGCCTGCTCTTCAAACCACTGCTTTATGAGGAGCAGACAATGAAAAGAAAGTTGTCTTAAAAACGTGATTGACTTAAAGGCAGAGAAGATAAACCAGATTAAGAGAAACACCACAACATTGCCTACAATGGAAACCTGATTGTTGCACTGCTGATAAACTGTGCAAAAAAGATGTACATGATATAAAAACAAACAGCTGAGCCACCTTGAAGCACATCGGGAAGTTCTCGATCTCTTTGTACATATTCTTTTCTTTCTGCAGGGCGACTGCCGCTTCGTCCAGCCTGGTTAGAAAGGCCAGAAAAAGGCTGATGAGGAGCAGGTTTACAAACACATCACTGACATGAAATATATCAAACAGGCAAGAAGAGAAATCAAAGGAAATTCATTTACCAAGCCCAGCCTTCAAGGTTACCATATCTGATCCTTGGTAATATATATGTGTAAAACCAAAGATGAGTGTTAACATCCCATCCACCATTATTTCCCTTTACCTTTTTAACCTGACCAGAAGTCTGGAGGCTTTTCCCAGCAGTTCTACTGCCTGACGTAGGCGATCCTCATTCTACAAAACACAAAAAAAGGATAAAACAGCTGACTGAACCCCCCCCAAAAAAGCTAAATTATTAAATCTTTGTTGATATCCATACCTCAAATACACCTGCTGCCTTCTGATACAAGTCCACAGCTTTCTCCAGGTTTATAGGCTCTATCAGTCTGAGGAGGAAAAATGTGTTTTAGGAAACACTCTTTTTCAGTCGGAGTATTTTTTGTTAGAATTGAAAGTCAGTTTCTGAGAATAAAAAGTTAACGTAAGTATAATAAACAGCACGTAAATATGCATAATGGCAGTAACAATGCAAGCATTAATTCTCATCACAATAAAGCGATCAGACTTGTGCCATAACCAGCAGCTGGCAGCTTATAATGTTAATAGTTAAAATGATCTTCAGCCTATCTAACATTGCTCCATTGTGAGGTGACAAAATGGATCGAATAAAAAAAAAAATTAAAATTCTGCATATTAGCTATACCAGTGATTCCCAAAATGTGGGTCGTAGCTCCCAGGTGGGCTGCAAAGGAGCTGCAGGTGGGCCATGAAGTGATTTACAAGAAATCGGTTTTATATTATTTACTTTAAAACTGCCATTAGATATTTAGAAATCATTTTTAAAAAGATATAGAATGAATAAATCAATGTTGTGAAATTTCAAAATTAGATGATTAATTTTCTGATCTATTTTGATCCTGAAAAATCAATAGTAGAAAAAACTAACATGAAGATGGTGCCAGAAATAAAGCTGCTAATGCAGAAGCTCAAATTAATAATTTAAAACACACACAAAAAAACCCTTTAAATTCTTGTGTTAGCCTTGTGTGATGTGATAGTGTGTTTAAAGGTTTGGGAGATCCATAGAAAACGTTCATATTTTAAAATGGTAAGGCTCTGTCTTAAGTCTGGGGACGGCTGCACTACAGAATTAGAATTAAGAGTTTCCTTAAATTTCTGCAGCACTTTATCACAGTCAAAATTTAGCTTTTAGTTAGCTGTGGGCATAAATATAATGCTACAATTATCCTGTTCTTAATTATATTCTCATTGCATCTTTTTAATTACTAAAGAACCCAACAAACCTATTCATCCAATAGCTAAAACACTTGTACTTTGGCAGTGAATGTATGGTGCATATAAATTAAGATGAACTTTCTCATTAATCAGTTATCAGGCAGACTTCTGAAAGGTGTTTATCAAATACATTCATATCGCCATTCCAATGAAAAAAATATGCTTAACTGGTCAGCACTGATCAGCAGAGTAAATTAAGGTATTATTTTTACTTTCCAGCCCGGTCCAGAGCCATGGCAGCAGTGTCCGGTGTCCCGTTCTCCATGTACATCATGCAGGCTTTCTCTATGTACTGGATGGCCTCTGGCATTTTCTTTTGTTCCTGATGCAGTGCAAACACAGCAGAGTTACAATTGTGCTACTGAATCATTATCTCCATCTGTTTTATTATGACTTCACTGTGTGGTTTTAGAGTGGTTACACTCACCTTCATCATCATACCAGCCTGTTCAATAGCCCTGAGGAAATAAGAGTTTGAATCAAACAGGTGTTTCCAAGTTTGCAGCTGCTTCAATATTACAGGTTATTAAGCATTATACTTACTTTGCAGCATGAAAAAGCCTGAAGGACAAGTTAAGGAAATAGCCAAACAAGAGTGAAACTGTGTCATGCTAACAAATATATGGCTTAAAATAAATCAGATTACATTCTCCATTAATAAAATGTTAAACCCCTGATACAAACTTCCCACAGTCTAAAGTGACTTTAACTCTTCTTAGCAAAAATCAACAAGTTGCTAGAAATCTTCCTCAGAGGTTTGGGTCCTTGAAGACACAGCAGGATTACAGTTGTTACAAATTTCTGGGCAGCACCTTACAAATGCAATTCTACTGTTCAAACTTTGTCCCAGAGGTGCTCTGTTGGATTAAGACCTCCTTCGATTTTTGACACAAGGCAAAATGAATCCATGCCAACGTATAAAGTGCTCATGAAATGAAAACCCATCAGAATCAGGGGTGTAACAATTCTTCGAAGCCAGATTTGTTTTACCAGGGTTTGATGGCAGGGTTTTAGCTCAAATCTTAGTTTTCCTTGAGAGGTTGAATAACAAAATACATATGGGAAAATAATCAGTTTGCCACAAATCTTGTCACTTAATTATTTCATTATAAACTGATGACATTTCAATATTTCTACGCAATATCTCCACGTGGGTCTCACAGTATGGAATGACAGAATTATAATATATTGTGTATATTTTTGCCAGAGTTTTGCTGGTCTTGGTTTTAGAGTTGTTACACCCCTAGTGAGAATAACTATGGTACGCTGTTAAATCTGCGATAAGCAGGCACCCTGAACCCAGCTAAAACAGGACCCAGGGTGCAGGGTTAAAAACGGTTACACCCTACACTGCCTGCACGCTTTGTGTTTCTGTTGTCTGAGCCGCTAACAAAGTGGCTAGCGATTGCACAGAATATATGCAGACTTGTGCCTTTCCTTTGATCAGGAAAGGATACGTTTTGTTTTCTGTGTGGTACTCAGCTTCCTTCAGATAAGCATCCTTTGCTTGTTCATACTGCTTGGCATTCTTGAAGCACACAGCTAGAAACAAAGCACAGAGGTTAGCTCACTGTGAAATTATATATTTGTAATATAATGATAAGAAAAAACACTCCAGTTTTAAGCAATAGTGTCGTTTCGTGTTTTACCTGCTTTGGCGTATTCTGATGCAGCACTGTCAAAGTCAGGCTTCCACTTTGTCAGACTCGTTTTTAAGCTGTAAACACACCACGAGGAACAAATAATACAATTATAATTCGATGGATAAATAACCATAAAGTCACTTTATGTCGCATAACCTTTCAACAGAAAATACACAGTGGCCTTACAGCTAGCTAACGTGAGTAGTAAAACTACAGAGCAGGAAATAATCGTTTTTGTCCTGGCTCACCATTTCTCCGCTTTGGCTATGTGCTCGTGCGCTTCGTTTATCTTCTGAGCAGCCATTATGTTGATCGATCAACTCGGTTATGAGGAATATGTTATTGATAAACGACTATGGATGTCGCTTCGTCGATGTTTGGATTACCAGGAACTCCTCCTCGGCCGCAACGTCACTGTCGCAGGTTACGGATGCCGCATTGGACCAAAAAACAGCAACAACAGGGAATGCGAAAATCTGGCTCTAGTACTGTAATGCAGCTAGAAAATTTGCTTTTTGTTTTTTTTTTTAATGAAAAACTATACAATCAGATCCACAATAGCACATTTTTGGGGGGCAATATCCCCTCTGTTCACCACCACAGTGGATTTTTAAATGTAATTTCCACGCCCTCGCTTTAAAACCAAGTCATTTATAAGTATTAAAACAACAATAGCCTTTGCTCAAAGTCTGGATTATGAATTTGGAAGCAATTACAAGAAAGTCTGGTGACGTGGGAGCCTACAGTGTGGTTTCAAATTCCAGGAGTTTCACAAAGCTTCAGTCCAATGTTTGCTGATAATATGTTTTGTAAATATAAAGAAAAATAGAGTGCTAAATTAATGCAGGATTAAAAGGGCCTTAACTTAACCCTCCATGACTAACAGGTCTAACAGAACACCATGACACTACCAGTGTTTGGTAAGGTTGCATGCACAACAAAAGAACCATCCACAGATAATTCTTTAACTTTCCATCAGGGAGCGAATAGGCACTGTTAAGTCAGGGCATTGGCCCATTGATTATCTTCAGTTCGCAGTGTATTTATTTAAGTCTCTTGTTTTCATTCAGAAATTTCCAATCACATACTGGTTCTGTACTTTTTTTTTTGTTATTTTTTCGTAGCTGAGGACAAGTGAAGGCGCAGGAGGCTATAGCAACTTGACATAGTGGGCCTCTTTAACATTTTCCAGATGTGTGCGGAGTGAATGTATGGAACCCATACATGTTAATACCATTGGCAAAGCACCAGATAGTCAGTCTGCCATGCTTATGAGAACTACGTCAAACTTTATAGGACAGTGCTCCTTTGTTCTCTTTGTCAAACTGCACTTTCCCTTGTGGTCTTTACATTTTTTTCCTTGCCAAACATTAAATGAAATATACTTGAACAGAATTCCTGAGAGTTTTATATCACTCTGAGAAAACAGAACATCTTGCATTGATTCTCCACACTTACATTGGATATTCACAGTCCTGTTTGTTGGACTGCAACCTCAGGTCAAATAAAACTTGTACATATCACAAATTTACCTAAAGGGGCTTTAAAAGGGATCAAGAATCTCAGTTGTGATACAAAAAGAAAACGTTTTTTTTCATGGTGAAAAGAAAGTATATCCGCCCCCTTTTCTAAGGTTTTACATCTCAGGATATTGCAAAAAAGCAATTAGTCATTTGTAGGTCTTAAATTTAAATGAATACAGCTTGATTCCATGTTTTGGCACTGATCACCACCTGCACTCATGTATATATCTTTCTACGTAGCACTTTTAATTCTTATTCTCATGTATATATCTCATGTATATCTCATGCATATATCTTTCTACGTAGCACTTTTAATTCTTATTCTTACTTTTATTTTTTCATGTCTATTTAAGCGCAATTTATGACAGCATGTTTGCACTGAAGCACCGCAGCAATTTCCTAATGTTGTAAACCTGTTCAACATTTGGCAATAAAACCCATTCTGATTCTGATTCTGATTCTGACTGAATTGAACAACAAAACATGATGTATTACATTGTGCCATTATTTAAGTAAATGTAGAAACTGTGTGTGAAAAACTGAATGCACCCCATGATTCAGTAGCACCTTTTATAGGGATAGTTTGAAGCAATAATAAAGGTTTGCGGGGCATCATTTTATTCACAGCTCTCTTAAGGTCTCATTGGAAAACTGTGATCAGATTGAATTCCAGACTTTGACTGTGACATTGCAACACCTTTATTATTTTCTTTTGTCAGCCATTGTGTTATATGTTGGGCTCACTCTCCAGTTGTATGACCAATTTCAGTCAGACAGATGGCTTCACAATTGACTTCAGAAAACTTTGGTATACAGAGTTCATGATCAACTCAATGACTGCAAGGAGTCCAGATCCTGTGGTTATGAAACAAGCCCAATCTGCAGCCGTGCTAACATTTGGTGTGAGGTGTTTGTGCTGATATGCTGTGTTTGGTTCTGCCAGACATGCCACAAGACGTCTGGTGGTTTATTCTGAGGCAGTTTTCCAAACCAATGCCATGCTGTCTTCCTTTTAGAGAAAATATGCTTTTTCCTGGCAAACTTTCCAAACAAGCCATACTGGTTCACTCTGTTTCTAATTGTACTGTCATGAACTTTTAACATTTAACATGCTTACTGAGGTCTGTGGAATTTGTAGTTCTTGTTTTTTTCCCTGAGAGTCCCTGAGCCTGTGCTTAATTTGCTTAATTTGCTTAGACATCCACTCTGGATACAAACTGACAGCTGATATCAATGTTTTCCACTTGTTAATAATCTTTCTCGGTGTAGAATGATGGAATTCAGTGAAATTCATATGGACTTAGAACCTTTTCAAGACTGATGGGAAGCAACAATTGTTTCTGTAAGATCAGTGTTGATGTATTTCCTTCTTGGCATTGTGTTAACACACACCCGAATGCTCCAGACTAGCAAACTGCCAAAACGTCTGCTTTTATAGAAATCCTCAAAGTTGCTGGTGATTAAATAATCAAGGGCATTCAATTATCAGGATCTGACCTCTACTTACCCTCTTAATTCTTTTGGGAGAAGGGAGGGTGTATTTATTTTTACCATGTAACCTCTACATTTTGACTTAATTTTTGTTAAATAAATAATTACATGGTATAATATGTCATGTTTTGTAATTCTTCTGAGGCTGTATTTACCCAATTGTAAGACCTAATAAGGACCAGATTATGCACTGAAATCTTATAATTGATATAACTGACATCCTCTTATAATTGACATTATCAATTATAAGAGGATGTCTCTCTACATGCAGGCCTAATATTTGGTGCCTTTTTAATGAAAACGTTTAATAAATCAAAATAACATGTAAAAGTAATACAGTCTGATTACAAGTGATTAAGCGGTCTCTGGTTATAATTTTATAAAATTTATAAAAATAGAAATCATAGCCACCGGAAGCGGAAATGACATCACGATGGCCCCGGTCTCTAATGGCTGAACAACAACAACTGTCGGCGACTGACAAACTTTCGCAAACTTCATCAGAGACAAAAGAAAGTTGGAGATATCGGCTTGTGTTGTTTCTGTAACCGGTTAGGGTTATTTGTCTGTTCGTCTTATAGTCACAAATGTGGGATTACTGATGGATCCGAGGTATGATATTCCACGGAGGGCCGCCGGCGGTGGCGGCGGGGGCTCCGCGAACTCGTCCCCCGCTCTGGGGGCTCAGTCACGCCGCAGGAAGATGCCTCCCAGACCCGCTGATTTCAAACTTCAGATTATCATTATTGGCTCTCGTGGTGTTGGTAAAACAAGTCTCATGGAAAGATTTACCGACGACACTTTCTGCGAAGCTTGCAAGTCAACCGTAGGTGAGGACAGAAGGCATTAAAAGATTTAGTTTTTTCGACTACTTTTCATTTAATCAGCTACAACACGTAGAAGGGCTCTGGCTAAATACTCGAGGAGAAATGCGTAAACTACTGTGGGGTGCGCCCAGTGACCATAAATCCTCCAAGTTCACTTGCATAGCGACTAAACTTTATTTCCAATGCTAGCTGTAGCTCGCTAGGTATGTTGATAACAGTATCTTAGCCAGTTGACTATGGTGACTGAAGTAACAATAGCATTTCCTTTGACTTCAATCACATGAACTAGGCTTCCTTAAGCTTTTTTAACGTTTGCATGTAGAGATTTTAGACTTCTGCTAAAGGACAGCGTTTTTATTAATTAAATACAAATGAATAATTGTACTTTATTACTGTTCTGATAATATTTGCAGAATATTATATTATAGGTATTATGGGTCTGAATTACTGTTTACTTCTAGTAACCCTGTTTTGGTTATGATAACCAGGAAGTAGTCTTATCCAATACCACCTTGATTTTACTGATATATCTCTACACAGAGAACTAAGATGTTGCATATTTCTACATAAAAACACATTCTTTAATTATTTGATTATTTGACCCCTGGTATGTTTACTTACTAAACACGAGATTGCCATGTGACAAATTGCCAGTCATGTTTGCAGATTAAAAATACACATGAGATCTGTTTATACATACAGCTGGGTAAACAGTCCTATGACCAGTCCGGCAGCCAGCCATAGTGTCCAGTCCCAAAATAGTCTAAAAGAAGCAGCTGCTAAAGCAGAGCTCCATTTTGTGCCCTGTCACTCCCTGACACAGCTCATAAGTTGTGTGAGATGTGTCACTAATAACATGCTTCTTTGATTAGGTACCACAGAGGGAATAGTTTTACAGTCTCCCAGCCTGTCTGAAAAAGTTGCCTCAGACGAGCTGGGTGATGCAATGTGGCTTGTATTGTTTTGTGGATGGCTCAGTGAGTGCTCCACATCTATTAAATCTACTAACACTAGAACTTATGGGCAAAGTCTTGAACTTGTGCCTTTGTTCACATGTTTGGTTCCCTCATAGGAGTTGACTTCAAAATCAAGACGGTTGAGCTGAGAGGGAAGAAGATTAGACTACAGATATGGTAAGTGAGGAGTTCCTTTACTTTCCTGCCTGTTGCATGTCCTCTGTCTCTCTGTCCGTCCTATCAGCATGCAGGCTTCACTAACAAAAGCTGCTGTTTGGCTTACTGGGTGTATTCCAGCTGTGTTTCTTGCATGTTTCTCCATGTCAACATGTTTTTGTACAGATTCCCAGTGTCTCCTGTGGGAATCTCACTAGTAAACATCATCATGCAAACCACATCATCATTGCTCACCATGTTGTCTGAGGTTTCAGATTGCTTGTTTATATCAGGTACTGCTGTTGTTACTAGGAATATCTCGTCACTATTTCTTTACTGATATCTTGAGTATCTGCAGGTGCTGGTGTGCTCTTTTCGCCTAACAACTAAGCTGTTACTACTAGATTTGTGTGAATGCATTTGACCTACCTCGGCTGTCTAAAAACATAAATGGTTCTACTTTCCTAAAGGTTGTACCTATGAGCTGTGAAATTATGTAGTCAAGACTCGGTGGATTCGTGTCTGAATCTGTCAGATCTGACCTAGGAGAACTGAGAGACCATGTGAGAATAAAGCAGGAAATTGTCTTGTGAAGTTACACTGAGTGGGTGTCATTTGTCAAAGCTCCTGCATGATCTGTTCCTGCACTCCCCCACAAAACAACCAGCCATGCATCCCTGTTTTAACTTATCCTGTTTAGAGGGTTAGAGCCTATACCAGCTATCATAGGGTGAGAGGCGGGGTACACCGGTTGGACAGGTTGGAAATCCATCAACAGAAACAAATAAAGTATTTTCCAGTACCGACAATCTTCTTTTCTCAAGTTATTTCAGTTTTATTTATGTAGCACCAACTAAGAACCACAGTTGTTTCAATGTTATATAGTAAGGTAGTGAGACTATCTTTTAAATGATCCCCTATTAACCAAGCACTTGTTGATGGTGGGAGGGAAAAACCTCCCTTTTAACAGGAGCTCAGAGTCATCTACTATCACCAATCTAGGGGTAAAGGGTAAAAGAAGGCAAAAAAAAGGAAAGCAAAGAAAGAGCATGCACAATAGTTAATGACATGCACTAGTGGCCTATAAACACATGGGGGGTGAAAAAATGCTTAGAACCTTAGTACCCCGACCTCCTCCTAATTAAAATATTATAATAGTTGTGTGGTTAAAATGGTAAAACCAAAACAGAGAAAATGCTATTCTTAGCATAGTAGTGATTCTATCCAGACCCCATCAGTGGGTTGCAATGAGTGTACTTTATTATCAGTGGTTGAGAGTGACGTCAGTGAAGTCTCACCTTGGCCAGTCCACCAGCAGCTCTTTGTGGTTAGTAAGGACAGCATGACCTAATGTGTTCAAAATATTTTCTGATGAAGGTCCTTGGTGGCATGCCCAGATTGAAATAGTTATATCCACAGATCCTGGTACTAATAAATATAAGAAATGTAATGCAGACTACACTTCATTAGGTTTTTCTAATAGTTGGGCTTACTGTAGCAGAAGACTTTATTTTCCTCACGTAATGCAAATGCCTGCAAAATTGTATCGTACCCTAACACAGGCAATCCACCAGGGTTGTTATCAACTTGACAAGTCAGCTCTGGGTTTTCCAGTCAAACTGACTGTATTCACAAGGAAAAAACAAATTTGGCTTCACATGGCCAACCCAGAGAATGAGAGTAATACTATATTCCAATGTATTTAAAAAAAACAAACAGAAGACCAAGTCATATTAGGGGAAAATGCAAATTGCATGTAAAGTTAATATTAGGCTTCAGGCTTATAAGAAAGGTAAATGGAAGCAAGCAAACGAGCGAGGACTAAAAGTGTCTGTAAGGATCTGTGTGTTCTGAATAAAAACTGTAGATCCTCTTAGTATCTGCACACTGAGGTGCAAGGGCTTTTCCAGACAATTGCTTGGTCGCTAGGTCTTATGCTGACCTTTTGTCTTGGACGTGATCTACTATGGCGCAGGTTACGTGTGCGTACGTGTATTAGTTACCATGGCGATGTAAAACTGGAAACCCAGGGTTAAGCCTGAAGTCACTTAAGCACCAAATCCTGCTTCGTGGTGGAGTTCTGAGGTTGGTGGTTATTCCAGCTTTTTGTTGTTTATCTGCTCTAAAGGAAAACTGAAGCATGAACCAAAACTATAGATTTGGAGGTTTGTTACATCCCTGTTTGTTAATAAAATAATTAGTAATAGCATTATCAGTCAGTTAATGGTACATATTAGACTGTGTTTAGTGTCACTGAGTAATTAGCGTTAACCATACAGTGACTTTACAAACATTACATACTGTGCTGTTGCAGCTTAATACTCGCACTAAATAGCTAAATGTAATGTGCTCTTTGCAGAAATCACAGATGTATGCAGTGAAATCTTAAATCAGTCTCATATTGTCTCATATCTCAGTCAATTAGTGACAAGATGTTATTTGATACTGTTATCCTGTTGCCGTCTTGTGATCTCAGTTAGGCTCTGATTTCATTTTGAAAACATTTGGTGTCCAACAACTGAAGAGCTGCTTCAGCTACAGACTTATTACATGCAAGTGTGTGACGATGCTTGGTTAAAATGTGGGAGCGCTATCTCTTATTTCCATACATATCTGTCTTGCTCCCATCCACCATCACCGCAGCACATCCTCCCTTCACACCTCTGCCTGTCCTCCACCTGTCAGACGAGGAGTATCACTGTGTGTATGTTTCTCATGTTGCACTGCTCACATCAAGCTCCAACACTGCCGCGCCCAACCTTACCTAACCCTGCCATTGTGCTGCTGTCTCTGTCTGCTCTTCTGCTCATAAGCCTGACTGTGACTCACAGGGGGAAAGGGAGAGACTATCTGGCTGGAGGTACAGTAACACTGCACTGTGAGTGTGGCTCAAACTGCTTGTCATGCTGCCAGTCCAGACTCGGATGATCAGCCGAGTGTGGTCATATTTCAAATTAAATATGAAACTGAAGAGTTACCTTCCGAAAATGCAACATTATAAAGTGCATGCGTATTTAATAACCCGTAATAGCTAATATTGCTACAGTTATATTGCTAATATCGACTTTATCTCGTCTTCTTTCAAAGTCTAAAAGTGACATTTTGGAACAAAACTCTTCAGTGGTGTGTTTTTCTGTTTAGTTTTAATAGATGACGATGTGAAGCTTTAGACAGTGATTCAGTGTTTTAAAACCAATAGCATGTCTACTATCTCAATAAATGACAAATTCTTACACTAATTTATGATGTAACATTTCTGCTAAATTACCACAGAAATTACATGTTCATACACTTTTATGTATTGTCTTTAAAAACCAGTTACCTATTAATCAAATTTAATTAATGGAAAACACAATCAAAAAACTATGGGTTAATCTGTTCTCACATGATTGAGTTTTTATAATGTGTGATCTCTTTCAGGGACACCGCAGGCCAGGAGAGGTTCAACAGCATCACATCAGCATACTACAGAGGAGCCAAGGGAATTGTGCTTGTGTATGATATCACAAAACAGGAGACCTTTGAGGACCTTCCCAAGTGGATGAAAATGATTGACAAGGTAAACTAAAGTCCAGCGTGTCAGAGAGTGTGTATTATGTTTTTGTTTCTTTTTATTACAACTCCTCCCTTTTCTCTTATAAAATGAAACATGAATTTAGTTTATCTATTTATTCCATGATATTTATCCTACAGTTCTGCCTTTTTCTATAAAGGGGACCAATTCCAACTGGGACTGATCAAAAACTAGACCTTGGTGTTGCCCCTCAGTTCAAATGATTTGTGCTGAATAATACTATAAGTATTTGAAAATCCATGTGTGGGAATATGTGTCTTTTTACTGTAGATTTTCCTGTCTGTGATATGATATGATGAAGATTTAACTGCAGTAATCTGATTTGACTTTTGTGAGACGGTAGGCCGGTGATTTCCTGACTTGTGTCTGCTGTGGTCTGTTTTCCATCAGTACGCCTCAGAGGAAGCAGAGCTTCTGCTGGTCGGGAACAAGCTGGACTGTGAGACTGATCGCATCATCTCCAGGCAACAAGGAGAGAGGGTGGGTTCAACAGCAAAGTCCTTCACCGTCTTATTACTGCACCGCACCTTCAGGTTTTACCTGTCAGCCGCAAAAGGTTAATGGGGTTGCTGCCATTGTCCAGCCGGGCAGGCAGGCTGGACACACAAATTTGTGAGTCCAATAACTTGAGAAAAAGATGACATAAGATTTTGAAATTGATACCATTGGTGGAACTACCAGGACGCTGAGGGGTTGTACTGGCAGCCACCAGTATTTTACAAATCTGAATAATCTAAACATCTAAGATTAGATAAAACAGGCCAAACAGTAGATTATTTGACAGCAAAAAACCCAAACAAAAAAATCTGTAATGCAAATAGTTTGACAGGTATGTACTTCATACTAAAAACTGAGTTAATAATATGCCAGTGAATCAACTGTGCACTTGAAGAGTGTTTGGAGCTTTCTTCAATTTAATTTGTGCTCCTGAGGATTGAGTTTGGGTTTCCATGCCGACTCTAACCCCGAGCTCGTTTTGTTTCACTTGTTTTATAGTTTGCCTCTCGAATAAGTGGAATGCGCTTCTGCGAAGCTAGTGCGAAGGATAATTTTAATGTGGATGAAATCTTCCTGAAGCTTGTGGACGACATTCTTAGCAAGGTGAGGTTAAGTGCGCCTGAAATACATTTTACACAATGTTTGGTTCATTTTGGTTCACTTTGAGTTTTTATGAATGAAAGTAGACGGGTAAACATGAAGTCATGTAGATCAACACATAAAACATTTACTATACATTTTTGGTGATGTCATCGTATAGCGCAACCAAACTCATGTAGAGGGGCTCAGATTCTAGTGACTGATAGCAATAAATACTTATTTCTTTTCTATCATATAGAAGTAATTTATCAGCTGAGTCAAGTAGTGTAAAAATGATACATATATTTTGATGGTGAAGTGATTAACTCACTATCTTGACAGTGGACATCATCACACTGATTTTATTGTTTTTCAGCTCTTCCATTCATACTAATATTATATCTGATTTGTCAGTTGTGCATTAATACACCAAAAAGGCTACACTGGAGTGTGCTTGGAACCAAAGTGCATGGAACACATCCGAAATTTGTTTGATCTGAACCAAACCGACTGTTTTCACACATGAACTCCAGATAGTGTCCATAAAATCATGCCTTCATGTCTTAATGTTTGCAAAGGTGCCCTTTTTCAATTGTAGCACACAGCAGGAGATGATTTGCTTCAAATGCGATCTCTCTGCTGGAAGTATTCTTTGAGGTTCAGGAGAGGATGCTGCCTGGAGTCATTACATGTGACGTCCACTCCAAACCACCGGTTTATTATCTGTGCTGTTCTCATTATTGATTCAACTGGGCATCATGTAGACTTTGTATTGGGATACGGGAACGTTGAAGACTGACTGCGCTTGATATATGTGTTCTCATTTTTATGCGGGTGTGATATTTTCCACTTATGTACATATGTGGGAGTCCACTCGGGTCCAAATTACAAAATCAGATCCAGGCTCTGCACACATCTGCATGTCTGCCAGTTTTTTTTGTTTTGTTTTTTTTGTAACACACTACATATACTCTGCTGCAGAGATGCTACAAAGCACCAAATATGCATTTGCATATTACCTCTACTTCAGAGAACTGTAACATGAGTGATCACTTGTCTGTGTTTGCAGCTGTTCAGTGTCCATTAAAGCTCGGTGCTGCAGGACATGTGTGGGAATGACTTGTGTAAACGCACCATTCATTTAGTGGCCTATTAAATTTGAATTGACATTTGTCTTGTCATGTGTTTGCTTTTTGCCTTGTTTCGCTTACTTAGATGATGGAAGAGCTATTTAAAAACTTGCCTAATACACTCACAGGAAAATTGTTAAAGGAATCTGATTCTTTTCCATCATATTGTTTTATTACTTTAGTCTTTTGTTTGTTTGTTTTAATCTATCTGTCGATGGTGTTGCTTGTCACACTCTGTTTGGCGGCTGCTGATGTCACTTTGTCTGTGATCCAACAGATGCCTCTGGAAGTTCCCAACAAGGAGCTTTCCAACAGTGTCCTGTCTCTGCAGCCTGAACCGGAAGTGCCACCGGAGTTGCCCCCTCCTCGCATGCGCTGTTGCTGAGAGTCGGAGTGGTCCCCCACCCTACCTATGCGCGCACACACAAACATACACACACACACACACACACACACACAGCTCACACATGCAGAGTACCAATCTGGCCACTGAGGGGCAGCACACAGCAGCACTTTGGAATCAGTGACTGCTGAAATGCATGGACTCTTTAAACAAGCAGTGTTATCTTCCTTTGATTATTCTCCTGTTTTGTAACTGTACACTATGACCTGCTTCACACTAACACTTAGGCCTGAATCACCCACTTCCTTCCACCTTTTTGTCAACACTTGACCTAGACTACCTCATTGCTCAGACGGTTAGGCTAGTTGTGCCCCGCAGGTGCCTTCCAGGTAGAGAGTCCTCTGGTAGCAGTTGCGCTTTTTTTTTTTTTTTGCTTTGTTTTTGAGGAGGGCGATTACTGAGGGCCTTACAACTTGTTTGCTTCCGGTAGTCCTTTATCATCACGCCAAGTTTAACATTGTCTGAGTTGGGTCTGTTATCTCTGCATTTACTAGCTCACAGAAAAGGGATGACAACATCTCACGGCTTCCCTGCTTAGTTTAAACTCTTGAGGCTGCAGGTACATAGTTTTAGTGTACTTTTGTGTGCTCGTTAATATGTATGATTTCAAAGGGGCTCAAGGTAAACAAAAGCACACGGTGTAAATATAGTGTGTTTCTGTAATGACTGGACATGGTGCAGGTGGTTGTGGCCAGCAGCAGGGGTTGTGTGGTAGTGATATCATATCAGTTTATATTGCTTTGCCTTAATAGTATTAAAATGGCTGCTTGTTTCAAATGTGTATAAATTGTAATGTTTTGCACTACAATCCATCTTCGCTAGTTAAGCTGACATGCAGAAAAGGAAAGTACACGACTTGTAGCTTAGCACTAATAAAGATGGATCTGGCCTCGGCACTGCCGCTCAGAACGCTTCCACACCCGATCGGGCTGCAAGGAGAGATGGGTAGTGTAGTCTTTGAGGGATTTGTCTTTGTACAAGGGAATTCTCCCTGTGTTTGTGGCGGGTATATCAGAGCAGATAGTACACTGGCATATGTGGGTCAGCCTTTGTTGTGTTTTTGTTACTAATATTTGTGCTTTGTCTTTTCCTTTGAATTCAGATACAGGTTAGAGACAAAAACATGTGTTTCCCTTTTGGAGGGAAAAATGCAGGAAGGTTTGATTAGTATTTCAATGACTCAGGAATCTTTGGTCGGTTCCTATCTGTTGTGCTAGTGGCTCGATTGGCTTTGAGTTCTTTAAAAAAATGCTTAAAATGGTCATTTGCATTTTTTTTCTTTTGATTTTTATTTGGCAGTTTGTTACGGACCAGTGTGTGGATTATCTGTTACGTTCACATTTTCAGAAATACTAGGCAGTGCATATAATCTAAGCCTTCCTGTGTATGATTAAATCCTTTAAAGGGGACCTATTATGCTTTCATGTTTGTATTCTTGGATTCTACTAGAGTAGCTTTGCATGATTCACTTATACTGGGCTTCAGTGAAGACCCTCGGTTAATCCATCGTCTGAAACAAGTCGTTTAAGCTCCCATACCCCTCACTTTGAGCCCGGGATGTCAAACTAATTTTACATGGTGGGCCACATACTGCCCAAATTGGTTTGAAGTGTGCCTGACCAGCAAAACTCCCCTCTCAATCAGTGTGAAGATGTTTAACTACACCTTTAATCCCATTTAATCTAAGAAAAACAAGTGTCAACAGTACATCACAGAGTTTCTACACGATGAAGACATTTTGCAGTAAGTGAATGAAATCTGTCAGCATAAATAAATAAATATGTAAAATTACAGAATAAACATATTTTATTCATTCAAATCATACAAACCTTTATAGGAACCTTAAGATGTTCCAAAGCCGTCCATTGGGCTGGATGGAAGTCTTTGCCTGGCCAATTCTGGGCCTCAGGCTTCATGTTTGACACCCCTGCTTTAATCCAAAAATATTCTGATTGGTTGCCCATCACATTCACAACACTTGAATGGCAGATGGGTGAAGTTTCTGTGTAATATCTCAAAAACAAGATATTGCACTTCATTGGTCCGGTCACATTCAAATCTCAGCAATAAAACCGTGTTTTTTTTGTTTGTTTTTTTAAACGGTCTGAAAGTGAATATTCAGAGCAGTCTGAAGCCTAAACTTGACTCATTGCACATACACTGATTTAAAATTTTGAGTCAGTTCAATTTCTGAGCAAGCATCACCACAATGTGACTGGTTGAGATGTGG
This sequence comes from Aulonocara sp. 'chitande type north' Nkhata Bay, assembly GCF_057382095.1. Taxonomy (NCBI): domain Eukaryota; kingdom Metazoa; phylum Chordata; class Actinopteri; order Cichliformes; family Cichlidae; genus Aulonocara; species Aulonocara sp. 'chitande type north' Nkhata Bay. Next base: position 11,758,121 of record NC_141361.1, read on the forward strand.
AGAAGCATAATAGGTCCACTTTAATTCTTCCGTCTTTGTTTCCTTATATGACTTCAAGTGTAGCGCTGTGTTTGTGTTTCGTTAGATGTTGCAGTAAAAGCTCGAGTCTGAGGGTGAGGAAAACTGCTCAAATGAACCGATTCAAAAGGAATGACTTTAGTTAATATTTTCTTGCTTTGTTGTTGTTTTTAGATTGAATTTTTATGTTAAAGTCGAGCTATTGTGGTAATAAAATGGCACATTATGTATTCTAACAAATGAAAACGTTCATCCCAAAACGGAGATGTTGAAAATGCGATGCCGTCTCCGTCATCCAAGCACATCTCGCAATAAGACCATCAGCCAGCAAAACAACCTTTGAATACAAATTATCAGAAAATTTGGGGTTTTAAAGGTTGTGTTTTGAAATGTTAGCTGAGGATTTCTTGAGTTTTTTGGAAGGAAACATTTGATTTGTCCCTCTTCCTTTGACTTTTTGCATTTCGCACTAACCCTGTGGTCTCTGTTTTAATAGCCCAAGCCTTACTTTACTACTCAGTGTTTAAAATATACATTAAAAAAGTGCTTTTGTTTGAAATATGTATCTTTTAAGATGGAAGACTGTACTTTGTATTAAACCTGTTTTTGAGAGGTTTTGGCATGTTTAAAGCAGATTTATGGTATTTATAACTTGTGGCATTCTTGAACTAATGAAATACAATTAAAGATGTCTATATTTATTACCAGATTATGGTCTTGATTTATTTGACTGTCTCTGTTCTGTTAAATTTTGGGTCTGGGAACTTCCAAATGTCGTCCAAGATGCTATAAAAAGTGATGTTTTACTTAATACTAAGGATTATAAACGTGGAGACTTATTGGTCATCTTTGCTCCTCGCGTGAAGGTGTTCAATAGCCAATAGTGTGCGTGCCATTAGGACATGCGCACCAGAGCGTGTCAGACCTGGTCCCGCCTGGTCCCGGAGAAAACAAGGGGTGTGCTTGGGTGCTTGTGAAGCAGCAGCAGCGGCGCATGCGCCCAGGAGAAAATCACGGGCGTCGTGCCTCGCCGCAGCGATTGCAGATTTTTGATGTCAGATTGGAAGGAGTGAGAAGGGGTGAGAGACACTGGGGTCTAACATACCGAGCCCGGTGGAAAAGAGGAGTGGAAACCCGGAGTGTGTAAGAAGAGAAGAGGCGTGTGTGACTCCGACTTAATCCTTTCTTTCCAACTTGAGTCTTACAAGCCTGTCTGCAGATGCAACCTGTCTGTCATCCCATCCGTCCCAGTAATCCCTGTTTATTGCAGCGTTTCCTCCAAAGGGGACTACAATGACACCCTGGTGAACACGCTCAGGATGGAGTAATCATACAAGCACCCAGCGCAGCGCAGGATGCGCATCTCCAACCCGACGACGGAGAAGAAGGTAGAGAAACCTGGCTGTTATTCTGCTTTCACATGTCAGAGATTTTCCGCGGCGCTGTGGATTGATCGTTTCCGTCATCAGCCTTCTGCTGCCGGTGTCGGTGTATAATGGAGAGCTCCAATGGCTCTGGCAGCGACACCAAACCGCAGAACCACCAGTTGGAGAAGAAGCGACTGAACCGAGCGCCTTCACCGGCCAGACCTTTCCTCAAAGACGTGCACACCCGCGGTGCCAAACCACCTGCCATCGTACCGAAATCCCCCAAACTAAGCAAGCAGCAGCAGTCTGCCACAGTGCCCTTAGCCCACCTGAACCGCAGCTCCAGACGCACCCCGGCCGGAGCCAAGGAGAAAGCAGCCACGGCAAAAAGTAACACCAAGTCTGCCGTCGCGAAAAAACCCACCAAGGTGCCACAGCATGCCGCAGCTGAGTCCAAACCCGCCAGCATCAAGCCGGACTGCACCAGCAGTCCGATCTTCGCCAAAGGCAAGAAGGGAAAACTAGCCTCCGGTTCTCCGGGCCCTCTCAGCCATGGATCCCCGATCCGGGTACCGACCGGAGCGCCTCTCGGCCGAGTCAGCCAGACCGACAGCAGTTCAGACCTGTCAGACTGCCCGTCCGAGCCGCTATCGGATGAGCAGAGGCTGGCACCAGCCGCTAGTAGCGACGCCGAGTCTGGTACCGGCTCCAGTGACCGGGATCAGCTGGGAGCAGAAGCTACCGCATCCACAGCTGCTGCCCCGCCGCGCACAACCGAGGCTTCCGCCGCCAAGGGAAGCAAGTCTCAGGCTCAGCTCGCTCCGGGCTCGCACGGAGAGAAACACAAGCAGGAGAAACCCTCCGCAAGCGCACAATCCAAACTGCCAAGCACCAAGCAAGCAACCGAGGAGGACCTGCAACGGGAAATTGAGGACTTGAGATCGGAAAACGACTACCTCAAGGTATGACAGCCTGATTTCAACAAGTTACAGAAAAATCACTGTTTTTGTGTGTGCATTTTTCCACATTCCATCCAGAGCAGCTATCCAATCAAAATCGGTCCCGTCACAGGACATCTATGGGTTCTTTTTAAGTGTCCTTGAACTTCCACCTGCTCACTAATTGGAAGCATAATTACAATCCTAAGACATTTCCCCATGATGCACAGCTGTCATCCCCACGAAATCCCCGCTCTCCATTCATCATGTCATCACTCGTGTTTTTTTAACCTTCCCGGGATTCCCTGCTGGTTTGACCTTTATCAATAGGATTACATTGATAGTGGTTTTTATCCTAGTATGCCCTTTAAAATTTAGGTGTTTCATATTGTTGCTGTCAAATCACCAAAGTCTGTTTTGACAGAAAGTCTCAACATCCATTTTCCACTCTGTTGCATTTGGGGCATACATAAGTACATCTGTGTGTGCGCGTAATGATGCGAACACACTGTAATCAGATGCGGTGCAGATCTTATTTCTGCTATTTCTTAACTTTTTGGAGTTGTGTTCAGAACATAAGTGGATGACAAACGAATGCATGTGTCTGCGGATCTAACCAAGAGTTAGATCTCAGAAACCTCTGTTTTTAAGAGGGTGTACGTATATAATGCTTTGTTTGCAGCTTCAGTGGACCTGATTATACGCAGAATCCCCCCCCCCCCCCCCCTTAAGTAGGTTATCCACATAATTTGGGGAGGGGGAGGCAAACAGTTAATGCGGCATACACTCTTGCAGCCTTTTTTTTTTTTTTTTAATTCAATGTTTATTTGCATGTTACTGATGAGAGTATTATTTCAAAGTTGATCACGCATGTCTGCGTCTCTCTCTGGCTCGGTGGAGACACAAGAGAGTTAATCAGCTTTACTGGCTCCCGCTGTAATGGCTTTATCCCACAGGACTTGATAACAGTCAGATGTCCCATGTGTGCAGGGTTCAAACACCCTCCTGCTTGGCTGTCAGCCTGCCAGCTGGGTCTCTGAGGTCCTTTACCACGCCCCAGCCCCCATGGCCCAAAAATGTATGGGAGCCCTCATCTCTGCTGCATCTTATCCTCATGGAAAAAATGTTCAACATATTTATTTTTCTTGGGAATTTATTATTTCTGATGGTTTGGCAGTTTTGATTGGGGTGAAGGGAGACAGGGGAGATATAGGGGAGCGATATTTGATAAAAATCTGTCTGTTTATACGGTATTTATATACATGACAACATTACATTACTACCAAAAGACAAAAGAGTTTTGTTTTTTTAATTAGAGCTGCAGTGATTAATTGTTAATTAAGAGCAAATTAATCAGCGAGCGATCTGATTGTTGTTTTTCAAGCATAAATGTGGCGGTTTGCTGTTTTTCTACCCCGTTCAATATTATTTGATTTTGGAAAGTTGACAAGATTAAAAAAAATGTTTTTTAAAACCTTTTTATGAGCTTTTTAAAAAAATAAAAATAAATTCAAAGTTAATTATAAAATATATCTGTTTGAGAAGAAGAATAGCTGGAACCTTTTACAGATTATCTTATTATTATTATTTAATTATCTGACTGACACTTCTGGAAAGATTACTTGTTTGGTCTGTTATTAGTCTATCAAAATTACTTTCAGCCCCATCCATAAGTATTTCAAATGTTTATAAGCATATAAAATGTACCTTTTTATATAGTATAAAAATATAGTTATTTTACTTTAAAAATGTACTAAAATTTCAACTTTAAGATCATGAAAAATCAGTGTTGTTGCTGTTTGTTTGGTCTGTCAATCAATTGGTTGTCTTATTGTTTTAGTTCCACTGGCTTTTTAAAACTTATAGAATGAAATTATATATTCATTAATGATCATAAAATTTTCCATCTATTTCGCTTCATGTTAACTTTTATGTAAATCGATAACATTAGTGTTCTGGATTACTGATTTGACAAAGCATGCTAAAAATGATGGTAGTCAATGTTTAAATATGTCTCCAGCTTTCTGGATTGAACAATAAATCAATTACAAATAAAATAACTGTCAGGTAAACTGATACGTAAAATCATCTGTTCCAGGTCTTCACTGATCGTGAATACAAGTCCAAACAAACATCTCCAGCTTTCTTAAAGCAGCTGGTAATTCAAAATATCCACCCTTCCAAGAGAGGAAGAAGTAGTGCCGGTGACCCAGCATGCACACCCTTCATAAACATCAGCGATTATACACATGCTCCCAGGATGTTGCCTTGCCTCTGACTCTTTTAACCTGGCCATCGATTGGCTCGACCCCGTACGAGGTCATTAGCTGCTTCCTCCGGGGCCCTCCTCGTATAACAATGGACTGTGTGCTTTTCCAATCCAAATGAGGATAGATTTAGTTTTCATTAATTGACATACTCATCCCCTCCCTCTCTTTTTTCTCCGTCCAATTGTCTTTTCATCTAGTGGCGCTTAAGTCCTAGGACGAATCGTCTCGGGGGAAATCTACAGAACAAACTGATTCGTCGAGATGGGAGGCAAACTCAGTGGTCACCAAACAAACCTCAGTAGTGCCTCGGTACTGCAGATAAATCTCCCTTTTTCCAGACTGCGATGTTACGTTGATAGGAGCTGGAGAATATGAATGCATCCAATCCGAAGATAAGATGCTTAGAACCAACTAGTAATGTTACATCATCAGCCCTAATAGTACCTGCATTACTGGAACTCATGTAATCATATAAAAGTATTAGTGTAATCTACCACCGTATATTACCGCAGACTGTATCGCCTTTCTTATATTTTTGTATCACACACCATTTAAAATTGATAGTTTAGGACTAAAATACGTGTAGCTGTAAAACGTCATCTTTTTTAGAGTAATGAGAAGAACCAACAATTTCCGTTTTCATTGATGGTTTTGTCAAGTGTTCCACTTACGTTTTTATTACTCCGAGACTCTGGTCAACAGAAAAATAAACCAAACTATTTTCTGTGACTATTTTCTAATTGGATATTTCAGCTGTCTTGTCTGAACTTTCTTTTTTTTTTTTTTTAAGTCCAAGAAGATGAAATCTCTTATTTTGTTCTGAGATGCCGTCTGAGGGAAAAATGACTTATTATTAAAATCTAGCTTAAAGTATGCTTTGAAATTTAATAGTATTTTCTTGCTCATCTGAGGCTGAATATTTTGCAATTTTCTTACATGTTGGTGGTTAATTTATAGTCAACAAAAACACAATATTTTGAGACGATTAAAAAAATAATCCCCCATAGTCTTCTGTTTGCCACTGTGTAGGATAAATCTTAAACTCTAGTCCCTCCTCTGGATAATACAATACTGTCAGCATATTGCAGGTTTAATGTGTGTTATATAATGTAGAGGAGCTTAGATCTGTAGTTTTACATTTCAGCGTCATAACTTGTGCCAGATTTATGTATTTATTGCTGTATCGCAGATGTACTCCTATTGGCGTGCATGTTGTCTGGTACTGGTTTAACAAAATGATGCAGGAAAAGAGTTTTAGGTTGGTTTCGAAAGGGTTTGATCATATTGTTTGTCTGCTGGAGTCGCTCTAACTGGTTTTCTTGGCACTGTCTGCAGCACATGTAGCAGAGCAGCATCACAGCTGATCAGACAGTCATGCAGAGTCAAGCTGGGTCTTTACAGCAGGCTGCTCACATGCATGCTAAACTGGAAGTTATTGTGTTCCTTGCATCATGGAAATCCTGGGTCCATACACATCTTTTAGGTGAGGACTTTGTATGTTCTCACTCTGCCTGTGTGGGCTCTCTCCAGCTTCTTCCCAAAGACATGCATGCTAGGTTCAGCTAATTAGTTATTCTAAAGTGGTCGTATTTGTGAATATGAGTGCAAATCGTTGTCTGTCTTGATGTGTTAGTCTTGCAATACAATGACAATCTGTCCAGGAGCCCCATCACAGGTTGGATAGCTCCACTCCGACCCTGAATAGGATAAGTGATTAAGAAAATAATGGATACAATTTGGAATCAGTGTAAGAGGATTTTTGAGGAATTGGAATTATCTGCAAAAACGTTTTCACCAATAAAAACATCGATATAACTGTAGAACATCTGAAACAGATTATTTTGTCTGTCAGAATTTTTTTTTTTTTTTTTAGAAACTCAGGAGTACGTCTAACTTTCCAATTCAGCATTGCAGTTGTGCTGGAGCCTGTTCCAGCTGTCACAGGGTGTGAGACGGGCTACACCCTGGATACATCACCAGCCTGTACGCATAGAGACAAACAAACATTCACATGCATGGCCAATTTAGAATCACCATGCATGTCTTTGGATTGTGGGAGGAAGTGGGAGTACCCAGGGAGAACATGCATGCTCCACACAAGAAGCCCCAGCTGGCCTGAGCTGGATCCTAACTCAGGACCTTCTTGCTGTGAGGTGTTGGTGCTAGCCACCAAACCACCATGCCAGTCCCATAACAAACCATGAGAGGCATTTTTGTTTTTGTTTTTTTCTCTTAAGTAACCAGATTATAATTTCTGGAAAGAAACAGCAAGGCTATTTTTTTTCTTTCAAAGTGATTTTTGGTGCTTTTTGGCATTTTAATTCAGTAAAAGCAAGCATCTGGTAAATGGTGAATGGATCGGTATTCATATAGCGTTTTTCTGCTTTTGTACTCTAAATGAACACTCAAATCATATCAGTATTATTAATGTGCATTATTAACATAGTCGGCCTCTGTTTTCCGTCTTTCTCAGGATGAAGTGGACGAGCTGCGGGCTGAGATGGAGGAGGTGCGCGACAGCTATCTGGAGGAGGAGGTTTACCAGGTACAGGAGCTGCGGAGGGAACTGGACCGCTCTAATAAAAACTGCCGAATCCTGCAATACCGCCTGCGAAAGGCAGAGCAGAAGAGCCTACGGGTTGCTCAGACCGGACACGTGGACGGAGAGCTGCTGCGTAGTCTGGAGCAGGATCTGAAGGTCTGCGAGCTTGTCTGTGTATTTGTCAGTGACCGCAGTAACACCTGTCATCACTCAACACTTTTACACTGACATTTTGTCATGCCAAAGTATTGCATGTGTTCACACATAACGCCAAAGTTATGAAGAAGGATTTTTATCTTTAGGATAATTAATAATCTGAGCTGTAAGTTTATTCACAGCATCTTTTCAGTGTGGCAACATTATGACTCTAAGCCAGTCTTTCTTTTTCTGGCATTTTAAAATTTGGGAAACTGAAAAAAAGTGCAATCCTCAAGCTCTATATTTTTAATCAATCAATAGCAATAAAAAAGCACAACATTTAATTTTACTTAAAGGTCAGTGTTTGCTTTACCAAAAAACCCCATATACCTTAGCTTAGCTTCCCTTCATTATTTTCACAGTGGACCTGCACCTCCCTAGAGGGTGAGATTTAAGTCCAAGAAGTCCAAGTGGAAACTGAAATAGTTCAATGACTGATAGTGTCACAAGATTGATTTAAGAGAGAAACTAATAATCATTGTCATTATCAACTAATCTGTCAGTTTAATAGTAGTAATGATAAAGAAAGTTTTTCCTATAGGGCAGCAAATTATATAATAAAACGTGTGTGGATGTGTTAGGATGTAAGTCAGTAGAGGAGTACCTTAATCAACATATTAACACGTGCATTATGTTTGAACGTTTTGGGACTGTGTGACCTTAGGTGGCCAAAGATGTATCGGTACGTTTGCACAACGAGCTGGAGATCGTGGAGGACAAACGCAGCAGAGCTGAGGACGAGAACGAGCTGCTCAGACAAAAGATCATCGAGGTGGAGATCGCCAAACAGGCACTGGCCAACGAGCTGGAGAGGACCAAAGAGGTCAGAGAATAACAATGCAGTAGTTGAGAGTTTAGTTTGTGGCTTTGCTGTAAATCAACAGCCTGTAAATATGGATTTCCACATATAAACAAGGAGGAATTTTGGTTAATGTGACCATGTTTCAGATGAATGGTGATCACTGACCTGATCAGCAGGAGGGTCACTGCAGTCAAATTTTGCCTTTAAGTGCAGCATCTTTTCTCAAACACTCGCATCAGGATGTGTGAACACGTTACTTTCACTGTATTATTCAAAAATAAGGCCAAAAAACCCCTCCCACTCACAGCTCAGGTGTGTGAACAAGTTGTTCCCCATAAATGTGCGTTAGGAAAGAGGTTCAGCAACTTCTTTTAGCCAACATTCATAACAATAAACAATGAAAGAGCTCGTCAAAACCAGATGTCTTGCTTCTCGTGCTTCTCTTAGTTTAGACATTTTGACCTCGATGGCATTTCCCACTACACGGTTTGGCACATAATGAATGGCTACATCCCAAGAAGCAGTACATAACATTTTTTCTAGATGTTATGAGCTTCAGACTAACTAAACTGAAGGTATGTGATAGCTACGAAGTCAGAGAGGAAATTCCAAGTAATGTCTGAGCTCTATTTTTCTAGTTTAGTGGTGAATCTGAATCATGGAAAGTCATGCTTCTTTAGGTGCTAGGAAGTACACTCCCACTTTAACTGCAGTGTACCCACACTCCCAATTTACCCATGTTCTTTAAATATTTTAATTTTGTGTTTTTGCTGCTGTATCAGTATAATTTAGGCTTTTGTTATACTTCAATATCACTGTTTACTGCATCTGTGAAGTAAGGCCGTCTCACAGGTAACGAGATGAGCAGAAGCTATTCTCAGTGCTGCTCAGCTTCAGTTGCTTAGACTAATCGATTCTGACAACGGGAGGTAACATGCCATCTGCCAACAAAGAAAAAACTAGGCTAATACCAGACCGGTCAGTCTGGAGATGTGGCTTTCTTTTGGCAGCAGGATGACACTGTTACTCGTTTCCTGTCGTTATGTGCACTGCTGAAGATGCTTTGATTTTAAGCTCATGCCACATTGTCTCCGTGAGACTTTGCATGCTTCTGCGTACCCTTCAGAAAGGTCTACCACTGGTTCAGAATCTATATTCTAAAGATGTTTCTGACCTTAACTGTCAGTGCTCGCAACATCGCTGTTTTCAAAGACAGCTTATCAGGAACTGACTGAGAGACAGAATTCATGTCTACTATGGATGTGCTAATGCAGTCAACGCAACTCTTGTTGCTGTAATCCTGATAACCTTTTAAAAGAAAGTTATTGGGAAAGAGCGAGAGTGCAGTGTGAGGAAGCTGCACATTGTTCTTTTGACATTTTTCAGATATCTGTAATGCGGGGCGTGCTGTGTAACTCTGTAACTGTGGCTCGGTGCAGTTTTATGCAGCTCGGTGGTGGTGGGACGATGCATACATTTATGAGCATAAGATGACACAGACTGTCTTGTTCAAAGAGGAGGAGTGGAGGGAGTAGTAAGTAGAAAGGCTGAGACAGCGGCTGCTCCAAATGATTTTTTTGTGTTTTCCTCCGAGCTTTGTCCCAGAAAAACATAAACCGTCTCTGGCTCTTTTATAATACAGCACCCCCAAATGTGTTCAGAGTTGGTCCACATTTCTTTTTCCGTGGGCTCGCATAAAGTCTTTTGATTGCTTTAAAATTCAGGATAACCATTTCAGGAAATTATTAGAGTGTTTACACGCAATTTATTTGGCGATCAGCTTCCGCAACTGAATCTAAGAAACTGCCCTTTGCTCTCAGAGCTGCTCAGTCACAGAGATAACATCAGTCATAGACAGGAAAGGAGCAACACACTTACTGATAAGAATGCAGCTCAACTGGATTGAGGAGTACTTCATTTCCTTTTCAAATTTAATTACACCTCGTAAACCATGACTCAGGTGTACCGTGACGCAATTTACAGAAGAAAAGGGAAGCACATAATCCAGCACTGCTTTGAGTTTTGTTCTAGTTTGTATGAGTCAGCCCCATTACTTTTCTTAGGATATCTTTTCAGCTCCTTTATCACTAGTGTTGAATGCTAACATACACTTTAAATGCAGACGAGCACCACTGCATGAACAAAGCACCTTAACGTGGGCTTCTCAAATAAAATCATACTGTCGATCAAAAAACCCCAGTTCAGCTCAAGTTCATTATAACCATCTATTCAAAAGAACTCTTCAGAAATAAAGAATTAGATTAAAAATTTTATACACATAAAATTTACTTTAAATAAGAGCAGAGATGGCTAATCCAAAGAGCATTGGTTGGATCCCTGCCTCCTCCAGCCTGTGTATTTAAGTATCCTTGGTAAAGATAGTGAACCGCAAGTTGCCTCTGATGTGTCCATTGGTGTGTGAGTCTGTGTGAATGTTATATAAGTACCGGTCCCTTTACCGTTTCTATCAATACATTGATCTGTTACATTAAGCATCTTTTAGTAACCATACAAGTATTTATGAAAGCAGGAGTTGCTGCACTGATCCTAAAACACCAAAGTTACACAATAGTACAAACAAACCAACCAGTCGAGACTAACAACTACCATTTTTTGTGGGACCTACAAAATCAAATCGCATTTTATATTAATTGATCTACTTTAATTAAAGTTTTTGTGCTTGCGTAAAAGATACTGAGATGTATTGTGTAATCTGAGAGTAAACATCTTTGTCTCTGTACCTGAATTTGGCTTTTATACAAGGCGATCTAAAGAGCCGTGCTACAAACCTCATGTTTGACACGTTTCCCTAAAAACCTCTAGTGAAACACAAACATTGATATAATATTCTGTGTGTAAAAAAACAAAATCAACTGTTTTCTTCCTCATTCTGTGTGTGTACATTTAACAGCTTAAAATCCAGCCATCAGTAAATGTTGTCGTATTTGCCAATAGTTATTCTGATGTTGGGCATATGTTATATTTATACACATTAATCCTCAATTTGTTTTGAAAAAGTATTATGAAAAAAAAATCAGTTTGAATTTTTTCACTGCATTGCTAAAGGTCGGCTAATCTCCAACAGTTTGTGCATCTCTGCCCTTTAAAACCCAAGTCCTCATGTCCCTGCGCCTGTTCTTGGCTATTGGAGGCTGCACAATGTGACGCTGGCCCAGAGATTGGCACCCCAGCATGGATTAATCCAACAAGAAGGGCTGTTATAAAACAGCCTGGCGTTTTTCCGTACGCTCAGATGGGAGGGGAGAGCGAGGGAGAAAAAGACAGAGAGGTATGGGATGGCTGTAAGCAGATGGCCATAGGCCACGTGTGCGTGCGCTATAACAACAGCTTTCGGCCCTGATATCAAACAGTTTAGCAGAGCTGCCTGACGGGATCTTCTTCACTTTAAATTATGGTCTCGTTGCTGGTCAGCACGAAGGCAAACTGTGATCAATTGGGAGATTTTTCATTCTGACATTTGAAGAAAGGCCCACTGATGTGTGTAATGAACTGGAACTAATGAAATGCCAACACGCAGAACACGAGCATCAGGTGATTTATCTGCAGTTCCTGCTTCGCTGTGATAAACTCATCTTTCATTAGGCCAAAGGATAATCCTTTGTGCGGTGGTTTCCCCCTCAGTGACTCCCAGGTATCTTGCACGTCAGATATTTTCATATTGAAGCATTAACTTGACATCAGATGTCATGAAAGCAGTGATCAATAAAGTCTCATTGAGGGTTATGCTGGTAAGATGAGGCTTCTTTTGGAGTAGGCAGAGAGCATTTAAGTGTGATTTTGTAGCGTTTGTTCTGCTGAAGGAGTTCTAATAAAAGCCGTTCACAGCAGTATCTGTGGATTATTCATCTTCTTAATGAATTTGAGTGGAGGACATATCTAAAAAGGAAGGTGACCAAATAAAGGCACTATTAGTGGGTCCTACTATATTCATTTTGATTTAATCGAGTCATAGCGAAGCCCTAAAAAAGAGAATATATCTGGAACTAAGAATCTCTAATCACTTGATCCCAGACCCTGATGTGATGTTTCAAGAAAGCCTTTCTGGTCTGTCAGACAGCCCAAATTAATTTCACATTGGCCACTTTCTTTTCAAATCAAATCAAATCACTTTTTATTGTCACATCACATGTGCAGGTACACTGGTACAGTACATGTGAGTGAAATTCTTGTGTGCGAGCTTCACAAGCAACAGAGTTGTGCAAAAATACAATAACGTAAAACAAGCAAAATATAAGAATGGCTAAATCTGAGACTAATAAATATATGTACAATATATAATAGTATATGCATTACTGGATGTGTATACTAATATGTTTTTCTATATATGTGTGTGTGTGTATACATATTTTACAAATTAAATAGATTAAACAATAAAATAAAATATATAAAAAATATACAGAGTTGGTTGAGACATGTGCAAAACAGTGGCATTAATGTACAGTATGTAGTGCATAATGGTTTTTTTTTTCAGTCTAATTGATTATTAAATAAATAAAGAAAAACATCTGCTGAGGATCATTTGAGATTGAAAGCTGCCATTTTTGGGAAGTGGAAAAGGGTATGTCACCTGAAATATACATTAAAATGAAGAGCATGTGCAGGCAGAATGTATTCGAGTGAAATTGTTTACACGATGCAATCTGTTCGATAAGGGTTGTATTCCAAAGGCTGATTTGCTTCAAGTGCTTGTGGATGCATAGAGTCGTCACCTGTGCTCATTAGCAAGCTTCTGTTTTGTGTGTTTTTGGGGGGTTTGTTTAATCTTTGCAAAGCGATGGTGTGTTTTTCCTTTTATTGCCTTGTTTCATGTGCAGGTTGCAGTGGAGACGAATCAAAAATTTGCAAATGATGAACTGATTTGATGTGCATTATCAGTTTAACTACTAACTAAATGCAACACAACTCTGCTGGTTTTTAACTATGAAAGAGCCACAATAACTGGGTTCACTTATGCAGAACCAAAAATAAAGACTGAAGGTGTCTACGAGAGAAGTTCCAACCTTTCAGTTGTTTTGTTGCTGTGTTTTCCCCACTACAAAGATTTCAGAGGGAAATGCCTGCATTCTTAATAAGTCACCTCAACCGTATCTGAGCGAGAGTCACCACAGACATTTGTTTCATGTCAGAGCTGCTGCATCGTCCCCCCCCTTCCTTGGCGGAAAAAGCGTTGGCTTTGAAGAAGCATCTCCTGATCCTTCTGTTCTCCTTGCTTCTCCACACCTCTCTCTTTCACATCTTCCCCCTCTCCTCTCCTCTGCTGTGGTTCCCCTGTTGGAGGAGTGTAAAGGAATCTCATTGACCTAGTTAGTATCTTGTGTCTGACTCCACCAATAGGAAGGAGAACAGGCGTGAGGAGAGGAGCAGCGTAGGGACTCAAAATTTGCTGCAGTGACACACATCCATATAAAGCTTATCATCGCGCAGCCACTGTGCAGTTTGCTCAATGTGCAGAAATTCTTCGTAGACGTGATTGAGAGGAGGACGCCATTACTTGCACATTTCTGCTGTTTTCAGGTGGAAACCACATCTTCAGCTCCGATTTAATGAGAACGGCATTAGAATAACACCATAAACGCACGTCTGAAATCAAGGCTGTGCTTGACACATAGCTTTTTATTTTACAACAGTAATGTGTATCATGAATGCCTAAACTGTGGAGTAGTAAATCATTTTAGAGGAGACAATATTGTTACCCTATAGGCAAGCTATCGGAGACCCAAAGCAAGTAATGGAAAATCGACAAGTGCATGAAACCCTGGAGTCATGTGTTACAACTCTGAGGCATTTGGCCTTTGAAGTTAAAACCCTTGCAAGATGGAATTTCTCCTTTTCTATTTATTTATTTATTTTTCATGCACGCCGTCGTGTTGCTCAAACGTTTCAATTTGCAGTCGTATCCAAGCCGTCGTTTTATAATCAGAAAACATCCCGAAGCATTCGCCGTTCCAGCATGAAAGTGTGTCTTTAAATGTCTTCAGACACATGAAGGGGCATTTGAAAGAAATTCAAAAACATATTTGTCGCCATCCTAAGTGCAGTCTTCAGAAATCGTGAGCCTTGGCATGTAGTTCACATCTGATTTGCATTTAAAGTGCTCTTACAGGCATCAAAGCTGGTAAAATACTTTATCTAAAACAGTTGATATTTGATGATGAAATTAAACTAAATGTATCCTGAGTTTTTCGTAATGTCTATAAAATTAAATCTGTATTTATGGAAGCTACCTGGCAACTAGCCATGGCTGGTTGAAAATTCAGATGTTTCCACCTTTTTTGGGTGCCATCATTTGATGTTTATAGTTGAAAATGGGGAAAAATCTCTATAAAGGCAAAGCTAATCTTGCATCTGTGCTTTGAGCGTGTAATGCAAAGTGGGTCACTGGTAACTAAATTCAGACATTTTCGTACTAAGTTTGACTCTTGTAATCCTGTAAGGATCATGTGAGAACGTTTTAACTTTGTTTTGATTCTGCAAACAATTCTCCCACCCACAGCCTGAATAAAACAATAAATACAACTGTAGTGTATCACAAGCCTATTTCATGTATAAATAAAAAATTATCCCTCGACACCCATCTGCCGTTTTCTAACAGCTCTGTTGTCTGGAAGAGCAAACGGGTAAATTTCTTCTGGTGCGTAGTGACCAAAACAATGAGCTAATGCAGCTTAAAGTTATATGGAGAAGAGCTAATATTCTTACTAGGTCTAAAAATTTCCAGATGTTTGAGCTTGAGAGCAGAAAAAGGCATATAGAGTGATCCTGATGAAGCAGGAACTCTTGCCATAAGGCATTACAAGGAGATGATCTATGGTGGCCCAGTGTTACATCTTATCAGGATGCTTACAGCAACTCTGTGCTGGCCAGTTTCCATTTCTTTTACTCCAAAAATAAGCCCAGTTACATGTTCCGTGCACACCTGCAGTCCTACTGTCAAAAGCTGCTTGTAGCCATGTTTATAGATCAGGCTACAGGGACTTTGTGGTGTCAGTGAGCTTCGCTGTAGTCTAAAAAAGTTCATTTGATGAGGCAGCGGTCAGAGATCGCCTGAGTCACAGAGCGCTGTCACCATGTCCTCACCGACAGCAGCAACAGGGCGAGACAAGGCTGCATCAACATAAATGTAAACTACAAGAGACTAAAGTGACTTATGGGAGGATTGTGCAGCCCTCCTGTTGCAGAAGAACACGTCTACTGTCAGGGAAAAGACGAGTATATTATTTAGCACGACTCTTGTGCAAGACATTAAGCTCTGTTCTGGCCTTTAACTAGAATCTGTTTCCAGAATGAGTACAAAGGCACATAGAGATGCAATCATATCCAAAAAAATGTTTTCCTTATTTTCCTTGTTGTTATATAACATGTAACATTTCGAAGAATGTGTTGGCTTTTAACATTTCCAGTAAAGCCAGAGAAGCATTATCACTCATTAGGAGTCCTATTTCTGGCACTGGATGAATATAAGTTCAATAATAACACATCTTTTAACTTGTCCAGGTCTCTGTAAACTCCTTGGGGAAATACCTGGCTGAAATATCTAGTTGATAAATGCTTCAATATGTACTTTATACAGTGAGTTTTTCATAGTGTTTTTCACAGAAAACAGCTGCCTGCCACAGCTGAGAGCACTGAAAGTGACCAGAACAGTAAAGCTAGGAGTTTTATAACTAACATGATCATTTAAGGTTCCTGATTATTCTGTGTGCTCATCACTCCCTGCAAAATCTTAATTATTCTACATGAAAGGCTTAGTGTTTTTTAAAAAAAATATGGCACTATGAATATTAAAAATGCAACTCAGGATATTGCATATGCACAGAAAATATACGGCTACTTTCATAAATAGAATAGCTTGTTTCTTTCCAAAAAGAGTTCGATGCACATTTTGATGTACACATTTTTCATCAAGATGGACTCCAATAGAATCACAAAGCTGTTTATGTTTTTACAGTCCAGGAGTGTATAACCTTCCTGAGAAAATAAAGAGCTGTGCCTGGTCAAGCTTGCAGTATCCAAGTGAGTTCTCTATCATATTTAAAGTGGTCTATTTCAGGCAATGTATTAGTCTGGGGGGGACTGTGTGGTCTCTCACTTGAAGTAGATGGGGCTGCATGTGTCTGAGAACTGTGGGAGCCTATAGATCTGTTTGTGCTTTAATCCACAGTGCTTGTTACAGAAGAAACTATGAGACTGGGAAAGAAAACAGAGGCTGTCACTGCTTCCTCTCCGAGGTTATATGTTGCACGCAAACAGTCATAAGCAAATAATGACTTCGGTGATATGGACAGAGACCTGCTGCATAGCTTGTTAAGACTGAGGGAGACTAAATCAGAAAGCTGTGAAATCTTGGTGACTTATCCCTCCTTTAATTACCTCTTCTATTTGCTTTCAATCCCCTCTTTGTTAAGTACCTAGGGGGTTTTAGTGTAGCTTCCTCGCCCTCCTTTGCTGGCCTTGAATTTCGCTGCACTAATGATGACCTGGAGAAGAACATCATCACCGTTTGACTATACCAACACATAACGAAGGTCGAGGTATTGTAGTTTCTAGAGAGCTACTGCAAGCCTGTCGTTTCCATGTCATGCTGTGATATTCAGTACTAGATGAAGTTGTTTTTTTTGTTTTTTTTGAAGCTTCAAACTGCTCTTTAAGCTATCAGCAGTTCACATGATAATGCACATTGCCTGTGAACAACCATCTGAGATAGAGCCATTCTTTTTATGCTTAATTAAGTGCGATTCAGACATAGATGTTTATAGTGATAGGAACGGATATACTGACCGCCAGGCTTTTAATTTTAAGTGAACTTTAAAATACCAATTTTAGGGAGTTTGTACTGTGTTGATGCTTAGATAACATGGATAACATTAGTTTTGTGAGACTTAAAGTTAGACATATACCCCAATTACCAATATATCTCCAATAACCTAATATTGGCTGATGAATTAGCTGGCTCACGTGGTTGGTTTTAAAATACAGCCCTGGAGTTGCAAAATGTTACAGGTTATGAGTGTAAACTACAGTGTTTAGAAATCAAACACTGGTTAACCTTTAATTAAATAAGCGTATCAATGCCTTAGACCCCCTCTAAGGAAACTGAGAAAAGGCAAAGCTCCAGCCCAGCTGAGGGAGGAAGGCGGTCATCCCAGAAGAATCAGTTAAAAGCTCCACTTCAGGAGCTGTGACATGACACAAACAAACACTACCCCCCGACTTAAGCCATCATCTGGGCTAATAACAAGTCCGGGTAACAACTCTGTAGATTACTGCACTCCTTGGCCGCCACCTGAGCTCAGACTTCGTTATCTTGTACAACGTCCTGTGGCAGCTTGGTAGTCTGCTGGGATTTCATAATAGTTCAGTATTTCACCTCTCACTTTGCTCCTTTATTGGTTCCCCTCCTAACATTTTCTGGCCACGAAGCTCCCATGTGTGCAGAGGCGAAAGCCCCTCCTTCTTATTACCAACCTTTTGTGAACCTTTTGATGCACACAAGGGCACAGTGAAGTGCTGGGTGGTGGAAAAGTGGCGCGGGGGTGAGGCCGACCTCATTATCAGCCAGCTGGACACTCGTACGCATCGTTTTGACCCTCATCCCCCCCTAACCTACACCCCCCTCCAACTGTGCGCTCATTCAGGCTCCTTCCATAGATTATAATAGTGCTCTGTTGTATGCTGTGTGTATGGTTCCTATTAGTGAGCAGAGGAGACATGGCTGATGCCTGAGGGAAAGCTCCAGATAAACAGACACAAGTTTATGATCATGGGGTTGTAAGGTTTTTATTTATCCTTGCTTTGTTACCATAGACACATGCTTGATGGTAACAGAACGAGGAGTCAGAGTCTTGAAAAATAACTTGGTTCCTGCTAATTATGAATTGCAGATGATGTGAGAAGAGGCTGCCGTTCCTAACTACATGATAATCATGGGCTAAAGGATAATAAGCCGCTGATAAGGGCTTAATTGGGCCTGGAAGCTATCTTGAGAAGTCTGTTTACAGAAACAATCAGATGCACCAAAGTCTAAATGGGCTTATTTCTTTTTGCACTGTTGCATTGGAGTAAGATTTGAGGGAAGTATCTGATCTTTTGATTGCACCAAATCTCAAAGAAAGGGATTTTTAGTAACAGGAAATTATATATCGACTGATCTTTTAAAATGCCAATTTAAAAGATTTTTTGTTTTTACTGGTTTTTGAGACTTAACGTTAGACATATATCCCAATACCAATATGTCTCCAATACTCTAATATTGGCTGATGAATTGGCTTGGCTTGGTTGGTTGATTTTACAGGACAGCTGTAACTGGAACAAAGTTTAAATGTCCATCACACAATATCATTGCTGCTATAGCCTAAGTTTGGAAACCCATTGACTAGTCTGCTGGCAAAGTCTCTGAAGACAAGGAGCAATTTTTCAGGGCTCCTGATAGAGCTGATGCGTGTCTGAGCAATGACTTCCTGTTGTATTCAGTGATAGTTGTTTCCAAATACTCAGTTTTGGGCACAACTTTTTTTCTATGCTAAATAGTCAATGTTTTCAAGATTGCATTTCAGCAAATACTCCCCCAGTCTCTCCTTGCTCTTTACACAGAGTGTTTACCTGCACACAATCAAAGGTTGCTTAAATGTGTTTGGTCAGCAGAACTCAAGCTGACTGCATAATGACACCAGAAAACCTTTGCCTGCAGGTTCTACATATTCATAGGCAGATATCTGTTTATGGAGATTACTGTGACCTACTTCCACCATTGTAACCAACCCATTAGGAATGCAGCATGAACTGGTGTGATGATCAGCAAGACACTGGTGGCATTGTGGAAAAACAAAGCAAGCCTGAATGTTTGGACTTTTAACAAAGAGGAAAAACCAGTTCCTTGTTTCTATGATGTTTCCTCAAACTGTGACCTCACTAAGGAGGATGGCCATAAACAAAACCAGTACACGAGTTGTAGCTGTACATTATATTCAATGAGTTAGTAGTTATTAGTAGGTATCTACATAAGTCAACCTTGAAGTTGTGTCCAAGTGTGTTAGAGCTACCTCTCACGATGAAGTAAACGTAATCCTCATCTCCCTCAGAGATTTTGGTTCATGTTGACACAATAGCCTCACACAGTTGGTGCAGAATTGGGCAAAAAATGTGCCAAGAAAATGTCCCTCACCCCACTATATCCCCAGCCTGAGTGGTTGGTTTTATGCTCTCTTGTTGTTCAGTTCTGACCCTACCATCTGAATGTTGGAGAAGAAATTGTGACTCATCAGACCAGGCAATGTGTTTCCAGTCTTTGATGAGCCTGTATGAATTGTAGCTTCAGTTTCCTGTTTCTGGTTGACAGGAGTGGCAGCCAGTCTGAAGATGTTCTTCTGCATACCTTGGCTGTAATGAGTGTTTATTTGAGTTACTGTCTTCCTGTCACATTGAAGCAATCCAACCATTCTCTTCAGACCTCTGATGTCAACAAGGCATTTTTAGTCAGAGAGCTGCCGCTCGTTGGATATTTCTCTTTTTTTTTGGACCATTCTCTACAAACCTTAGAGCTGGTTGTGTGGAAAATCACAGTAGATCAGCAGTTTCTAAAATACTCAGACTAGACCATCTGGCACCATTTCACTACATTGGTGGACCATGTAGTGGAAAGGGATGACTCAGAGATTCTGTTCCCACTAAATGTATGCTGTATGCATGTACGCATGAGTAAACTGCACAAGTGAGCAGGTCGTGGATGACTTCAGTTCTGAGATGCTAGAGTTGGGAAGTTGTGAGTGATCTCCAGAGTAGTTCTTTACTTTTCAAGAGTTTTGATGTATTTTTTTTTATGTCAGTACAACTTTCTGTTTTTCTCTGTTTTCCATTAAGAAAGACAACAATGACCCAGTTTGTTAATTTATCAACATAAAACACCCACTAATGATATTCAGACAAGTGAAGACTTCCTACTTTTTCTTCTTTTTATATATTCGATCAAAGGAATCCCCCTCTCTGTTCGGCTTGCGTGGGAGTGGGAATGTAATTTTGAGCGGCATCCGTCTAGGTCACGCGTATAATCACTTTTGACTCAAGTAAAGGAGATTTACATGCCAAATTGAAGCAAAGGTTTGGAATCAATGTAATGAATGGTGCTGAAGTGGGTCAGCTATGAGAAATACTGCAACGGGCTACATTTGTTTGAGTTTTTGGTCTTTTCATCATATTTGTTGATAATAACAGAGATTCATCTGTGCGCTGCTTTGGACAAAAGCATCTGCCAAATACATATGAAGGTAAAATATCACCAGCTTTATCCCTTATCCTCCCTTCAAAGATGAATTCTTAATCTCAGCTGCACCAACTGGTTCAAGATGGGTTGCACAAAAAAATAAGAGAGGATCTTTGTGTTCTGCATGTCTGTGCTGGAGAAATTTGTTCTGGCAGGAACAGCATGGGAAATGTAGTATCTCTTTCCATTTCTGATTTGTCAGCATTAATTTGCCCGAGGGCGGGGTCGCCTCCGGTTGAGTGTAACTCGCTGATCTTATCCGTCTTCTCTGTATATCTTGATGAGTGCAGAGCGACATTCGCCTCCCTTGCCTTCTCCACATGGCTCGCTTTCTTTGTACTGCACACTGCACAGCACTGGCACGCAGCCAGTCTGCTTTCCCAGAATACTCGCTGGACCTGCTGAAGAGTTTGGAGGCAGCTGACATGGCAGCTCTTCCCTCCTCCTGGCCTGTCTGAGCCACAGTGTCACTAATAGCTGTTAGTGGGTTGACTCCTAGTGACGCTTTAAATTATTATTTTATATATGTATCCATACAGTAGCTTCACTTAGACTCTGGGATGTTTGGGAGTTCAGGCTTTTTAGGCTGGATGTGCACTGGATGACCTCCAGACAGAGCAGTAGTATGCAGCGCCAATGCCTTTCAGGTGTATTGTGTATTTTTCACTTGTCTCTAGGGAAGAGTTTTGCTGTGTCTGCAGGCTTTTTAAAGCACTGTCCTGCAGCTCATTTTAAGTTACACACATTCCCACCTGGGAGCTGCCCTGTACAGTCTCATGACTTCACCGAGGGCTTTGTTATAAAGGGGTACAAGGGTGTCCATTCATTTTTCTTTGATTCACAGGTGATCTCAAACAAACAGTCATCTAATATTTGTGGGATTGCTGCTGTTGTCCTCAAGCTTTTGTAGACTTCGGCAGTAAGACCTCACAGCAAGAAAGTTGTGGGTTCGAATCTGGACTGGGGCCTTCTTTGCATGTTCTCCCCGTGTCTGTACGGGCTTCTCTATGGTTTCCTCTCACAGTCCAAAGAGATGTATGGGGATGGTTTAAGTGGTGGTTCTAAAGTAGCTGTTGGTGTGAATGTGAGTGTAAATATCTGTCTCTGTGCATTAGCCAAAAGCCACAGCATGTCTTTTATCCTGCCGTCCTTCTCTCACACGTGGTCGTGGCAGATGGCCCCGCCCCTCCCTGAGCCTGGTTCTGCCGGAGGTTTCTTCCTGTTAAAAGGGAGTTTTTCCTTCTCACTGTCAAAATAAACTATCATAGCTATGCAGATGACACACAAATATATATCACAATGTCACCAGGAGACCGAGGCCCTGTACAGGCTCTTGGTAAATGCATTGAGGAAACTAATGACTGGTTGTGCCACAATTTTCTCCAGCTAAACAAAAACAAAACTGAGGTAATAGTCTTTGGTGCCAAAGAAAAACGATTACAGGTCACCAGAGAACTTCAATCTATACACCTAAAAACCACAAACCAGGCGAGAAATTTGGGTGTAGTGATGGATGCAGACCTAAACTTAGAAAAACACATTAAGACAATAACAAAGTCAGCTTACTATCACCTCAAGAATATTTCAAGGATAAAAGATCTGATGTCTCAACAGGACCTGGAAAAACTAGTCCATGCATTCATCTTTAGTAGGCTTGATTACTGTAACAGCATCTTTACAGGTCTACCTAAAAAATCAGTCAGACAACTACAGCTCATTCAGAACTCTGCTGCTCGAGTCCTCACTAAGACCAAAAAAGTGGACCACATCAGTCCAGCTCTGAGGTCTTTACACTGGCTGCCTGTCCGTCAGAGGATAGACTTTAAAGTTCTGATGCTGGTCTATAAAGCTCTGAATGGTTTAGGACCAAAATACATCAGTGACCTCCTGACCCAGTATGAACCTTCCAGATCCCTCAGGTCATCTGGATCCGGTCTTTTATCAGTTCTCAGAGTCAGAACCAGACACGGAGAAGCTGCATTCAGCTTTTATGCTCCTTATATCTGGAACAAACTCCCAGAAAGCCTCAGATCAGCTGAAACACTCAGTTTATTTAAATCCAGGTTGAAGACTCACCTGTTCTCAGCTGCATTTGAATAAAGCACCAAATCCAAACTTTTAAGCTTAAATTTCAAAACTAACATTTTAACTACTGATTTTATCTGTGTTGATTTTATATACTGTTTTGTTTGTTTGTTAATTAGTTTGTTTGCTTGTTTTAATCAATTTTAAATCATGCTTTGTATTGGTTTTTGTTTCTAATGTCTCTGTAAAGCACTTTGAATCACCTTGTTGTTGAATTGTGCTATACAAATAAACTTGCCTTGCCTTGCCTTACCAATGTGCTTGCTCATAAGGGGTCATATGATCCTGTATGTATTATTGCAGGATCTACCTTACAATATAAAGCGCCTTGAGGTGACTGTTGTTGTGATTTGGCGCTGTATAAATAGATTGAATTGAAACAGATTGGCGATCCATCATGGGGTGCCCAGCCTTAGAGTCACAGGGCAGAAGAAAATAGATGGATGCCCACACTGCACAGTTTAGTTTAGTTTAGTTTTTTGTTTTGTTTTGTTTAGCTGAAAGTTCAGAATAATGACGAATAAAGACGAGTGATGAGTTATGCAGTTAGAGCTAGGAGGCGATTAGGTGCATTTTAAATGTTACTGTAAGGTTATAGAGAATTTTCAAGAGTGTTTATTTTGTTATCTGGTTAATTCATGCTGACATTTCATTGAATGCCAATCATTTTTGTAAATAGACACTTTAAAAGATACTAATTCAGTGCAGGGCAGCCTGTGGTATCTACAGTTACTGTTAAGTTAGGTCAAGGATAGCTACCCATACGGAAAAGAAATAGTAAAAACTTATATGTGATTACTCATGAAAGTGGCCACTTTCTCATTACTTTCATATATTGTTTTAGTAAGTATCCAAAACATACAAGTTTCATTATATAATTTTTCAAGGGATCTTATATCTGTTTTCACTCTTATATGCTTTTCATACAAGTTTCACACAAGACAGATACAAACTTTATAAGATTTATATATATCTTTTCCATATGGGTAGCATTGGTTTGAAATTAAGCTCATGATGCTCTTTAGCACCATTTGCCAAAATGCATTTTTATGACTTTATGGGGACTGGACATCACCCATGGCAGCATAATAGTTCACATCACATCTGCATATATAACGCATTAGACTCAGAGCTGCAGCAGAGCAGGTTAAGTTGATCATATTAGGAAGTTCATAGTGAGTCATTAATGTTTCTCCACCTGCCTAATCCTGTCATGTAACATGTCAGTTGTACCATCATAGTGTCAGCACAAACAAGGACATTAAATAATTTCTAAATTATAAAATCAGGTATTAGGCTTGGTAGCTGAGTCTTACAGCAAACAAATGCAGCTACAGCTATGTAGTTTTAGTTCAGATCATTTGTACCTTACTCAAAATGCAGTGTTGACATAGTCAGGCAAACTATAAGAAGCCCTACCTTTGCAGCAGACTTGACAAGAAAGAAAATAACGAGTTGTTTGGACTTGGCACTCCTCTCCAGGCTGGAAATGTGTTCAGAACAAAATTCACTTGTTCTCTGAAGCTGGTTCACTTTGCCAGACTGTGTGCCTTTCATAGCAGAAATATCAATCACCACTTCCCTCCTCTTGCCTTTAGCGGTCGGGTGCAGTCTCCCCGTTCGACTCCACCACCAGCTCTCTCACCGAGCCACAGGGGGAGGTTGCCAGTTCTGCACTTGTCATCCTTCCATAGCAGCGAGGGGGCTAAATCAGGCCCGCAGTCGCTCAGAGTTTATCATTAGTTGGATCCAGTCCAAAAAATAAACTCAGATTCTTTAGAGCGCTCGTGGCAAAATAAATAAGTAAAACAAAACTTGGCTTATTTAAGATGTCCTTTGCAAATATGTTGGTTTTAAAATGTATGAAAATATTCATATTTACCTAACTAACGTACCTTCTTATACCACACTAACTATGAACATTTTTCCATGAGATATAACAAAGAACTACAAATCATGGCACCAAGAGCTTTACAAATAGAGCCAAAAGTGACAGAATGGGAGCAATATCGCTTGAAGTTTTTACACTGAGCCCCTCTGGTTGTGAGAAATACTGTTCGAATAGCAATGTTTAAAACAATATTTTAGATTTGGATAGCTCATTGCTGGAGGAGATGTCTATGGGGTTTTTGTTTTGTGTGTATAATATTATTTTTTTTCTTTTATGTTGATTTTCTTTTGTGCCAGTGATGATATTCATTGTTGATGTCCTACTACTTAATTTGTGTGTTTCTCAAACTCATGTTTTATATCACAGTAAAATTAACAGATAAACCAGAACATTTCATTCACTAAATGTACCTATTAATGTGTCAGTCATTCATGCACAGACTAGTTTTTTGTGGATAGACTCTTATCCACCCCAGATGTTTAAGTCTGATGGCAGTGCGGCTTCACCTGTGGACCCTTTTTTATTACTTGTTTACTTCATTTCAAAAGTAGAGAAGTTTATAATAGTTATAATAAACAACAAAAAACTAAATAAAAGTTAATGCACATGCTCACTCTATGGGATGGTATTTATGTCAATATGTACGCGCGAGCAAAAACATAACCTGAGCAAATAGTTTCATTTCATGGGTGGAATTAAATTCCTCGCACATAAATGCAACATCCACGCCCAGAACTCGGCAGCAGCGTGCACAAATACGCCATCCCACACGCCAGAGCGTCTTCTTTTCACATGCCGCTGCTGTTTCACAACTCTCTACGCTCGGACATAAATTCTGCTCGCGCGAATCGACTCACTTTTGACGTGTGACTGGTCGCTTTGATGGACTCTTCAGGTTACTGCATTAAATCGAGTTACAATGTGGCAGCAACAGAAGCCACTGTGTTTTTTCAAAAGTATTTCTTTACAAAAGCAACCCTGTATCCACAGCTACCAGATAACGATAAGCGGAAGCGAACGGATGGATGGATATTTGAACTTCAGCCTCCACACGGAGTCTCTTCAGCATACATTAGAACTTCTTACTTTACCACCAACCTTAAAAAAAAAGCTTCATCGCGTAGAGTTTCCTTTTAATGTTCCACTCAGCCACTGATCTGTTTAGAGACTAAACTGAAGATGTGCTTAATAAGGTGGATGGAAAAGTGCTCACGGAGATAAAACAATAACACAAAACTGCGCTTCTTTTTAAAAGCGCACATTATCGGTTGAAAAACACCTGATCAGAACATTGAGAGCAGGTGCTGTTAGTGTAATTATAACATCCGTCTGTGTTCAGAAGCTCCCGCTCCTTGTCTCACTTCTTCTATTTCCAGGTCAGATTTTTCGATTTGGCTGTCTAGAGCTATCCGTTACCGTGGCAACCAGTGATGGATAGCACAGCCAGCCACGGGTCATTAATTACTGTGAGAAGATTTTCTTGCTTTACTAGCTACTGTTCACAGGGCAACCAGGCGGTGTGTCCTTTGACTGTGAGCCAGCTGAGACATCTTTACCGTGAGTTAGTGGAAGCATTTTTGTTTGATGCTTTGAGGACTTGAATTCTACATTTCCTTATTATCTGCTTAGTATTATGATGATGGATGCTCTTATTACAAATGGTCAAAGCTTCAGACAGTGAGTTCAGTTATGTGCCATTAGTGTGTGAAGATCGAGCTTCAGACTGTTTCAGGCGCTGTTTCTTTTTTCTTCATACTCTTGAACGTGTAAATCAGAGGCCATCTTAGACACAGAGCTCTGAATATGAGATCATAGAGGCTCCGCTGACCTGCTGTTTGACCCTACCAAGGGGCAGCCAGTTAGGAGAAAGCTCTCTTAAAGCTGGTGGTCTTAAAGACAGAGGAGCT
Organism: Aulonocara sp. 'chitande type north' Nkhata Bay; assembly: GCF_057382095.1. Classification (NCBI taxonomy): domain Eukaryota; kingdom Metazoa; phylum Chordata; class Actinopteri; order Cichliformes; family Cichlidae; genus Aulonocara; species Aulonocara sp. 'chitande type north' Nkhata Bay. The sequence goes on from NC_141361.1 coordinate 11,784,416, forward strand.
ACTGTGTCTAGTGTCAGACAGCTGATGATGCTAAGGCTCAAAATTAGATAATCAGGTGATATTTTGAACTGTGAAACATGCAAAGCTACTTTAGTAAAGTCAAGGAATAGAACGTGGAGGTGAAAATGAGGAAAATTCGCCCACTTTGAGGAAAAAGTAAAAAATAATGTAAATATTCAATAATCTCAATGTCAACCGCCTCATGTAGATCCGCTAGTTCCTGACCTGGAGATCTGGATCCCATCACTTGGCCACAAGATAAACCAGAGTGTCTCAAACTTTTCATCGCATTTCTAATTGTTACTGAGATGTTTGTTGAATTTGTAATCCTTCAACATTTCCCATTTTAAAGAATGTGTCATGTCTGACGTTGGACATCTTTATGTTATTACCTCAAACTTCCAAAGCTCATGACACAGCAGGTTTTTTTAATCCTTAGAGTAAAATACTAAACAGTTGGTAGACAACGTGATCTCTTTGGTAACTTGACCATTTTGAAGCTGAATTTACACTGAAATTAAACATCAGTGTCTACAGAAGCAGCTACTTGTCCCGCTTCTGGTTTCATTATCAGTCTCATCAGTTATGTGTACATGCTGCAGACTCCTCGAGGTTGACAATAAGGAGACTACCTTCCTTTTCTCACTCTTATCTTTCTTTACCTGCTCTTATATCCTCATGACAAAGATAACAGGGGATCATTGCTGCCTGTCTTTGCTATATTAAATATCTTTTCCCCTACTATACTGCTTATAAATCAGCATTGTGCAACACAGTACTCTTCTGCGCCCTATAAGTTTTCATGCTTGGTCTCTGAAGCTTAATAAAGTACTCAAATGAATGTGGCCTGTCTGTGTTTCATGATGGCACCTTGAGGTGAAGCTGATTGTAATTATACGTTTGAGAGAAGCTTCTGATGCTAATGGGAGCACTCACTGAAGTGAAGCCTCTCCTCTCTCTTGTTTCCTCTTACCGTGGGATCTGCAGTGTCAGCACTGCACCTCAGCCATTCGAGAGCCAGCGTGCATGTTAATGTATGACACGTGCAACACAAATGCACACACATAATGACTAATGCATGTCTTACATTGCGAAATCTGATCTGCTTGAGGAAAACCCTCTCTTGCACAGTTATTTTGTTTTGCTAAATAGTTTCAGCACTCGCGCAGTGATTTACATAATTTGGTAATTATTAGCAGTTAATTGCAGTTTTCTGTTGATTTATTTTGAAGCAGCATGAAATGACAACACTCCTCTGTTCTGTAAAAGAGATTAGCAGGAGTGTTTCTGCTAAACTTCTGCCGAATTTCTTAATGCCCCCGTAGGTTGTGTCGAACTTGTGTCTTTGGATCGTGCCAGCTGGCAGAGTGGCATCGTGTTTTCCACGAGCAGCATGCCAGGCCGTCGGGTTGTTCAGGGAGATTTGTAAAGCGTGAGCGAGAGCGGTAGTGACATGCCCCATAAAAGCTCTTTTGTGCTTCTCTTTATTGCATGTTGGGTCTCAGACAGAGGTCAGGGACGGCTTAGTGGAGAGCAATATGGGAGTGACCCTTCGCTGCTCACGCGCGACCTCCTGCAGACACTCATCCACAAACATTTACTCACACACACACTCAGGTAGGCATATTGTATTCCTGCTGCCTTGCAGGATTTTGCAGGATATATATATATATATTTATATATATATATAAGCTCAGCGATTCTCTGCGCGATCAACCTCTCACATGTTTAAGCTGGGGGAGATTTCACTTGTCATGTTTGCATAGTAAGCTAACGATTAATAAGACGATGTCAGAGGAATTGGTGCACAAATTATCATCACTCACAGATCAGTGCTGTCGCTCTCTATACACAGTTCGCACGATTGCAAAGTGAAAGCAAAAAAACAAGTGCAAATTCAAACGCGACTTCAATATGTCACATATTGACAGTGGCTCACCGATGCCAATGACATAATTACCCAGCTACATTTCTGAAAGAATGCAAAAGCATTGACATATATTTTTCCTACAATAGCCCGACGGGCAGGGATATATTCTCAGCAGCATAAGGAGAATCATGTGCTAACAGCTGTCTAAATGACTCGGCTAAAGTTAGTAGCATGCTTGCTTTTTTTTATCTGCTTCCACTTGTCTTTGCACTAGGATGATGTCGGCGTAAATGTGCAGTCATATTCGTCGTGTTCCCACTAGTGCTTTCAGGTTAATCTCGTTGAAATGACCTTAACGCCACAACACGGCAAATCTCTGTTAACGAGCTACCGCCGATCGCTCCGTGCATGGGGCTAGACGGCCAACACGTTAACGAGCTAACTGCGCTAGCACACTAGTTCACACACGTGTAATTGAGCATTGCATGGCACATCCAACATACTGTTTTACTTTAGTCCATGACTAGGTCTATGTTGCAAGGAGAGCTTAACTTCTGTCTTGCTAGCTTGCCCTGCGCTCTTCCTTCTGACTATGCTGTCTGTGTTGAGCGCTCAGTGGATCTGCGCAGGACAGTGCAGCCTAGGCGGAGTAGTCAAACACAGATTCACTGAGCGCTCAACACAGACAGCATCGTCAGAAGGAAAATTGATAAAATAAATTACAAATGTTGTATTGTTCGATACATATGCGTACCGAACCGAAAGCACTGTATCGAACGACTCAATATCGATACGAATATCGTTGCACCCCTAATATATATATATATATATATATATATATATATATATATATATATATATATATATACATATACATACACTCTGCAAGTCAGCATAGGTTGCTACAGCTACCGGTGGTTACTCCTTTGAGAATTCCTGGCCTGTTCTTTCTTTTCCCGTCTACATGCTGCTGTAGGACCTGGAAATCTCTGGTGGGCATCCAGGAATAGCAGCACTGTTGATGCTTCATGCAGATCGCCTGATCTTTTCTTTTTTATATATTTTAATTTGTCTGCAACATTGAAAGTCCTGTGTTTTTGCTGGAACATGCATCAGAGAATTCCAGTCATTTTAATGGTCTATCCATCCAAATTCTTCCACTTGTCTAATTCAGGGTCGCAGGGGGGCAGGAGCCTATTCCAGCTGCCATAGGGTGCAGGGTACACCCTACAGAGGTTTCATCTCCATCCCAGGGCTAACACATTCACAGTTGCAGGGGTTTGAACCTAGGACCTTCTTGTCATAGTGCTAACCACTACACCACTGTGTCCCCCCCAGGTTACTGTTACTAAAAAATTGATTTCTAGTTTGTAAAATGAACCACAATAGAAATATTTTTAATTCCTTCTGTAGGTGCTCTATTTGGTGTTTTTGTTGGGTGTTGGAATCTATTAACTTCTCTAAATATATAACTTTACATACTGTGTAAAGCAAACAAACCAACATCCTGACAAAGATTGGAAATACTCTGAACACTTTGCCACTGAAAAATATTAGAAAAAGACGACCGAAATCACACAGAGCTGGTTTCAAGTGTTTTGAGCTGAAGAAGATTGGGTAATGCTGCAAAATAAAATAATAATGTGTGTGTGTGTGTGTGTGTGTGTGGGGGGGGGGGGTCATTAAGACTCGGATACAATGAGTCTATCATATTTCTTATAGAAAGAATAAATAGAAATGAATATATGTCGTAAGTTTGCAACAAAAATAAAAATTCTGTACAAAAATCACACAAGAGGGACGTGATGGTAACAACAAGTCAGAGGAAGAAGCTGTTCGTTCTCCTTTTACCTCTCTCTCAAAGAAAACATCTGACTGTACCTGTGAAAAGCGAGAGTGCATTCACCAGAAATGCTGCCTATTTTTTTTTGTCTGGTTTGTTTGATAATGGGCAAGTTACAGTTTATCAGCGTTTTGACTGAAAACATCTGTGTCTGTGGCCAAACATGGTACTGAGTAAAGAACAAACCAAACAGTAAGATGCAAAACCTGAACGTTAAGCCTCCAAAATGCTAAAAAGCTTTGCAGGGCTGAGGGGACCCATATGGAAAAGAAATAGTAAAAACTTATATGTGATTACTCATGAAAGTGGCCACTTTCTCATTACTTTCATATATTGTTTTAGTAAGTATCCAAAACATACAAGTTTCATTATATAATTTTTCAAGGGATCTTATATCTGTTTTCACTCTTATATGCTTTTCATACAAGTTTCACACAAGACAGATACAAACTTTATAAGATTTATATATATCTTTTCCATATGGGGAACCGCAGGGTTTGATGATACTTTTCAGTGAATTTGTCACCGTGAAGTGGCAACCTCTGAGGATGCAACAATAAAGGCAACACAGAAGGTGGCATTAACTGGCAGCTCCCCGAATGGCAGTTTGCTTGAAAAATGAGTCAGTGCCCACAGACTTCTCCAAATTTAGAGCAGAAATTTCAAAACTAGCTTGTTCTCTGCAGATAATTTCGTCCTTTGTGACAATTGTACATGGGGTGAATTTTTATATGACTCACCCATTTAAAGCATTTGAAATTATACATGATTACGGATTTAATGCTTTGAGAGACAAGTGGATGGTGTCACTGCAGCTTACCAGAGCATTGCCAGGTCTCAGCTAACCTGAGTCACTGAACTGGACCTCTGCACTGTGTTTGTAGTTTTGGCACCTTCTGGAGAAATGTTCATCATTTAATAGTCCCAAAAATGGCTAACCAAGTTAGCCTATAACTTGGCACACCACCCTGAAACTCAAGGTTCACTCTTGCTACACCTGTTTCATATAGTCAATCTAGTTCACTACAAGCAATTACTTTAATAACACACAAATAAATTTGTTTCATTGCTTTAAAAAGCATCATTGAGTACAGTTTTAAAGTCTTAGCTGATGGTTTTACTTACACCAGCGCCATCCTTTGGCCCAAAACATGCCCACTTGGAATTTTACCAGCTTTATAACGGCAGTTGTGTGCATTTTCTTCCACCTGCCTCTCCTAAGCTCTGCTCCTGCATTCAGGCTATAAAGACCTCTGAGGTGGATCAAAATCTCTGGACAGCTACTGATGTTAAGACAAAGGGGAGATGGAGATGCTTGAAGCTGTTTACAAGATCACATCCGCTGGGGGTGCCCTGACATTGGAACGACCTCAGAGTGCTGCATGAAGCCTGTCTTACTGCCGATTATACGGACAGACCAGCAACCGCCACAAACGCAGTCGCAGCCACAGACGCACCAGGATGCCCAGACAAAAAGCACAAAAACAGGCACCCACACAATAACACGCTGTATGGATGTCTCGACAACGCATGCGTGTGCAGACGAGCACACACGTGCATCATATTGGAAGCCCACTCTGCTAGATTGCTTTAATTCATTTAGCTTTGATTGGTGAAAGGTTTTTTTTTTTTTCTCCTCAAAATATCACCGCTGCTCCTGTTTGCAGCAACTTCACTGTAGCCTCGAGGAGGAATGGGTGGCGGTGCACCATTTTCAGCAGCAAATTGAATTTCAGTGGGTTGCATGGTGCGTATTTGGCTGATGGAGCATATCTAGAAGCTGTATATTTAGACTAATGCAGGTGCTGCAAGTCACAGATTGATTACCGGTTTAAAAATAAAACAGCTGTGTGCATCATGAAGTAGCAGGAGCAGCAACAGAAAACACTTGTGCATCAGAATAATGTCCTTGGATGGGGTGAAAAAAATTAAATCAAGTGACAAAAAGAGAGGGCGTCTGACACTTAAATATATTCAGACAAGTGTGTGTGCGTGTGCTGTATTAATTAATTTATTGAAACGGATTACAGTCCAGATTGAGGGCTCATTCATCCAGATCTCCGTAATATAATCTGCCTCTAAACATTTCATAGCGACTTATCTCTCTGAGCTCTCCCGCCGGGTGAGCGATATTTATTCTGTTGTGTCGGAGTCTTAGCTGCCTCTGTCAGGGCTGAGAAGGGGTTTATCTGCATCCAGCGGCAGTCGCAGCTGCGTTTGTGCTCCGTTACCACCCCCTTCCCTGCCAGCCCCTCCATCCCGCCCCCCTCTTTCGCTGGTCACACCACACTTCCTGTTAAATCCCATTACCACAGCCAGACGCCCCTCTCTGCAATGTGTTACGGTCTTTGAGCTAAATCATAAATAGGCCAAGCTGTTGAGTACAGATGCTGCTGAAAATACTCTCGCTGTGTTCCCATTTTTACTCATCCTCCACCCCCAAAATGTTTTTCTGTTTTTTTTCCCCCTTCCCACATTGGGATGTTTGGGGTGATGTCACTGTGTATGTCAGTCTGCACTTGTTCCAAAAATGCCCGAGTGTATTACGCAAACAGGCGTGTCAGAATACTCCATATTGTTGTGCTCCAACACTTGTTCCAAGACTGTAGTGAGACTGCAGCAGCAACATGAAAAATGAAATTTTCTCAGGGAAATTGAGTTGTCAGGATTTTGCCCCACATCTAAAAAAAAAAAAAAAAAAAAAAGATATCGCCAACTTGTGATGCATTTTTAATTCTAAACAAATGCTATAAACACTTGTTGAACATAAACACTGTCGCACACAACTTCTGGGATACAACACAGACGGTAGCAGTTGATCGTTTCTTTATTTTCGAGGGTTATCGTTAGTTCCCAGTGTGATACCATTTTTCATTTTTAATGAGAGAGGAGCATAGACTGTGTAAAAGAATTGCCTTAGCCACAGTGATGCAACTCATTGGTTTTCAGCCTCTTGACCCTCAGCTGAAGAAAGTTTAGTAAACTGTAGGCATTAACTATACATTCAAGGACACAAATAAATATGAGATACAAGTAAAACACCAGGATTTCACTCATTAAAACTGAAAATACAACTTCTTGGATGGTCTGTACCACACAACAAGCTAAAATATTCATATTACACCGATGATTTGACATGTTAGTTTGGAGCCAGCACTATGTAAGCATTCGCTAATTGTGAAACCAGTTAGAACGAGTGGTTGTTGTTAAATTTGCAAGTTCAAAGTTGTGGAAGCCTGTTTCTCCACCTGCAAAAAACCAGGGGTCAGTCCTGGGAGGATATTTATGGAATAACTTCAACACTATTCTTATAATGTTAATGCCAGACATCATCTGGCTAATAAGAATTTGGTGAAATGTGAACATACTAACCCGTCCAACCACCAATTTAACATATCAAACTGAAACACTCAAACCCTACATAACTGTTTATCATAGTTTTATTTATTTTTTTATACTGTTTTAATTTGGTTGTACCTACATGGGCATTGTAAAGCACCGTGTGTACTTTGTTCTCGAAAAACACTATATTAATGAACCTTACTTAGTTACTTAATCCAGCAGACTAGTGCGCTGTCTCAGCTGGGGCTATCAAAAAAGCCACAGATAAAGATGGCTGCATCCCAAGACGACTCTATTCACCAATCAAAACATTCTAGAGCAAATTCTGATGATGGGAATTTTTAGAATTTGTCGACTAAAATTTAAAGAAATGTCTCGGGACTTGCTGGATTGTACAGTCCAGTGTACCGACTCACTGAGGGTTTATAAGAGTGGAGATGTTATTTTTCAAAAATCAGCTTTTTGTGTCTTCTCTTTTTAAGAACCTGTCGCCCAAACTCCTCCCTGACATCCTTAAAGTGTCACCTCTAAATTCCTGCCCCTCATATCTTGTGCTAAACCTTATCCTAACTCTGTCATCTTCAAATAAATCAAATCAAAGTTTTATCTGACCTCAAACTGCCAAAACAAATCCTAAATCTCATCTTAGTGCTCATTTATAATCCTTACCCAAGTGAAGCCTTTAAAAGAGATTGAGAGGCTACATTGACCTCACTTTGATGATCTAAACTCAAGGTGCTTCTCAAAGATAGAACGGCCCACTATGAGCACACACATATATAACTTTAGTTGCCACATACATTTCAGATGTCATTCAGGGGTGATTTATGTGGAGCTGGAGTAAAGTAAGGAAATGTGGAAGAAAGAAAGAAGCAAGAAGGGAGTAAAACGGGATTAGGGAGTCCAGGAGGGAGGTACATGAGAAGGCCAGTGAAATACAGACTGGCAGTCAGTCAGTCAGGGCCTGCAGCGACTGCTTCACTCGGTCCCACCAGAGTAACGACTGTGTAACTACAATCTGCTAATCCTGCAGGCTGGCAGAGGTCCAAGTAAAAACCAGCAGCACCAGTAATGCAGCCAGTTCTCACACCAGCTGGATCTGCCTGCCAGACTGCATGCTGCTCCTGCGTGACTGCATGACTGACTCTCACTAACCCGAGCTAACCGGCTGTTCAGAGCACCACACGTGGATGATGATGATGATGATGGGGGAACCTGTGTGCATGTTTGTGCTTTTGAGCGTGCAGGAGGACGAATGTGTGTTGAAGTGGAAGAAAAGCAATCACACAGAGGATGTGAAAATGTGGCAGAGCTTTCAGGAGGCACAATTAATCTCAGTGGTTGAATCAAATTTTAAAAAGTAGAGCAACAGTCATTCACACTATCAGGGAGCAGTAAAAGGTCTTTTAGAGGTGCAGATAATTATTTCCATTATGGAATAACGTGGTGATTATTGGAGCTAAATATTTGGTCTTTGCCGGTCCACGTATCCCACACCAGGTGGGGAATGATTACTGCCTCAGGTGGAGGAGTTTAACTATCTTGGAGAAGTATTGTTGTTCATTTCATGTTATTGATCCTTAATAACTGGAAAATTTCAGCAGGGAACTTTGAGTTAGCGTGATGCTGTAGTGTGGTCGGGATATTGTCTGGTGACGGGTTGTGATTAAAGTTTGAAATCAGCAGGTGTGGAGAAAGAAGTGTTTGCCAGATCTCCGCAGCTTGAAGCTTTATTAGTGATTATTTGCATAACACACCTGAATCTCAGTTCAAAAGGTCTCCACACACCATAAAATTGCCCTGTCCACGTACAGATCTGTGATATGAGTTTTAACACGATTTTTATTTTTATTTTTTAACACAAAGTTTTTGCACGCTCGAATTTTAAAGTGACTACAAAAACATATCAATAGCTGCACTGGCGTTATTTTGAGGATTTGGTAATTTCAGAAGAAGCAACATCAATTTGTCAATTGTAGCGTCGGATTTATGGAACCATGAGTGGAGTGCCAAGTTATCAGTTAAAGTTAGAAATGGGATTGAAAATGGCCTTCATTTATAGGACACTTGGTTAACAAACTGCTCCTATAAACTATACAGGTGCAATGCATTGATACTGATACCTGCTGATGGCTTTGAAGCAACATATAAATAAAATATTACAATTTAATTCACCAAACTTCTGTGTCTATGAGCATGGCTCGCAGTGTCAGATAACTACAATAAAACAACAGTTATAGCCAAGAGGTCAGCTACCTGCCTAGTGGGAACCTACTTGCCAGTAAAAACAGCCATGCCTTTAATAATTCAAAATTTAAGCTGTAATAAAATTCAAATGGGTATTTTATTAGAAGGAAATCAACCTTTATAGTTTTCATGAAGGAAAGAATTAACGAAAAATGTTTATTTATGCTCTAAAGTTGTACTTCAGTGTTGTCTTCTTTCAGCCCTGAAGTTTCCCGCTTCTATGACCCACTTGAAGCCAAAAAACTAACAGCTCAAAAAAAACCAAACCCTGTTACTTCAGTTTTCGTCATTAGATTAGAAGAATAACAATGCCATACAGATATCTGACGTTTAAATGACTACTCACTGTTAATGTATGTAATATAAGGTCTGTTTGTGCAGTTATATTTGCAAGCGAATCGCAGATGAGTGTCTTTGAGTTACTTGATCACGTTGTTGTTTCTCTGACTCTCACATTGGCTTGTGTGTAGAATAAACGGGGATCCCTGACAATGGCAGTCTGAGGAGCTTTGTACAAGATGCTGTCTAATCCGCTGTCTCCCCAGAGAGATTAGCCCCGTCACCAGGGTGGGGAATTAAACCACGGCTGGTGTTGGAGAGACCCTAAAAACAAAGCTGAAGTGAGACCCGAGGGGCTGTGGGGGTGCAGATGCACAATTTTGATGCAGCTGATCAATAAATAAAGTAAACTATGAATCTGTCAGTAATTGTTGTATTTAAAGAAAATGGATTTCTGAGAAACATTGAGGTCTGGTTGTAGGGAAAGATCAGAAGAGGTGTAGTTTCCTTCAAGGGCAAACTGTCATCTTCAGTCATTTTGACATTTAGCTTTTTCCAGTGTCTAAAAAAATCAGTTTGACAAATTAAATTTAGGGACATATTTAAGAAATCTGTCTTTTTTCCGAGGGAAACCCAGACAGTTGGTGCCACAGTTCGATCAAACAATCAGATCTTGTAAAGGCAGCAGGCCAAGGTTACTCAGCCTATAGAGAAAATGTTTTTTTTTTGGGAGAACAGCAGCTCGGAGGTCAAAATGGACTGAGACTGTGGAGAGAGCAACGGGAGCAGATAAAGAAACATGTTGATAAAGGGAATCGTACAGCAGTTAGGAAATGAAACAAAACTATAAAGCTCTTTTGAGCAGCAACAGAGAAATGTGTCTCATCTGTGCCCTGCTTGAACTTCTCTGCACGCAAACCTTATAAAATAAAATAAAGTTTCAAATCAAAACAGTATTTTCATTCAAATTTGTCACGGAAAGCAGCAGACACAGACGTCTCTCTGTAACCGTTGCCGCCTACAGTTTGGTTATGCTCATTTTTGCGCCACCGTTTCTAAGCGGGCGCTCCCTTCCTGTCGCCGAGCCAGCGACTGAGTCAAGGTCCGTTCTTGCTCTGGGCAAAACAGGTTCTCCCTCACACTTTCCATCCGTCTGGCCATGAATGATTCACACTGTCCTTCTGGTCTGTTTAGGATGGCAACAGAGCTTCTGCAGGGAAGAATCTGCTGTATGCCAAGTGAAATGAGAGTGAGTGAGTGTGTGCTGAAAGAGGAGTAGCCAACACTGATTCTGCTCATTGAGCTATTGCACATCTTTGGTGGGCAGGACAAAAAAATCAGTTTCGTTCAATTCAAATGACATGTTCATCCCACCAGTGAACATCCCTCGTGCACCTTTCAATCTCTGCTACGTGATTCGACATGAATATGCGATTGGTTAATTTTAGGTTAATGCAATGGTTTGCAAGCTTTGGTGCTTCAAACCACTAAAGGTTGGATTTTGATCAGCAGTGGATGAGTGGAGCTAACAGACCATCTCACTCAAGCTTGCAATCAGAGTAAAGCAAAAACAGTTTTCCCAAAAAATGAATAAGAGGAAGCAATATGCTTAAAAACTCTTGTTGCAGTCGACTGCAGTGAGTGACTGTGCTGCTGCTTAGCTCGACCCCAGTGCAGTATTTTTCATCAGTGACCTGCAGTGGTTTATATCAGACAATTGGCACCATATAATGTATATATACAATATGTGCCTTTCTGAAGACTAAGGAGTATTAAAATTGTTGTGACAACATGTCACATTTACAGTTGTGGTCAAAAGGTCAAAAATCTGGAGCATGACTATCGTGGGCTTTAATCGTCTTTTAAACACCTTTAATTACTTTAAAATTAAAGATGTTTAGCACTTCAGCACTTTGCGAGACACTTGATGTCTTTTAAATGTGCTAAATAAAGATGACTTGACTTGAAAACAAGATACGGGTGCACAACTTTTGAATTTATTTTGGATTTTCTCTAATCCGCACACGGTTAAAAGTATACATACAGGCTCAAATATACACATACGTACACCTCCGCTGACACAATAGTCCTGGAACATATTCGAAATATGTAATAATCTATTTGATGAGAGACTTTAAGATGCTCGAGTTGGTTTAAAAAAACCCATGAAGACGTTTCACCTCTCATCCGAGAAATCGCTTTCTTTCCGAGCTCCTTAGACTACCATGACCTGGATGACAAGAACCTACACAGAGATGTGTGATTATGACTGTGACATCAGAAATATTAATATCAAGTTATGCTTCCTAGAAAGGAAGCCATCCGTAGCCCAACTGATCATCAAACCTTTAAATAACCCTGCCGGGGCAGCAGTCTGCTCCTGGAAAAGGCTCTGCATTTATAGACGGGGATTTCTTCCTCCCTTTCTCTCTCTCGCTTCTCCTCCTCCTCTCCCTTTCCCCCTCTCTGTGATAATTTATCTTGCCCCAGTCTGATAGAGCTGTAGCTGATGTAAGAAAGTGACTTGATAAAAAATGAATGATTTTATTAGTCAGTAAGACTAAGCTGGCGTGTAGAAGGCCCTGTTTTATCCAGGCTTTGCGTGCGATGCCTACTGTTGTATTAGCTACAGGACAGATTTCCCCACTGGACGGGCAGATGCTTTCCCCTCCGAGCGTCGTGGATGCACCATGTGTCACTGAATCTGAGCCGGGATAAGACGTCTGTCACACTGAGCTATGAATGGGATCTAAAGCACCCTGGTGCATCATACATGACAGACATTAAACCGCCTTTATCTGAATTCTCAAGTTTTCTGAGTTGAATAAAAAGCAGAATCGTCTCAAGGGGCATTTTAGTTTATTCATATAAATCATATATATTGTCTGTTCAATCTGCCGCTCCATTCAACCACAGAAAGAGTGACATGCTAGCCAGATGTTAGCCTTGGATGCAGGCTATTACCAGGACAGTCTCTGACAGTAATTATGTCATGATGTGCAATGTGATCTAAAGTAAACACTTCCTTATTAGATCTAGCTTTGACCTGATGATGCCAATGTTATATAACACATGCAGATAGATTAATGCGCTTCTTTTTTCCAGAGTCTTCTTCACATTAGGGAGTTGGCATACACATTAGCAAACGCCATCATCATGATTGTCTATATAAACACTGGCATCGTGATTTATGGAAATATCAATAGAGCTGCAGAGATCCTCCCTAATAGCCTTCTTATGTCTTTATCACTCTGCTTTAATGTTGGCATGTTTTAAAAATTTCTTTCCTTTTGTGCAGCAGTGAAGAAGTTTGTTTCTGATGAGGCGTTTCTTCTGTTTTGCTCTTTTACAGACTGCACTGAGGCGACGAGGTAGCAGGGAAACATTTAAAGACAAAAAATCCACAAGTCAGGTAAATAAGAAAAAGATGTCAGTGTTACTCACTCTGCAGAAAGAGAATAAGGCACTTTTTTCAACCCTTTACAGGCGTGGATTAGCAGATTTAAAGAGAAAAGCAGCTTTGATAAAATTAAAGAAAAAAACACATCCTGAAGGTGGAAACAAAGAAATCACAACAAGAGGAAAGAAAATAGAAAAATAAGTGTGAAGTCAAAAGTTTAAAATGAGAAACCGTAAGTGAAGATAACAGGAAAACAACCAGGCTGCAACATTTAAGCTGAGCCTTCGGCAGAACATTTACTGTAGCCCACTTACTGCTTTTATCCAGTTCAATAAATGTACTGTTGCCTTCTGGGCTAAATTATGTATCGCAGTGATTTCCAACCTTTTTTTCAGTCTGTGTTTAGTCATTTTGGTACATTTTGTAGTCATACGTCCATTTGAAGGCAGTAAAAGTTACGAAAACCGCAATAGAATAGAATAAGATAAAATAGAATAACATACTATACAACACGAATAAAAATAAAATGCTCTGTTATAGTAGGAAAAAATTGCTCTTGGACTGGATTGGAACTTTTATTGGATGTTTTTAGACAATAACAAAAGTATGAGACGACAGCAGCTTTACTGTCATTTTTATTGCATTAGGAGGACAGTGCGGACCTCAGGTGCCAGCTGCAGTTTGCCAAAGAGGAGTCCGGCCTCATGAGGAAAAAGATGGCCAAGCTCGGCCGTGAAAAGGATGAACTTGAGCAGGAGCTGCAAAAGTACAAATCAGTTTACGGGGACGTGGACAGTCCCCTTCCCCTGGCGGAGTGCTCTGGCGGCGGCCCTCACACCACTCGAGAAGCCGAGCTACGATTGCGTCTCAAGCTGGTGGAGGAGGAGGCTAACATTCTGGGCAGAAAGATTGTGGAGCTGGAGGTGGAGAACCGCAGCTTAAGAGCGGAGAATGAAGACATTCGCTGTCAGTATGAAAGAGACTGCTTTGGGCGCGAGCCTTTCTCCAGCATGCCCTCGTCTCCATATGGCGGCGATGCGCTGGAGTCGGCCAGTGAGCTTCGTCGCCATCTCCAGTTTGTCGAGGAGGAGGCTGAGCTGTTGCGCCGCTCCATCTCAGAGATTGAGGACCACAATAGGCAGCTTACGTCTGAACTCAATCGCTTCAAATTTGGTCCAAGCAGCACCTCTGGGGCCGTTGGTGAAGAAGGCAGTGAGGGGGTACTGTTTAAACCCGGGAACGGGGGCACGGGTAATGGCTCCAGTAGTGGGATGTTGATGGAGGAGCTTAAATCAGCCAGGATGCAGATCAACGAGCTGAGCGGAAAGGTGATGAAGCTGCAATATGAGAACCGTGTCCTCATGTCTAATGTCCAGCGCTGTGACCTGGCTGCACACTTGGGCCTGCGAACCGGCAGCCCTCGAGACAGCGATGCGGAGAGTGATGCGGGCCGGCGAGAAGCTGCGGAGGATGAGGAAGCAGGGCGACTTCTCCTCCTCCAACCGAAGAGAGAAGGACCTATTGGAGGTGAGAGTGACTCTGAAGATCTGTTTGAGAAAACAGCGACCACCTCGGGGTTTGGAAGCATCAAACCATCAGATGGCAGCGAGCTCAGTGCCACTGAACTGGCCAATCGTAGAAGGGAAGAGCGGGAGTCATTCGCTAATGTGAAGCGAGAGGCAGAAAGGCTCGGGAAGACAGTGGACCGTTTGATCACGGACACTGACAGCCTGATCTTTGAGGGCAGGCTCCTGGTGACGACAGGAGAGAGCCTCGAAGGCGGGGCAGCCTCTGGATCCAAACCAGACACTCAAGTCCTGGACACCATTAACACCCGCATGAAGGCTTTCCGCACTGAGCTGCACATCTTTATGGAGAAGCTGGACCACATAGGGGAGGGGCTGAGAGAAAGGACAGATGATCTGTCACCCATGCCAAACCTCACAGAGTCCAGCAGCTTCCTGTCCACCGTCACCTCCATGTCTCGTGACTCTCCCATTGGCACGTTTGGCAGAGACCTGGTGACCGACTTCCAGGTAAGTTCAATGGATAGCCTTCTTCTGACCTTTTCAATGCCTTTCTGTACTGTAAGGTGACATGTTTTGGTACACAGAGATGTTCTTTTCACTTTTGTTTGTCCAAAAAGAAAAATGTCTCGTGTTCTATAAAAATTGTGAATAAGAACATCAATTAGCATTAAATCTCCTGATTATTCCAGACAATCTTAAGCTTATGAGAAGCAGATATCAAGGCTTCGTTAACTTGAAAAGCAGTAGGAAACATTAAATTGTCCAAAAAATGACTTTAACTAGCAGGCAAAATTAAGATGGGTACGAGTATACCCAGTGGTATATTGTAAATGTGAGAATTCATTTAGGTTTGAGTTAAATGTCCCTAAGTGTGCATTCATTAGTACACATTTATGGCCAAAATAAACTAAATGAGAGTCCAAGTCAGCAGAAAAAGCATCTCTAATTAAAGGTGCAGCTCTAATTGGCGGCTCATCTTTAGCAGGACACACACTGCACAGCCGTGCCTGTCAAAAGGAATCTCATTAAAGAAAAACGGCGTGAAGGATGGGTTCGGACTTTTTCATTGTCTATCTTCATATAATGCTCGTATGTTGAGTTATGAGAGTGAAGGCCCAATATAATCTTTCAACTCCAATGTAAGAAATGAGGGGTAAAATGTAGGAAAAGTTCCTGTTCTGTGTAAAAATCTGCTTATGAAACTGCGCATGAAAACTTTGGGGAGTTCTGCTGCCGCTGTGGCTGCTTCATATTCTCGGCTCAAGGCTAAATGAGCTGCCACCAGCGTACCACACAGGATGGGTCGTAGAGAAGACACTTTTACATTCACTATCTTGGGTGCATAAGTATGTTCATACTGACAAGTGAGACTGCATGAAGTGCTCTAAAAGTACGTGGCTAGTACTCATGACCGGCATAAAGCTTTGTGTGGAACTCTCGCGTTGGTCGCCACGGTTGCATATTTGGAAAAAGAGAGAATCTTCAAATATTTATCAGACAAACCGAGGACATGTGGGGTTTCAGAAAGGAGATGACAGTGCCAGCTAGTCATTGTTTAATATTTGTGTGTCAAATTGTTTCCTTCACCATAGAAGAATTTAATATTAATTCTTATGTGAAGCTCGACAAGTTGCAAACATTCACAAGACATGACGCTAGACGACAGTTGTGGTCAGAGTTCTCTCTTGTCATTTCCAGTAAGTGCAGAACTTTGTTAAACCCTGTCAACATTCATACAGTGCATCACGTGTCTGCCTAGTAAACTATGCACAGTGTATATATAGTTTATATACTAACTAGGGGAACTATAGTGTCCAATTTGGGGAAACAGTGTCTCTCTCTAATTGCATTAAAGTACTATTTGAGTACTTTTAACTGGTTGAAAAAATGTCTTACGAAGACCCAGTACAGACTAAATTTGATAACGTTGATTCCTGAAGCTTTTTGCATAGAGTGAGTAATGGATGTTATATTTTTGTAGTGTGGTTTGGGTTAGTGCAGGTTTAAAATGGTAGTAAACGGGAGGTAGGGAAAGCAAAAGCCTTCATCTGCTATCTTTGGGTATTTATCTTGTTGATTTTCAGTATCATTGAATCCTCCGGCCTGTTTACATTTAGTTTTGAAATATGTCTTGGAAGGTCAGATCATAAGTGGGCAGTGGTTAGTACCAGTGTAGATGTAGATGAGACGCTTTGTGATATGATAGCTTTTGTGTTTTGGCTAGGCCACAAATCTATTGGCGTATTAATTCTAATGCGTCCTTCAACATTTTCCAAGGCAGAAATTAGGTTCCCCGCTAATTTCAATAGTTGGAACAGTTCGTTTAGCATTTTATTTTCTATGCTAGGACTTGCAACACAAATTGGGCACCTGATTGGTGTACAGGGACCTTTAACCTCTAGTGCCAGTATTCACAAAGTGTAGGCCAATGACAGCCTTTGCTTGGTGCATCAAGATAGGAAATAATGAGCTTCGTGTCATACTACACCAATTCAAAACAAGATTAAGAGAATTTGAACTGTTCTGTTTTATATGTCATAGCACTCTAATCCTTGGTACCTGAATACAGTTGATGTAAATAAATGCCATAGGTAATGAATAAAAAATATAAAACTGTAAAAGAATTGTAATTACAACCATAAACCACCACTCTGGAATGATTTGTTACAAGTAGAGTGAGGGGAGTTTTCGCAAATGTTAGGCAAATATGTAAACCACTACACTGCAGCTCTTGGCTCCCTAAATTGGACCTCCGTCCTTGACAACCTGTTTATGACTTGGACAGTAATAAAACACCTGAGAGGCACATGATAAACAAATGCCCAAGATGGATTTTAAAACAAAGTGTAAACAGGCTCTCTAATTCTTTAGATTAAACACGAGATATCAAAAGTTACCTAAGAGACAATGAGCTTGTTGCAGACAGACGTTTGGCAGTTAAATGCTTTGAAGCATCTCAACTGGTCAACCAGCAACAAGGAAACTGAGCTAAGGGTTAGATAAACTGGAAAAGATCCGAACCGTAAGCTTTAAAGGAAGATTGAGATTGAGGGCCTTAATAAACCTCCAGGGCTTTAGTAACACACAGCGTCAGGCCCCACACTCACCCCAGCTCGACCACACTGGCACCACCGCCACCCCTCCCCAGACCCACTGCCACCACCATTGCTTCCTGCTGCTGCTGTTGCTGCTGCTTTCACATCTGCATCTTCATGCACATCCTCATAGCCAGAAGCCCTGCCTGCCTGCCTGCCTCCCTCTCCATGCACTCACTGTCTGCAGCTGCCCTGCTTTCAGTCAGCCAAGGCCAAAGGAGAGTGGCTGGCTTAAGAGGGTGCTTGAAAGGGTGCTTGGTGTGAATGGAGTAAGTACTAAAGGAGTTTAGCAGCTTCTTCCACTTGGCCCGACTTTCTTGACACTACAAATTGCCGCATGAAGTTCAGTTGGTATTTTTCTCTTTATAGCTCCGCTGCACGATACTATCATTACTGTGACTCATTATGACACAAAAATGGTGTAGCTGTTATGTTTGCACAACATATCATCACGCATACACAGACACACGTGGGATTGGATACTCCATGGTGTTGTCAAGGAGACGAACCATAAAAATGTGTGCACTCACTAAAATAACCTGTGCTAGACCAAAAAAAGAGTCTGAAACGTTGTTGCATGGCAGTGTGAGTTGCCTGTGGAAGAACCTCGCTGGCTGGCATCCTGCTTTCTGTCCTTGTTTTATCGCGTCCTTGTTTTATAGTGTAAATCAACATGTCAACATACAGTGTACTCTACCAAAGCAGGTTCATTATTCCTGTGCTGCATGATCAGGCCGACATCTTGGATGTCATTTCTAATTAGCCAGACTGTCGTATGGAATAAAACAATCAGCTCTTTAAACATCTCTCCCTTGAAGAACCCACTGTGCTTTGTAGAGATAATAGAGTGAAGCTGCCTCCATACTCATTCTGTCCAAGGACTTGTTTCTGCTTTGCTCCTCTGCCTGTAGGATTCACTTGTTAGTCTGGGTGAAGCTGGGTGGGTTAGTTAAAGCTAACCGCTGAACTAACAACCTTGACTTGTTCCAAAAAAAGAAAAGAAAAAAGCCTTCAAGCACTGAGAGCTGCTGAAGGTGGATTAAGCTTGAGAATGTAATTAATGTAGTTAATGTGTGTGTAATAAATTTAAATATGAAGCTCTTTATACAAGTGCATTCAGAAAGGAGTAAAAATAGGCATTTTCATGTAATTATTTTGTAATTTTTTTGTAATTCTACCTGAAAATTATCATTAAAACGTCTCTTTATGACTAAGTATGTTGTGTCAATAAGAAGCATATTTAATGAATTATACAATTTAAGACGTGTTCTCAATTAAAACATTCATATGTATAAATTCACCCTTAAAAACACTGATTTTTTTTCCTACATTTAAACTAACCATCTCGGTATTTTCTCATTCTCAGATTTCTCTCAGTTATAATTATGACAATTTATCTATTTGAAAATATTTTTATCAACGTGATTTCCAAATTCCAAAAATGGCTCGGCAGTACTGAAATTTTGTAATAACATTGTGATAATGAAACCTCAATTATATTGAGAGCAAAACACTTAAAATGAAAAATGCAGGTTTTGTGATTATGGGAGTTTTATGATATTAAAATGTTATAATAAAAACAACAGCTTAGTTTGAATATATTCTTGTAATAATGACAAAAACCTCATATACTTATTTATGAGGTTCTGAAGAAGTTGTTCTTAACTTAGAAGATAGTTTCTGAATGATTCTCAAACACTCATGGAAAATATTGTCAACATTGCAAGATATAGAAAGAAAAACTATAAGAAATTAGAGCACATCCTGCATTAGGATCGCAACAGCTGTAACACCAATTATATCTCACACTGCAGCCATTTAAAATATTAAATGTTAAATATTCTCTAAACTTATTTGATATATAGAATAAAATGCATTAAAAGAGAGAGACTCTGTGACAGAGGCGTAAAGAGGGAAAAGGACCATGGGCCCCCTGGTGCCCCTTATTCAGTAATCATAAGATGGATCCCATCTATCTTTTGACCCCAGCTACCTATTTATTAAACTTTTGGGGACAACAATTTACAATGTTGCTGCATTTTTGCATTGACAAAACCCAAACAGACAAACACACATGACAAAATTCCCAAAGCTGCATTCGGGGGATTTCCTGCTAAAGTTTCGTTGGCAACGCTAAATTTTCGAAAGACGACACAGACTCACAAGGTGGAAACAATAAAAGTCGCTCTGTTGTAGCATATAAACTTACCATTGTTTTTTTTTCTTTGATAAATACCTTACCTCTTTGGTATGATGACTTAACTGCTTGCTAGTAGCAATATTACACTCAAAGAAATGTGTGAGCACTGCTACAAAGGAGGCAACTAGCATGTTGCTTCAAAAGCTTGACCGAAGCCTCCAATGACTTCAGTGTATTTTCAATGCTGTACTGTCTGAAAACAATGTGCATCATACAGGCTCAAGATGCAACTTCCCTTTAGTTTACTGCTTCTACGACACACACGGCTGTGCACGGGCATGTGTTGAAAACCTTTAGCGTGCTAGCTCTGCAGTTTGGCGCGGTATCTCTCAGCTGTTGGTTTGGACTCATGTATCCCTCATTGCATGCGCTTCATAACAAGTGTTTTGCATTCTTTTCCTCCCCGATTCCCTCTCTTTGTTCCTCTTTGTGTTCCCGCCAGATGTTTCAGCCCATGATTTTGTTCATCCTCATTCTCGTTCTCTTCTCATCTCTCTCATACGCCGTCATCTTTAAGTTGGTCTTCCTCTTTGCGCTCTTCTTCGTACTGTAGTCCGTTTGTTCTTCTCCACATCGTGTAGTCTGTTAGTTGATTATTACCCCCCCCCCTCGGCTTATCTTCTTTACCCATTTTCTGTTTTTGTTTTTCTCTGCCCGCTTTCTCGTCCCCCTCACACTGTTTGGTGTCTTCTGTCTTTGTTGTCCACAACCCACCTCACACATCTTTCCCTCTCCAATACCACCATCACCACCACCACCTGCACCCCGTATCCCGCACCTGTCACCCATCTCCCTAATCCCTTACACCCACCATCCACACTACCCCCCACCCCCTTTCCCCTCCCTTCCCTCTCCTTCCCTCTCCCCACCCCACGACACTCACAGTCCGGTCAGAGGGATGAGCTGGAGTGGCGTCTAGGACAGGAGCGAGGCGTGGAGCCCCAGAGCCAGGGTGGGGGCCAGGCCCAGAGCAGGGGAGCCACTGGACTCACTAGGTACCACAGGCCCCTGGCTTTAAAAGTAGAGGTCAGTGCCTCCTCCATCTCCCTTCTGCTAAGTCTGAACCATAAATCTGGACAGTTTTTCTTTTTCTTTTTTTTTTTGACCTGAACACTGTTTTTATATTACTCCATTGCCAACTGATTCAAATGCTCCGCAGGGTGAATAACTGTCAAGTGCAGCTCTGCAGGATGAATGTAAACTCCAAACAGCAACTCCAAAACTAACTCAAACATTTAGATCTCAACATATTGATATGTGCAAAGCTTTGAGACATCCTATTTACATATTTTATTTCCTCTCCTGAGAGTTGCAGCTCTCTATCTCCAGATTTTTCTAGCGCTAACCTGACACAGGTATTTAAGATACAATGAGTGCGGAGCTTACCTTTGAAATGGAAGTGATCTGTGCATGCCAGCTGATGATATCTGTTCTGTTACACCTGTGACATTGTTTGGTGATAGTCAGGGGTTTACAGTTTGGAGTTGATTTTTGGAGTTGACTCAAGTTGAACACTTAGGTACAGGTACAGGTCAAATGTAACGTTCGATTTCACAGATTACTTATAAATTAAAGAAAAAAAGCATAAGTTATGTTGATCCCTAACAAAGGCATCTTACATTACATCCAAATACACTCCAAATTTGGCTGATTGTAAATGACAGTGGGTTAAATTTGAACTGTCCAGAAGGCCTCTAAGTCCAGCATGTCTAGTGACACTCCAGCCACGGTCACTTCTTGATGAACACGATGTCACTTCATCCACTCGCTCTACTTCCACACTAAAATCCACTCCCACGGCTACTGATGTTCAATTTATTTTATTTCTCCTTTGGTTTCACATTTTCGTCTTTCTTTGAAAATTTGTATCACCCCTGGAAGTAGGTTTGATTACCGATAAAAGTTCAAAGGAGCTTGAAAACATTTTGCTCATTCATTGCAGCAGATTTGCTGATCCTGTATGCATCTGCGGGTGGGCGGGCAGTTTGTTGCTCTTTTAAACAGCAGCCGTGTACAACTGCAGTACATTAGGATGACTTGTTAGGCCTGTGTGTGTATTTAGTGTATTATAGCTGAATCTGCAGGCAGTGCACTCTGCAACGATGCCCTCTGGCTCTGGTTCATCACTACCAGTATTACTTTCGTGATTCAGCATATTTAATGTATGTAAAAGTGCAGCTGACACAGGGGAACCACAATACCCACACCCCTCCCCTCACACACACAGAAGATCAAAGACCTGAGCGCTACCAGCACACATCATCTCAGATCTGGTAGCTCGTTCGGTGACTCGGCTGATTAATAAACTGGCTGTGTAATCGCAGGACACCGTGATTCATAATCGCTGCCTCATGTTTGTGCTCATAGAGAAATTGCCGGTTGTTATGTAATGCAGAGCACTGGCAGCAGCGACAGCGATGTGACACACAACTATTACAGTTACAGTTATAGCACATTCGTGTGGATTTCTTTTTATCCCCGCGCTCTCTGCTGCAGTATAATCTGCGAGGTGCAGTGAATGAATAGGGAAAGCAGCTTGGATATGGCAGGATTAGCAGTGCACTGTTGGCCTGTGTGATTTGCATTTGACATTGGGCTGACAGGGAGGCGATCCAGGGTCAGTACACGCTGAACAGCTCAACTCGCTGTTGGAGGGTACAGTATAGTCCCAGCAAAGGATAGAGAAGAGAAATCGCATTATAAATTGCTGGAATTTCCAAATTGTCAGTCTGCAGTTTGGGGTATTTTTAGAGGGAAAGATGCGGATGTCTTATGAAAGAGCTGAAGACCGAAGACAAATCATCACATTCAAAACCATAAACATGGACATATCATTTCCCTAAGAGCATTTTTATCTCACTTGTAGTTAAACAAATTTTGCCAATTCCTTTTGCAGTTGGCATGTAATATTTTAGCTTTAATTTTTTTAGCACCACATTTTTTTTCCAGCATTTTAATTATTTTAATGCACTTTATCACTTGGTAATTTTTGCAAGTTAGTTAATATTTAATTGGATATTAACTCATTTTCATATTTAAAGATGCGCTTTCAGAAAACTTTTACACAAAAGAATCAGTTCAACTGCAAATTCTCCATTTATTAGTGCATTAACAATTTTCGCATGTTTAGAAAGATTTATTTTGGAGATAGAAATCATTCTACACCTGCCCGATTAGACGTGAAGCAACTCTTTGGTAATTCACAAAAAAATGAAAAAGTCCAGTGCTTGAAATTTGATCATAAAGCTTTGATGCTGCTAAATAAAGAAACAGTCCAGCCTGAAATGAGCAGCATTAAATCCTAATCATTTCTCGAGATGCTGCTGAAGAAGCTTTAATGGGGTTTTTGCTTGCACAAAACTCGGATCTCATTTGAGGGTTTTTTTTTCCCCCCTCATCTTCCTTGGCGAGTTTTTATTTTGCAGTGGATTGAAAATTATAAATATGATCAAGTAGAATAATCTCGCCCACAAATCCCTGTTTGACTTTCAATTATAGCTTCAAGACCGATCGTGAGACATCGGTATGTGTGTAAATTTATCCAGGGATATGGTTAAATAATTGTTTGCTGTGCTGTTGTGGGTTCAGCTCCGGGACACGCCTGCTTCTGACATCCAGTTTCGTCTGGATCACGAGCGAAGGATGAGGGCGACAACGGAGGAACGGGAGGCCGTCGCTTCTCTGCCTCAGGTACGGTTATTCAGTCTGAACGCCTTCAGAGAATGAGCGCAGGAGCAGCGGCATCACTCTTTGCTGGGTTTTCTATCTTTGCTGGCTGAGCAGAAT
Organism: Aulonocara sp. 'chitande type north' Nkhata Bay; assembly: GCF_057382095.1. NCBI lineage: Eukaryota > Metazoa > Chordata > Actinopteri > Cichliformes > Cichlidae > Aulonocara > Aulonocara sp. 'chitande type north' Nkhata Bay. The sequence goes on from NC_141361.1 coordinate 11,808,007, forward strand.
TTTAAGTGCACGACACCATCTGATGGGAAAGAAAGTTTCAGTATTTTTATTGATTGATTGAATAGTTTTAGACCAACACTGATGTGATACAGTCTTCAGTATGCGTTATCAATGAAACTGCTCTTCATTTGATTCAAGTTTGAGTTTAATTCTACTTAGCTTTGCAACAAAATTTGTTTTTGTTCATAATTTTGTCTTTTTTTCTTATGTTTTGTATTCTTGGTACTTTATGATTCATCCCCAACTGTCTCTTGGGTAATTTGATTCCAAATCATCAAATTTCTGACCATTTTCTGCTCAACTGTCACCAATTTACATATAAACTTCATGGTCCAGAGTTTGATGATATGTACTGATTGGTGTGAAATTTTAGCTTTATATATCAGATACTTTTTAAGATATAGTTTTTGAAAAATTTCCAACACACACACACAGATCTCAAAAACTATTGAACATAAAAACTTGAAGTTTTCACTGGCCTCTTTATTACCATCAAAATGAATCAGGATCCATAATCTGGCACATAATACATTTTCTTTTAAAAACAAGTTTGTGGATTGGCTGGTTAAAATGTGAAAAATTATTCCGATTTTTCAGTGCTGTAAAGCATTCTTGCAAAGCCTCATATTTGACGACACACTAAAGAAAAACTTCACACTGGAAAAGACGACTAGTGACAGTTTCTCAGGTGTATTTTACAATACCATAAAATAAAACATACGTTTTAGCATGCTGGAGTACAAAAACAAAGATATTAGTGGAAGGTCGAATCCAAATAAACAAAGATTTTATATGTATGTATGTATTTGATCTGTTTTGTTTATTTCACTATATGAATGGAGGTTTTTTTGCAGCAGGATGATGAGCGTTTACGTCTGGAGGCCCAGCGTGAGGGTCTGGAGCTGCAGGGCCTTCAGACTCACGAGGTGCCCTGGGCTCAGGAGAGAGCCATGCTGCAACAAGAGGTCCGCCTCTATAGACGCAACATCATCATCATCTACATGAAGCTCAGGTGGATCCTTATGCACTGGAGGCTCGGACGCAAGGAAGACTCTGGAGACGACGCGGTGCACCCAGAGGTGAGTCCGACAGGGGTTTTGTGGACTTACTTTTTACTTAAGCTTTTATCGATGAAATGATTCTCTTCATTTTTTGAGCGCTTTGACTCTTCATTGCACCAGAAACCAGACACAAGTGATGATGAAGCAAAGAAATAATTGTTAAAAAAAATAATAATTAGGGAATGAAAGGGAAAGGATCAAAGAGTTAAAGCAGGGAAAAAAAGTTTTTCTTCTTTTTTTTAACTTTTGCCCCGCAGCCAGCTGAGTCTGATGAATTTTTCAGTATTTTTCGCTTCACTCTCTTGTGGGGGACTTTGCACAGAATCCAGAAACAGTTGTTGGTTTTACCTTTTGCATCATCCATGAAGATGATCTGGTGCACAGAAGTCAGCATTTTGGATTCATTCCATTACTCTCATCATCCAGTGAGAATTAAAGGTAACCGTGGATATACTGAATAATAAATAAAGTTCCAGGAAGCTGTAGTTCAGTGCAGATATGCTGTCGGAGTAACCCAAATCTCTTAAAAATGCTGCAGATAAGGTGGGTTGTGGTTTAAGTCAATCATTAGGAACAACACGAGGAAAACGACAACAAACAAGTGACTCATCCTGATTCACTTCCAGCCCCGTGCCTCTTACTGGTGTGTACGTCCCACCTGCGATGGTTAATTGGTTGGCCGGCTGATTGAGCGACTCCATTAGTTGCTCACCTTGTTGATTCAGCGGTCGATGTTTTCCTTGTTATCTTCTCCTGCCCCTGGTTGATTAAACTCCTAATTTATAAGATTCATGTGTTTAGTTTTGTTTTTCTTAGATGAATACACTCACTGGATTACTCTATGCACCGCAGCCAGCAGCGATAACTTCTTTTCCTTTAATTTTCTCCTGATGGACAATTTATTTTCTTTCTTCGAATGAGCTGTTTTTGCATAATTCTGTGCTGCTGTTTCTAAATCCCTCGTTTTTTCTATCCTGACTCATCGAAGCCTAATTTGTGTACAGATGGTGGAGCAGCGAGTTACCAGCAGGTTTCTTTCTGTGTGTTTACATCGTCCTTATCTTACCTTGACCTTAAATCTTAATTAAACTTGATTTTTTTATATCCTTTAATCATCATAATACCCTCAAAGAGCTTTACAGTCCTTAGATTCAGAAACCGTAAAGCAAATTGATGCTTCTCACCTTTAAAAAACAAAAAAAGGTTGAAAAAAGAAAGAGCTGCTGAACTTATTTTGGTGTTTAGTCTGCAAAGGCTCAAGGCTGCTGAGACCATGTGTTTGAGATTGCGCTGGCTTTGTTGTTAGAATAACTTCAGTTTATTGACGCTAAACATGATCGGAGAGGAAAACTCTCCAATCACGTGGAGAGAATAATTAATCTACTCAAATTCAAGTAACTTCATTTATTCACAATTCTGTATTGAGAACATCTCATTTGCACATTGTCCTGTGTCAGGACACTTGAAACAAAAGCCATCCTAGTAAGAATAATAAATACACTCAAATTTACACCACCAATAGAAGATGGTGTAGTTGTGAATAAGTTTACTTTACTTTGAGCAAGTTTTACACAACTGTAAATCCTGGATGGGGTCAGCCTTCAATCAGAACATCCACCTGCAGGCTGGATAAGCCAAGGAATGAGTGTCCTCTAGCAAGACGGTGAACCTCAGATTGCCCTGATTGGTGAATGCAGGGTGTAGTGTGAACCATAAAAGGTTTAAATAGCATTAAAGAGCATTAAATATAATTTAAAAAGCATTAATATGGTATAAGTATAACACATGAAGAAATCAAATGAGTCAGCTTCAGTTGCTTCTGCTGTGTTTTTTCTGTCAGAGTGTCGAGAAACATTTGAAATATTTTGGATTTCTTTTGCTTGTTTCTTTTGGGTTTTTTGAGGATCTTCTGATTGATGCACTCCATAGACCTCAATGAATGATTTTTGCCTCTAGGCTGTTTCCCTGGAACAGAAAGCATAAAGAGCACTGAGCTCCTCTAACTGACAGGGAAGGCCATACTACACTTCTGTACAAGTCACACTGAGAAGGCTGTGATATGTAACGTCTAAAGCACAAAGCAGCAAGCACTCTATCCGCCTCTTAATCGTGCAGGGGCATTGTCATTTTAAGTGTGTACAGTCCAATGCCTCAAATACGGAAAGATCTGTAAGTGCACGCTGTTCCTTCTGCAAATGTTCTCCATGATTCCCTTCACTGCTGACCTCGGTCAGACGTATGTCTTTGCTGACATGCATGCAACGATATAGGACGAGCATTACACCACGCTCGATCATTTGTTTTGCTTTCTATCTGTTGCATCAAATTTATTAGAGTTACAGCCGAGACTTTTTGGAACAAGTTCAATAACATCGGTATCTGCGGCGTTACAAAGCTCCCATTTATTAAAAATGCCTTTTTTCCTTTTTTCGTTGGAGTTTTGCCTCACTGTCACCTGGTGATAAGGAGACGGCGACTTATTGTGTTTCAAAATTCTCCCAAGTGTCTCTTATCCTTGGAGCCCAGAGATTTTCATTTGAGGGCTTAGAGTTGTGGAGCTTTGACTGACTGAATTTCGAGGATGTTTTTCAGGTGGAAAATTAAGGAATTAAATGGGTGAAGGAGCAGATTATCCAGCTGTCAAAAAAGGGAAAAAATAATAATAATTTTTGCATAACTTAAGTGTGAGTTCATTTCCTCCAAAATAACCCAGACTGAATACGTGTGTGGTTTAAACTCACGGGTATGGATTTTGAGCAGGACTTGTTGTTCGTATTAGATAGCTCAGATGTGTTGGTGAAAGACTTGGGTGTGTCACTAGCTTCTGTCTGTTGCATGCTGGGAAAGGCTCAGCGATTGTGAGCCTGAAACAGAATGTGTTGGTACACAACAAAAAAACCCACAAACTAAGCGCACGAATGAAAACATGGCTTTTTGTTGCTCTATCATCTGTTCCAGTTTGAGAAGTTGGAGGGCTTCCCAGAGTTGGGAGTGATCATGGAGCAGGCGGAGGGGGAGTCAGACCGAGACGACAGACTGTGTTTACCACAGACTCCAGGGGACGTCCCCGACACCACACCCATCATCCCTCTGCCGTCACCTGACCGTCACCTGCAGCATCAAAGACAGGTACAGCGCCTCTTACAGCAGCTCCACTGTCACACACGCTTTATGAAATGTAAAAAGGCAAACACCGTTTTAGAGACACCTGTTCAGCTGCTCATTAACACGATTAGTTGATTAGCCAATCATATGGCAGCGACTTGGTCTTTCGTGTCATGTAGGCATGGTCAAGACAACCTGGTTTAGAAATCGACGAGTCTCGACTTCTGCTGCAACATTCAGATGGTGGAGTCAGAATTTACTGTAAACATGATGAAACCATCCTGGCTTGTATGAATAGATCAGGTTGCAAGTAGGGCTGTAAGGGTGTGGGGAATTTCTTTTGGCACACTTTGGACCCCAAAGTACCAACTGACCGTCATTTACCTGCCAGAGTTGACCTGAGTATCATGTCCATCCCTTCATGACCACAGTGTGCCCTGATCTCTATCCAGTTAGAGCCTCTTCCCATCTTGAATCCGACACTCATTGCAAATTCTCCCAAACTGAGCCCCAATAATGTTTTAATTTATTGCCATTTTAATCCGTGTGGATAAGATCGTCTTTTTCTGTTGCACGTTTAGGGCAAAGATCTGAAATTGAGTCATTCGTCTGGTGGAGTCTTTCTGGGCACTTTAAAGAGCAAAAGCTTGTTAATGCTCCCTCACATAATGACTCTCACTTACTGTGTTCAAAAGCATGAATTTGGCAACCTTATGAGTATAATATGAGCACAGCGTGCGTCAGAAATGTAATAAACTTGGATAGGATGTCAAGTTTGAGGCACGATGACTGTACGATGGTATTACTGAATGAAAAAAGGGCTTTGGCTGCAGTTCTACTACTATTTGTTTCAAGCTCCATCATCCTTAGTGCAGTTATGATAACACGGTTTCTTTGTTCTTTCTTCAGCACAGTTTTCTGGATGAATGAATTTATATTTTCAGAATGACCGTGAGCTCTAACACAAACAAAAAGGTTCAAAGCTGTGTTTAGTAAAACAGAGTGGAATACAGTAAGATGTAATGGAGACTTCAGTAACTGTAAAAAGAAAACACATCAAAAGTTATACCCTTTTTTTTTTTACTCTTTCATTGTGTGCAAATGAGTGTTTGGCAGATATTCATTGGAGCTGCTTGGCACAGTATGCAGATGGGAATTTTGACCTACATAACTGGTTAGAGACGGTAATTATTTTGGGTAAACCCAGTTTTATGCTTCTTGTTTATGCAAACATCAGGAGACAAAAGGAGCTTCCTTTTTTTGAGTTTCTAGATCTTTCATGTGATGAAATCTCCTTTCAGTACCTCAGCTGACCCCCCTTAAAGTAAAGAAAGCAGCTAGACATTTTGGGTCGAATGCATTATTAAGCAGCACTAAGTGCTCTACTTTGTCGTGTTTTGATTTTTCCCAGCATCTCAAAAATGGTGTGTACAATGATCTGACATTGTAGCTTCAGTATATGAACAAGCGTGCATAGTAGGTTAACGTGAGGGCAGAAATGCAGACTTGATATAGTAAGCATTTGCACACGTGCAGCAGAACAAGCACAGATCATAGGTCCTGCAGCCAGAGTGAGATATTAGTGACATAAGATTATTTTAAGATGTGAAAGGGTCATTCTCAGTTCTCAGTGACAACCGGAGAAGAAAGTAGGCAGATTGGTGATGAAGAAATCCTTCATTCCTTCGGGTACTGCAGTTGGCTGATATGATTGAAGTGCTTAAGCATATATGAATAGCCTACATACGGCAGATAAGTTCTGCAGTCGTTGTGAACTTTCATCACATTTCTGGTAGGGAGAGCTCCTCCTTTAATTAGACTAAGCAGTCTGTGAACGTGGTGTTTTTCCAGCAGCTGAATGTTGACGTCTAACCGTTGACTTCACAGCACTCAGATACTGACGTCACCGGTTTTGGCAACGACGTTTGAACCAGATTGTGGTTTTTGTGTTGCTGCTTAAACATGGGCAGGATCTTCCATTCACTCCACTTTCCTCAGTCATTCATACGAGGTTTAATCGCTGTTTCTGGTTGTTGATGCTGAGATTGATGCTAGAAATTCACTGCTGTTGCTAGCATAATACTAGCTTTAAATCACAATGGTAGATGATGTTGTAAAGTGGCTCATTGTGCTGTGACAACCTACATATTTAAGGGAAAGTAAAGAAATGCTTCATAGGAGCCGATTCATTTCTTTAAAACTTGGCCTGTGGTCCTCATTCTTTATATTAAACTCACTTGTAGAATTTGTTGTGTTTTATAGCGACTTCTGAGTGAAGGTGATTGCTCACTCTTGTAGTTATAGAAATGTGAGACCTGTGAAACCTTGATTGTTTTTATCCTGTGGCCTTACAAGCACAACAGGAGGCAGGCTGTAAAGGCAGAAAGGGAGTTTTACTTCAATAGTACAGGTTCAAGGTTACAAAAACAGGCAGACGGGGAGCACAGGGAGGATCAGGCTGAGGCAGAACCCAAAGTATGAGGAAAGGTTAAGAAAACAGAATGCTTGAAAGGTCAGGCATCAAGATAATCTACCAAAGGTGGAGGTGTATGTACTGAGGACTGGTGGGAGTGGCTGGTCTGAAGAAGCATAGGAGCAGGTCATAAGAAAACAAAACCCAGGCTGAATGATTTTTGCGACTGTGACGTCTGCTAGATATGAGCTCTTCTGGTGAAAGTGATATAAATGGCCAAATGGCCCCTTTGTTTTTAATCTTGTACGGGTGAAAATGTACTACTATGAAAACTGTAACAGCTGTGAAGGATATGAACACACAGGGAGTTAAAAGAGGGGAATAGAAAATAAATGATCGATGAATCTGAATCACAGGAAATCCACCAGCAGGCTAAGCCAATAGCAGCATAACTAAAAGCTGATCAGCCTTGATTAAATCAGACTCAGAATCAGTTCCAGGACTAACTTTACGTGTTATCAGAAAGGAAACTTTTATGTCTCATCCTAAAAGTAGAGAGGGATATCTGTGTCCTAAATCCAAACTGGGAGTTTGTTCCTGATAGCTGAAGGCTCTTCCTCCCATTCTACTTTTAGAAACTCCAGAAACCACAAGTAAGCCTGCAGTCTGAGAGGGAAGAGCCCTATTGGGAAAATATGATACTAGTAAGTCTTAACAATATGATGGAGTCGAGATCAAGATTTTAAATTCAGTTCTGGGGCTAATATGGGAAAAACATGTCAGGTTCTTTTCTCAGATCATTCATCATGTACTCCGTAGATGGGTTCTTCATTAAATTTGAACATTTTTTATTGTTTTACACTAAAAGCAACGGGAAAATTATGAGTTTACTGTGCAAGAAATTCTCTGACATGGCCCACTTAGGATCATATTGGGCTGCCTGTGGCTCATTAATTAAAATGAGTTTGACTTCTGTTATATAGAGTATGCTAGAAAGGTAAAAGCACAGCTATTTATATTCCTTTTATAATGAGAGCCTCAGTCTTTGGATACTTTTTTCCTCTTATCTTTGTTTTGGTATTATTTACCCTAAAAACATAAATAAAAAAATGAACTATAGAAGACTCAAGCAAACAATAGTTTGCAACTATTGCGCTCATGTTATGTTCTCAGATCTGGCAGCGCTGTATTGACACCTCGAGGTGATCAGACTCTTTTTGTGATTCACTGCCTCCTGCCAAGACCTGAAGCCTCTCCACAGCAGGACCACCAGAGGCAAACAGCTCTGCAAACACCTCTCTGAGCAGACAGCTCAGGCAAGCACCGCTGTTCGTTTCCCTGTGCTCGACTGGATGCTGCTGCTCATGTAGCCATGAGCCATACGAATCCGAATCCAGATCCTGGATGACGAAAGTTTTTGTTGCAGCCATAATTAGCGCATTGCTCAGAAGTTCTGAAGGAATTTTAAACAGTTTTTTATTCTCACCCAGCTTTCAGCTCTTTACTCGACGAGGTCAAGAAAAGGACAAGGATAGAAAAAAATAGAGTAGAATAGACAAGAAGAAAAGTAAAAATGATTTTATAAAACGCTCACAAAGCAGGTTCATCCCGAGGTGATTCAGAGAAAAAAGGACACGGGTTGAACGAATCACAGTTTTCAAGATAAGGATTCTGAGTGTGTTCGTTCACAGTTTGCCCAATGTGTGTTTCTGATGATTGTTTTGTCTACATCCTGTTCGTGCAGTTCGGCGAGACACGTCGAGTGCTGCAGGTCTTGCGGACGCTGCTGGAGGAGTTTCGAGAGGAGCTGCGGGAGGAGGAGGCGCGGCGATGCCAACTGCAGCAATCCTACGCCAATGACAAAGCCGCCTGGGAGGTCAAGTGGGCAGAGATGAAGTGCCATGTCGCCCAGGTACAGATGGCGTCTCAGCACCCACCTTTAAAGGGACAGGACACAATCTGCTTTTTTTTTTTTTGCCTTTTTGCACTCAGAGAAAACCTGTTTTGTTTTCCCTTTTTTCTACCTGTGAGCTCACTGCTCCTCTTTGGCCAGTTTTCTGATTTGAAAGTAAAGCGCTGGAATGAATAATAACTCTAAATAGTGTCTTAAACCATATCACATCTGACAAACAAACGAACATTCATAATCTCTCCTCACCGATTGAATTTAAAAAAAGAACCGCATCCAAGGAAATAATGATGAATCACACTCTTGGCACTGCACAATGGATATAATCTGTCTTTGCGCAAACTAATTAATTCAGCTTTGAGCCTAATTGTTCAGTGTGACTCTGTGCACATCTTACAGAACTGAAAACAGCTGTTAAAGCACTCATTCATATTCCTAATGAGATAGAAGTGCTTTGTACTTTGAAAGTATACCATCCTCATCTAAAAATGACATGGCTGTGTGTAACCTGATGTTTGTGTTGGTGTCATAAATGCTGAAGTCTGCTGATATAACAAACACATCCAGGTAGTTTTATTTGCTAAAGCATGCTTTCCTGCATCAGCACGAACTATTAAAAAGACCAGTTTTAGTAACGGACCGATGTATCTGATTAGTTTTGGCTAATCAAATGGCCCCAAAAAGAAAACTGCCCTGTGTGATAGCATGGCTGCTGTCTGGCAGAGCAATAAATAAAATGATGAGGAAGCCGTTTACACAGTGCTGTATGCTGTCTGAAACCGACTGTCTGACAATTTTAATGCCAGATTGTGGTGGATTAGCGAATCTGTAAGTGTAAATCTAGTGTGGATTATAGCAAAGACGCATGTGGCTCAGGTCTGCTAATGTCACAAGCCTCCTCAGTCTGCATGTCGGAGTACCTTGGCCCGAGATATTGAAGGGATCGTGTGTGTTAGCGTGTGAATGGGTGGATAAGGCTCGTAGTAAGAAAGCACTTGGACTGCTTTCTCACAAACTAATTGAGTAGAAAAGCATCATGTCAGTACCAGTCCATTTATCATTTTATATTTGCTGAATAATGAGACATCCCAATAGAAAATAAAATCTGCACCTCGCTAATAAAGTAATAAATAATTCTTCCAAAATTAAATTAGATTGTTTCCAGAAGTTAATCTTCGATAAAAGTCTTTGTAAATCTGTCTGTTAGGAGGATTATAGATGGTTAATACTCCTGGTTTAGCTCGAGGGCTAGAATCTGCCCAGCAACAACTCCAAATTTGGCCCATTGGACAGCTTTAAAAAAACGTATGGAGTGCATAGATTTTGAACTTTTAACTGTATTTTCATATTTTTTAACAGCTTTTTGCATTAGTAAAGACCCCCATCTTATAGTGGAATCCATACTACCCAAAAATACAAGGACATTTTCTGTTACCTTTACACGTTTATCATGTAGCTTCACTGATATGACCCACTTCACATCAAAGTGGCCCGTATGTAGCCCACGATGTAAAACGAGTTTGGCAACCCTGATCTAAACCAGTCACTTCCTTAGAGGAGGTAATTAGTGTTTTATAAAAATGTAAAGGTTTGTTATAAAAGCACTTTTAAAACCAGCTGATTGGTGAGCCACATATTTTCTTTATGACTTGGTGGAGGGCAGAAGCTAAAAGAGCGAGTAATGGACCTACCCCTCTAAAGCAGGGGTCCCCAATCCCAGTCCACGGGGGCCGGTGCCCCTGCAGGTTTTAGATCTCACCCTGGGTCAACACACCTGAATCACATGATTAGTTCATTACCAGGCCTCTGGAGAACTTCAAGACATGTTAAGAAGGTTATTTATCCATTGACATCAGCTGTGGTGGGACAAGGACACATCTAAAACCTGCAGGGACACCGGCCCTCGTGGACTGGGATTGGGACCCCTGCTCTAAAGCCACGAGTATCGTTTTAATCCGTGTGTTTTTGTGAGGTTTTGAGACCCCTATAGCATCAGTGTCATTTTCTTTTCCTTGGAAAACCTGAACAAATTGCACAACAAATTTTTAAGCAATAAATTACACAAAACTGCTGGCTGTAGCAAAAAAAGATCTAAATTAAAACTCATATTTGCAAACTGATATTTTTTTTCTTTTTCATTTGTCAGAAGATTCAGTAAAAACTCAAGTTTCAAGAAATTATAATTTTTTGGGTATTATTTCATGGTTCAAACTTTATAGGGTTTAAAAAGGGAAACGTTTGAGGTATACGTATCTAGATCGATGGCTTACTCTTCTGATGTCATTTTTCAAAACTCCCCTCACAGTCTGGCGGTCTAATTAAGATACCTGTTGTTTGATTCCCTCCCAGCTCCCATCTGTAGGCTCAGAGGAGATAATTAGTCATCAATCACTCCTAAATTTTGTTGTAACAGATTCAAAGGAATTCAATTCAATTCAATTTTATTTATATAGCGCCAAATCACAACAAAAGTCGCCTCAAGGCGCTTCATAGATACAGAGAAAAACCCAACAATCATATGACCCCCTATGAGCAAGCACTTTGGCGACAGTGGGAAGGAAAAACTCCCTTTTAACAGGAAGAAACCTCCGGCAGAACCAGGCTCAGGGAGGGGCGGCCATCTGCTGCGACCGGTTGGGGTGAGAGAAGGAAGACAGGATAAAGACATGCTGTGGAAGAGAGACAGAGGTTAATAACAGATATGATTCAATGCAGAGAGGTCTATTAATACATAGTGAGTGAGAAAGGTGACTGGAAAGGAAAAACTCAATGCATCATGGGAATCCCCCGGCAGCCTACATCTATTGCAGCATAACAAAGGGAGGATTCAGGGTCACCTGGTCCAGCCCTAACTATATGCTTTAGAAAAAAGGAAAGTTTTAAGCCTAATCTTAAAAGTAGAGATAGTGTCTGTCTCCTGAATCCAAACTGGAAGCTGGTTCCACAGAAGAGGGGCCTGAAAACTGAAGGCTCTCCCTCCCATTCTACTTTTAAATACTCTAGGAACAACAAGTAGGCCTGCAGAGCGAGAGCGGAGCGCTCTAATAGGGTGATATGGTACTACAAGGTCATTAAGATAAGATGGGGCCTGATTATTTAAGACCTTGTATGTGAGGAGCAGGATTTTGAATTCAATTCTGGATTTAACAGGAAGCCAATGAAGGGAAGCCAAAACAGGAGAAATATGCTCTCTCTTTCTAGTCCCTGTCAGGACTCTTGCTGCAGCATTTTGGATTAGCTGAAGGCTTTTCAGTGAGTTTTTTGGACATCCTGATAATAATGAATTACAGTAGTCCAGCCTGGAAGTAATAAATGCATGAACTAGTTTTTCAGCGTCACTCTGAGACAGGATATTTCTAATTTTAGAGATGTTGCGCAAATGGAAGAAAGCAGTCTTACATATTTGTTTAATATGTGCGTTGAAGGACATGTCCTGGTCAAAAATGACTCCAAGGTTCCTCACCGCGTTACTGGAGGCCAAGGTAATGCCATCCAGAGTAAGAATCTGATTAGATACCATATTTCTAAGATTTTCAGGGCCGAGTACAATAACCTCAGTTTTATCTGAATTAAGAAGCAGAAAGTTAGCGGCCATCCAGGTCTTTATGTCTTTAAGACATTCCTGCAGTTTAACTAATTGGTGTGTGTTATCTGGCTTCATGGACAGATAGAGCTGGGTGTCATCTGCATAGCAGTGAAAATGTATGCTATGTCTTCTAATGATACTGCCTAAGGGAAGCATGTATAATGTAAACAGAATTGGTCCTAGCACTGAACCCTGTGGAACTCCATAATTAACCTCAGTGTGTGAAGAGGACTCTCCATTTACATGCACGAATTGGAGTCTATTAGATAGATATGATACAAACCACTGCAGCGCAGTACTTGTAATACCTACAGCATGTTCTAATCGCTCTAATAGGATATTATGATCAACAGTATCGAACGCTGCACTGAGGTCTAGCAGGACAAGCACAGAGATGAGTCCACTGTCAGAGGCCATAAGAAGATCATTTGTAACCTTCACTAAAGCTGTTTCTGTACTGTGCTGAGCTCTGAAACCTGACTGAAACTCTTCAAATAAACCATTCCTCTGCAGATGATCTGTTAGCTGTTTGACAACTACTCTTTCAAGGATTTTTGATATGAAAGGAAGGTTGGAGATTGGCCTATAATTAGCTAAGACTGCTGGGTCTAGAGATGGCTTTTTGAGTAAAGGTTTAACTACAGCCAGCTTGAAGGCCTGTGGTACATAGCCGATTATTAGAGATAGGTTGATCATATTTAAGATCGAAGAATTAATTAATGGCAGGACTTCTTTGAGCAGTTTTGTAGGAATGGGGTCTAAAAGACACGTTGATGGTTTGGAGGAAGTAATTATTGAAGTTAACTCAGAAAGATCAATTGGAGAAAAAGAGTCTAACTTAATATCAATGGTACTAAGAGTAGCTGTAGATAATATTACATCTGTGGGATGATTATTGGTAATTTTTTCTCTAATGATAAAAATTTTATTTGTGAAGAAGTTCATGAAGTCATTACTAGTTAACGTTAAAGGGATGGTTGGCTCAAAAGAGCTCTGACTTTTTGTCAGCCTGGCTACAGTGCTGAAGAGAAACCTAGGGTTGTTCTTATTTTCTTCAATCAGTGATGAATAGTAAGATGTTCTGGCTTTGCGGAGGGCTTTCTTATAAAGCAGCAAACTATTTCTCCAGGCTAAATGATGATCCTCTAGATTTGTGACACGCCATTTCCTCTCCAGATTACGAGTCATCTGCTTTAGGGTACGTGTTTCAGAATTATACCACGGAGTCAGGTACTTCTGATTTGAGGCCTTAGTTTTCACAGGAGCTACAGTATCCAGAGTCGTACGTAGTGAGGAGGTGAAATTATTAACAAGATAATCGACCTCTGTTGGGGTAGCGTTCAGATAGCTGCTTTGCTCTGTGTTGGTACAGGGCATTGGAGATGATAACAGTGGGTGGATTATATTCTTAAACTTAGTTACAGTGCTTTCAGAAAGACATCTACTTTGATAAAGTCTACTCTTCACCGCTGTGTAATCAATTATTGTAAAAGTAAATGTTATCAGGAAATGATCAGACAGGAGAGGGTTTTCAGGAAACACTGTTAAATGTTCAGTTTCTATGCCATATGTTAAAACAAGATCTAGAGTGTGATTAAAGTGGTGGGGGAACTCTGCTGCAACAAATCTGTCATTTTGAAAAGCAGTTCTCTGACTGAAGTGTCGGGATTGTGTTCACAGCGTGTTTCTAAGAAAAACTGTTATTAAAGGTCAAACATAATTAAATCGTTTAAATCTCACATGAGGCGAAATAAACAGCAACTTTATTCTGAGAAGCAGCACATTTGTTTGGCAGCGTTTGCTGAGTGTGTTTTCTTTGCGTGCGTCTCTGTGGGTACCTCGCTGTCGCCGCGCGGGAAATCTAAAACTTTCTTTCCCGTTGAGAATCGAACCGGGTCCTGAATGTCCTCTCTGACCACTTTGCTGAGAGCTAAAAATTTGAAACCCTTGGTGGGTGGAGAAGTGTCTCTTATCAGCCTGAGCTGATTTTTTTTTTTTAAAGGAAACTGCAGCTTTGGGAACCAATTAAGAGGCTCGAGTCAAAGGAGGAAGATTATCTTTTTAACTCTTGTGCTTTTAATCTGTAAATCTCTTACACGGTTCAATCCTTCCACAGAGGAGAGGTCGCTGAAGGCCACAGTGGGAACTAATGTACTTATTTGCTCTGATAACTGTGCAGAGTTCTTTACTTGCTTCACTTATTAGGACTTTAGAAATATACTTCTCATTCAGGATTATTATACAGCCCAGTAGACCAGAGTCGAATTGGAAATTGCTCTCACCTGTGGACATAACCAGTGATTATGTTATTGCTTACGCTGCCTCCTGTTTCATGCTCTGGTCTGGCCACCTGCTCGCCCCTACAGAGCTGCCTGTATTAATAATACCGCAGAGTCTGACTTATAGAATTCATTCAGCAGCTCTAAGTGTACTCATCGTCTCCTCCGGTGTCAAATTAGGCAGGTTTAAAACAGATAAAAAGCCTACAAGGCAAATATTTGTGAATGAGAGAACGGAAGCTCGTGTTTGAGGAGGTCCGTGTGCACGACTCTCCTGCTGCAGACTCTACTTTGTACCATTATGTCTTGGAATGAAAGCATGTCTGAAGACTACAAAGCTCCGCTCTGCAGAAAGAGAAGCTTCCCTCTCGTTGTTCTGCAGCTTTGAAGAATCTGCAGAATGCCTGATTCCCTTCTTCTTCCTCCCCCCCCTCCCCGCTATTGTGTGGTTAGACATATAAATTCAGGTTTGAACTGTCTCTGCCTGCTGCAGAATAACCGCTTCGTCATCCTCTCTTGTCATTTCTCTGTGTACAGCAGAGATTCAATTCATTTTAATTAATTTGAACTGGTTTTAAGTTGGGAAAAAGTCACCTAGCAGCAAGAAGGTCCTTGGTTCAGATCCAGGTGTGGTGTTTGCTTGTTCCACCTTGTTCCTATGTGGGTTTTCTCCGGCTACTTTAGGTTAGATAGCAATTCTAAATTGAAATTAAGTGTGAAGGTGAGAGTGACTGATTGATTGGACCCCCCTCAGACCTGTGACCTGTCCGGGGGATACCCCCACCTCTCGATCCGTGACAGCTGGGTTAGGCTCCAGCCTCACCTGGGCAATAAAGTGGATGGTTTTTATCGCTTATCGTGCCATTTTACCCTTTTATTTGGCCCTTAAGTTATAAAAGAAGATCATTCTCACCTGCATGTCTGCACAGTAA